>NC_069661.1:102437500-103062500 GCF_027244095.1 Hemicordylus capensis | reverse complement strand
ATTCAGTTTTATACCAGGCTCTGCTTCATACCATAAGTGACCTTTCACCTTCTGCAATCTGGCACCTGCAGCCTTTGCATTTATGGCAAGAAAAGAAAGGTTGCAGAGTCTTTGCTGTGCGTTACAACTACCTTTCAACTTGCTACATAGTCCTTGCAACAGCCCAAATAGTTTTGTTTCCCCCATGATCATGTAGACTCAGTATCAGACTTCTCCCCCTCAAGCGCACAGTGTGCGCCTGTCCAAGTTAATGGGGGGAAGGGAGGGCGCAGGGAAGGAAGGTTAATAGGCACACACTACTATTAGATCGAAAACACTCCCTGTGCCAACTTCTGTACAGGGGTTCACCTATGCCGCATAGATGGCTCAACCAATAGACAGAAAGATGTGGAGGAAAATTAAGGGTACGCTTTGAGAAGTAGCAATGTTTATTAACAACGTTTTAATGGTTCTGTTACCCTTCTAAAAAGTTTAATTCTGAAAGGGAAATACATGGCACTATTTTTCTCAGGAAAATAGGCTGATTCCACCTCTACTCCACGCCACAGAAACAGAAGCTGCATGCCTACAAATGTTAGGCTTTTAAAATCCCATTGATTCCAATGGGATTTTACAACCCCAACCATTAAGTCATGGTACCAGTGGGGGCTTGCTCCCAAATAAGATAGTGCAGTATTGCAGCCAAAGTCACTTCAAATTAATCAGCGTAAGTGTGCTAGTTTAAAAAGTTTTCGAATTTAAAATTTTTCTATGACTTTGCCATAACCTTGTGAGAACTCTTATAAGTCCTATGATTATTTATTTCCCAGTATACAGGCAACGGATAATACTGTGAAGACTGAACGCAGAAAACGTTTCCTCAGTTTTAGTGAAGACCTGAAATACTGAATTTCAGTTAATTATCAGTCATAAATGCCTCATGAGGGTACATTCTGTATGGTTTTTCAGAAGTTATAACTTCTACAGTATTTTGTCTTACAAAAAACATTACATGTGAGAGGACACTCATTATCATCTTAATATAGTAAATGTTCCACCACTCTTTTTGGTGTTTAATATGAGGATATAACATACAATCTTTACCCACAAGAATGAAACCATTGATTCATCCTCATTATTTATTAATCTAGATTTATTAATTTAGGCAGCACTAAAACATAAGCTAAACATGTTGTCCAATTCTGCTTTTAAAACAAGGAATAATTGGCTCTTGCAAAAATAATAGGAAAGTGATTAAACTGTCCCAATAATATACGGCTTAAGCAAACAGGATTATCAACCCAGACACAAAACATCCAAAACAGCACCAAAAGTTACCTACCTGGATCGCGCGTCTGAAGTCAGTCAATAGGTTTAGCAGCATTCAGAGGAATAAGGAAGAGTTTCTGGGTAGCGAGCTAATGCATCTTTTTTTTTTTTTTTGTAATGGCCTGCTCAAATGAGAAGTATTGAGCAACTCCCTACAATGCCACTCACAGCAACAGATCTTTTAGCCTTAACCCCCTCGTTTCAGTCTTGGCCTTTGGGAGTTTTCTGAAGACTGAAAATGTGCCCAGAGAGAAACTTCCAATTAGTGGAACCAGCTGAGCAAAAATCCTTACTCCTCATTGGCCTAAACTACACATTCCAAAAGTGCTAAAATGAGGGCTAATCAGGAGACAATCTCTTAGACTAAATTCCTGACTAGACATAAAGCATTAGAACTAAGCTATTCCACTTCCAGAACTTAGTTTTCTGCCTACTGACAGGGGGCAGGGAAAGTATTAGGCTGAAACTATGGCTGAGGAAAATGTTGTGTGTCTGTCTCTCTGTCCTCCATGCCTCCCCCCACTTCTCTTTCCTCACAGTAGCAAGGTTGTCTCGCCTCCTCCCTACCCTCAAACTCACCAAACCAGATTTTTTTTTACTCACAACAACAACTTCCCGAAAACTGAACTGAAATTTTACCCTGTTCAGTGAGCCTTTGCTGGCTGAAGGCCAATTTAACATTCCTCTTTTAGGAAGGCAGATAACCTTGATTTTTTTAAAATTAAAAAACAATATTCTAAATCCAGAACCTGCTGAGATGCACAGGGTTTGGGAACATGAGAGAAAGTGAATAATACTGAGAGTGTTCTTCCTCTATTCTGTCTTTCTGTGCAAGAATATTGGGTGGTAGTGGTTTTTTTTTAATCTTTGCTGACTCACCTGCTTAATTCTTTCAGGTCATCAGAGACTCTCTACAAATATTCAGATGTTTAATAATAGTTTTCTGGGTTGTTTTTTTAAACCTACTCCTGCTTGCACATAGAGTTCCTAGGGTCCTGCTCTTGTGCCTTTAACAGCAGCACAACACATGCATTTAGCAAATGAAGCTTTCCCTGGCATGGTAGAATGTGCTTCCCCTACCAAGTTTCTGCATGGTGAGCAGTTGCTACATTTATTTAAAATATTTAATGCCCCGCTTGTCAGTTTGACAGCTTACAAGACAGCTTAAAACCAATGTTCAAAAGCACTACAAAATAATTAAGATACTGTTAAAACAGCAACAATGGAAAGCTGCCTTATACCGAGTCAGACCACTGGTCCATCTAGCTTAGTATTATCCACACAGACTGGCAGCAGCATCTCCAAAGTTGCAGGCAGGAGTCTCCCTCAGCCCTATCATATAATTGTGCTTTGGAAATGTACTGTATGCTTTGGTAGTTTGTTGGTTCAATAAAAAAAGCCTTGTCCTATAAAAAATCTTGTCCTATCCTAGAGATGCCCAGGAGGGAACTTGGGACCTTCTGCATGCAAGTATGCAGATGCTCTTCTCAGAGCGGCCCCATCCCCTAAGGGCAATATCTTACAGTGCTAGCAGGTCTCCCATTCATATGCAAACCAGAGCGGACCTTGTTTAGCAAAATGGACAATTCATGCTTGCTACCACAAGATAGCTAAGATAAAATAATGCAATCAAAAGGCCTGGGGGGTAAATAAAAAGCTCTTCACCTGGTATCAGAAAGACAGGAGACTGACACCAGGCAAGCCACCCATAGGAAAGCATTTAACAGGGTGCCATAGCCGAAAAGATCCACTTACCCCCACTCCCCATCCACCAGACTTCTGAAGGCAGGGATACCCTGGGAAATGCCTCAATACATCACCTTAGTATTTGGACAGATTTATGTGGAAATAGGCAGTCCTTCCGGTTCCCCAGGTCCCAAGCTGCATAAGATTTAAAAGGTTAAAGAAACTGCACTAGATCCAGAATGAAGCTGGCAGCCACATAAGCTCACACAACCTATAAAATTGAACCTTTTTACACGGGGATGATTAATCCAGAATAACTACCATGCTCTGGTTTCATATTGCAACCCCTGCCCACCTCACACACAAACCTTTTTAGTGCATGCTAAACAAAAAAAAATACACTTCTTGCCACTCTTATTATGAAGGCTTGAGAATAGTTAAACAGCCTGATCCTCATGCATATTTACTCAGAAGTGGTCACACATAGTTCAATGGGATTTACGTCTAAGGAAGCAGTTACAGGATTGCAGCTTAACAGCATTAACAAGTCCATTCATCTTATTTTGAATATGCACCCTTGGAATATTATTAATTCCATCCATAAAGAGGATGATGCCATGGTACTCACCTGGGCCATAACATAGCTGAAGTTAGTGGAGTAATGTATGCCTGTTTGAGAAACACCACAATTTCTGTCCCACTTTGAAAAGTGTACTTGTCACAATAAATGCTTTATCCTACTATCTTCTGACCTAACACCACTTCTGGTTTTTAGAAAAGGAACAAAAAGAGAAACTAGCTTAGAAACAATAGGTAAGCCCTTTTTAAACATACTTGCCTTGAGCCCCCCAAACAGTGAGACACAGCAACCAAGGCACCTCCTTATCCAAGTTACTTAATCAATTTTACATTACCCACCCCTCTGTTTTAAGGAGAATATGACCAAATGAGTTTAAACAGAGCATAAGATCTGCTTGCACTACATGCAATCAAGCATCAGAAATTTTTTTCAGAACATGTGACTTAAAGTAAGGGGGGGAACCAGCAGAAGAGGAAGCATCCTTACCATCAGACTTTTTAAAATGTAATAATCCCTGCTTGCATTTATTATGTAACTGAAAAGTGTTGCAGTTTCTCTTTTTTGAATGGCTAGTTCTATTGGCAGAGAGTCACAGAGCTACTTTAAATGTACCCAAGAGCACAAGCACACCTACTGGGATTCCCCCACCCTTCTTTTTCCAACAACAGACCCCACACACCATATCATGAACTGTTTTAAAAAGGCCCCTCAGTTTCCATTGGAAGGGAGAGATTCCATAGGCTTCCTAACCCTCCAGGAGGAGGATTTCACACAAGGCTTCTACCCTGAATCTACTTTGGAAGAGAGTGTGTGCGTTCACACACCAGCCAGCCAAACTTTGGGTCGAAGGGACCCAAAGTCCCTTCAAGATTCCTGGACCCACTCCACACACAAATGGGGCTTTGTGATGCAAGTTCTAGCTTATCTCGACAAATTTCCGGATTTTAAAAATGCTGGTTTTAAGCTATGTTTTCTGAAAATGCCAGAGCAAATAGGGAGAGGCACTGACATAGAATCATTAGCATGATAAGGGATGCTCCCTTTAGAAATGCAGATATCGCTCTTTAAGAAGCTCCCCCCACCCAATTGGCTAGAAGGAAAACACGGACGCATGCCATGTGACCTTGTTTCAAAACAAAACCTGAGAGCAGAGGGAAGGAGCTGCTCCCCTCAATGCCGCGAGTGTAGTTCAAAGAGGCTTCACTCAACATTTACGCCGAAGCATGAAGCCATGTGCAAATAACTCCCAGAACAAGAGTCTCGGGAATCAGCATCAGTCTCCAGGGACTTTTACACACAGCAGGCTTTAATTGGGCTGAACTCTAATGTGCAATGCAAAACCCTAATTGTTTGTTTACTGCTCCCCGATAACTCACAGGGACTTCAGAGTAAATCTGGCCGATATGTGAACACACACCCCCTCCATTCTGGAAAAGCTGTGAGTTAAAGGGCTTTAAAAGCCCCATGTGAAAAACTTCCAGGTGACTATTGATAGCAATCCTGGAAATATGAATGACTTAATACTGCGAAAAATATGGGGGTGGGGGTGGTAGATTCCAATAACTTCACTCAGGGTTGGCAGTACTAGGAGGGTGTTATCCCACTGTTCCCAATTCACTACTGTCTCTCTCCTAGACCTTTGTGGGGCTCGGGGTGGATCAAGGGTGAATACACCATTGGGCGAATGGGTCCAAAGAACCTTGGCCGCCGCCCATCAGGGGCTGCGCCTCATGGCTCCAGACACACCCCGTGTCTGACATCAGACGTGTGTGTGGGGGTATTTCACTTCCAAATGGGGACGTGCGGCCCCATTTGGGAGCGAAACCATGCCCCCACATCTGACATCAGATGCGGGGTGTGGCTAAATGCTCCCTTCATGTGACATCAGTTATTCAAAATAGCTTAATAGTCATGTGGGCTTAGCCCACTCTTCCCACTTACCCTCCCAAACCGGGTCTCACTGATCATGAGACCCGGCTCATTGTTTCTTTTCTGAAATGGAACAAAGCCTTCGGGGCAGCAGTGTACCTCCCTGCCGCCCCTTCCCCCTCTTCGGCCGGAAATGGCCGGAAGTACCAGGTGCGCATGCAGATGTCACGTGCGCCCACAGGCCTGTCTGACATGCACGTGCATGTAACATGCGTATGCACACCCGGTACTTTCAGCCACTTCCATCCGAAGAGGGGGAAGGGACGGCAGAAAGGTACACTGCCGCCCCGAAGGCTTGGCTACGAGCGCTGGCGAGGGGAAAGCAGGGTACGTGCACCTTCCCCTGCCCTTAAAGTGCAACCCCCCTGGCCTCTAACTTCAACCCCCCCCCCTCGGTGTTCAAACCTGTTCAGAGGCCCGTAAAAGGGCCTCCAAACAGGTTCGTGCACATCCTTACTGTGCATAGGACATGCTGACAGGAACTAAAGCACTCTGGGACTTGTAGTTCTTGACACAGGTAGCAGCACTTCTCTTAGAATGAATGCAGGTGTTACACTTAGCACATATATATCTGCTGATATGGTAACTGAGGTGGATAATTACTACATGAGTTTTTCATTCTTAACAATATATTAGTCACGCACAATTAAACTTAAGTCCCATTATTTAGATGGGACTTAGTCATGACTAACTTCATCCAGATGCTTCTTGGTTTAGGAAGATGTTCTATATTCCCCTGCCCCTATTTTGCTAGAAACTATCCCATGATGTATCACTTCTTCTTTAGGAGGATGTATTCTGCCCTCTTCCAAAACAGTGTAGTTGCTTACAATTGTTCAGGCAGGCAAAAAACACCAGTATTTTAAGAGGCAACCAGAGGGATGATAAAACTCAGTAATCTCTTCAAAATTAGCTACTCTGGTTGCTGAACAAACTGCTCTGGTTGACTAAGGACGTCCACCTGAACAGCATACCATTTTACCTTCACACAAACTAAGACAATGCCTCAAGAAAAGTCCAAAGGTAAACAGAAAATTGAAACCTCAATCCAAAACCATGATAGAAATGTATTAAAATAAATCTGTTTTAAAACTGCAAATGACTGTAAGTACAAACAATAATCAATACATGCATATGAAAAAACAAAGACAAGAGAAGGCCAGCATGCCAGAATGTTGCAGAATTAATGGATTCCTGAAGTGGAAAGCTGGGGACTCAATACATGGCATGTGTTTGGTAAACAAACATAAATATCAGCATGTCAGTATGTCCCTAGAATTGGCATGCTCATTCTCAGTCTCAATGGGCATGCTCTCAGTGGGCCCCTACTTCATGTATGCTGGGGCAGTATAGTTTGAACCTACTCATGCAGATACAAGGAAATGGGCTCGTATAAACATTCCGAAGCATTATCTGCAAATTAGCCTCAATGTTCTCCTCATAGTACAGTAATGAGTTTGCAGCCCAGGTTAGAATCTGCTGTACCTCAGCGCCTGCATACTGTTTCTCCTTACTGTTTCTTATAATATATGGTACTATAAGTACCATCGTAATGGTAGATGTATGAACTTTACTACAAAAGTATATATTGCCCCCAAATAATTCTAGGAATTGTAGTTTGGTTAGGTGTGTTGAGCATTTATTGTTACAGGTTCTTAGCCTCTCTCACAAAACTATAGTTCCCTGATGAGTGTATAACTGTTTAACCAGTTTCAGTCTGTAATGTAGATAAATCCTCAGTGGTTTGTACATTACAGCCTTTATCTTTATTAAACACTAGAGATATTATTTTTCTGCAAGGGCAAAGTATATTTACTTTGCCCTTGCAGAAAAATGATCTGAACCCCTGCCTTCCTTGTTCTTCTATTTTGACTAAGAATATAATTGGAAGGTTTCAGCTTTTAGTAACTCTAAAGATAAAGGTTACTGAAGTGAAGCAACAGAGTACAAAATTGTCCCCCAAACCTACAAAGCTATTTATAATGGAATAATAATAATAAAATATTACCTCAAACAAGACTTAAAACCTCAGCTGGGCTTGCTGGAAAGGCAGAATATAACTCTCTTAAATAATTATTACATCACAGATTTTTCTCAGCACAACATTTTCCTAAACTAGATAGACATTTGGATATAAATGAGCTAGCACTTGATTAAGTAAGACTGTATGTGTGTACAATGTTCACTTATGTCTTCTGAATATTTTAATTGCAGTGAGGACTATCATTTCTATAATCAGTTAGACTTGGTTATATTTCAGCAATATTTATAATTCTTCCTGAGGGAAAATATTACCAGTCTGGTCATAATTCATTAGTGTGTGAAGTGCTTTCCATTGACTTCTATGGAGGCAACAGCTCATAAGTACATTCCTCAACATGTGTGGAACTGTTCATCACTAAAATAAATGGAAAAATGCGTACTCTGCATGCAAAGGGCAGGGGGATAATCATTTTTTAAAAAATCTGCAGACACTTTTCATTAAAGTTGCTCCAGAGCAATTTATTCCAAAAGGAGGTTTTTCACACATGGCTTTATGCCTCAGGGTATCTGAAGAGTGAATCTGTTTTGCAGCAGATTTGCAAGTAGTTTACTTTGGGGGATTAAAATGACAGTCCACATAACTGATTTACGTGGATTTACTGGCATGACCAACACAAAGCTTCCCCGCCCCTGCCTCCCGCACTCCCTGGCAGATCTTTTTCCTATGCATTCACACCTCCCTGGTCTGGGTTTTCCCTCCAACCAATCACAAATCACAGCACAGAGAAAGAGGGGAGAGAGGTTTTTTTTAAATAGTTTGACAGCTAAGAGCGCAAGACCAGCATAAAGAGTTGCAAAACAGCTGGATCAAACAGCAGGATGCTCAACCCTTGCCCTTGTGAGTGACTGCCTTCATCATATAATGTTTACCCCCTCCACACACACCCCCAATGGACTCTATTTGTCTATTTGTCCCCAAACAGCTGTCAAACTCCCCTTCACTGAGTTTGGAAAAATGTGGATTTACTGGCACGACCAACACAAACGTAACAGAGAAAACTGCGGGGCAAAACAGACGCCCCGGGTTATTTTTCAAAAGCCTCTGAAACTAGAGGAATTTTTTAAACCGGACATACTTTGGGCTAAGCCAGAATTTGCAGCCTCCATTAGGGGGAAATCAAAGTCCTGTCTGTCCTGGTCCCTGATAGCCCACAGGGATGTTGGGGTAAATCCTGCTAATATGTGGACCGGCACACTCCAATCAGGAGTGGATTCACAATAAAAGCCCTGTGTGAAAAGCCTCCAGGGAAGTGAAACTGAGATAAATTGCAGCAGAAGCATTTCTGCAGGAAACTGTTAATGGTGACAGTTTTGTGGTGAAAAGAGCCCAATAATGCTTATAGTGACTAAGTAAGTATCTGTGTTTTTATTAGAAGTAAAAAGACAAAACCTGTAGTAACCCTTTTATAGAACAAGCAAGGACATTTAGGGCACTTTCTAATCTCAGTTTGAACTCAGAAATTTAGCAGGTGGAACTTTTCCTGGCATGGTGCTAAGTAGTGGAAAAACCCTGCACCTATACATTTTCTTTAGTCTGACACAGGAGCAAAGCCAGTTAAAAGAAGTGACAACCTTAGAATCACATAGACAGGGCTAACAGATGGTCCCTCCCTGCTTCAAATACATGTTATTGGAGTAGCATAGGATCATTATTTGTGGAAGTGGCTCCCACACTGCTGAGGATAAATATGAAATTGGTCCTTAATTAATGACTAGTACTGCAAAGGTTGGCTGCTGGAAATTCTGGGTTGAGACCCACCTTCCTACAAATCTGGGTTCCTTGATCCTCCTCACAGAACTAGAGATTTAGTTTCTTAAGGAAAACAAATGATGATTAGAGCCTATGACATAGATATACCTGCAGTCTCCGTTTGATAGGGAAGATAGGAGGTGTGTGGTGAGTCCTTATCTGCTTCTTCTACCTAATAGTCTTGCACAAGCACGAATTTGGGGGGGGGTTGGGTATGCGGGGGTGATGGTATTATGCTGATGCTGAGGCAGGGGAGGGAACATGGAGATGTCCTAGGAGAGGATATATAGATGAGGAGAGCAAAGCATTGCCGGGGGGGGGGTTCTGTGTCCCGCAATAACCTGGGAAGGGTGACCCTCGGCAAAGCAGTCCAAGGTAGCCCCGCTTATGTGGGGCCCCCAACTCTTAATGGTAAAAGATGGAACAGGTCCCCTTAAATCGCCCCACCCTCATTCCATGTGGAGACTTTCATGCACCCAAAGGACATCTAGATGCTCCGTGTGCCATGTCCCGGCTGCGTGAATAGAGGGGAGGTGAGAGATACTGGGACGAACCTTTAAACACACCCAAGGTCGCAGTCCAGCGGCACACTGTATGCAGATCTGCTGGTGTGCGGAATTGGGAGAAAGGACAGACCCCGTTTTGAAGCAATACTGGGACAGTGGAATCATCATTTTGGGGCACGGTCAAGGATGCACATGTCCACATGGGTGGATAGCCTGGGAAGGAGCATGCTCTGACAGCTACTTGGTGGCAGCCACCAAGACATGGAAAGCAGTATCTGGGGTACCCCTCCCAACGGCTTCCCTTCACACGGCAACCTGGCTCTATTTAGACCCCCAATGGCCTGACACTCTCATTAGGGAGCTTTCTGTGGGATAAGAAGATGTCTTAGGATGAGCATCCCAAACGTGGGCGCACTAGCTGACAGGCTCATGGTTTGACAGTTACTTGACAGCAGTAGGAACATAGGAATATAGGAAACTGCCATATACTGAGTCAGACTATTGGTCTATCTAGCTCAGTATTGTCTTCACAGACTGAGTGGCAGCGGCTTCTCCAAGGTTGCAGGCAGGAATCTCTCTCAGCCCTGTCTTGGAGAAGCCAAGGAGGGAACTTGAAACCTTCTGCTCTTCCCAGAGCAGCTTCATCCTCTGAGGGGAATATCTTGCAGTGCTCACACATCAAGTCTCCCATTCAGATGCAACCAGGGCAGACCTTGCTTAGCTATGGGGACAAGTCATGCTTGCTACCACAAGACCAGCTCTTCTCTCCTAGTCAGTAGCCAAGACTGTGATAGCAGTTGCCTGAGTACCCGTCCTTGCGGCTTTCCTGCATAGAGCATTCAGGATCCATGTCAAATCCCCAAGGTCTGCCACTCTCATGAGAGAGCGGTCTGTAGGAGTAGGGTACTACATAGTACCCTCTTTCCCCCACTCCCAGACAGCCCTTCTCATGAGTAAGCCTAGGGACCGATAATCCCCAAGGGGCTGAGGCTGGCCCGCCCTTCCCCAAACTCTTTGTTATAAAATAGAACTAGCTGCTGCCTTTTGGAGCCCACCCCGGGCATCCCACCTGCCCTGTGCTCCCCTCCCAATGCTGTGATGGGGTGCCCTGTTTGTGTTGCCACCTGGAGTGTTTGTACTTGCGTGCATACACCACTGTTGCTCCCTTACTGGGGAGCCAAGAACTTAGTGCCATCCCATCCCTTTTCCCTCCTGCTTGCCAGGAAGGGCGGGGGAGCAAGGGATAGCGTTGATACAGGGAATGCCTATTGAGAGAATGGCAAAGCTGCAATAGGGCATCGTGGCATCCCTGATGCCTGGAATGTCCACAGCGGGATAGCTGAGAGGAGGGGCGGAGCTGGTTTTCCGAAAGGTGGCCGGCGAGTAGCACCGCAGGCAGGGAGAAGCCATGTCCTCAGGTGGATCTGCGCTGCTGCCACTATGATTGTGGTTTGGAAATCAGCACAAAACCACAGTTATGGCGTCACCCAGAGTTGGACGTAACACCTAACTGGCCAAACTTCACATCTTGGTGGTAAACTGTAGTGGAAACTGAAGGTTCAAACTGGAGTTTGCCGAGGCAAACCGGAGGTCGCTTTCAGCCCAGAACTGTTTTAGAATGTGAGCCCTTTGGGGACAGGGAGCCATCTTATTTATTTGTTATTTCTCTGTGTAAACTGCCCTGAGCCATTTTTGGAAGGGCGGTATAGAAATAGAAATAATAATAATAATAACAACAACAACAACTGTGGTTTTGCATGTTTGGATGTACTGGAGTTACAATCCCCACCCCGTTTAACTCTGGTTTGCCATTACATATTAACCTGGCCTAGATCTCCAAGACCAAATCACAGATACACGAAATCGCGATCTGCAGATCTGCGACTTTGCAGATTATATAGTATTTCAACAACCTAACTGGATGGAGGATTGCCACAATATCTGATCAGACATATTCCCAAGTGACTGGGATTTTAGAATCCTTCTCTGCTTCTTCTAATGACATAATAAGTAGGTTAACTTATTGGAGGACTCTCATTTATTGACATAAAATTACCTAAGATTGATTTAAGGTGTTTGAAGTATAGATAACAAATATGCCTATTAATTTACAATCCCATACTCCTACATTTTGCTGTTTGAAAATGGAAGAATAAGGTGAGTTTTATAAGACTTTTAATATTTTTATTTTATTGCATAGCAAAATAGCAACATTGTAATTAGTGGTTTCTTGGTAGTGCTGCCAAGGTCATCTTGAATAGCTCTTGCCAGAGTTGTACCTAATAAAAGAACTGGTTTTTCTCTGACATTCCAAAGCTGCTCACCAGGAGCAGGGCTGACTACAGAAATGTATCCTATCTGTCCTTATTTAGAACATACAATAACTGTTTTCCTCACTATGCACACACCAGGTGCTAATGTTTTGTCTTAAGAACTAGATTGTACAGTGTATTTGGGATCATGCAAATGTGCAAACAAATTTTGATAGACAATTTATGTAAAAGTGTGTATATTATTGCTCTTTAGTCTCAACCCCTCTAGCTCTTGGTAATATTTATAAAGCATCTAAAAAAAACACAATCCAGGTGCTGCACATAGAATGACAAAGGCCCTGCCCCAGTGGCACAGGGAGGCCTGTGGTGCCCTGATTCAGCCTGCTGCCAGCAGTCCTCCTAGCCATGCCTCCTGCGTCTGATGTCAGATGCAGGGGGCATGGTTTCGCTTGCGAACGGGGCAGTGCCCTCCATTTGTGAGCAAATTCCAGCTGGCACTGTGTTTGCAGTGTGGCTGGGAGCGGCTCTTGTTGCTTTAAAAGGCATGGAGATGTGTTCCCAGCCAGGCTAGGAAGCCAGCGCTGGCAACGTTTCTGCCTTTTAAAGCAGGGAAGGCTGCTCCTGGCATGGCTGTGAGTGAGACCACACCCCCTGCATCTGATGCCAGATGCAGGGGTCATGGCTGGGGCACAAGGCACGGACCTTGAGTGCGATGGCCCAGGTTCTTTGAACCCCTTTGCACAATTGTGGCTCCGCCCCTGCCCTGCCCACAGGCTTACAATCTAATACACCTGATTCAAAAGGGATGGGGAGGGAAGAGAAAACAAGTCATCAAGTGACAACACTTTCAAGTTGCATAATTAGATGGAATGATTATGGGGAGGAAAATGGCGACTGGTTCTGTTTAGCTTTGGACTTTTCTAGAGGCATTGTCAGAAAAAGAGAATAGATACATAAGGGAAAACACCCCTCAAACTTTTGCTAAAATGGTTAATATAAAGGGGGGGAAATGGTCAGATCTGTTATTCCAAAGTATGACAGATAGTCAGTTTTTTCACAGACTTGTTTGTTCATCATATGTCTGTCCATAATAGGTTAGTTGTGTAAGAATAGCAGTGTCCCAAATGTTAACAACAGTTTTTCAACAGGTGTGCCTGCAGAAGCACAGACACATGTAGTCCTCACACATGTGAATTGTAGTACTTCTTTATTTATGTCCTGAACCCACTTCCTGTCAGTTTCATCAGAAGACACTCAAGTTTCCAGCCCTGGGAAAATCAAATTTGTTTTTTCTCACTCAACACTGTTCATAGTTGATACATTTCTATTCTGTTCTTCCCACTTCCTTGTTCTAAAGTAATAGGAAGGCACTGCAGTTCCTTGAGCATGTTAGTTGCTCCTTTCTATATTTCTGAAACTCTGTGATATCCTTTGGGCAACCAGACCTGTAAGCATCCTTTTAAATGTGCTGATATTTAAATACCCTGGAATTATCTGATATTATTGGAATTTGTGGGGAATTGCTAAGGACTTGGAAGGACTTCAGGTTCCTAATATGCAGCTTCTGAGTTATTCTTGAGCAGAAATTGTGGTTCACTCTTACTCTGCAACTGCACCTGCTATTCCTGCTATAGTTTATTAAGAAAAGTGAATGGAGGCCTAGGAATTTCCAGGACCCAGTGCAAGGGAGGAGTTTCCTGCAGAGTGAGCCCTCCATTATTTATTTATTTAATTGCCTATCTACTAAAACTATACATAAGAGTTACTGAATCTGGTAAGCAAACATAGATGCTTGAAACATTGCAAGCATCCATGTGGGAAAAAGACTTCAGATGAAGAAGTCTGGGGCTGCCGGAGAGAGCAACTCCTGACCAATCCTCATTCAAAAAAGGAGGGACTGTGAGGCGGGCATGGAAGGCCAGAAGATATTAGCGTGCCCTTTGAACCTCAGCTGGGCATTGCAAAAGCATTTATGAAACACTGCTAGAACTGGGGACTATAGCTGAGCAGTGAATTCAGTGAAGGATTCATTTTCTGAAACAAGTATGTGCTTTTGCATGCACATTTAACGTGGTACTAATTAAATTTAGATATGAAGCCATTGCCATGTTTGCCCAGAAATCTAAAATGGCCATCAATCCCAACATGGCTGCCTGCACAGCTACTTTTTAAAAATCCATACAGCTTTCTATAGTAAATATATGTTGGCTGAGTTCTTTAAAAATGGTTTGTAATGATATTTGCCTTTCAAATGAGATGCAAAACATCCATATATGTTGATCTGTTCCCAATATTTTGGTTCCAAGCCTGAAGTCACATTCTCAGTTCCTCTTCATTGTCAATGTCCATCTCATCATCCATGCCTTCTATTGACATACTGTTATCTGGACTCCACTGACATCTTCCAAAACACTCTGTAAACACGTGATATGGGCTGCTTTATCACTAGACCATAGGACATTGTGGAAGGAAATTGATGAAGGATATGATTGATTCTCCCAACAGAAGAACTAGTCAATGTCTAATTCTCTATTTGCACAAGTGATGAAGAAATGAGAGAACAAGTCTGTGTCAGCATTGAGAAATTTTGTTAGAAGTGATGTTTTTGTAACTTTCTTAAGAAATGCAAATAATTGAATGTTGTATTTTTGGCTACAGGAACAAACAGAAATTTGTTTGCTGTTGTTCCTGTTAGAAACACACTCTTGTAAGAGTGAAAAATGGCACATTTGAAATGTGAAAGGACACATAGTTGAAAATATACATTGTGTATTACGCAAAGAAAAATGTGACTTGTGCACAGTTCAGGGAATCATAACTTCAGAACAGATTGACATATCTGGATGTTGTAAGACTCACTTGAAAGGAAAATTTGATTAACAGCTTTTTAAATAGCTCAGTCAAGATATCTCTACTTCAGACAGCTATATGGGTAAAAAAAATAGTAGCTATGTGTAATCCACTTTAATTTAAGGAATGGGTGGATTCAGTCTTGACTGGACAGTGAAACTCCCACCCATGGCTGCACCAACCCTTCTGAACCAAACCTATGCAAATAATGTAATCATTACAGCAGGGTTAAAATGCAATAGTTTATATTTAGACCAAATCACAGAATCAATCAGTTTGATTTCCAACAGAGATCAGCAGTCTTACTGCTTTTACTTCATAGCAAACAAGTTTTATACATGTCTCGTACAATTCAGCACCCCCAGAGGTGCACATGGCAATATCTGTACACACAGACACAAGCAGAAGTCTTCCTGCCCTTGGCCACAGTCCTGTAAGCCAGTGTTTTACAGTACCACGTCTTCTGCTGCAGAGGGACAGTGCAGATGCAAGCTTGCTTGTAGATCCTGAAAACAAATAAAGACAAGCCCATAGAATGAAATCTCTGCAGGCCTCCTCTGCTTTTGGTTTGAAGCAGAATTTTTTCTTCAAGCACATATTTATTTTTATTTTATTGTTACATTTTTATACTGCTTTTCATTAAAATAATCTCAAGGTGGTTTACATGACATCTAAATATATAAAACTATAAAAACTCCATAATTCAAATTAAATTTGAATATAAAAAATACAAATCTAATTAAAAGTTTTAAAAACATGTACAATATAACCATAAGATACAAAGCAGCAGCAACAAAACACTCATATAAAAGCCCGGGTAAAAAAGCCAAGATTTTACTTTCTTTCTAAAACAGTGTTGGAGACTGGGGAGCGTATGCCCACCGGGAGAGTATATAACACAATTATTTACACACACACACAGACACACACAGAGAGTACATGTTACACAATTTTACAATAGTCATTAACTTTTTAAAAATGTTTCAAGCAAGGTTAAGCCCTCAGATTTAGGCCCAACTTAACTCCCAATCCAAAACAATATTTCCCCAGCACAGAATAATGTGCCCCCATTCCCTGAGATAAATACTCTTTATATACCTGCAAACAAAGGCCAGGCTATAAAATGAAGTCTCTGCGGGCTCTTCTGCTTTTGGTTTTTAGGAACTCTATCTTGCTTGCTTCTAGAGGAAGCTCCCAGAGTTTTCTGAAAGCTTACTGAGCATGCTCCAATGTTGATTAAAGGAGAGGGGGATTCACTACACCCTTTAATAACCACTCATTACTGTTGATAAGGGTGACAGTAACAGCACATGTGCAGGCGACCATATCAGAATTTGTGGCCATTTTGGATTTCTCGGCAAATATGGCAGAAGCTCCATATCTATACTTCATTAGTACCACTTTACCTCTCAGGCCCCATTAGCATGTAACAGGAAACCAGAGTTGAAAGGGCCTGAGGTTGAAATTTTAGTACATCCAAACGTGTGCAGCCTTGGTTTGGACAATAAAGTAACCCAAGGTTTCCCTCCCGAAACTCCAATGTGAGCCTTCAGTTTGTAGTGAGTTTTGCCACTCGAACCTGAGGTTGGATGGTGCCAGCGTTACATCCGAATGCTGCACTCCAACCCCACTGTGCTCCAACTGGAGTTGAGGGAGGAAGCTCCTCCCTTGCTCTGGCTGTGATTGACTGCCAGGGCTGTCCCTCAATCCAGAAGGAAGCCCATGTAACCACTGCTCCCTCCCCTTTACAGTCTCCCTAACTGCCACAGAAGAGGTCCTGCTGGTTACGTCTGAATATGGCCAGGTAACCGTGAGTGGGGGAGGGCGGCATTCCGGGTCCATTGGACCCCACTGTTCCGTGTTATGTCTGAATGTGACCAAAGTATGTCAAAGCACATGCTTCTTTCAGAAAAGTCCCATTTACTGGAAAAGATCTATTTTTATCATATTTATGGCTGGGAAACATTTCTATAGAGTTAACTTTATGTTTAATCTCCTGGCCAACCAAGACATTATAGAAATTACATCTGGATTATCTGTCCTTTTGAAGTAGCTGTTAGGTATTATATGGACAGTTGTGCTTATTAATAGATAACCCACCTTACAGAAGTGATCCTAGAGCAGAGATGAAAGTAGGTCTTATCCTCATGTTTATGTACCATGGTCCTGTTTTTCCCTCAGCTGCAACATGAATTTACACAGCAGGAATTAAGCTTGAACAGAACCCTAATCTCATTGACTGCATTTAGCCTTCGTACTCAGTTTGTATTATAGAATATGCTGACCTGCAACAGCCACTCTTATTTTACTGTCTTGCAAAAATGGACACCAATTAAAGATTTAAGTTAATAAAGAAAGTCGTTCCCATACAAGAGCTCCTTTATGCACAATTCCTTTTTATACGTTTTCATATAAATTTTTGTTGGTTGTTGCTTGCTAATGAGCCTTTCAGGATTTGGTTTAGCTTCTTGGAATGACTGCCTCTTGCTGGTAGAATGTTAAGCTGTCTAAACCCATTGAGCTTCTCTTCTGTGGAAGTCAGTCACCTGGAGTTAGCATTTCAAAGAGATGGCTGGTTAATGCAGTCACAACAGAAGGGATGTTTTGAGATAAATCTTGCCCTTCAGTAAGACCGGAGATTTCAACAACAACAACAAGTTTCTGTTGGTTTCCAGAGTAAGCTAGAAAATTGAGACTTTGTGGAACTTGAGTGCAAATACTCTTTGGACACGGTAGCTAATAGGAGGCAGTAACAGTTCGGGTATAAATCTGCAAGTTTTTATATTAGCTGTAACCCACAGCACAGCACAGCAGAGCTACTTGTAACCAAATTTATTTCTTGCCTCTCTCTTCAAAGCAGACAAAAGACAGCTTACAACAATCTCAGATAAAACAAAACAATATAAAAATAAAAGTGCAGATTGTCAATCAACCAATAGCAGCAAAAACAATCAGTCCTAAAAGGCCAACTAAAATGTGCCCTCTGAAACAAAGCTGTCTTAAGCACATTATAAAAGCAGACAATCAGGGCAGAGCTTTTAAAGGCAGCCTGGAATTTCTCATGCAGGTGGGCTGTTTCCAAGTGCCCTGTCTCCCAGCTCTGGCTAGAAAAGCCTAATCCTGTGTGGGGAACAAGACACACACAATCTGTTTTGTACCTTTCTGGGGAACTGCTCAGTATAGTAAAGGTAATGTGTGCTGTCAAGTCAGCTTAGTATGGTAGCAGATTTAACCCAACCTTTGTCTCAAAGCAATCTCACGTGAGGAGAAGAAAAATGCTGAATCATCCTCTCACTTGCTTTCACCCACAAAGGTTGTTCCTTTAAAACTTACCTGTTTTCCCAGTAGCTGATTCGCTGACACCACCACCCAATTATTTATTTGTTTGGTTGGCTTATCAAATTTGTACACCTCTCGTCTCTGGGCAGTTAACAATAATATGGAAGTTAAAACATATATAAAACTTAAATTTTAACCATTTATAAAGTTAAAACAGATTAAAACAAAAAAAAATTTTTAAAAGCCGAAAAAGCTTGGGTGAAGAGGTGGGTTTTCAAATGCTTTTCGAAAATCATTTCTGGAGTTCTGACCCCATACAATAAGTATCTCTGTCTTATCTAGATTCAGTATCAGCTTATTCTCCCTCATCCAGCCCATTACTGCTTCCAGGCAAGCATTTAGGGAGGTTATGCCATCTCCTGATGGTTATGTCATCTCCCTGAGGGGCTCCATACATTAGCTTAGATTTCGGAGAGCAACAGTCTCCAATCGACACCATCTGGAATTTGTCTGAGAGGTAGGAGCGGAACCACTGTAAAACAGTGCCTCCCATCCCCAACGCTCTCAGACGTTCTAGAATGTTACTATGGTTGATAGTATCGAAGGCCGCCGGGAGGTCCAAAAGGACCAACAGTGTCGCATTTCCTCTGTCAATTCCCAATTGGAAATCATCCATCAGGCCAACCAAGGCAGTCTCCACCTCATAGCCTGCCCGAAAGCCAGTTTGAAATGGGTTTAGATAATTAGTTTCCTCCAAGACCATCTGGAGCTGAGAGGCCACCATCCTCCCAATTACCTTGCCCAGCCATGGGAGGTTGGAGACAGGCCTATAGTTGCTCAACGGTGAGGAATCTAATGCAGGCTTCTTAAAATTGGTCTATTAATTGCCTCCTTAAGACAAGAAGGCATCCTGCCCTCCCTCAGAGAAGTGTTTATGATTTCTACCAGGCCTCCTACAACAGCCTCCCTGCTAGATAGAACAAGCCATGTTGGGCAAGGATCAAGAGGACAAGTGGCAGGCCTCATCACTCCAAGCAGCTTGTCCACATCCTCAGGAGTCACAAACTGAAACTGATGCAGTTGAACCACATGAGAGGAGTTGCTGGACACCTCCAATTCAGACACCGCAGCAATTGTGGAGTCTCCATCTAAGTCGGGCCGAATATGAGATATTTTGTCTGCAAAATACTCATTAAACACATCACAGTGGGTAACCGATGGCTCCAAATTCTGATTCAAGGAAGCGAGGGCATGTACTAGCCCCCTCACAACCCTGAACAACTCTGTGGGATGTTAACTTGCAGATGCATTAAAGGCAGAAAAGAACTGCTTCTTTGTTGCACATATTGCGTGAGCATAGATCTTTAAATGTGCTCTATGTCATAATCTGTCAGATTCAAGTCGAGCCTTTCTCCACTTGCGCTTCAGTCACCTACCTTGCTGCTTCTGCCCCTGTAGATCTTCGGTATACCAAAGGGCCAATTTTGAAGCGTGTCAGAGGGGATGCTTAGGAACAATCGTGTCTACTGCCCTGGTGAGCACATTGTTCCTGTTCTCCACCAGGGCATCAACAGGATCACTGGCAGAGCCAAAATTAAATCCCTCAAAGGTTTTTTGGAATCCCATTGGGTCCAGTAACCTCTTTGGGCAGACCATTCTAATAGGCCCCTAACCCCTCTGGAGGTGGAAAGTGGTTGTAAATTAACCAGATAGTGGTCCATCCATGACAATGGGGAAATTACAGGAGTCCCTACCCATGGAACATCACCCTGATCAAAGTAAAAGACCAAATCAAGCATGTGACCTGCAGTGTGCATCGGTCCAGATACCACTTGGGATAGGCCCATAATTGTCATGGCCACTATGAACTCCTGAGCTGCCCTGGACAAGTTGGTCCCAAAATGAACATTGAAATTCCCCAACACCAAAAGTCTGGGAGACTCCAGTGCATATTCCATGACCAAGTCTGTGAACAAAGTAAGGGATTCTGTTGGGCAGTGGGGCGATCGGTACACCAACAGAAATCCCAATCTATCCCCGGTCCCCAAACTTAAGTACACACATTCAATATGGTCATATACCCCAACGGGGACCCTGGTAAGCGAGATGTTATAGACCACAGCCACTTCATATCCCCACCCACATCCTCTCACCTGCTCCTCTACAGAATACCCTGGAGGTTATTACAGAGATTAACCCCTACCCCCAATTAGGGTGGAATTCCAGGGATACTATCCTTCTCTTATTATTAGGAAAGTACAAAAAACATCCATGTGTAGCTTACATGTGGTGAGAGTACTTGGTAGAGTTGCTGAGCAATCAAACTTGAGATGTGTGTTACACCAGAGTAAAATCCTGTTTCCTGAGTTAAAAATCCATTCAGAGGCAGGTAAAATGCAAAGAACAAAAAGGAGAAAATACTTTATTCAAAATAATACAGACAGTTTCCTTCTGAGGCTCTCTCAGCTGCCAGCTGCCACCTCCTGCTCCCAGCTGGTACGGCTTTGCCTGCTGTCTGCCCACCTCCTCACCACCGCCATTATTTCTCCCCGCCACCACCTCCTCTTCCTGGCCGGCGGGGCTTCTCCTGATGGCCCCCTACCTCTGCATCCTGACCGCTGCCATTATTTCTCTCTGCTTCAATGCTGGAACTCTGGCACACTCTAGAGCAGTGTTTCTCAACCTTTTTGGAGTCAAGGACTGGTAAATTCTTCATGCATGGATTCAAGGACCGGTACATTCTTTGTATGCAGTTAGTAAAGGGGTTTCAAGTTTAAGTTTATGTATTTACTTATACCTCCCAAAACTTGCATCTCTGGGCAGTTTATAATTAAAATAATATTATAATGTTAAGCACTTTCACATATCACATCTCCCATTACCTTGCCCCTCCCTGCTGTTTGCGCTTCTCTGGGCTGCTTCTGCCTCCCTTCTCCCCTCTCTCTCTCTAGTTTGGTTGGCTTCCCTGCTCTCTCACTCCTTTCCCAATCTCCTCTCTTCTTCTCCTCCCGCAGACACCCCCCCCCCTTTCTGCTTACTGCACTCGCTCCTCCTGTCTGTCTTATCTGGTTTGCCTCTTTCTCCCTATCTCTCTCATTCTTCTTTTTTTTTTTTGCAACTGCAATATCTCTCCCCCCACCGCCACTTTTGCACTGAGCCTTGTTTACCCAGCAGGTGGTTGTGATGTCAGGGACAAAAAATAACAAAATCTCCCCCTATGGGTGCTATTTTTCCGCATACTTTTCTTTTCTTTTCTTTCTTTCTTTTTTTTGGAAGACTGTTTTTAAAAAGGCCAACTCCAAAGTGGTTGCAACGCACAATGCGCCCCAAACAGAGCCAAGAGCAGCTAGTCTAGGGTGGAGGGCGAGAAGTGGGGAATGTGTTGCGGAGGAAGACTGCCCTCTCTTGCCTGCTGCTACAGGGTGGGTTGCTTGGCTAGCCTGGTTGTTGCTGCTGCTCTGCTCTCCCTCTTTCAGGAAGCTAGTTCCTGACTTGAGCACGGAGGGCTCTATCATTGTTTATTGTGTGGTTGTGTTGCACGCTGTGCTTGCTGGATGGGGCTGGCTGGCCAGAAAGGGAGAGAGGGAATGTGTGAGTAAGGGAGGGAAAGACAGGCAGGCAGGCAGACTCACTCACCCGGCCGCCTGCAGTGGGCTTTCCTTTCCCTCCCTCCCTACCTGCTGGAGGCAGTTACACTTGCTGGCCAGCAAGGCTGGCGCTTTTCTTCACCGCTGGCCAGGCTGGGCTGCGGGAGCTTCCCCTCCCCGCCTGCCAGTAGTGCTTTCCTTCCCTCTCTCTCTCACCTTCTTGGGCATTCTTCGCTCTTCCCCTCTATCCTTCTTTTCACCCAGCACAGCAGACCGTTAGCCAGCACGGCGGTTGGAGACTAAGGGTACCCAGCGCTCTCTCTTCCCACCTGCTGCCGCTTCTCCTCCCCATCACCATGAAATGCTGTGAAAAGCACGAACTCTTTGCTGCTGCCTTGCCCCGGCAGGCCAACCTTGGCCGCCGCTCTCCCCGCTGGTCCATCTGGCCCCTGCGCTGTTTGCCCACCTGACGTGGGGTTTTTTTGTCCCTTCCTTGTGCTTCTTCCTTTGCCTGCCCGTTTGCCGGGTGGCTTATTCCAGTGACTTCTTCGTCCCTTCCGGGCTTCTTCCTCCCCACCCGCCCTTCAAGAAGGCTTCAAATCCAGGCACTGCGGGGTGACCCGATGTCAGTCCCAGCAGCAGCACATGGAGAAGGGTGAAGACGAGGCAGGCAGGACTCTCCTCCTCCTCTTGCTTTGCGCTGTAAAGAACTTGGACTGGCTTACCGGTCACAATTGTTAGGCAGTTTGATGGGTACCCCAGCCTGCACAGAACTACGCAGGCGCACCTCGCAGTTGGGAAGCAACGCCGGGCCAGATGGCAGGCCTCAGCGTCGCTCTGTTATCAGTATCTGCTGCTGCTGCCACCAGACCAGGGGCCGGGGCGGTCGAAGGAGGACTACTGGCTCACACCTCCCCCACAGCCATCCCCTCGGCCGCGCGGCAGCTGGAACGGAAATATATACATTTTAAAAACACGGTTTGCAGCGTGCGGGGGAGGGGGTGTAATTGACCAAGGTGCAGACCAGCACTCAACTGGTCGCGGACCGGCACCAGTCCGCGGACCGGTCGTTGAGAAACACTGCTCTAGAGCATCTGCACGTTAGTACTTGATTGCTCCCCTCACCTCTGAGTTCTCCCCACCCTCACCTCCTGCTGCTCCTCCTCCATCCCATTGCTTCCATCCCCCTCACCCTTCTTGGTCGTGGCTGCAGCACTGCTGCCGCCTATTGGCCAAGCTGCAGCCCCCATCCCCAGAGACCTGCACACCCTCACCCAAGCCCCGCTCCTGCTCCTCCCCCCAAGAACAGCAGCAGTGGTTGACTGGGCCATTTCTCACTGCTGACACCACCATGGCTGCTCATTCCCCTCAGGCCGCTGACAGGCCCAGGCCCGGGCCCATTCCTTGCCTCCCTGCCTCCCTCTGACAATGGCCTTGGTAGCCCCAAACAGCAGCAGTGGTTGACAGGGCCCTTCCTTGCTGCTAGTGCTGCCATGGCTGCTCATTCCCCTCATGCTGCTGACAGGCTCAGGCCTGTCCCTTGCCTTTCCTTCTGTCTCTCTTTCCCCTCCCTTCTTTTTCTCTTTCTCTCACCTCCACTCACTCTTTCCCACTCTTTCTTCCCCCTCCCTACATGTTTTTTCTCTCTCCCTCCCTCCCTCCCTCCCTCCCCGAGTTAACAGATTTTGTTCATCTTGTTTCCTCATTTGATTCACACAATGGCATCCTCCTTCTCTTGAAGAGGCTCTTTCCTCCCTCACGACCCGTCTTTTTGCAGACCTCTGCCTGCTATCCTTTTATATATATAGATTCCTCTCCTCTACAATCAAGAACATCTTCCGACCAGTAACAGTTGCATTCCAACTGACCTTAACCATCACAGGCTTCTCCTCCTTATCCGCATAGGGAATCCGCACTGCCCAATCAGCACAGTGCCAGAGGCTCCTCCCCCCTATCTGCATATGGAATCCCCACTGCCCAATCACCATGTTGCTTCTGCTCTCACAGGCTCCTTCTCCCTATCTGCATATGGAATCCCCACTGCCCAATCAGGTGCTTCTGCTTGCAAACTCTGAGCCAGTCAGCTCCTTTCTACCATGTCCCCATGCATGGCCCGTCTTGGAGAATTAATAATATAGACTAGCTGACCCTGCACAGAGCATCTGTGTGGTTCTGCACTGAGCCTGTGGCATCCCACCCCCACAACTTTCTCGCTTGCTCTTGCCACCTCCACAACTCTCTCGCTCGCTCTTGCCACCCTCCACAACTCTCTCGCTCGCTCTCATTGCCCTCACAACTCTCTGGCTTGCTCTTGCCTCCCCCACAACTCTCTCACTCGCTCTCGCCACCCCCCAACACTCTCGCTCACTCTTGCCGCCCCCCCACAATGCTCTTGCTCACTCTCACCACCCCCACAACTCTCTCGCTCTTGCTGCCTCCGCAACTCTAACCCGTTCTTGCCGCCCCACAACTCTCTCACTCGTGCCGCCCCCACAACTCTTTCGCTCGCTTTCGCCGTCCCCCACAACTCTCTCCCCCGCTCTCCCCCCACAACTCTCTCTCCCTCTCCCCCCCCCACAAGTCTCTCGCTCGTGCTCTCTGTCCTCCATCTTTCTATCTCTGTCTTGCAGTCCTTGCTTCCCCCTGCCACTGCCAGGGACTGTCACTTGCTCGCCTGACAGCCTCCGAGCTCCCTGCTCCCTGCCGCTTCATGGAGCAGGTCAGCCAACTGCCTGCCGCCCGCAGCTCCCAGAGCCAATGGTCCTGCTCCTGAAGCCGCCCCCAGCCTCTGAGCTCCCTGCTGCTTCACGGTGCCCCCGAGCCAACTGTCAAACTGCTTTCCAGCCACCCCGCAAAACTCCCTGCTGTTCCGGAACTCTCTCCCCCTCTGTCAGCCAATCACCTCCTTTCTACCACATCCCCATGCATGGCCCATCTTGAAGAATTAATAATATAGATGGTACTTGAAATTGCGCATGTCAAATTATTATATGTGTGTATTTTTCCGTGGGGCATTTCCCCATGTGAGCAATGTTCCGTGTGCGCATTTTTCTTGTGCGCATTTATGACAATGGGTTTTTTTCTGTGCGCAATTTTTTGGTGGGCTTTTTTCATGTGGTTTTTTTTTCTGGTTACCCTTTTTTTTAACCCCACCAGGTTAAAAACCCTTTAGTTTTGGAGCCCAGTTGGGGGGGAAACACCAGTATAAACTATTGGGAGGGCTTTGCAGGCATGTGTGGAATGGCATGTAGAGAAAGGATTAAGTACCCCGTCTGCATACCAGTTATCCCTTTAATTCATCCCCCTCCCATAAGCCACACATTGTATTAGCATTATGAGAGAAACGTTTTTCGGTATTTATTTTAAGATGTATATACTGCCTTTCTGCTGGAAAGACTGTCAAAGTTGTTTAAAACAACACTAAAAAATGCTAAAAAGAAGAAACACACACACATACATGGAACAGTGGAGAAAAGAATTACTTATAACAGCACTGTAACAAAAGCCACATGTTGCAGTAGAGTAATATTCAAGAGAGCAATTAGCTCAGTTCAAAGCCCACCAACAAGGAGTAGTCTTTACTACCTTCCTACATGTAATCAGTGAAGGTGCCAGGTCGGCCTCCTAGGGGAGTGAATTCTGCAACCTGGATGCAGCCACCAAGAAAGCCCTGTCTTAGGGGTACCAGCAGCCTAACCTCAGACAGCATTTAAACCAGGGCATCTCCGATTATCTTGGTGTACATGCAGATAAATATGGAGTAAAGTGGTCCTCCAAGTTTCTAACCCTATGTTTCCCACCTAACTTCTAACTATGCCTTTAAATGCCAAATATAAGCAGACTACATGGAAAGATATGTAGGTGGGCCAAATTCTATCCAAGGCTATAGCTATTATTTTCACAGCCCTTCTGTGTTCAGAGGGAAGTACTTCTCGACCAAACTACACAACATTAAATGCATGATTAGTCCTTATGGGTTTAGGTTGTGGTTTATAAACAATGTTTTAAAATAATATCAACCATGGGGGTGGGGTGGGAGGGTCTAGATGGCGGGGGGGGAGGGAACAAATTTTTTGTCCATACCATGGTCTGACCGAGATTGAACCGCCTGCAGATGCTATTTATCTATTTTGTTTGTTTGTTTGTTTGTTTGTTTATTCTAGTTCTATATCGCCCTTCCAAAAATGGCTCAGGGCAGTTTACACAGAGAAATAATAAATAAATAAGATGGATCCCTGTCTCCAAAGGGCTCACAATCTAAAAAGAAACATAAGATAGACACCAGCAACAGTCACTGGAGGTACTGTGCTGGGTGTGGATAGGGCCAGTTACTCTCCCCCTGTTAAATAAAGATAATCACCACGTTAAAAGGTGCCTCTTTGCCAAGTTAGCAGAGATTAACTAGGAAGGGGCGGGGGGGACGCTTGTGATTAATGTGTGTCCTGAAGTAGCAGGAACAAGAATGCCATATCTTATTTTCAGTCACTTCTTGTATGCAGGAGAGAATAAAAATAGTTTGTTAAACTATTCTTGGAAGTTCACCCTAAGAAACAGATAATCTACTCCAGTCATGATAAAACTGTAGTTCTGGGGAACGGGAACCATTCAACTTCTTTGGAAGCCTATGCCATGACAGTTCAGAGGAAGGCAGCCATTAAAGGATAAGGCTTCTTTCTTGTGTTACAGGAAGAGACAAGGTCAACAAGGAGTGCAGACAGGAAGTAGGAAGGGACTCTGCATCCAGTTAGGATCACTACTAACAAATATGAGTGCCACCTATTGGCTGGATGTATTACAATAACATCTCCAAACAGCTGATAAATTCAGGAAATTCCCAATGAGAAGTTTTAGCTTCCTAGCATCTGGCTCATAGCTAAAGATTTTGCAGAAATTTGGCTCTCTTTCGCACACATGCACTCACACACACACACCCCACTGGGGATGGAAAAATATTATTGAGATCTTTCTCTGTAGAACTAACAATGGCTCTTTGTGAAATATAGGCTTTTAAGGAAGTGATTCAGTGTTTTTTGGGAGGAAATCTGTCAAGTGTTGAATGAATGGCAATCTATTTAATCCAGTTTTTCCATTTCACAAGCATTAGGTCATGTCAGGCTGTGTATAAACTGTAGCGGATTTAGCCCAGCCTTTGTCTCAAAGCAAGCCCACGTGAGGGGAATAAAAATGCTGAATCATCCTCTCTCTTGCTTTCACCCACAAAGGCTGTTTCTTTAAGCTTAAACCACTGGCAGAGGGAGGCCAGCAGTGGCCCGTGTCCAGCTGCTGCTGTGGCCCCCCTTGTCCCGCCCCCTGCATCTGACATCAGACATGGGCAGTTAGCCACGCCCCCATGCTGGACGTCAGACATGGGGGGGCGTGGTCTAGCTCCCGAATGGGCCTGCATGGCTCTCCCCTGTCGCGCAGGAGTGGCTCTCCCTGCCTTAACTCCCATTTGGGAACTAGATCGGAGCCAGTGCTGTGTTCACAGCTTGGCCAGAAGCGGCTCTTCCTGAAGGGAGAGCTGCTCCTGGCTACACTGTGAACTCAGCACTGGCCATTTAACTCCTGAATGAGGCCACACGGCCCCATTTAGGAGCTAAGCCACATCCTCCAGCATCTGATATCAGACACGGGGGGCATGTTGGGGCAATGGGGTACAGCCCCTAAGGGGTGGCAACACAGGTTATTTGAACCCGGTTGCCCAATAGTGGCTATGCCCGACTCAAAGCATTCCTTTAGTAGCTCAATTGCTGCCACCACGCCCACTTTTTAACAGAGTTTAATCCCGCCCCCTGGTGTGGGGAAAAATCCAGGGAACTCTCCTGCTCTTTACTATTGGAAAAGTACACAAAAACCTCCACATGCAAGCCTACATGTGATGAGAAAGCTGAGAGTTGCTTAGCAAACAAATTGAGACATGTGTTGCACCAGAGTAAAACCCCTTTTCCTGAGTTAAAAATCCACTCAGAGGAGGGTAAAATCCAAACAACAAAAAGAGAAAAACTTTATTCAAAATACTACAGACTGCTTCTGTCTGAGGCTTTCTCAGCTTTTAATTACAGGTAAAAGAAACATTCAGTAGTTGCAAGAATACTTCAAAAAGCACCCCAGTTGCAAGGAACAGAGATATAGGAACCTTTAAAAGATCCTTTAGGTTACAGAGACTTTTGCAGCGCCCTGGAAGGACTTGGGCACAGGCTTAATGTTTCTTACGTTACAGATAAACAAACTTAGAACAATAGCAGGGATGAGCAGAGCACACGAAAAGAAAGATGGGTTTCTGAAGCAGCTGACTAACAAACTGTTCCCTAGACTAAATCCACTTTTCCTTGAAAACTCACCACTCATCTGATAAGCTTCAAGAATCCTGCAATCCTGTCTCCTGAGGACCTGCAGTCCTTTTCAGTATCCAACTCTAGGGCTACCCAACTTGTTGCAAACTGAGCCTGGCTCCAACTGAAAACAAAGAACCCTTTCTCTTCCTGCTGCAAGGCCATCTAGATCCTGCCCACCATGTGCGGAGTGGCTCATCCCTAGCCTGTCAGTCAGGACAGGGTTTACTTCCAGTTAACTCTTTAGGGTAGGGGTGGGCTGATCACTACATAAGCTTACATGGTTTGAGTAGTGAGCCTGGTGTAGAACTCATTTGTTTTAGCCAGATGTGCAAACTTCCTGAGATGAGTGAGTTCAGGAGCAATAAATATTTCCTGTTTTTAACAGGTCAGCTGTGCAGAGTGCTGATTGGCTGCCCCTTGTTATTATTGTCTCTACCCCTTCCCCAGCTGGTTATACAGGGTGTTGATTGGGTGGCCCTTGTGACAGTAATTAAGCCACTCTTTCTCTTAGCACCTGGAACAATGTTTCAAGTTGAAGAAGAAAAAATTAAAATATATTTTCATTTTCACCAAACCTAAATCTAAAAGGCAGCCAACAACAACCCTCTATTACAATATACCAAGAAATAAAACAAGGAAATAACAAAAAGTGGATATACAGGATCTAGATAACATGCAGTTGCCTGAAAAAGAAACAAATAAAAGCCTGTCAAGCTTGAGCCCAAAACGTTTCGGAGGGCTCCAAAACGTTTTGGCCACCAGGGCCGTTTCGACTTTTGGAGGCAGCGGGGGTGTTCCCTTAAGGGTGGGGGAGGGTGCACTTACCCCTCCCGCTGCATTCCCCCCGCCAGCACTCCATTGGATCAAAGCCCCTCGGGGCAGCAATGTACCTCCCTGCCGCCCCGTTGCCCTCATCGGCCGGAAGTGGCTGGAAGTACTGGATGTGTGGGCGCCCATTGCATGTGCACGCATGCACGGTGTGTGCGCGCACACAACAGGTGCACATGTGCTCGGTACTCCCAGCCAGCCAATGAGGGCAATGGGGCGGCAGGGAGGTATGCTGCCACCCCAAGTGGCTTTGATCCAACAGAGCGCCGGTGGGGGAAATGCAGCAGAAGGGGTAAGTGCACTTAAGGGAACACCCCCGCCACCTCCAGAACGGTTCTGGGCACATCCCTAAAGCCTGTTACTATGGGGTAACATGGTAGTGGAGACATTAACAATTGATTTTAGAGCCAGCTACATAAGCCATTATTATAGGAATTAAGATGATGGGGGAGCAGAGCTTGCCCCCACAGCAGACAAACAAATTCACTGCCTTTTGTGGCTAGATAAATCTGCGTACACCAGGCCTGGTCAACTTAGCCCCCCCCCCAGATGTTTTTGGACTACAACTCCCATAATCCCCAGACACAGTGGCTAATAGCCAGGGATTGTGGGAGTTGTGGGCCAATATATGCAGGAGGTCTGAAGTTGCACAGCCCTGATGTACACCCTCATTTGATTAAACAACACCACTGCCTATTAGGCATTCTTCTGGCAAGTTAAGAAGCTTGCAGGTAAGACAAAGGACTTGGATGGGCTACAATCTGATGACCTCAATGGGACTTCTCACATAGCTTTCAGATCACAGAGGCGGAAGTTCACTTTTACAACTCTGCTTTCAGCTGGGCCAGTTTAGTGCCTGGTTATCTCCCTCTAAATCAGGGCTGCACAGCTTTGGCCCCCCAGCTGTTGTTGGACTACAGCTCATCATCCCTATTAGCCATTGTGTCTGGGGATGATGGGAGTTGTAATCCAACAACTGCTAGTGGGTGGGGTGGGTGTAGTCCTACAGACCTGCACTAAATTGAAAGGATGAGTCCCCTGGTCCATTTTTATGAAAGGCTGTAAAAATGCTCCCATTCCAGTGGGCGTTGGATCTTTCTTGTTAGTAGCCATTATACCTGTAAGTGATAGGCTGGAGCTCTCTTCAGACGCTAACAATTCCACCCCCCCTTACTTGTTTTCCTGTTTGTTTTATATGTTTTATGTGCTGTTTCTTATTTAAGCTTCTTGAAGTTATGAACAGGTGACCAGCTGCAGCAGAAGTGCACAGGTAAGGAGAGAACGGCTAATTTATATTGTGTGGAGACATGGAGTTAAAGTTCTAAATTAAGTACTTTATTTAGGAAATCCATCAGGCAGCTAAATAAGGCCTGCATGCCTTGCTGCTAGCTACATACAGGAAGTGGGGAAGGGAGAAGATGGACATCTTTCTCTCCAGTTGAAAGAATTAAACCTGAGACTATCAGTCTAAGAGGAAGTAGAGTAGAGAAAGTGTAGTCAGGGAGGGGATTCCCTTGCTCACTATCTCTGCCCCTAGTGGCCAATAGGGTTGCTGGTGCTAAGTCGATGCCATTAGAGCTGCATCTCCAGCACCTTTTGCATATACCTTTTTGTCTGCCTCCGAAATGTTTCAGCCACCAGGGCCGTTTCGGATTTTGGAGGTGGCGGAGGTGCTTCTTTAAGGGCTAAGGAGGGCACACTTACCCCTCCTGCCGCATTTTCCCCGCCGGCACTCTGTTGTATCAAGCCCCATTGCCGTCCTTGGCCAGAAGTACCTGGTGTACGTCCATCTGTCACGTGCCCATCTGCCGTGCACGTGTGCGCCCGGTACTTCCGGCCACTTCCAGCCAAGGACAGCAACGGGGTGGCAGGGAGGTACGCTTCCACCCCGAGGGGCTTTGATACAATGTAGCACTGGTGGGGGAAATGCTGCGAGAGGGGTAAGTGCACCCTCCCCCGCCCTTAAAGAAGCACCCCCGCCACCTCCAAAATGTGGAGGAGTGTTTCTGGGCACTACTGTGAAACACACTTGGAGTCCTGCTTGCCACCGTTGGGAACAAGGGAGATGGATTAAAGAAGCAGAGGAGCAACTCAAGCTACCCGTGGCTTCCCTTAATCAAGGGCTTTAAGGGTATCATGCAAATCTCTTTGCTACAATCTGGTGACTGTAATGGGACATGTGCAAAAAACCACACATCTGTCACCACCACTTGGCAAACTAGAAAGGAAGAGGAAAATATCATTGACAGTTGGCTTCCTTCTGTTCCTTGTAGAATCCAGAATGGCTTTTGCACCTGTGATATTTACTACTGATGATGTAACACTACTAATGTTCACTGCAGAACTTTAATCTCTCACTTCAGGCATCAAAAGTTTTCAAAGCAAACTGCGCAGCTTAAAATCCCACAAAGAGTTTTCTTAAATAATTATTGACACGAGTGATCAAATTATTTACCAAGAATGCAGTCATGTGATAGGTTACTGTGTAGTCTTTTTGCATGCTGATGTTTCAGAAGGCATAAAGTTGTCTTTGTCCAAGCAGCTAGCCATGTCCTGGAAAGTTTTTAAAATCAGTAAGGCTGCAGTTCCCACTGACTTGAGGATAAGTCCTCTATGTAAACTGCCCTGAGCAATTTTTTGGAAGGGCGGTATAGAAATCGAATGAATGAATGAAATCAGGAAACATGCATAGGACTAGGTTGTTATGCATTCCTTAAAGCATCACACACACACTCATGTATTAGGCAAAAACATAGTCAGGACATAAGAACATAAGAACAGCCCTGCTGGATCAGGCCCAAGGCCCATCTAGTCCAGCATCCTGTTTCACTCAGTGGCCCACCAGATGCCTCTGGGGAACCCACAGGCAAGATATGAGTATTCCCTCTCCAGGGGCGTATCTAGGGTAGGGCAGGCAGGGCACGTGCCCCGGGAGTCACTTGAAGGGGGGCGCCATTTTGTAAAATAAAAAAATAATGGCTGCCGAAAACAAAATGGTCACCGTGCATGCTCAAATGGCCTCTGTGAGGCCCTAGGTCATGCCAGGCCTTGCAGAGGCCATTTGAGCATGCGTGGTGGCCATTTTGTTCTCAGTGGCCTTTAAAATAAAAGATTATTTTTAAAATTGGCCACCGCACATGCTCAAATGGTACCTGTGAGGCCCTAGAGGCCAGCGTGGTGAGGGGAAACCTTTGCAAAAAAAAAACAAACCCACAGACTTTAGGAAGCCCCCCAAAGGGGCTACAGGTTAAAATTTTTTTTAAAAAAATTAATATAATATAAGACACTGTACACATATTCAGATTGGCACTATGTACAGAGAATCAGGGCTTGTGAATACTGAGCTGACGCTTATGAGCTAGGATTGTATTCATTTGCTCTTAATTTGCTTCTTGTGATAAGTGAGTTAAATGTGATGTCTTGCTAATATGGCTATTAATGGTGAGTTTGTCTTTGAATCAGTGTGAAATCCTTAATATTAAGGCCCACTGGGAGTTTCTTGCTCTCTTTCTCTCATTTTAACTGTCTTTCTGAAATACTAGAATATATTCCAAGCAGTGACACAGTTTACTCTGCATATCCTTTAATTATTTTCAGAGTATCTGGGAAAAGTCAAATTCTCCATTGATTTTTAAAACTTATGTACTGGTGATGCTACAATGCATAGCAGAGAATTAGACAGGCACTTCTAGTTTTCCAATTACACCTCCACATAGTATTTGGGTATTTCATGAGCCCCAGCATACTGAAATTTGTAGTTTTCCAGCATTTTTTGATCTGGCTAAGTCCACTGCTAAATAGTTTTTGAAATATTAAAAGCTTAATGAGCCTGACTTGTATTTTTCAGCTGATATTATGGTAAAGTTATCTGAAAGAAGGGTGTCAGATGCTTGGACGGGGGGGCGCAATTTCAGTGCTTGCCCTAGGCGCTATTTTCCCTTGATACGCCTCTGTCCCTCTCTCTTGCTGTTGCTCTCCTCCAACTGCTATTCACAGCTGCCATGCACTGAGACGACACTTTCAACGAGCTGTCCACCACGACCCCAAGAGCTCTCTCCTGGTCAGTCACTGACAGCTCAGATCCCATCAGTGTATATGTGAAGTTGGTGTTTTTTGCCCGAATGTGCTTCACTTTACACTTGCTTACATTGAACCGCATTTGCCATTTTGTTACCGACTCCCCCAGTTTGGAGAGATCCTTTTGGAGCTCCTCACAATCCGTTATGGATTTCACTACCCTAAAGAGTTTAGTGTCATCTGCAAATTTGGCCACTTTGCTAGTCACCCCAACCTCTAGATCATTTATGAACAAGTTGAAGAGCACGGGTTCCTGTACCTATCTCTGGGGGATCCCACTTCCTCTCTCCCTCCATTAGGGATGTGCATGGAACCATGGCGGGGAGCCTCGAAGGCGGTGGGGATGCCGCTTTAAGAGCGGAGGAGGGTACACTTACCCCTCCCACAGCTTTTCTCTCGCCGGTTTCTGTTTGTCTAACAGCTAATTGGTACAGCAGCGTACCTCCCTGCCACCCCATTGCCCCCATTGGCCGGATATGGCCAGAAGTTCCAGACGCGCCTTCGCGTGGCATGTGCGAGGACGCACATGTGCGAGGACGCACGGAGGCACACCTGGAACTTCCGGCCATATCTGGCCAACGGGGGCAGCAGGGAGGTACGCTGCTGTCCTGATTAGCTGATAGACAAATGGATGCCGGCGGGGGGAAAGTGGCGGGAGGGGTAAGTGCACCCTTCCCCACTCTTAAAGCGACACCCCCACTGTTGTCGAACTGGCGGAACCGCCGGTTCTTCAAACTGGTTCGGAGGCCCATAAAGGGCCTCTGAGCCGGTTCGGTGCACATCCCTATTCTCCATTGTGAAAACTGTCCATTTATTCCTACCCTCTGTTTCCTGTCCTTCAACCAGTTACCGATCCACACATGAACCTGTCCCCTTATTCTATGACTGCTAAGTTTACTCAAGAGCCTTTGGTGTGGAACTTTATCAAAAGCTTTTTGGAAGTCCAAGTATATTATACAGCATCAGCCTCTACAACCAGACAGTAAATTCTCTACCGAAGTTCTAGCAGATCAGTGCACCACATCAGGCAGCTCCCATCTGCAGTTGCCAGGTTCTCCCTTCCTGTTAAATGTGTAGCATCTTTTGTCCACCTTCCCTGCTGGCTGTGTGACAACCTAAGATAGCTCTCTACTAATTGTGCAGATGTTAAAAACACAAAAGCCCTGCCAGAAAAAAAGGTAGCAGCTCCACTTTCTCAGGTCAAGTGTGGCTCATCTCTTGCTAGAGTTGTAAACATTGATAACTCATCTTTTGCTAGGGTCTGCCATATATATCACTTAATTTCCTACTGAACAACTTTGACCTCTTCCCCAGTTCTAAGGTGAGCAATGCCCTGACTCTGCTCCTGATCCTTTAACAGCTGACATGAAGAAAGGGGAAAAAAATTTCCCCTGCAGCAAGGAAACAAACTGATGGAAGAACCTTAATGCCATATAGCTGTGGTATAGTCATATGGCAGAAGTTGTTGCATTACAGCCTCTCAGCCCTGTTCTAAGATAATTTATGTGGCATTCTTATTTGTATCCTTCCTCAGGGCAGTATCTATGTGATGTATTCAAGTTTATTCACATAACCCTTTGAGGTAGGTTAGATGGAGAGTCCAGGGTTACTCAATGAGCTTCATGGCTACAGGCAGAATTATACATGATGCACACACTCACAAAACAAAACTCTGATGGCTGCTTCTCAGGGCTGGCCCTCCCACTAGGGGAACCGGGCAGTAGCCTAGGGCACCAAGTAGGGAGGGGCGCCAATGGCCTGGGTTACGTGTTGGAAATTCTCTGTGGTGAAAGAATCCCTTTCTCATTATAGCAGAGTGCACAGAGGCACAACACAGCGGATTTAGTTAAGCATGCGTGTGTGCTGAGAGTAAAGTAACTTGGAGCCAATTCATAGTTTCAAATCAATATAAAAGGCATTTATTAAGGAACTCCATTCTAGATAGGAAAGTGAGGAGTTAGGATCTCTAATCTAGCTATCTAGCTGGATGCAGATGGATTCTGCATCTTCTCTGCACACATGGTGCAGGAAGAGGAGCTTGCCGTGTTGCAAGGTAGAAGGGCAGGTAGGGAAGAGAGAGAGGAAGGAAGTTAATCCCTGAGATTAGCAATCTACATATCCAAAGGGATAGTGTCAGAGCAGTGGAGAAGGTGTGACCAATGTCTTGACCCTCTAGCCCTCTGACTTACTAGTCTGTCCTCCACTGTCTGAGACAAGAGACAGCGCAAAGTCCTTTAACTTCCAACAACGTGCCACCCGACGAGCCAAAAGCAGGACCTACCCATCCTCTAGGCAGACCTAGGTGGCTGCCTGGGATAGCAGCCTGTGGGGACTAGTTGCACCTCTTGTCCCTCCACCCACATGGGTGCCCTCACCCCTGTGTGCAGGTGCACCTCCTGTCATCCGAGCAAGCGGGCACTCCCTATCCCTGTTGCCCACCTGGCTACCCACTTGCTCTCCTTGCCACCTCCAGCTGCTGCTCCTGCCGCTGCTGGCTCCTCCTGGTGCGGGGAATTATAAGCGTGCAGCTGCAGTGTGTTCGGCTGGCTATGGCCACCTAATGGTGTGGCGGGGAAGCAACCTGCCTAGAGAGCAGGAGGCTGTTGGTTCGAATTCCTGCTGGTGTGTTTCCCAGACTAAGGGGAAACTCCTGTATCAGGCAGCAGCGATAGAGTAAGGTGCTGAAAGGCATCATCTCATACTGCGTGGGAGAAGCAATGGTAAACCACTCCTGTATTCTTCCAAGAAAACAGCATGGCTCTGTGGTCATCAGGAGTTGACACTGACTTGATGGCACAATCTCTCTCTCTCGGCTGGCTGCCCAGGAGCAGGAGAAGGCAACAGAGTGGCAAGTGGGCAGGAGGGCAACCGGGATTGACCAGGTACCCACCCACCTGCTTGAATGATGGGATGCATCCACCTGTGCAGGGGGAGGGGGGAGGGGTGCCTAAGGAGGTAGGGGAGCCAAAAGCCAGGGTTTGCCTGGGGTGCAAACAATCCTTGGGCCAGCCCTGCCACTTCTGTTAGATATAATCAGCTTGGGGAGGGGACAATTTGGACTACAGAAGTAGTGTGGAGGGGATCACCTTTCCGCCCCAACCACCACTTATCTGCTGTGACTCCCTTCCCAAAGTAGTTTCCCCCTTCCCTGTTGGATTTCTGGCACAGGTTTATCACAAACATGTCGAGAACTATGAGAGGAGGGGAGATGGCTACAGTAGGGATTTGTTCCTTCCTCAAACTGTTTTCCCCCTAACAGAAGTGGCCAACAGGATCTTGTTTCATGCATTTGCATGTAGTTCATTATATTCGAATGTAGATCTTGGTCCAAATCTATCATTGTCTATTACACTATATTGGTGGTTCAAATATATTTGTCCCTTTAATGTCTCATCGGAGGCTGACCTAGACAAAATGGCATACATGGCAAGATAAGTAGCCCTTATGTAAGTTGTAGCCCTCTGCATAGAGGGATCTATCTATCTATCAGATTTGTACACCGCCCCAAACTTTCATCTCTGGGCAGTTAACAATAGCATAAAACAAGTTAAAATATATGCAGAAACGTAAAACAATTTAACAATTTAAAAATCACCTACAAATTAAAAACCTTTTTTAAAAAAACCTTTAAAAACCTTAAAAACCTTAAATTAAAACTTTAAAAGGGTTTACTCAAGTACTGTGTACTTTTGCTCAAAAGTACACAGATTAGGATTATAACAACCACACTAATGTGAACGCCACAGAGTTCATTCTGTGGGCAGGGAAAAACATTATGGATTCATATATCACCAGTTTCCCACCAGGTGGCAGTCATTGGCCGTGACAAAAAACAAAAGGGAAAAAACAACCCCTAGAAGTTGGTCAGATAAATGTGTCTTCTGAAGATTTTCTTTGTAAATTATTATTCTGTCTTGAGCCATGGGGTTCTAGTGTACCAAAATGTCTATTTACCATAGAGTTGGCTATTGGTTTAGAAATGAATGGCTTGTTCTAACAAAATAGCTAATTAATCACATCTGAGACTTTGAATAAACACAGCTTTGACTTTGTGTACTACTGGGCCATTCTTGCATTTTCTCCTGGAATGTACCTGCAATTAAAAAAATCAAGTGTTTGAAAAAAGAGGATTTGATAGCTGTCTCTTGAATGCAGTGTTTCTCAGACTTCTGATATCGGAGAGGTACTTATTTTAATTACATTAATTGGCTGACATCCTGACTAACGCTGAGGAGGCACTACATACAAAGCTCCTCTGTAGTGTTTTGTAACCCAGAGTCCTGCTGCATGGGTGCTCATCCCTGGGTGAGTGGGGAAGCAATTTCCACCAATCTCTATATGGTGAGATTGCACATAAATATGTCCCTGATGACCCATGCAGCCTCAGTTACATATTTCTGTATGTCAAAGAGCCCTTATGAGGGAAGGGAAGACTGGCAAAAAACCCTCGCCCATGTATGAACATGCAATGGGACTCTGGGTTGCTAAACATTGTGAAGGCATTTTGCACACAGTCTTTGCAGCATTCGTGAAGATGTCGATCACTTGAGGCCCCCTTCACTCTTACAACTGAAAAGAGTAAGAATTGCTTGCAGAAGAGAAGATGATGTGTGTTTCTGTAGAGCAAGTCAAGGAAGCATGTGTATATGTGATCTTTGTGGGCCTGAATTAATCACAAGTGAGTCCATCTCAGGACTTATTCTGGCCTGAGAGGACAAGGGAAATTCTTGAAGTGATAATAGCAGGTTATTTTTGTTCTTGTATGCAGAGAAGGAACTTAAATAGAGATTAAACTCTACATATGTTTTTTCTACATGATTCTCATTCCTAAGGGTTTCTAGCCCTCTGACTACTATAGTGCAGAGCAGGGATTCATGCATTCATTCATGGAGGAGAGCTGGTCTTGTGGTAGCAACAAGCATGACTTGTCCCCTTAGCTACACAGGGTCCGCCCTGGTTGCATTTGAATGGGAGGCTAAAAGTGTGAACACTGCAAGATTCCCCTCAGGGGATGAAGCTGCTCTGGGAAGAGCAGAAGGTTTCAAGTCCCCTCCCTGGCTTCTCCAAGATAGGACTGAGAGAGATTCCTGCCTACAACCTTGGAGAAGCCGCTGCCAGTCTGTGAAGACAATACTGAGCTAGATAGATCAATGGTCTGACTCAGTATATGGCAGCTTCCTATGTTCCTATGCAGCAATAGCAGCCTCCTCTGAGGGTGATTCTTTGGCTACATCTCTGTATGGGGTGTGACTGGATAATCCAATCACAGCTAAGATACAACAGAATTACCCACCCACAGCGGATTGGAAAGAAGCACAGCCAGAGCAGTCAATCATGTAGAGACACAGAACAGGCTGCCTCTGTGAATGAGAATTTTGGGTTCACGGAAGGCTTTAATTATATAGTGTATTTCTTTCTTGTGATAGCAGTTCTCTCACAGCACACTGGTGTTCTCCAACGTACAATTTGTCAATAATTTATTTTCTACTATTGCAGTTCAAGGAAATATAAACTATCTTCTTTCTGTTTGGTTGGAAAGGATTCAGACTAAGAACGACAAGGACAATAAAAGATCTGGAAAGCAAGTAACAGGGCTGGATGTTGTTAGCCAACAGTAAAGAAAGTTTGAACAGGCTGAGGAGAGATGAAGGCACAGTGATTGTTCTCAAGATTTGAGAAGTTATGAGAAAGAAGAAGGTGTACTAATGCACTGTCCCCTGCTTGCAAAGAGGCACCTTTTTAACATGGTGATTCTCTTTATTTAGCAGGGGGAGAGTAACTGGCCCAGTCCCATCCCTCCAGCACAGTACCTCCAGTGTCTGTTGCTGGGGTCTATCCAGAGGCGTATCTAGGAAAAATAGTGCCTAGGGCAAGCACTGAAATTGCGCCCCCCCGTCCAAGCATCTGACACCCTTCTTTCAGATAACTTTACCATAATATCAGCTGAAAAATACAAGTCAGGCTCATTAAGCTTTTAATATTTCAAAAACTATTTAGCAGTGGACTTAGCCAGACCAAAAAATGCTGGAAAACTTCAAATTTCAGTATGCTGGGGCTCATGAAATACCCAAATACTATGTGGAGGTGTACTTGGAAAACTAAACAGAAGTGTCTGTCTAATTCTCTGCTATGCATTGTAGCATCACCAGTACATAAGTTTTAAAAATCAATGGAGAATTTGACTTTTCCCAGATACTCTGAAAATAATTAAAGAATATGCAGAGTAAACTGTCTCACTGCTTGGAATATAGTCTAGTATTTCAGAAAGACAGTTAAAATGAGAGAAAGAGAGCAAGAAACTCCAACTGGGCCTTAATATTAAGGATTTCACACTGATTCAAAGACAAACTCACCATTAATAGCCATATTAGCAAGACATCACATTTAACTCACTTATCATAAGAAGCAAATTAAGAGCAAATGAATACAATCCTAGGTCATAAGCGTCAGCTCAGTATTCACAAGCCCTGATTCTCTGTACATAGTGCCAATCTGAATATGTGTACAGTGTCTTATATTATATTATTTTTTTATTTTTTTTTAACCTATAGTCCCTTTGGGGGAGCTTCCTAAAGGCTGTGGGGGGCGGTTGCAAAGGTTCCCCCTCCCACCACTGGCCTCTAGGGCCTCACAGGTACCATTTGAGCATGTGCGGAGGCCATTTTTAAAAATAATCTTTTTTAAAAAAAATGGCCACTGAAAACAAAATGGCTACCACGCATGCTCAAATGGCCTCTGCAATGCCTGGCATGACCTAGGACCTCACAGAGGCCATTTGAGCATGCACGGTGGCCATTTTGTTTTCAGCAGCCATTTTTTATTTATTTTTTAATTTTACAAAATGGCGCCCCCCTTCAAGTGGCGCCCAGGGCACATGCCCTGCCTGCCCTACCCTAGATACGCCCCTGGGTCTATCTTATGTTTCTTTTAAGATTGTGAGCCTTTTGGGGACAGGGATCCATCTTATTTATTATTTCTCTGTGCAAACCGCTTTGGAAACTTTTGTTGAAAAGCGGTATATAAATATTTGCTGTTGTTGTTGTCCCCTGGGGATAGGACAAGGATAGGATAAGACGGGTGCAGTCTACCCACTGGTAAGTTATCCTAAATACCTAATTTAAATTAATGAGAGCTGTGCAGGTACCACTACTCTTCCTGCTGGATGACTCTTCCTGCTTATGGGTCTGAATTACAGGGTTAACACTAGGAAATTATGGGTTAAACACTTCATAAATTCTTATGAAATAAGTGTGACAAAAAGGGCTTCTCCAGGTATGTTCAAAAGCAGATAACAAGGGCAGCTCCAGGAGGTGGGTGGGCACAAGTGGGGAAGTGCCTCCTTGACAAGTGGCTTGCCCCCTACCCGCCCCCATTTCTGTTTCAGAAATCTAGTGTATGGGACACAGCTCATCCACTCATAAGTGCACTTTGCCCCTGCTGTGCCCCCCTCAACTCACCCCCCCACCCGTGTTGCCACTAGAAAAGAAACAGTAGGCCCGTCATCCAGTAAGAATGGTAAAATGTGAATAGTGGTAAAGAGAAAGTGGAATTGCTCAACTCCTCTGTCTTTTCTCTACCTCTGTCTCCTAAAAAGAGACAGAGGTATTTTAAGAGCCCCTGGTGGCGCAGTGGTAAAACTGCCGCCCTGTAACCAGAAGGTTACACGTTCGATCCTGACCAGGGGCTCAAGGTTGACTCAGCCTTCCATCCTTCTGAGGTCGGTAAAATGAGTACCCAGAATGTTGGGGGCAATATGCTAAATCATTGTAAACCGCTTAGAGAGCTCCGGCTATAGAGGTATATAAATGCAAGTGCTATTGCTATATATAGCTAAAAAGGGAACTGTGTGCAACTTCACAAAAGCCGTGTGAATAGTGACGTTCAGGATTGCAGTTTAAGATTGACAAGGAGCTGGTTTAGAAGTGCTTCTCTATCTTAAATGAGTCCAAGTCTTCAGGAATGGATGAATTGGATCCTAGGGTTACTAAATAAATTGCTGATGCACTTTTAGAAACTCTGTCTATCATCTCTGAGAAATCCTGGAGAATGGGTAAGGTTACTACAAGACTAGAGAGGGGCCTAATCCACATCCTACGCGTAAATATATATGCTTAGTTTACAAATAGTATTTTTAATTGATAATAGCAACATAGCACTTTCGATAACAAGCTTGGAATTAAACATAGCCTTCCATTTTAGTTGAATAATTTTGCAACAACCTTTGGTTACATATTTGCATTAAATACTGATTGGAATTTTTATTTCAAAGAACTTCTGATTTGATTAATGCTTTCAAAATGCAATTGTTTTTAGTCCTCAGACGTTGTGGTATTAATATATGAGCTGCATAAACGTGATGCTATTTTGTATTTGCAAGAACGATTGTCATTTCCATTATGTTTAGATTAGTAGCAATTCGATTTATCTGTTGAGCATGCAGTTATCTAGAATGTTGGCAAATAAGCAATTTTGTCTAAAAAGAGGAGGCTGAATTATCAAACTCTTGGATTCCTAGAAGCACAGATCAATATGCATGAATTCATTCAGTGGCGTATCGGGGTGAAACGGCGCCCAGGGCAAGCTCTGGCCCTGAAATGGTGCCCCCCCCGGCCCCCACATACCTGTGAGGGCGTGGTGGCGCCCCCCAGGCAGCAGATCGCCGGCGGTGCCAGCGATTTGGCGGGTCGCCTGCCAAGAGCAGCGGGCGTGCGGCGGCAATTTGGCGGTGGCGGGCGGCGGGTCACCTGCTGAGTGCGGTGGTGGCTGGTGGCTGGCTGGTGGCGAGCTGTAGCGCGGCCCGAGCAGCGGCGGCGGATCGCCCGCGAGTGCAGGCAGAGTGACGCCGAGCCTGCCTTCTGGCCCGGCGTCGCTTCCCAACTGCGCAGGTGTGCCTGCGCAGTTGGGAAGCGACGCCGGGCCAGAAGGCAGGCTCGGCGTCGCTCTGCCTGCACTCATGGGCGATCCGCCACCGCCGCTCGGGCCGCGCTACAGCTCTCCGCCAGCCACCAGCCACCGCCGCACTCGGCGGGCGACCCGCCGCCGCCACACGCCACCGCCAAATCGCCACCACACGCACGCCGCCACACTCGGTGGGTGATCGGGGGGGTGGGGAGCCACTTTTTGGCGCCCCCCACGTGACCCGCTGGGGTGGCGCCCAGGGCACGTGCCCTGCCCGCCCCCCCTATCGTTACGCCCCTGAATTCATTGTAGCATTAGCTTCAGCTTGCAGTTCATAGATGGGATTGTCTCTATATAACTAAATCTCAGTGGTATTCCCTTGCTACTAGAGATATTTCTGTGCCAAGGTAACCCAAATTCTGGTCTAAAACAACTGGATCTCTGACCTATTATTTAAGAAAATATTTGACAAAGTTCCCCATCAAATATTCTAGAGAAAAGTTAGCAGTAATGGGATAAAGGGACAAAGTTTATGTGTGGATTGGTAACTGGCTGAAGGACGGGAAACAGAGGGTAGGAATAAATGGACAGTTGTCTAAATGAAGGGAAGTAAGAAGTGGGGTCCCCCAGGGTCTGTACAGGGACCAGTGCTTTTTAATGTATTTATAAATTATCTAGAACATGGGGTAAGCAATGAGGTGTATTTGCAGATGACATCAAACTATTTGGGGTAGTGAAATCTAAAACAGATTCTGAGGAGCTCCAAAAGGATCTCTCTAAACTGGGGGAGGAGGCAACAAAATGGCAAATGCAATTCAGTGTTAGCAAGTATCAATGAAAGTGATGCATACTGGGGCAAAAATCCTCAACTTCAACTTTACATATAGGCTGATGGGGGTCTGAGCTGTCAGTGACTGACCAGGAGAGGAATCTTGGGGTTGTGGTGGACAGCTCATTGAAAGTGTTGACTCAATGTGCAGCAGCTGTGAAAAGGGCCAAATCCATGCTTGGAATAGTTAGGAAAGGGATTGAAAATAAAACTGCTAATATCATAATGCCCTTATATAAATCTATGGTGTGGCCACATTGGAGTACTGCATGTAGTTCTGGTCACCATATCTTAAGAAGGAAATTATAGAACTGGAAAAGGTGCAGAAGAGAGCATCTGAAATGACTGGGGACGTAGAGCACCTTCCTTAGGAGGCAAGGGTACAATACTTGGGGCTTTTTAGTTTAGAAAAAAGACAGAGGGGAGACATGCTCGAGGTCTATAAAATTATGCATGGTGTGGGGAGAGAGAAATTTTATCCCTTTCAGGGTCATCCTTTTATCTGTCCAACCAGTTTTATGGGAAGTACTTTTTCACACAATGCATAATCAGCCTATGGAATTATCTTCCACAAGATGTGGTGACAGCCACCAGCATGGATTGCTTTAAGAAGGGTTTATATAAATTCATGGAGGACAAGTATTAATGGCTACTAGTCTGAGGACTATAGGCTCCTCCGGCCTAAGAAGCAAGATGCCTCTAAATACTAGTTGCAGGGGAGCAACAGCAGGAGAGAGGGCATGCCCTCAGCTCTTGCCTGTGAGCTTCCCAGAGGCATTGGGTGGGCCACTGTGTGAAATAGGATGCTGGACTAGATGGGTCTTGGGCCTGATCCAGCAGGGCTGTTCTTATCCTTTCCTTGTATGATAGTCTTAATAGACTCCAATGTTTTTATTTCCTTCTCCATTTACAGTATTATTATCTAGATGCTCTCCACAGGGTTACCATGCTCACTCTCTTAGATTTCTATGTGGGTGTATACATTTTTGGCATATAATGCAATTTCCCCCTCTCTTTCTATTGCATCTATTCTTTTGAAGAAATTATTTTCTTCAACTCCTTCATTCCAATCTTATGAGTCATCACACCAGGTCTCATACCTACCAGGTTGTATTTATCTTTCTCTACCAGCTGTTTGTTTTTCATACTCAGTGCATTAATGTATAGGCACCACAACCCATGGATATTATACTCCAGGGTCCCTGCTGCCATTTTATTGGGGATTTGCTAGGCAATCTCACAACTTCCCCAGTTTATCCTGCAGCACCCAGTCTCTATATTTAGTACTTCCCTTAATTGCCTGCTGCAATGATAGCACAGTTGTTGAATATACCAACAACATTATTTTTCAAAAAGGAGGAGGAAGAGGAGGAGGAGGAGTGTTGAAGCAGTTGTGAAATGGCTACTCTCTATACAGAAAATAGGTGACTAGTCTAAATTAATATAAGAGATCCCTTGAGGGATCTCTCAAGGAACAGAGTTTGAGTACAGAGAGAGTTGGTAATCCAAATTTAATTATCCTTATATTTATTTGCAATGAAGTGCTATGCCTCAGATTAAAATCTCTAAATATCGTTCTTGAGGGTGTTTCTGTGCCTTTATCTCTCACGTGGACAATCCCTTGAGGACTATCCTCAATTTTAAAAGTATCTGAAATTAAGGAAAATGGGGTAGATGCCAGCATATTCATCCTGCAAAACATTCTATTCAGTAGCATAGGGAGGGCAGAGGCAACCTGTGCTCTCATGGGCAGCCCCCCACACAGCAGTGGCAGCAGTGTGCTCCTGACCTCTCCCAGTGGTGGCGGTGGCAGTGGCCTCTCTCCAACACTGGCATCTTCTACTAGCCTGCCTGGTGTGCCTCTTGGAATGGGCAGGAAGAGGCATTGGGCAGCAGGAGTGTGCTGCTGGGGAACTGGGGTGCGCCGCTGGGGCTGGGCGACGTGGTTCACCTTGCCGTGGGGAGGAAAACGGGCAAGCAAGGTGGCCCCAGAGATGAGCAAGGTGGCTCAGGAGGCAGGGCAGTATAGTTTCTTGGGATCTGTGCACCCTATTATATATCCTCCCCAATTCTATTTCAGTGAGGCTTAACATGTAACAGACTTGAAAATAGCTTCTTAGGTGTGAGGAAATTTAAATATATATTTGATCCTAGTATGATCCTGCCTATAATGTGTGTCAAAGAACTAGGAACAGAGCTTGAGTGCAGAGAAACTCACTCATCCAAATTTAATAACTTTATCCTTATCATTATTTGCAACGAAGTGCTATGCCTCAGATTAAAATCTCCTAACAATTAAATATCGTTCTTGAGGGTGTCTCCTTGCTTTTATCTCTCTCATGGACAATCAGAACTATCTAATTACTGTGGCTTTGATTTTAGATGTTCAAAGAAGAGATTTAATTTTGCTGGAAATGGGACTCTGTCAGGTATGTTTTCTTTCCTTCTGCTTGGAGAGCAGGGAAAAAGCCTCCCTGAATTCCTGGCCAGATTTGTTTTTTAATCAGTGCAAAAAGGAATATTTCTAAGTATTGACTGTGACATTTGAAAGAGTGTTGTCTCCAGAAATATGTTTTTAAAAACTTTATAAGAGTAAATAAGAACAAAATTAAGGACATTCTCTCATGCTCTCTCAAATGTACATTGGGATTTTTTGTTGTCATAATGCCCAAATAGCAAGGTGCTTAAGCAAACAGGTCAACTACTCACCCTTGTTGATTCCAAGCCCATTAAAAGCCTTTCCCTGCAGACTCTATCAACTGGAGATTTAAATAAGAACAACTGTCATGGAAAACAATATTTGAAACTCCTTTTGTTCGGTATGCACAATGGACAAACGGACACTCTGTGTCATTGTAAACAATGGCTGTAGCTTGAAGCCTAAAGTTGTTGAAAATCCTGATCCTGAAGCCTGAAATCAAGGGATGAAGTCAAGCAAGAGGATGTGTGACAGTCTCTGTTCTCCCCTGGCATAAAGCCAATTCTGCACATCAGTAAGCAGAACATTCAGGGTATAGTAGAACATTCAAGCTCAACTTCCCAGTTCTGTTTATTTACTACAATGCTATGCTCCTGGATTACCTGAGGGGACTGGGAGTGGGAGGCATTGCTTTCCAGTGGTTCAGTTCTTACCTCTCAGGTCGATTCCAGATGGTGTCTCTTGGAGACTGTTGCTCTTCAAAGTGAGAGCTACTCCAATGCTTTTTATCATCTACATCAGTGGTTCTGTTGCTAGCAATGCTTTTCTGCAGGCTCCCAGAAGCTTCCTCATCCTCACTTGTGTTTGTCTCCAGGCATGGGGATCTCACTTGTGGCATGCTCAGGAGCCTCATAGCATCGTGAGCTCTCCATTTGTTGGCACATGGGGACTGGTCACATAGTTGACAGTGGGCCAGTCACCCCTAGATTTGGCTACTAACAAGCCAATTGGAAAGGGGATCAGATGCTCACTCTTCCTATGTTGGGATACCCTAAATAGACCCCCAAAGTCAACTAAAGTAGGTTAACTTCCAGTCCAGGCCACTTTGCACTCGGAGTGAACTGGGTTGATGAGAGCTGGTTTTGTGGTAGCAAGCATGACTTGTCCCCTTAGCTAAGCAGGGTCCACCCTGGTTGCATATGGAAGGGAGACTAGAAGTATGAGCTCTGTAAGATATTCCCCTCAGGATGGAGCTGCTCTGGGAAAAGCAGAAGGTTTCAAGTTACCTCCCTGGCTTCTCCGAAGTTAGGGCTGAGAGAGATTCCTGCCTGCAACCTTGGAGAAGCTGCTGCCAGTCTGTGAAAACAATACTGAGCTAGATAGACCAATGGTCTGACTCAGCATATGGCAGCTGCTATGTTCCTATGTTCCTCAGCCTTCTTTCCTATCTTTTTGTAAAGGATAGCAGCAAGCTAATGCACCAATTAACTCAGCAGGAAGGACACAGATAAGGCTCACGGAGGTAACTCTCCCCTCTTACAAAAGAGGTGATAAGGACTTTTAATGGTGCACCTATTAAAAGTACTGATTGGATTATTGGACCCTCTATCCCTGCAGGTTTCCCCTTCTCACATCTATGCACTCTATTTTCATGACAATCAGCCTTGGCTTGCCTTGGCCATTCACACATTGTCACACTCAGGAAGAGCTATCAGAAACAATCAGTTTACACTCAGCACATCTATCGGAAACAATCAGTTTACACTCAGCACATCACTCAGCACAAAGAAGAGCAACAGAAATGTTTCCCCAGGATATGTTATTGAGTATATCAAGCCCCAATTCCATGATCCAGTGTGCTCCTTTGTGACCCACACATGCCTTGGAATTACTGGCAGCTTGGGTGGTCTGCTGCTCACATGCCAGCATACCAGGCTATGTCCATCTCTTCGTTCCAATCTCCAGATTGGCTCTCTGGCTGAGCCCAGTCTTCCCAGTCTTCCTAGCCAACACAGGAAGCTGGTTCTATGGAGGAGGCACCCACATGGACCCACCTATCACCTAACCCCTCCGATCTTCTCTCGCTTCTGACCAAGCTATCCCTGAGGAACGAGGTCCATTGGTTGTTCAGACAGCCTCGAGATTTCTGCGCCAGTAGAAGCTCAGGTAATATGAATGTTAGCCGCTCGCTGGGCCCATCTCTATCCCAGCTCCCTTTTCTTAAATCCAGCTGCCTCCTTCTCTAAAACCTCTTTCTCTAGCCCACCTGGGAATTAATACAATTAGGACTTTAAGCTAAAACGCCTCTTTGCAGTTGAACATATCTCGAATAGGATTGCTTTAACCACAAATTTCTTTCCATTGTACCCCTCCCTTCAATAAACCCTTCTTTTAATTTTTGAAACTCCAACCTTGCCTCAGTCCACAACTTTCCTGGGTCCACAACTTTGTGTAAATTTAAGCTGACATGAAACTGTCCTACCCAGAGCTAATTTCTGCACACGAAGCCCAAATGCAATTCTTGGGGTGTTTATCAGTTACCCTGGGGCAATTCCATTAACAGTTCCTAACCTGAGGGCCAACAAGATGTTGCCTAGTGTAGCTGGGGATGATGGGAGTTGTAGTTCAGCAACATCTGGAGTCCCCCAGGTTGGAAACCACTGGGACTGGGAGAGATCAGGAGATTTGGTTCAGGGTATTATAAATATGCTAATGACTCTCAAATCTATTACTCAGTGTCAGCTTCATCAGAAAATGGCTTAACTTCCCTAAATGCCTGCCCGGAATCGGGAATGGGATGGATGAGGAATAACAAACTGAAGCTGTAGCCAAACAAGATGGAGGTACTTATTGTGGGAGGTTGGAACTTAGGAAATGGTTTAGATCTGCATGTTCTGGATGGGGTTACATTCCTCCAGAAATAACAGGTCTTTATTTCTGTGAGTACTTCTGGACCCAAACCTCTCTCTGGTATCTCAGGGTAAGTTACTTCCAGGTGTGCTTTTTATCAGCTTTGATGGATATGCCTGCTACATCCATTTATGGAGATAAGCTACCTTTACACAGTGGTGTTCATTCTGGTAACATCCAGACTTGACTACTGCAATGCGGTATATGTTGGGCTGCCTTTGTACATAGTCTGGAAATTGCAATTGGTGCAGATTGCAGCAGTCAGGTTGGTCTCCAGGGCTACCTGAAGAGACCATGTTACTTCCAATCTAAAAGGAACAGGCTGCCAATAGGTTTCTGAGCCAAATACAAAATACTGATTATTACCTATCAAACCATGAACGGCTTGGGTCCAGAGTATTTAAGAGAGTAATTTCATGTTCATGAACCTCAGCACCTATTAAGATCATCGGGGGAGGTCCAATTGTAGTTGCCAGTGATTCATTTGGAGATGACCCAAAAAGAGTTTTCTGTAGAGCTGCACCAAGACACTGGAATGTAGCAATGTGGTGCCTAATAGAATCAGAGCTTTTCTCTGGTTGCCTTTAAGAAACAGCTGAAGATGCATCTGTTTAATCAGGCCTTTAGTTTAAAAGTTTTAAAGTTTATACTGTTAATCTTTTAATATGTTTTAAATTGTGTTAATGTTTTAATTTAATTGTTTGGTTGTGTGTGTTAATTTTGGTACATTATATAAACCACTCAGAGATGCTTATGTTTGGCAGTATAGAAATATGCAAAAATAAATAAAATACAATAGTGTTTTCAGGTATAGTAACCAATACTGTTTGAGTTGAAAGATTTAAGAGTTAAAAGGTGAGCACTGCCTCCTATGTGCTTACTTTTGCACCCTAGTAAGTCCTGCACATGTATCAATAAGCAGATGATGACAAATTCACCTGCCACAGGTTAGCTAGAATGACCCTCCACTTAGGAAAGGAGGAACATGGAACAATATCTATCCTGCAGCTGAACTAACTGTTTGGAGAATGGGGGCTTTGGAACTCTTGCAAGTGTGATCGTCCTCCCAAGGCCTACGGCTGAGAGTTTTTATAATCAGATAGAACACATGGAGCTGCCATATACTGAACCAGGTCTATTTAGATCCTTATCGCCTATTCTGCAGACTGCATTCTCCAGCATTACCTGGAGACAGCAGGGATGGAACCTGGAGCCAGCTTCTCGATGTGTAGGTTTGTGATGCACTCATATTGAGGAGGAATTGACAATGGCTTCAGGATGGCAGCAGCAAGGTGACATTCATACACTCAGTGGCATTAATCAGCTTTTTTTCTTGACTCTTGGATCATATGACATCATTATGGAGTCAGAAACAAGTAGCATTTTCTAAAATGCCTTCATGGGATACCCCTAAAATGCCTTCATGGGATGCCTCCGCGCTCATCAACAAGAGCTGTGTTTGCAACAAAAGCCGGTGGGGCCTCTCCTGCCGGAGCACCCATCTGTCCATGAGAGCAAGGGAGGCTCAAGCGGAAGTGGCCTCCTCTGCTTGTTGGTGAGAGCAGCCTTTGATCTTGAAGGCAGGCACACAGAGCTCCTGGTTGCCTGCAAGAGCAAAGGCTGCTTTTGCTGTCGAGCCAGGGGTGTAACTATAATAGGGCAAGGGGAGACAGTTGTCTGGGGGCACATTGCCCTGGGGGGGGCAGGGGCAAGTCACATGACTGACTTTCCGAGCCAAGCACCCACCCGGGCTTCCTTCAGTTGTATGCATCCTCCAAAATTGATGTGAGTGTTAAGACCTGGAGCCACCAGAACAGCATGTCTTTCTCTAGTAACATTAAAGGACTTGCATTGTCCACAGTTTACAAAACCTTTTTAAAAATAATATAGGAGACCACTATTCAGCCTCATTTAAGATTTCTTTACTTCATGAGCTGAGCTTCAGTGGGGGGGCAGCGTGGTGTAGTGGTTAGAGTGCTGGACTAGGACCGGGGAGACCCGAGTTCAAATCCCCATTCAGCCATGAAACTAGCTGGGTGACTCTGGGCCAGTCACTTCTCTCTCAGCCTAACCTACCTCACAGGGTTGTTGTGAAAGAGAAACTTAAGTATGTAGTACACCGCTCTGAGCTCCTTGGAGGCAGAGCGGGATATAAATGTAATAATAATCAAATCTTGTCTCTGGGCCCACTCCCACCTTGTTACGCCCCTGTGTCGAGCGGGTGGGGAGGCTGCTCTTCTACCTTCCATCTCAGCTTCTTCTCCCTCTTGCCAGTGAGTCTGGTGGAACAGCTGCGTTTTCTCTTGCACAACAGACAAATGGGCTGCTTGCTCTCTCACACACTAGAGGAAGCTGCTGTTCCACTGGGTTTGCCAGAGAGGTGAGGAGAGGGCAATGGAAGAGGAGGCTGAGACAGGAGGCAGTAGCAGACAGGGCAGGAGGAGGAGGAGGAGGAGGTGGCAACCACTGTTGGGGAAGCTGATTGGCTTGTTGAGAGAAGGGGCAAGAGGGGTGAGAGGCAGGGGAGGTGAAGGGCAGCAATGCAAATGGCCTCAGCTTATCTGACTCATCCTAACTTGTCAAAACCTAAGGCACTTCCCGTCGCAGTAAAGCCCTCCATCAGGGAAACCTCCCATCATACGAAGCAGATGAGACCTATGGTCCCATCTTCACTGAATTATAGCCCTGTTTCTGATAATGTGATCAAGCAGCATTGTGTCATCTGTTAAATTCATTCACTTGTAAAGTGAGTATGAATGCAGTTGAGATAGTAGACAGCCTGGACACAGATTTACCATGTCAGTGAAAACTAGGCCTAAAACAACAACAACAACAACAACAACAAATTAGAGTGGCTCTGGTCATAGTTAATAAGCATATCCTCCCAACTCTGTTGCCTCTGGCATGGTGAGTGGGGGAGGGTGCAGCTTCAGCTCAAGGGCTGGATTTGGCCCTGGTCTTCCAGTTGTTGATCTTTACCTTAGGGCTTCCCAAATGTCCTCAGTTGCAACTGGAGGCATTAGGATCGCCTCCAGAAGCTCTGATATCCTGTTTTGCATTCATGGGCAGCATTCCCATTGACACCAACCACTTGACATCTGTGGGAACCCTCTAAGTGCATAATGAAAGCAGAATATGATGCCAAAGTTGCAATCCAATACATGACTCTGAGATGAGAACTCCTCCTGCCCTCCCAAGTTATGAAATCTAAAACTTGCCACATAGAATATTGTTAGCTTGGAAGACACTGTTAAAAATAGGATGGAATATCAAAGAGATACTTTCAAAGTCTTGAATAATTTTTTTTTAAAGATGTCCCCATAAAAATTAGAATGGGGTACTAGACTTACGTGGCAATCATATGCATGTATATCTCAGAATATGTATCATGCATTGAACTCACTGGGACTTATTCTGCATAAACATGCAGAGGATGAGCTGTAAGGCTCATGTGCATTTTAGGCTGAATTTCTACTATGTACTCTAGGAGTGGAAATCAATCTGTATAAAGACAACAGTGTTAATTTTAGTGACATTGGGCATGCCCATTGCAAGTATTTCCCATCCTTGAAAACATCTCATATCCTAGTATGCCTGCCTTTTCTCTTTCATCCAAGCCCATTGATCCCTGACCGAGGCCTTGGGCAGTCCATGTCCTACCCTTTACACTGATGAACCAACACTGCTGGTTCAAGGCCTGCTATGCATATTGCCTGTCTTGACCAGCTTCCTAACGAATGCTGGGCAGCTGGTTCCACTGGTTCTTTCATATAGGACTTCTGGGATAATGAAGGACCTGTAAAGGACCACAAGGCCTGTGGGTAATAATAAATACTTAAACAAATATAAAATAAATAATAAAGGAAATGCTGGGTGGAAATCTACTGTGATAAATCTCTCAGTGACTTCAGGGTTTCCAAAACAAATTACTGCATAGAGCAGGGGTAAGCAACCATGGTTCTCCAGCTGTTGCTGAACTACAATGTTCATCATCCTCTGTCATAATAAATTGGGGCTGGGGGTGATGGGAGTTGTGAGTGAGTGAATGAATCTTTATTTAATCACTGACTAGAAGCAGAACCATAAAAAAGGCAAATGTTAATCAATACTTACATACCAATCAACCAGCAACATTGAGGACAAAATAACATTTGCAACAGATTAAAACCCACTCCAATTTAATTCTATATCTTTTCAAGTAAAATGCATATTTTCTGTCGAACTTTACTCATTATTAAGCAGACCTTAGCGACATTTAGAGATATATTATTCAAATCCGCTAAAAGGTAATTTACATAAAAGTTATCTGACTGTCCTGGAAATTATTTTTAAAATGGCAGCAAATAATGATCACAAATATCTTTGTAAAAATTACAATATAACAATATGTGAGCTGTTGTTTCAATACTTACTGATTTGCATGGGCATTGATGTTCGGCATATGGAATCTTAATGAATCTCCCTTCAAGCATAGTAATGTAATGCATCAAAGTCGGCTAATGAGAATGCTTTGCAATATTTTGGAACAGTAATTGTTGGACTAAGATAACTGGCTGGCTTGGTGACAGAAACCTGATATCTTAAAGCAACGGATCTACTTACATGGCTCATATCTATTTGGCGTTCCATATCACACAAACATGGTCTGATAATTAATCTGACTTTTGCATACCCCTTTGATATAATAAAATCTGGAGAAAAACCATAGAAATATAACATGTTTTGTAACAAGTGTCTCCAGAAAGACAAAAACCTATCTGATAACATCAGAGTCACTAAGCTAGTAGGCTGGAAGTTCAGGTTAAACCATAATTCAAAAATAACAAGTCACTGACCCATTTCTACTTTCATAATACTTGCTTGCAGGTGGAGCCCTGATGGGAGTTGTAGTTCAGCAACACCTGGGAGTTATTCACACATGCCTTCATGCCACAGGATATCTGAAGAGCGAATCCGCTTTGCAGTAGATTTGCAAGATGTTTAATTCGGGGGATTAAATGGACAGTTCACATAGAGTTGGTTCCTCTCCACAATCCCTGGCAGATCTTTTTCCTGTGCGTTCCCACTGGCTTACTCCAGGTTTTTCCTCCAACCAATCACAAATCATATCAGAGAGGAAGAGAGCGAGAGACCTTTTTTGTTGCTGTTAGTTTGACAGCTACGGAGGAGCAGAAGACTGGCATGACAGGTTGCCAAAAGCTGGATCAAACAGCAGAACTCTTAACTCTTGCCTTTGTGAGTGACTGCCTTCATCACCTCATGTTTCCTCCTCCCCCTCCGCCCACCAGACATTTTAAGAGACAGGGAAGTTTAAAGCAGAAATCGGAGCTTTCTCACTGTCATGAAGAAAATTGCAGGCGAATGGAATCAGCACAGACAAAAAGGCTCAGGTTACATTCATTTTGCATATCTAAAGCCTATGTAAACTCCCCTACACTGAATTTTGAAAACCCCCGAATTAATGGCATGGCCACTCCATACATCAAGGAGAAGCCGCAGGGCATAACAGAAGCCTCAGATTTTTTTCTCAAAAGCCTCTGTAACTAGAAGATTTTTAAAAGATGGACATACTTAGTGCTAAGCCAGAAAGCACAACCTTGATTCAGGGAAAACAGAATCCTTTCTGTACTGGTCCTTGATAGCCCGCAGCTACTTCAGGGTAAATGCAGCTAATATGTGGACTGGCATACTTCATTCATTCATTCATTCATACTCCATTCCAGAGGAGATTTGAAGTAAAAGTCCTGTGTGTAAAGCCTCCTGGAGAGCCAAGGTTGCCTACCCTTGACATAGAGACTACGGTAAAAGTGAGCTTTCCTGAAGAGCAGATTAAAGGGAAATTGGTAAACATGCCCGGCCATTAATCTTCCATTTTGTACTGTACTGTTTTTCTTCAGTGACGTTCATTACTGCTAATCAAAACAGTATCTAAGAGATTAAGTACCAAGCTGTGAAACAGCACTGTACATACACAATGTTCCAACTGATGTACTGTATAATATATTGCCAGGAAAACATACTTTAAGGCTGCAATCCTGTGAACACCTATTTTGGAGTAAACCTGATTAAACTCAGTGCAATTTACTTCTTTGTAAACATGCATAAGATTGGACTCCAAGTCTTCTATTCTCTCTCTCTCTCTCTCTCTCTCACACACACACACACACACACACACACACACACACACACACAACCAAACAATGAAAGACGCAAACATGCCATTTTACTGATAGGTTTCAGACCTGACCCACACTACAAGGAAGAAAAAAACACAAACCAAAATAATTAATTTTCTGGAAAATGCGGAAAACTATCCTGTTGGAAAAGTATGGGAAATGATGCCTTCCTTCCGACAAACTTTGGCAATTTTCTCAGGTTCTTTTACAGACAAGAAGTCCAGACTTTAACAGAATGATGAAGAAATAAACAAGCTATCTTGTTTCAGTTCACTGGATTTCTATCTGTGTCTTAGACGAGAGGTAGGTCTCATTAGAATGGAGTCATGCTATTGGAGATGTATTATTTTGTACTGGCTAAAATTGTCTCTCACACAAGTGGGCCTGGTTTCCTTAATGATGGACAGCTTCAATTTTAAATGGAAATCCATGGTTAAAAACAAACTTCCCCAATATGAACTTTCCCAAGATGAACTTATCAGGCTAGGGATAGACCAGGCCAGGAGGGCCATTAAGCAACAAATATTAGATATGGAATTGCAAGTGGAAGTTGCTTACTTTCCGAGAGGTATATACAAGGGCGTAGCTAGGGGAGAGGGGGCCCATGTACATCCCTCTCTCTGGCGGCCCCCCAGAGAGAGGAAGATAATGAAGAAAATAGGGAGGGGTGAAGCTAGAGGGCGCTCAGGAGCTTGAGGCCCGTGTTCTTTGAACCCTTTCGCTCAATTATAGCTACGCCCCTGGGTATATATATAGGGAATCAATTGGTTAATGCTAAGCCTGCAGAGTATCTAGGTAACATCCTAATTCCCAGATTCAGATGTGCCCTTATGCTTGCCTGCGTTAATGCACTACCATCAGCTGTTTTGGAAGGAAGGTTTAAAGGGATACTGTTTTCTGCTTGTCTTTGCCCATGTGGCTCTGGTGCCGTTGAACTACTGCACTTGCCATTTTATATTGTGATTTCTATATGGAAGTTCATTTAAGATTAATTTCCCCCCTACTGGCAAATTTCCCCGGTCATCCTGATGAATTTTATTTAAATCTTTTGCTGTCTAATTTGAATATGGGGATTAGTACCAAAATGGCTAGGTTTTGTTATACGATATGTAAAATTCGTTCTGATTTTATATGATGTTGTTTTATTTTCTTCTTTCTGTTTTCTGGTCTATGACAGAAATAAACTTACTCTATCTGTGTCAGATTTCCATGAAACTAGCTTAAGAAATAGGTGGTGGAGGGAATTGGAGGAGATGTCTTCATTTGTCTGTCTATTTCAATCTCCTAGATTTTGTCTCTTTAGGGGTTATTAACAGCAGCATGATTACATGCTAGAAAACAAAGCAGCTCTTCTGGTCATGAACTAGTACAGACTGAAGTGAGCGAGGTACAGGAAGACTGCTTGCAAACTGCAAGTCCTTTTACTAGTATATGATGAAGTGTGTGTACACACAGATACAAGCCACCTAATGGTGCAGGAAGCAACCGTCCTAGAGAGCCGGAGGTTGTTGGTTCAAATACCTGCTGGTTTGTTTCCCAGAATATGGGAAACTCCTATTTCGGGCAGCAGTGATATAGGAAGGTGTTGAAAGGCATCATCTCATACTGCGCGGGAGATGGCAATGGTAAACCACTCCTGTACTCTATCAAGAAAACCACATGGCTCTGTGGTTGTCAGGAGTCTACACCAACTCGACAGCACCACCTTTCCATTCCTTTCACACAGATACACACTCTGTATACAAGAAGATTCAGATACTTCTGAAGGTGGTACATGCTAAGCCTAGCATGTTTTATCTTACTTGATAATAGTTTATTTCCTGTTCAGTATTTTATTTATATACATTTTATGAGCCCAGCCTAAGCTGTTCTTTGCCTTTAACCAAGTTTTGATACTTCTTGATCAGAATTGAAACTTGATTTAAATTATTTACTAGGTCTCTTTTCAGCATGGAGAATCTCTCTGTCATGGTAGTCATTACAAGCCTTTCTTAACAGGGAACAAGCCCCTGGAATTTGACAAAAAGGTAGGCTGCAAGGACTGGGATCTGAAGGGATTGTGTGTTGTCACTTTGTCAGTCTCTATAGATTTATGCTAAATAAAACTGCCATACTGTATCAGATGAATGATCTATTTAGCTTAGTGTGATGGCTCCAATAGTAGCAAAGGTGGTGAAAAGAAATCTGCTGCAAAGAGTTTTCAGACTGAAAATTTGCCAAGATGGATGGCCAGATTGCATTGAAGTGGATGCCCAGCCTGACTGCTGTTATAAGAAACATGCTAAATTCAGCTGGATGGCTGTGTAATATGAAACCTACTTTAGTGTCTGCTCTTTGAGGGCTCAAATTGCTTACTGTTATAAAATGACTGGAATATTGTTGTTGACATGTATAGGAGAATAAGGGCAAAGGAGAAAAGGGAATGAGAGGTGCATGATATGTACCAAATGTATACATTTGCTCTGGAGGAATGGCATCTCTGTTCAGAGTCTTTAAGTGAGAGCAGTCCTAACAGGTCTATACAGGCTCTGAGAAATGGCATCCCATTGCATAACTTTTAGATCTTCCAATTAAAAGAGAACATCAGAGCATCCAAACGAAACCTGCAACGATAGTAAAACACTTAACGGATTTTAGAGTCGAGATGCATCACCGAGTGCTTCAATTACACAATAAGAATAATGAGGAGCTAAGAACAAGTGTTTGTGTTCCCTACTAACTGAGCAGAGGTACCTTTTAAAGTGGTGTTTTTTAATATTTAGCAGGGGGAGAGTAACTAGCCCTATCCAGCCCCAGCACAGCATCCCTCCAGTGACTGCTGCTGGTGTCTACCTTATGTTTCCTTTTAGACTGTGAGCCCTTTAGGGACAAGGATCCATCATTAATTTGTTGGTGTCCCCCACCCCCGCTTTCTTGACTTTGAGGACTTTTGGGGAAAGCAGTGTACTGTATAAATATTTGTTTGCAATCCGTATGTCTAACCACATTTATCAATACATCAGAAAGAGCCCAACATCATGATCCTAAGGCCTAAAACATAATCCAGATCTCTGCCAGCACTCTGATTCATGGGCACAGAGCCTTCCAGCTATATACCTGGACTTTTCAAAATGTTCTGTAACTTAAGGAACATGTATTTTCATGCTATGTTTCTTATTTTCGTCTGGAACAACACTATCGAATCCTAGGCCACTGTCTCCAGGAAATACAGGCAAACTAGAGAGAATGCACAGCTCGTTTAATAAGAGGTCAGGAAAAAGGTGTGACCAGCTATTCACTGCATGTGGCCAACAGGATTAAATAAAGGAAATGAGACTTAACAAACACACTTGTTTAGTAGTTCTGATTGCTCTAAGCTTTGCTGGCTCCTACAATTGAGTGTTAGACTTTTTAAATTAGAAACCAGTAATATAAAAGCAAAACAAAACTCAGAATCATCACATTGGTGAATAATCACAATTTTTTTCAATATGTCATATTCATGGTATTGCTCTTTTCTGAAATTTTCTCCAGTTTGTGGACTTCTTCGGGATTTGTGCCTGGCATTGAGTGTAATGTAGGAAGTTACATTTTACATTTTGGTGGGGGGGAAAGGGGGGGCATATTTCTGGCATGCTTCCTTATCTTTGGAATGTTGGTATATAAATTACAGTTTATGTATATTATTCTTTATAAGTCACACAATAGTGGTAGAGTTAATCCCTTTGTAGTCTTCCTGGAAGTCCACTCCTAATTCCTTTTTCTCTTGGCATAGATGAAAGATCTGAAAACCCTTTGTTGTTACTCCGTCATATAGTTGAGCTACTTCATCGAAGAACATTTCCTACATAGTTGATCATCCCTACATAGTAAAAACTATGCATGCACTTAAGTTATGGCATACCTCTGGCTCATTACATTAATTGATTGCTCACAGGTGACTCACAGATGAATGTGTGAACTGACTCAGTTGAACAGGATTATGACTGAGGTGATGTGAGGAAATTTGAAGGTTCTCTCTGTGGTGCTTATTCTGTGATGTGTCCTTCACACAGTCTGGTCTATACCTCACATAGAATGAGGTGTCAGAACATTGAAGTGGACTGTACCACTTCCAAGCTGCAGATGTGAGATGCAGTTGTTGAATGCTCCCCCATGTATGGAACTTCCTGCAAGATTTTTTTAAAAATAACCTAGAACATCAGGATGTCACCCAACCCTCTCCCTGCATTTCCACTGAACCAGTATAATCCAGTGTCTGAACCAGTATAATCCATTCTACCACTTCAGAATTCAACCACTTATATTCCATACAGAGCAGATCACAAACACAAGTCACCTCTTGATACTGTGTCCATCTGATGACAAAAATGTCTCTGTGAAGTGAACTTTCTGCTGTGGTGTGCACATGGCTTTCCTACACAGGAATGTCTTATTAGTGCAGAAAATGTTATTGGAAATATGCACATCTCTATCTTGCCAATGTGTCCTTGAGCAGGAAGCTCTGCAATAGCATTTCCCAACCTGATAACCCCCTAGAGAGCAGCAAAAGCAAGAAGAAAGCCAGAGTAAAAGCAAGAGAGATGTTTGTTAAAGCCTGGACAGAGAGACCTTTTAATAATAATAAAAAATCCCCAGCCAGCCAGCATCACTCCAGTGGCTGCTGCTGGTGTCTTATCATAGGAACATAGGGATAGGAACATAGGAAGCTGCCATATACTGAGTCAGACCATTGGTCTATCTAGCTCAGTAGTCTTCACAGACTGGCAGTGGCTTCTCCAGGAAGAAGGCAGGAATCTCTCTCAGCCCTATCTTGGAGAAGCCAGGGAGGGAACTTGAAACCTTCTGCTCTTCCCAGAGCGGCTCCATCCCCTGAGGAGAATATCTTACACTGATCATACTTCTAGTCTCCCTTTCATGTGCAACCAGGGTGGTCCCTGCTTAGCTAAGGGGACAAGTCATGCTTGCTACCACAAGACCAGCGATCCTCTTATGTTTCCTTTTTGGATTGTGAGCCCTTTGGGGACAGGAGGACATTTTATTTATTGGTATCAATGTAAAGCGCTTTGGGAGACTTCTGTTGAAAAGCGCTATATAAATATTCGCCGCATTCGTATAGCAACTTTACTCGTATAGCAGCTTCCTTTCCCGCTTCTAATCAGTGTTGAGGACTGCAAAGATGAATGCTGCTGCCATCTCTGCCATCATCCGGGCCAACCCTCTCTCGGTCTCCAATGGAGAGCGCCGCAAACATTAACTCTTAGAACCTGCTGCCGTTTCGTGCCTTGCCCAGCCCTGCCGCTGCTATAGAGAACCCACCACACAGATCGTACCAAAGTACCAGGCAAAATCGGGGTGAGAGAAGAAGACTCGGGGGAGAGGGGGTGGAAATGGAGGACTCGAGAGAAACAAGGCCTAGTAGCCTGACAGAATCGGGAAAGGCAGCTGCTTGCAGGGGTCGGAGGAGACCGAGCGGACATAGGTGAGCGCAACCACGGGGAGCCCCACCCGGACAAAGGGATGGAATGGTAGGGACCTGATTTGAATGAAACGGCCGGTGGAGTTCCCCCGCCCCTCCCTGCCCCCCTCCTTCGCGGCGGTGGGTGTGGCATGTGGGCGGGGCGAGGCGACGCCCGTGCCCCTCCCCTCCTGGAGGGGACCGTAGCCGCGCAGTAAAGATTTGGAGCTGCTGGCGGCGGCGCGAGGGAAGCTGCAGCCACAAGGCTGAGGGTCGCTCCTAAACCCGCATGGTCGGTGGGATGCGACGACAGCTCGTCGTCCCTGAGACTCCCACAGCGAGCGCACTCTGGTGAGGGGAGACTCGTGTGGGGGGGAGGCTGTGTGCGCGAGTCAAGAAGGATGGATGGTGGGGACTCCTTCTCCTCCTCCTCCTTCCTCCGGGTTTTGGGAAGGTGCCCCCCGCCCCGCTCAGGAAGGTGCCCCCCGCCCCGCTCAGTGAAAGTGGGGCTTCTTTCAGCCGCCCCCATCAGCTCTCGCTCAGAATCATCAGCGGGGGATGTGAAGAGCTGCGTATCTCGGGGGGTGGGCGGGGGGAGAGGCTGAAGTAGGCTTCAAGGTGAGCATTTAAAAAACAACAACGTACAAAGCAAAAGCAGCCGTCCAGGTAAGGTGGGCACCTCCTTATTTTTTCTTGGCAACTCCTTGTCTTTAAGTAGCTGTATGGCATCGGAATCCTGGATAACAGGTAGAGGACAATCTCCAATCTCCTGAAATTCTGTTGGGCAAAAAGATAGAGGAATTGGGGGGGGGGGGAGTGGGAACTTCTTGCCGCTTGAGTGTTTGTGTGTGTATGTTTCTTAGTCTTTCTATTGCCACTCGAGAGGATAAGAGAAGAGTTTTGTCAATAACATGGGCAAGTATTCCTTCCTAAGTGTGTACAATATTTTGTTTCTGTTGCACTATAATGTTTTTCTTCCACAGAACACCCGTGGAGGAATTCACATAAAGACCATTCTATTGGAATGCTAAATTCACATAGATTGTTGAGGTGGAAATATCTGAGAATGCTGCTAAGTGGGGAGAAATCTCATTTCCTAATAATCCTTACATTTTGATGTCATCTCATATATGTTCCCTTTAACTCCTTTAAGAAAAGTGGTTTAATCTGGCATAATCATCTTCCTGTAGGTAGTGGACTGTGTAGCTCACATGGTCACTTGAAGTGTCGGTAAGGCTTCTTCAAGGGAAAACGTGGTAACAATAGGCAATTTTTCTAAGGGCCCTCCACAGATGATAATGCTGAATTTCTTATATTGTTTGTTGTTTTTTCACCATGATGATGATTATTATTTATCCAGTTTATATACTGCCCTTCCTAAAGTGGTTCAGGGTGGTTTACATTAAAATAAAAAACACATAATAAAACAAAGACAAATTAAAAATAACAACTAGACATCATTAAAAGGCAGGCTAAAAAGATGGGTCTTTAAGGCTCTCCTGAAGGCCTCCAAGGAAGATAATCCTCTCATATTCCGCCCTGAGCCTTTTGGAAGGGCGGTATAAAAGTTTTAATAATAAATAAATAAATAAATATTCATGGGGAGCGCATTCCACAACCTAGGGGTGACAAATGAGAACGCCTGATCCCAGGTTGCCACCAGATTAATTGGTGGTACCTGAAGATGGATCCCTCCTGATGCTCTTAATGGGCAGTGGGCATTTTGTAGAGAAAGGCGCTCTCTCAGTAACCTGGACCTAAGCCATTCAGGGCTTTAAAGGTAATAACCAGCACTTTGCACTTTGCCCAGAAACATATGGGCAGCCAGTGCAACTGTTTAAGGACAGGCATAATGTGGACTCTCTGGGATATCCCAGAGACCAATCTGGCTGCTGCATTTTGAACTAACATAAATTTCCAAACTATGTACAAAGGCAACCTGCATAGAGCACATTGCAGTAGTCCAACCTCTAGTCCAATAATTAGTTATAACTGATTATCACTGTAGGGAGCTCCGTGGAAATGTACCATGTGCCATTTACCTAATGTGCTTATGATATAGTGCAGAACTGCTTACCCATTGGGGACTTTCTGCAGTGTGAAATAGAATGTTGTTTGTTGGTCATGCATGATGGTATACATATATTCAATATTTTTCAAACCCCAAAATCATATCCATGTGGGACACTGATCCAAAGCAGTCCTTACCACTGCTTCCTGAAAGACCTTTGAGGATCCTGTTGCAAATGGAGAGGGTGTCCTCAACTTTCTTACTGTGTATATTTTAACTGCTGCTTGCTTGCTGCTTAATAAGAGATTGTGGCCTCTGTTGTCATGAGAGCCAGCGTGGTATAGTGGTTAGAGTGCTGGACTAGGACCGGGGAGACCTGAGTTCAAATCCCCATTCAGCCATGAAACTAGCTGGGTGACTCTGGGCCAGTCACTTCTCTCTCAGCTTAACCTACTTTCACAGGGTTGTTGTGAAAGAGAAACTCAAGTATGTAGTACACCGCTCTGGGCTCCTTGGAGGAAATGTAATAATATAAATGTAATAATAGTAATAATAATAGTATAAAATTGTTAATACTTAATGCAGCAATGGTTCTTTTCTTTCCTTGTTACGAACAATATAAGTCTGTGAGAAATTGTTGAGTAAAGGCATACGTGGGAGAAGGTTTGGCTTGGAAGTAAGGCAGCTGAATGTACTTATGAAGCAAATCTATCTCCTTCTATAGGACTCTATATAGGACTCTATATACTCTAATGTATAGGACTCTATATTAGTCCTATAGATCAGTACAGCTATGTTGGGCCAAACAGTGGCTCACTCTGACATTGCTACAGCTGCATCTGGTGTGCATCTGTCTGCTAAGTAGCCTGTTGGTTCCAATCACAAAATAACTTACTGGTCACAATGCTACAGGGATATATATTGTGCATGGCCTTTTAGAGATGGCTCTTGGCTGTCTTTAGTTATACCATTATTACCTCTTACTATGCTGCATAGTGATTTTGTTGCATACAGCTATGTTGTTGCGATGTCCTGAACTGACTCGTGTTAACAAGTTGTGGTGTTGCATGGCTTGGCAGTTCTTGTGCTTGAGTCTGAACAGGTATTTGCTGGCACTGTCGCTCATAGCATCAGGTTCCTAAAGAGGTGGTTCTTGGTCACTGTGGTAATTTTCCAATAAATGCTCTTGTGGTACCATGTACTCACATCTGTCCCCATATTCAGTTGGACCAGTGTAGGGCTGCTTTCTTTCTTTCTACAGATGCTGACTTTGATTAATGAATCTATACAGTTGCTTGAGCTTGCACTGTCCTCTAAGCTTACTCAGGTTTCTGGCCTCCACCCCCACCCATCCCATTGTCTACAATGAGCATTCAGAATGGCTATGTGCAAGCCTTGAAGGCCTGTGAACCAGAGCAAATGGAAATTATTTTAGGAGGAAGGTTCTCCCACCCCGCTTGCTATAGTCTCATGTCTAGTTCAAATTCCATTCAGGGCAGAGCTGGAATGCACCCAGAGATCCAGTCCTAATCACCCCTCTATAGGTGTCCCATGTCTATTAATGTGCATGTGCACATACTTTATTTACCTGAACTGAAGACTAGTTTCCCCCCAGGTCCTCTAATGTTAGAAATCGGGATTTAGTCTTAAATTCAGAGTCCTCTTTTTTTATTCTAAAAAATAAAAGGGTTTTTTTTTTTAACCCCAGCTAACTGAGCAAAGAGGCGCCTTAATGTGGTGATTCTCTTTATTTAGCAGGGGGAGAGCAACTGGCCGTATCCACCCCCAGCACAGTACCTGCAGTGACTGTTGCTGGTGTCTATCTTATGTTTCTTTTTAGATTGTGAGCCCTTTGGAGACAGGGAGCCATCTTGTTTGTTTGTTTGTTTGTTTTGTTATTTCTCTATGTAAACTGCTTTGGAAACTTTTGTTGAAAAGCGGTATATAATTTGTTGTTGTTGTTCTGGTAAATATGGTATGCCTTAGATGTTGAGGATCATGCAGTGTGGGATTCAGAATAATTCTCCTAGAAAAGATGTACAATAGGTTCTGGGTTTTCTCAGTTGCAACTTATTGCCCCTTCTTTACTCACAGATTGTCAGACTGGAAACCTAGATCTATTGTGGGGATCTATTTTTTGCCACTCTCACCTGATGATTTAATAGAAGGTGGGTAGAGTTTTTTTCTACTTCATTTTGTTCCTGATCATAAGATGTACTGGAGGAGAGGGGAGTGAAAGACTGAAAACAACTGATCTGGGTGTGTATGCCTGTGTGTCATTTGTATCCCTGAGTATGTTGCAACCAGGCAGGCATAACATTCAACTTCTAGAGTGCTAAGTGGAACAACATGTTGGGAACATATTTTGCCAGAGCTTAAGGGACTCCACTAGCCTCCGTTCTCCTTCTGAGCACAACTCAAAGTGCTGGTGTTGACCTTTAAAGTCCTGTGTGGCTTAGAGTACCACGAGAAATATACATGAGTCTATATGCTAAAGCAGTCTTTGGAAGTTTTCCTCCAGGTGTTTCTGCAATTTTATGTGGGGAGGGCGTGACAACTGGAGAGAGAGCCTCTTGAGTTGTGGTGCCCCATTTGTGGGACTCACTCCCCAGAGAGGCTCACTGACACTTCCTTTGGAAAGAATCATTCCAAAAGGATCTGTCCTTTTATTGCAAGATGTAGACTTCTCTTATTCTCCCAGGACCTTTAATTTTTCAGTTGTGCTGTTTTGCTGTTGTGATTTTATGCTTTATTTTGTAAATTCCACTGAGAAACTTAGTAAGGTGGTGTATAAATACTGCATATAAAATGACAAGGAAGGAAAGGTCCAGAATAAAGGGAGGGGGAGCGGCGGGATCCGTTCCTCTTTGATAAGGGCAAGTAAAAGATCATTCTGGCATTCTGCAGCTTACCTGCTAAATCTGGCAAAAGCAGAATTTTCTTAACAGTTGTTCCCTGCTTCTATTTTTTATAAATAGTTGAATATGATGTGTATTCACATCTTGACATGGGCTATAAATTAATGATCTTTTATATAGGGTATGTGTACATGTGAACCTCCTGGCAAAATGTTGTTTTACTACATATTCAAACAAGAACACAACTCTAGTTTGAACAAGTGCTTCTGAACTGACCTTTGTAACTAATACATACCCTAATGCATATTTCCACAGATTCTTAGGGATTCTGACACGTTGGCTTATCATATACAGATACATCCATACTAACACGTAGAAGAATGCCACTTCTAAGAAGCAGCTTGGTGTCTTCAAATGATAATTTTGCAAGGGACATTTCAAGTCTCCATGAAACTTTTTCAAATGAAATAGCATCTGCTGAAAAAAGTTCAGTAAGTCTGACTGAGAGGAATGGCTATCCAGACTCCATCTACCTAAATGCAGCTAATATTTTTCAAGGCATTCGTAATGAAAAGCCTCAAGATAAAATATTGGTAAAGTATGGAAGTGGGCCATTTCCAGCTCTTCCAGATTTTAAAGATGAACAATTCCAGCGTTTATCCTATGAACTGGCTTTCAGTGCTCTAAAATGTAAGTAAAAAGGCTGCTGTTCATGTTTCTTCTCCTTTTCTGAAATAAAATTTATATAATAACCTTTTGTATTAGCAGTATAATGTAAGATTGATTGTGTATGTGTGTGTTTCCATTGGAAGCTGCCATTTGGAACTGCATGAACCTGTGTCTGCCCTCTTCTCTTCCTTAAGGTACTGATCTCCTCCTCCAAGGCAGACTTTTTCACGGGGAAACAGAGAAGGTTGTGCACGCACAGCCTAAAGTTGTAGTGTTTGGTCCTGGTTTTCTTGAGTCATGCATGTAATCAGTAACAGACTGATTGCACATTCAGCTCAGGTAGGGTGACATTTTGGGTCTGGGCACAATTGCTGCTCATCCAAGGTGAGCTAGGAGTTGGTGGTAACTTGTAAATCTAGCATAATCTTTGCTTATTCTTCCGCCTCTGTACAGACCCTGTACTCATCTCCTTCAGACCATCTTTTCTACATGTATTTGTTCTTTTTGTCCTTCTGCTCAGAAGTGACTGATCTTTAATTTAATTGTGTGAGTTGTGTCAAAAGTCTTGAGGAACTCTTTAGTTCTGTGTGTCTCAGAACAATGGCATAGTTTCACTTGCTAGTTTCACTTGCTAGTTCTTAAGTGTCCAACAGACATAACCTTAATCATGTTTTGTACACATTCCTTGCCTAATGAGAATAGCTCCCTAGAGCTTGTCCATGTGCCAAACCATAGCAGGGAACATTATACAACCTCCACTTGAATGATGTGTAAGATGATAAGCGGGGAAATAATCAAGGCCATATATACGCTGAGCTTTAAAAAATTCTGTGACCTGTATAAATTATGCATATTAAAGCAAACTGGCCCATATTTTCTTGCTTTACATTATTTATTATGAACCTGCCCTAGTAGATGCATGGATTCGAAAATTCTCAAGTTATATGGCCTGTTTTCTTCCTAAATTTGTTTGAAAGGGAACACCAGGATTACCTCTTGGGCAAAAATGGCAATAACAGGAATATGTAGGCAATGGCCAAAAGGTGTGAGGTGTTCAAAAGTCAATTTCTTTTATCTCCCAGAAGGTCAAACATTGGTGAAAAGTACACTGTCTTCTAAGGCACTGTGGGACTTCAATAGGAAATGAAGGTGGGGTAAGGGGGTTACTTTGGCAACCTGCTGAATCGAGATAGGTATGTCTGAATTAGCATGCAAAAGTGAAAAGAAGCTGTCGGAGTCCATGGGAACTACCTAAAATATGGTAACATCAGTTTGTCTCACTTGGGCAAAGAAGAAAAACGGCTTCTGGCCTGCAGTGATAAGCCACATTCATGGGTGAATATAAAGTGCTGCTTAAATAGAAGAAAATGAATGCACTCTACTAGTACAGGCGCCCTTGTGAATCTAAGCATTCAACTTGCACAGTTGCTGTGTGTTCTAATTTTTGATAGTATAATGATGACTAAAAGCCTATGAGTGTCAAGAAGACAGTACTGCCTTTGGAAAATACAGCATAGATAAAGAGGTAGAAACAAGGACAGGTATCCTTGTTACTGCTGATAAATGTTACTGCTCTGTCTTCTCTTGTATAGCCCACCCCCTTTCCTCCAGGATACACGTTCTTTTTAAATAAGGTATGTGCCGTGGTGTTAACAGTAGAACATAGTGGTTGCTTATTTGTACTCCTCTTCTTTGGTTTACAAACTGGCACACAAATTAGAAAGATATTTTCGTGTGTGTGTGTGTGTGTCAAGGCTGATAGGTTGGAAGACATGCTTTAGTACAACTCTTCCCCCACAAAAGATGTGGAGAAGAATTGTCTAGACACATTCTATATTCCATATAGAATGGCACTCCTGTGAAATTAATTGTTCTCTAAAAGGGAAAATGTTGACATGGACAAATTCTGCCACCATAGCAGCACTATAGCAGGATAAGCCACACCTGCTGATACGTCCTCCCACATGTTGAATCCAGCACTCATAATGGTGGTAAAGGTTAGGAGAGTGTGTGTCCGTTTCATCGTTTGCATAAAGGGTTGTGAATTCACTGGTGGGTTATGGAGTGTCAGCATGCTGACCTGTCTTATGCTCTTTCCTCTTGTGGATTAACTACAGTCAAGTGATGGGACACAGACTATCTTAAAAATGTCGTAGTGTTTCTAGCACAGAAACCAATTAAGAGGCTTTAACATGTACTTAAACTAAATTGAATTAAGATGAGAGCATGAATTTGAGGAGTCTGTTCCTTTGATGTTGATAATGTTTGGGTTAGCCTGTGTGTAGCGGATTTAACCCAGCCTTTGTCTCAGTGCAAGCCCATGTGAGGGGAAGAAAAATGCTAAATCATCCTCCCTTGCTTTTACCCACAAAGGTTGTTCCTTAAAATGTTTCCTCAGTAGCTTAATCACTGCCACCACGTCGACTTTTTAACAGAGTTTAATCCCCTTCTGGTGTGGGCAAAATTCCAGGGAACTCTTCTTCTCTTTACCAGTGTAAAAGTACACAAAAACCTCCACGTGCAAGCCTACACGTGATGAAAAAAATTGGTAGAATTGCTGAGCAATCAAATTGAGACGTGTGTTGCACCAGAGACAAAAACCCCATTCCATCCCCCCCCTGCCCCTGCCCCGCTTTCTGAGTTAAAAATCCACTCAAAGAGGCTGGTTAAAATTGCAAAGGACAAAAAGAAAAATACGCTTTATTTAAAATACTACAGACTGCTTCCATCTGAGGCTTTCTCAGCTTTTAGTTACAGGTAAAAGGAACAGTCAGTAGCTACATGAATACTTCAAAAAGCACCCTCAGATGATATTGAGGCAGCACACTTTAAAAATTGTGGTTACCCAGTTGCAAATAACATAGAAGTAAGAAAACACAAAAAGCCACTTTAAAGAGTTTACAGAGACTTTTGCAACGCCCTATGGGAATGGCTTCTTCTCAGTTTCTCTTAGCTTGTTATGTTACAGATAAAACACAATAGAACAGTTATAAGGATATGCAAAGCACACCAAAGGAAAGTAAGAAGTCTAATGCAAGCTAACTGTTCCCTGGCTAAACCTTTTCCTGAAGCCGAAACCCTGGCTTCCTTCCTGAACGCACCAAATCCATGGTAGAGACTACTTCAGGCCCTTGCAGTCCTAACTTCCCAGGATTGCAGTCCTCCTGGTTGCAGCCATTGGCCTGGCCAGCCAACCTCTTGTTAGGCCAGCCTGGCTCCAACTGAGAACAAAGAAAACCCTTCTCTTACTGCCTCAAGGCCCTCTAGATTCCACCCACCATGTGCTGAGTGGCTGATCCCTAGAGGTCACTGCCTGTCAGTAAAGACGGGGTTCACTTCTGGTTCACTCTTTAGGGGAAGGAGGGACCATTCACTACACTGCCATGGCTTTGGGACAGCTGGAAGATGTATTTGACTGGCTATAAGATGTATTGAGCAAGATAGATGAGAAATGTTCTATGTCAAAATAAGCAAGCTATTACTGATTTTCTGGCTGGTAACTTCTAATATGTTCCTCTGTGCTGCACAAGTTTCCCACTGCTGTTGCCTGCACATCAGTACATTAACATCGGAATGCTTAAAGCTATATGCACTAAAGAATTTAAAGCTTTCTATTGGAAGTGTGTTAAAAAGTATAGATATGTGTCATTTATATTTGTCATCCTACGAATAGCACACAAATTGCTTTCATGATAATTACTGCTGGCTTTCTATGCTTCTGTAAATATTAAGATGTATATCTATGTGTATATGATTACACATGCTACATGCTATGATTACACAAACCCCTGCTAACTTGGCAAAGAGGCACCTTTTTAACGTGGTGATTCTCTTTTATTGAGCAGGGGGAGAGTAACTGGCCCTCTCCACTCCCAGCACAGGACTTCCAGTGACTGTTGCTGGTGTCTATCTTACATTTCTTTTTAAATTGTGAGCCCTTTGGGGACAGGGATCCATCTTATTATTTATCTGTGTAAACCGCCCTGAGCCATTTTTGGAAGGGTGGTATAGAAATCAAATAAATAAATAAATAACAATAAAATAAATATAGCCAGCATAGCATAGTGTTTAGAGTGTTGGACTAGGACCAGGAAAACCCCAGTTCGAATCCCCATTCTCATGAAACCATGGAACTAACTGGGTGACTTTTGGCCAGTTATGTATCTCTTAGCCTAACCTGCTTCACAGAGCTGTTGTGAGGATAACAACAACCATGTACACCACTCTGAGCTCCTCAGAGGAAGAGCAGGATATAAATGTAAATAATAATAATAATAATGATGTGCTCAAATCCCCAGTTTAAGCAAACTTCCTTTCTGATTGTTGAAGGTGAGTGGCCCTCATGCATCTTTACTTTCTCATAATGTTTGTAAGTTGGTCTGCTAGCTTTTTATATACCCTGGTAAGAGGCCCAACATAGAGATGGCCCTGAGCATCTTCTGTAGAATTAAAACCGGGTGGCAACTTGCCAGAGGGCTGCCCAGCACCTAGGCTGCGCCACGGCTGCTGTGCAGCTTCAAAAGCAGTCCGGATGGTGTAGCACTGGGGTTGTTGCGCAGTGACTGCGAAGCGCTTCTATGTAGCAGGGCAGTGCTCTTTTCCATGGTTTCCACTCTGCTGCGCAACAGCCCTGGCACGACACCATCAGAGCTGCCTTTGAAGTTGCGCAGCAGCCCTAGCATGCCCTTAGCATTGATGGAAGGCTGTGTAGCCATGCTGGCCAGGGTTTAGGCCGGGGGCTAAGAAGTGCTAATCAACACCCTTTTCTGTTAATTTGTTAGAATTTGCCTTAGAAATGTTTAAATGCTACCAATTTGTGCAAATTCTGCAATCTACCATATTGCTTTCTCTCCTATAGATCAGGATGTTCTTGAAGATATATTGATAGACAGTGGCATTTACCCAATACAGTCAATAGTGAGTATTTTTTAAAATAAACCACTTCTTTTCTCTAGTTCATAGTAGAGTGCTGTACTGGGCTTGTCTAAATCTAGAGCACGTGTCTTCAATATGATATACGTAAATCATTTCTATCCCTTTTAAGTAGCATTTGATAGGGTCATCTAATAATGCCAGCTGAATAAGAGAGCCTTGATATACACATGAACAGCACACACTTCTTCCATTATAGGTTGCTACTAATTATATAAGTAGAAAATGTATGCTGTTTGCAGATGAGTGTAAAACTTTAAGGAATGGCCTGTGTTCAAAGACAAGAAGTTCAGCACTTCAGCATGTGCGTAAATGTGATTCAGTTGATCTATAACCATTCCTGTTTTGCCTTCCTTTGTCCTATTGAGCACTACAAATGGAGACTCAGAGTTTTATCTGTACCTCAGAACTTGGAACAGTGTTTGAAAAGGACTCGCAACTGTCTTCTGTTTGCAAGAGGGAAAGATGTATGCTTGGTCTTGAGACAATCTGCGTTGTCCCCTCTAACACTGTTTCTGTGAAGTGCCTAGACTTAACTGCTAGAAGATTCAGCAGTTATGTCAGGCTTCAGTCCTAAGAATTCTTACTAGGAAATAGGTAGTGTTCAATGGCCTCCACTTTCATCTGAGTTGACAGGCGGAGATTGAGCTGCAAATCTGACTTCCATTAGTGGAATGAGAATCCTACAGCAGACAGGATGTCTCCAGTGGTGGTTTGAGCAACCTAATGCTAATGTGTGAATGTAACCATATGTTTGCTTTTGTTTTTGAGTATACATACTCATTTGTCCTTTAAAATGGGTAGCAGTTCCCCCTTTTCTTGAGCATCTAAAACATATTTCTCACAATATAGGAACTTCTGTTTCTTTCAGGCAACTTTTTAAATCAATCACAACATCAATTTTAAGAGCTCGCCATTACAATTGAGGTCAGACTTCAGACCTAGACTTCAGAGTGTTTCACTTCTTGTAAGGCAGTTGTGATCAAAATACATTTCCTTTTGAGAACTAGTGAATCTCAAAGGAGAGGTTTTAGTGTTGTTTTGGCCCTTTATAGTATTTCAAACAAAAGGCTTTTAAAAAGCTATTTTCATATTTGGCTCTTTGAGTCATTGACTGAAAAGCCAAAGCAAATTGGTTTATACCTATGGGATTATCTGTTATACTCTCTAATATGTATGGTCCTTGCTGTTTCTCTTTGCCAATTGAAGAAAAGTTGAAGAAAGTGCTGTGAGTTTGGTGTTAACTTTGCTTTATTTTCCTGTTCTTTCTATGACACTTTCTTCCTGCAGTCAGATGATCTGACCAGTCTAGTGGTTGTGATGCTATATGATCTCCAAGACAGGAAATTTGAAGCTCGCTATATCGATGAAGAAGAAGAAACAATAGCAGAAGTCCAAGAAGTTGAAAATCATTTATACAGGTATATGTACTAAAAAGTAGGTAGTGTGTCTCCTGTATAATGAGTACTAAAGATTAACTGTTCAGATAATTTTTATTACGGTCATTGATTGATGTACACTGTTCAGATAGGTGATCTCCTGTCTGGGTTGATAAATATATCAGTTGTGACTTAAAGTGGGCTAAAATAGTCTTTTCTTGGTGGAAGTATAGTAAACAGTTCAAAAGAAAAGTTATCTTTCAGTCAGACAAAAGCAAAGATCAAGACGTATAGCTCATTCACTTCTGTGTGTGAGGCAAAAGTGCTTCTACAGGAACTGGGAAGATCTATTTCCTTCCAAAAGAGGCTGCTGCAGGGATGCTGTTCTGGCGAGCTGCCAACCTTGGCCATCTGACTACTTGTAGTGGTGGTAGTGGGCTGCTGCTGGGAGGGAAGGGAGAGCTGAAAAGCCCTTGTATAGTGTGAGCGCTATGTGTGTGTTGCTTCGAATCCTGGCAAAGTAAAAAGTAGAGAGTTTATGTATAAATGGAAACGATTGCCTTGAACTTGGCACAAAAGCCATGGAATGCCATTGTTGCTTGAACAGATCTTTATATGAACATTGGACAATATGTAGCATTGGGGACTCTGCAAGTATTAAAACTTCTGTAATGTGTTGGTTGCACGAGGGAGCTGGGAAGGCTGTGGCTCCTGTCTTGCCATGGCCATCAGCTCATTGGGTGGCCTTCCATAAGGCACTGCACTGCAGGCCTACCTTACAAGTTTGGCATAAGGATTATGGAGGTAATGTACGTGAAGTCCTTTTGAGAAAGTAAACTCAAAATGCGAAATATTTCTATAGAAGGCATAAACATTAAATCAGTTACATAATCTATGTTGTAATACTACCTCTGATGTGACTGTAAGTGCATTGGGAACAAGACTCTTGATCATCCTCTGTCATTTACTAAACTGAAGTGATTTCCCCCCCCAAGGAGGCAGAAGCTGCTATTGTTCCCCCAAGACTTATTATTTTCTCCTTCATTGTAGTTTGAAGACTAAACTGGCTGCTGCATTAGCAAGATGTCGAATCAAGCATGATGCTCTTTCTATAGAACATATTCTTCCAGAAACAATACGGAGACAAGAACAAAGGGCTTCTGCCCTGCCCTTGTATGCATGGGTAAATACTCTTAAAACAAGGTGAGTCTGAAAGCTTATTAATCTAGCAGGATAGTGTGTTAACATTTTCTTCCTTCAGAACTACATTGTTGACATTATTCTATAGCAGGTTGTAAACCGCCCAGAGACGTGAGTTTTGGGCGGTATAAAATATGTGAAATAAATAAATAAATAAAGTGTGTGGGTGCAATGTTTGGGTAACACTCTGTACCTGTGTCCTTCCAGTGCTGAAATATATTCACAGCGTTTGGGTGTATTACAACATGTGTAACTTGTATGACAGTCGGAGTAACTGGTACCTTTGTATGGCAGCAACAATGTGACTGGGGACAATGGAAATTGTAGTTCATCAACAGCGGGAGGGCCAAGTTTGCCCACTCCTACTGTAGAGGGAGTCTCTGTCAATGCTTGCTGACTCAAGCTTTTACTTGGAGAATCTGGGGCTAAATTTGTAGACGTATGTGTCCAATAGGGTAACTGTTTCCTCACATTGCTGAGTAACAACATCCTTTTATTCCATCATAAGAAGATAGTAGTAACATAATTTAAACTGACAGATTTAACAAATTCAAACAATGGTGCCCGTTTCCCCCTTAAATATGAGCTCAAGGATTCTCTGCCAAAGTCTAGAGTGCCTATCAGAGCTCCGGAGGTAGAGTTTCCCCCCCAAATATCCGTCCCTCTTCTTTTGGGGCAACATCAAGTTGAGAGTGTTGTCCCGGAGACCTTGTAGCTGGCCTTACAAATGCAGATTTACTTTGAGGCTCAACAGTGCTCTGATGTCTTAGGGACCAGCAGTTCTCTGCAATGAGTGATCTGGGGAAGGGAAGTAGAAGGCTTATTTTAAGACTTGACAGCACCCTGTCCAAACAACTCCATGGAAATGTCCCATGTATATGCCCTCCCCATTGTACATTGCATCAAAATTTATTTATAAAGGGACAATTGCACATATTCAATATCCATTTTAAAACTATGTATTCTCAGTCCCAGTGGGCAAAAACTTGAGTGTATTGGAAAAGTGTATCAGGGAAAGATCGATAACAAAAGGGCAAAATAAATTGAATGAAAACTAAATGCTACAAGAGGTACTAGTGCAGACTTATCCTTAAGTCTTTTACGGATTTTTACTTAATATTATGTATGTACTCCATGTTAACAGTTGTGCTTATACCACAGCCTGGAAGAAGTTCACAGTTCTTTAAAGAGAGAAGGATTCACTAAGGTGGAATCGGTGTCAAACCTTGATGGTTGTACATACTGCCTGGATACACACTGTGAAGATGTACTCATTTTCCCTTCCATTCTTAAAGAACAACTACTTAATTCAGAGCTGTTCACTAATCAGAAGCTCTCATTACAGGTGAGTTAATGTATCTCTGAAATGTTTGCAATACCCAATTAGAACATTAAAGTTAATACTGTGCTTCTGAATTCAGTATTGCATATGTGTTTATAAAAATGTTTTTATGAAGTGTCTCATATGAAAAACATGGATGTCTTTCTGAAAAACATCACTTACTAAAGAAGTTAGAGATGGCAATAGAATTATATTGTGTAGTCATGCTGGTGCCAAATTTGCATTAAGTCCAACAGTTGCAACTTCCAGACTAGGCTGAACTTGGGGGGTGTAGCGATGTTGGTGCCACCAGCTCTCTCCCGCCCCCGCTGTCCTGGCCCCATAGCTGCTGCCACTTCTGGTCCTCCTCCACTCTTAAGGTTAGACACCCCCTGCCATCGAACCGCCTGTTCCGTGCACATCCCTATAACACACAGTGAAAAGTGTTGGGAGAGGAGCTGGTGCCTCCATGACCAGAATACGTAACAAGTGGTGGGTAGGAGGAAGAATTGTAACCACATGGAGAGGGAGGATTAGAGTCTTCACTTTCTCCCCCGAATCTACAGTTGGACTGTAGGTGGTGGTATCATTCACCCAGATTTCTTCTACAGATTTCTTCTACAAAATCATGCCGCAGAGCAGGGTGATATAACACTTGCTACAAAAGGGTTTTATTTATTTATTTTTAAGGACAGAGGGTGATGGGAATAAGAAGGGTCTTTTTACGCTTATTCCACTGATGTCACGAGCACTGTGCAATAGGCATCCATTACACTCATGTTCCAGTTCACACAGCATTTGTAGTGTCAATGATTGTGTGTGTTGGGAAAGCAATTGCAATTTTCAAGTGGCTACCTATATGGTTTCTACTGCATGGTTGCTTCTCTGTGTGAAACAGCCTTTATAAGCAGGAACTTAGCAACGAGTGCCCATTGCAGGCACTGGAACTTTTCCTTTTCATCAGGGAAAACCTTTTGACCAGAAACTATCAGTGGTCTGTGGTGCTTGTCCTGTTGAAATGAACAAGCGTTTGCTGAGAGAGTAGTCTGAACTCATTTAATTCCTGTTACTGTTTCACTCTTAGGATAAGTCCCGGAGCCTTGCTGTACATTCCGTGAAGGCCTTGTTGAATATGGATGATGACATACTAGTAGCACACATGGGTTCATGGCTCACTCTGGCCCATATGTCAATACTGACAAATCAGGAGACTTCAAAAGTATTTGTATGTGGAGTGAAGTCAGTGGCAAAAGAAGCTGAACTGAAGGACTTGTTTGCACGGATGGAATGTAAAAGTAAGCATATGGAATGTTGTGAATTTTCATTGCATGACATTAACTTACTTGCAGGGAGCATATAACTGAACAGATGTTAAGAAGTGTTCAAATGAACTTGTTATCTGCTTAATATTTTCCCACTCATTCAGAATTGATATAATGCCAAAGTTCACTTGGCTTACTTTTTAAATTTATCTAACTTCTAGATCTTCTTGTATTTTCCAGATATTGAGATGCTACACGAGGATTTTACAGATATTGAACCAACTGATCACAAACTCCAGAAAGTTAAAGTTATTTTGTTGTTGCCTCGATGTTCAGGCCTAGGTGTTAGCAATCCAATAGAATTTATTTTAAAAGAGCATGAAGGTAACTGTTACAATTACATTTACAGAACCCTTGTTTTGGATTGAAATAAAGGAATGGTTTGATCTGTGTTGGCTCTATCTTTGTGGACTTTGTTACATAGCTGCTGTAAGCTCTTTGTAGCAAGACCCTGTTTTTTCTTGTATGTAGTATGTTGATATTATAAAGAATAAATAATACCTGGTGAAAATACTGGTGAAAATACTGACCACAGTTAATATACAGAGAAAACGAAATGAAAGCTGGGCTTTGCACTTTAGCAGCAGGTGATCTGACCATTAGTTCCTTGCTCTCTTGCAGACACTTGGTATTCCATAATGTATTCTTGATTATGATATCCATTATGACAGGAATTACTAGCAGGGACAAAAGCAACACAGTACTGACACTAGGCAGGATCCAGATGAAATCGTCATGACTAAGCACCATTGAAATAAATGAGCCATTTATTTAGTCATGACTACAGTTAATTTCAGTGTGACTTGGTCTGGACTCTACCCACTCATGATAGTTGTTCTAGGACTGAGGCAAAATGCTCCATTCCCCTTCATTTCATCATGCGCAAATGGGGCAATGAAGTTGGCTTTTTCAGTCACTGTGAGGCAAAAAAGAAGGAAGTTATTTTTGCAGCACTCCTTCTGTTGGTGTCTGGTGACCACCGGTTCTCTCTCCCTCCCTCCATAAATCCTTGGGAATGGCAAGCTGTCACTCTGTAGTATTGTTTCCAAGGACTTTTGGGGGGGAAAGATGGCAGCCACCCAGAAGAGTAGCGCTGCTGTCAGTGGGAGGAGTGCCATGAAATTGGTGGTGGCAGCAAGGGGGGGAAAGAGGGTGAGCTGGGGGATGGTTATAGCATAACTATCTATCCTCCCCAGTAAATAAATAAATAAAAAGACAGAAATAAAGGTTCTCCCAGGAGAGATCTCTTGGCTCAGCCTTAGTTAGTTCTGTTTTCTGAACAGCTTGGGTCTGGGTTACCTTAGAGAGTGCCTTCTTCGGTATGATCCCCATCGCTTGTTGAGGTCATCTGGAGAGGTCCCTCTCCAGTTACCACTGGTATGTCTGGTGGCGACTTGGAACCGGGTCTTTTCTGTAGCTGCTCCTGGTCTATGGAATGCTCTCCCGGCAGATATCTGCAGTTTAGGCTCGCTGTCGGCCTTTAAGAGAGCCCTAAAAACCTATTTATTTGGCCTGGCCTTCCAAGGCTTGTAAAGTGGTGGTGTTTTTAAAAGTATTTTAATTGGTTTTAAATAGTTTTAATCATTTTTGAATTGTTTTTATATTGTTTTTAGCATTGTGTTTTAATTGTGGGTTTTATGTCTTTTTAAAAAGTTGTACACCGCCCAGAGCTTCTGGATGGGGCGGTTTATAAATGTAATAAATAAATAAATAATAAATAAATAAATTATATTTTTTCTATGTTTAGATGCAGAGTTACTTCGAGATCTCTCTCAAGGATCTGTAGCAGAAGAAAAACTCAATGTTCTTGCTCAACAGCAGCTTAAAGAACTGACCCATGCAATGCATTGTAAGAATAAACCTATCATGTTAATGTTATGTATAATCCAAAATCATTAACACTTCTGTGTGTGTCTGTGTCTCCAATAAGACTGCCACCTTCTCTCTTTCTTTTTGTTTGTTTAAAACACTTGTTTACTTAAGAGGAGCAAAGCTCTGCACCTATACTGTGCCTTTACCTCAGTTAAAGCCCAGTTCCGCATGATGTCCCTGAGCCTTGGGAGCCTGTATTTGCCTCTCCCATATCGACATGTGTCAAGTCAAGTTTTATTTACGGTCCTAGACCAAACAAATATCGACATGTGCATCTGTTGATGATGATGATGATGATGATGATAATAATAAATATTTGATTAATAATAATTCGATTTCTATACCGCCCTTCCAAAAATGGCTCAGGGCAGTTTACACAGAGAAGTAATAAATAAATAAGATGGCTCCCTGTCCCCAAAGGGCTCACATTCTAAAAAGAAACACAAGACACACACCAGCAACAGTCACTGGAGGTTCTGTGCTGGGGGTGGATAGGGCCAATTACTCTCCTGCTGCTAAATAAAGAGAATCACCACGGTAAAAGGTGCCTCTTTGCCCAGTTAGCAGTTATCTACTTCCAAATTAGGTTAAAATAAACCAAGATTGGTCAGTTTGGATGTTGTAACCAGTCTTGGTTTATTCTAACCTTGTTGTTTGAAATAAACCACAATCTGTCAAACTTTGGTTCCAAATTACAGTTTATTTCAAGTAAGTAGGTTAGAATGAACCAGGATTGCTCAATTTGGACGTCATGAATGATCTTCATTTATTTTAACCTAAACTGGAAGTAGGTGCTTTTTCTGGTAATAGAATAAGGAAATGTGCACCCCCAAGGCATAGGGGCCTCACACTTTAAGTGAAGTTTCACATGATATCTGAATCTGAACCAGCCCAAAGTGTATTGGCAGTGTGGACTCTTATTGGACCATGTGATTATTTCTGGTAACATTGTGGGTTTGATTGTTTAAGGAGTAGGCTGGTAAGAATTTTCATCCACTCTGTATGTTTACATCACCTTTCAATGTTTAATAAGTTGTACGTACACTAATACTTCAAGTGTATGTTTGAACTAGAAATTTTTAACAGTTCAAAAGTTGTTTTTTAAAATTCTTGTAGTTAGTAAAGTGCAAGCAGTTGTCTACTGTACCTGTTCGATTTACTCAGAAGAAAATGAAGCTGTAGTGAACAAAGCACTAGCTTCCGGAGCAGAAGGAGCAAAGGCCCAGCTTTACAAGTAAGGAAAGGCTTTATTTTATTGAAATATATTTTATTTACATTTTATCCATGTGGTAAAGGTAGTATATGGACCGGCTCTGACTGAGGATTTACAGTTTAGCCAGTGCCCATCTGACTTTTGTGTAAAATGTTTGCTGCAAATAGGCTTGCCAGTATGCAAAAAAAGAAAGAAAGAAAAAAGGGCCATTCTTTCTTTAGCTCTTTGGGTATTTTGCTCTCCTTCAGGCAGATGCGTAGCCAAGATTAATCTTGTACCATTTTTGGACTGCATCAGGTGATTGGTTTAGGCCTAATTTGGTACCATGAGGAATGCTTGGGGGTGGTCTTGGACGGTGTATAGATCTTATTTATTTATTATTTATTTTTTCATCACATTTATATACTGCCCAAACTTTCGTCTCTTGGCAGTTAGGTAGACTATATAAATGAGGAAGGCTCTTGCAGGTAGGCTATTTAAATGAGGAATCATTTGTTGTACGACTGAGTTGTATAACTGAGTTGGAGAGTAACATGTGAAATGCTGTCAAGACTTAGGCAGTGTGAGAAGGAGAAATCTGAGAGTGAGAATGTTAAATCCTGCCTGCTTCTGGGGTTGTGCAAACATGTTCGATGTCGAACGTGTTCGGTTCAATGGTTTGGGGTTGAACCCAACCATCTCCTGTTCATTCTGACCCCAACCGAATGCCCCCTGACTGTTCAGGGGGGTTGCGGATTTTTTTAAAAAAATTAACTTACCATCTTCGGGGGAGTTGTTGGAGGTGGCGGGGTGTGTGTGTGTGTCTGTGGAGGTTCCCCCTCCCGCCGCTGGCCTCCCTTCATGCTGCCACCAGCCCAGGCCATGCAGAGGACAATTGTGCAGGTGCAGCGGCCTCCAAAATGGTTGCCGCACTGGAGGGGCAAGGCCTGAACAGGCCGAAGAGCTGGCCGAACAGGTCAAAGAGGTGGCCAGATGGGCCAAAATGCTGGCCGAACATCCAGTGGCGGCATGAAGGGAGGCCGGTGGGGGGAGGGGGAACCTCCGTGGACCCCCCTGCTGCTTCTGAAGGGGGGAAGTGTAAAAACACAACTCCCCTGAAGTGTTGTACATATATTTATTCTACTCAGCAACTGTGTGATCAGAGTAGTAATGAAATAAATGAGATGTGCAGTGTGCTTATATACATGCATTCTGCACTGTTTCTGAAACTCATATGTAGTAAACATTTTTCATGAGCTCTCATTGGCTGACATCTAGAGCAGCATTGGAGCTGTGTCTGTGCTGAGAGATCACTCTTAGCCAGAGTGTTGCCATTCAGAATAAACTAAGGGGCATATTTCTGGGTCATGCAGCCCTTGGGGACATATTCCTGGAAAGCAAAGAGCACATATAGAGCAGGGGAGAGCAATGAAAATGCCTCCCTTCTCCCTGCCGCCTGCGTGCATGCTGTTGCTCTGGACGTTGGCCGCTCCAAACATAAAATGCACAACCAGGAGTTCTTTGCCAGACATACTTATAGTCACAACAGATGACCAGAGTGAACTGAAGAACTTGAAGCTTTGTATTGAGAACAAAATACATTGAGAGAACCATATGCATGGCACTGTGGGATAATGTCTGGGCTTTCCACCCAAGGCATGGCTCTTTACTTGCAAGAGGAAAGTGCCGTTTTATTTTGCAGAGTGTAATCATGTTTGGCCTGAGGCCATCACCTAGATATAGAAAACCATTATTTTCCATATTATTTGAGAGCAGAATGAGGAAACAAAATGACCAGACTTAGTTCTGTGGGCACTATACAGAAAATCTGGAAGGCCTTGAGGGGCTGGGTCTGAGGGCTGGGGCCAAATGTAATGTTGTGGATTCCTAAGAGGAAGATTCCTGTTGATAACAGTATTATTGTGCCTAGTAGTTGGTTGGGTACAGGTATGTGTTTTGATTGTCCAGAGAAAGGGAGGCAGTGGATGACTCTGGGGCATCTGTTCCAGTGGTCATGGGGAATTGATGAAGATCTAGTGCTGGTAGTTCAGCAGGCTGTTGCATGGGATGGGAACTCAGAAATGTAATAGCTATTTCCCCTTCCAGCAGGCCTACCAGCTCTTTAACCTTGGAGAGCAGTGCGAGTTACCCACAGAATCTCACCTTATTACTCTATAATGCCAGGTCAGTCCAAAATAAGTCTAAGATCATCCATAACTTGATTATGGATGAAGGAGCTGACCTGGTATGCATTACAGAGATCTGGTCGGGAGAAGCTAGTGGTGCAGTTTGGATCCGGCTTCTCCCAATGAGATACTCCATGGTAGAGCAGGTCAGAGGATGTGGGTAGGGAGGTGGTGTGGCTGTGGACTATAAGAATACCATCAAGATCTCTAACAGGGAATTGGCCTATACTGAATGTGTGTACCTAAGCCTAATGACCAAGGATAGACTGGGACTTCTGATGGTACACCAATCACCGCACCGCCCAAAAGAGTCCTAACTGAGCTGATGGATCTCATTTGGCGTTGGTTGCCTAGGTAGCTGGGGTGGGACTTCAGTGTTCGTTTTGGGACTGGGTTGTTGGAAGAAGCTCTTAGCAGCCATGACAACTATGACCTGTCCCAACTGGTCTCCAAACCCATGCATGATGCTGTTCACATGCTTGATTTAGTCTTTTGCTCCGATCAGGGTGGTGTTCCATGAATGGAGACTTCTGTCATCTCCCCATTATCATGGACAGACCACCATCTGATTAAGGTAGGACTTGTAATCACAACCAACCTCTGCAGGGGTGAAGGGCCTATTAGTCTGGTATACCCAAGAAGGTTATTGGATCCAATAGGAGTCTAATAAACCTTGGAAGGATTTAGAATTGGCTCTGCTAGTGATTCTGTTGATGCTCTGTTGCACATGTTGAATAATTAACTCACTAGATCAGTAGACACAACAAGGCATCCTCTGCGACTTGCTTCAAAACTAGCCTCATGGTATTCAGGAGGACAATGGGAGCTGAAGGGGAGAGGTAGGTGACTAGAACGCAAGTGGAGAAAGGCTTATCGCAAAGCCAGCAGAACGTATTTTGAAGGTCTATGCTATCGCAGTGCAGGTGGCAAAGAAGCAGTTATTTTCTGCCCACATAGCTTCTGTAAATTCATGTCCAGTGGAATTGTCTAGGGTTGTGAGGTTTTAGTACATGGACCCCTCCCCATTGAATTTGAACTTGGAACCACCAGTCACTTGCTGTGTCATCTTCAATGACCTTTTTGCGGATAAGATCCCTCGTATTCGGGCCAAACTGGAACCCACAGTTATTGCAGAGTCTACTGTGGAGGTATCCAGCAACACTAATCGTATAGGATTAGATTGGATCACTTTCAATTTGTTACTCCAGAGGATGTGGACAAACTGCTTTGGACTATATGTTCTACAACCTGTTCTCTTGACACTTGTCCAACTTGTCTTATTTCATCAGGTAATTGTAGTATCGTAGAGGGTCTGGTATATATTATATATGCTTCTGTGAGGGAGGGCAGGATGCCACCTTGTCTTAAATGGGCTATTAGACCATTCTTGAAGAAACCTGCATTGGATCCCTCAGTGTTAGCTAATTACAGACCTGATTCCATTCCCCATGGTTGGGCAAGGTGATTGAGTGGGTGGTGGCCTCTTAACTCCAGGCAGTTTTGGATGGGAGTATTGACTGTAGGGAGTCAGGACCCAAGAGATGGTTTAGATCTACCTGTTCTGGGTGGGGTAACCCCCCCCCCCCCAAGTAGGTAGCCTGGAAGTGTTCCTGGATCCAAAACACTCTCAGGTTGAGGCCACAAGCAGAAGCTGCTATAATTCCCCTTACTGTCCCGATAGTGAGAAAAGAGTAAAGACTAATGGTGGTAGCAATTCAAATGGAGCCCCCATGTTGCAGGCTGGAATTGAGGATCATGATTTTTAAAAGGCTGGAAACTGCTATCTTAGGAAATACTGTCTTTTGGATTCCACCTAAAACAGATTTAATTCCCAAAGATTGTTTTAATATTTCCCATGAAGTTATGAAAACAAGATAAAGTTGGAGTTGAGCCTCTTGTTCAATACTGTATAGGTTTTTTCTTAAATGTGTATTTAATATTGTTCAGAAAAAAACCCAAATCTTGCATTCTTAAAATTTATATAATTGGCTGCTTAATATGTAACATAATGCCTTTATTGTATTTGGTGCCTATCCTCTCTGTGTGTATTTTGCCTATGAATGTTAAGGATGCAGGTGAAAATGATTTCAGTTTTATGTGTTAATGTCCACTCTAGGCTTTCTCCACCTGTTCTTCCTTTGTGTTGCAAATCGGAAATAACTTCTGCAGATAACTTTTTTAAACTGGAGCCATCGGATATTTCCAATAGCTGTTTTATTGCTGTTCTAGCCCGAGAGGTAAGCACCAGAAAAAACCAAATCATGTTGACACCAATAAAGTGAAACATTGTGCTCTTAAAAAAACCAACAACTCCTTTACTATTGAATTGTACAAATGTTTATAGCATTTAGTAAACATGTTATCTTGCGTTGTTATAAAACATTTTAGGCAAGAAGAGTTCAGTGCTTGGGGAAATTCTGCAGTCAGCTAAACAAAACCTACATTGGCTCTCTTCAGCAATTGTGCAAAATTTCAGCTTCTGAAGCTGAAGTAGAAAACATGAGTTCCTATTTAACAGTGCAAGCTATTTTAGTGATTCTAGTATCAGTATTATGTTGAGGAGAATCTTTGGGTAACCTCCCAACTAAGTTAGTCATGACTGAGCATTATTTAAATAAATGAGAGAAGTTAGTCATTACTAACTGGGGTCTCATTAATTTCAATGGGACTTACTTAGTCTGGGCATTAACCATTGTTTCTTCTCGTGACCTTGGCTTCAGGCTAAACTTGAAGTGGCCAAAGCTGCCACTTTTTTTCTTTAAGACCCCTGCCCACTATCATATATATGGATTCCTCTCCTCTACAATCAAGAACATCTTCCGACCAGTAACAGTTGCATTCCAACTGACTTTAACCATCACAGGCTCCTCTTCCCTATCTGCATATGGAATCTCCACTGCCCAATCACCACGGTGCTTCTGCTCGCGAACTCTGCCATGCACTGGATTAGCCACGGGTATACCTTAGAATTATATATATAGAAGATGTTGGTAACTGTCTAAGCATGGTGAATGTTTTACTCTAAAAAAGATTGTAATCTAGAAGAAGACATAGCTGTTATTATGTTAGTATGGCCAGTACTAAAAAAAGGAGTGCTATGGGAACCTTCCAGTAAACTTAATTTTTTAAAAACTTTAAAACAAAAACAACAACCCCCCCTTTCAGTCTTGTCTGAGAGGTAAGTTACTTTTGAGCGTAACACAAATTGTTTGGTATTCAAGATCACTGAACAATCCTATGACTGAGTTGGTTTGAATTTGTGTCCAAATTCTCATTTTTGTGGAGAGTGTTTTGGACCGTCAAATAGATTAGTAAATCTAGTAATGCTGGAATCACCAAAGTAAATGATCAGTTCCTCTGTGAACCTTAGGCCCAACCATTGAGGACTAGAGAATGGTGGAGATAATTATCATACTTCAGAAAGCAGCTGTTCCTTTTTGAAGTGTGAAATTAACCAAAAAGGGCTAATTTTATGGTTTCCCCAAAATGCACTCAAAGTGAATTCCCCCCCCCACCCCCATTTCCTATGTATACTGAATGTACACTGGACATTCTTTCTCAGCTCTGTGATTTTATTATGCTAATATGTTTAACTTATAGAGAGATCCATCTGAGTCAGTGTCTGTGAAAGATGTCTTGGCTCGTGCTGCAGCAAAAGGCTTATTGGAAGGTATTGATTTTGCCAAACCACCTAAGAGAGAGGAGAAGAAGAAAAAGAAACAAAAAATAACTCAGTCAAAGGCTGCTACTAAAGAGGCAGTGATACAGTCCAGAATTCAGGAGTTCCTGGATCGAGAACTGAAACCAAACAATATTGATTCAGACTCTTCAGTATCTAATATAATTGCCAGTAGCTCTCAAACGGTGAACCAGACTAATGGTTCCATTCATCTGAAAAAAACAACCAAACCCCTTTCAAATTCCTCTCTACCTGTGATGGCGAAGAACACTCCCACTTCATCCTCCATGCAAAAGGTGTATGAAAGGCAGCGCAACATTAGGAAACCGAAGTCGGAGGATAAAGTGATGATCTTGAAACCTGTTGAAATCGTCCTGCCTCCGGTAATGTTTCCATACTTCAACCCACAAGGGAACAAATCCCAAATTTCAGCTAACCACTATTATTATCGGTGGGTTGGAACAAAAAGCGGACCATATGGCTTAGTTAGCCCATCTTCATCCAAAAAACTGATCAAGTCAAAAGAACCCTCGCTATCTTCTGCAGCTAAGCATCCTCGTCCATGGCTTTGAGGACCTTTTGTAACTGCTTATTTATCGTCTTTCAGAAGCTGAAACGTGTATTTCTCCAGTGGTTAAAAATGTCCTTCCTGTACAGGATTATTTGGGCACCAAGTATACATCTTTGTAGGAACAAAAATACTTAAGAGGCTGTTAAGACACAGATCCATTCCCATTGCTATTATGAAGATTGTAGAGGGGCTGTTCTGTAGATTTTTATTATGTCGTTTCAATCCCGCTCCAGTAAACTTTGAATGTAAATATGCATACATTTAACATGCATACTGATTATGCCTATAATTAGTGTGTAGAATTGTTTACAGGTTAGATGTAGCAAAGTCAAGTTTTTTTCTCAACACAGATACTAGCGTTTAAGGCTAATTAGCCAATATGATGATAAACAAAACCTGGGTTTAAAATAGGAATGGATTTGCAATACTTATTCAGTATGTATACTTGGGAATTTTGAAAGCCTTACCTTTTTTGTCTAAAATTGGTTCCAGTATCTGTAGCATGATCTTTCAAGACTTCAGCCAATGTAATAACCCACTCAAATCTTCTCTTCCAAAAGGACAGAATTTTTGAAAGAAAGTTGTGACAGTTTGGGCTTTAAGAATAGAACATCAAACCTCAGTGAAAAGGGTTCAGAAGTTTGGACAAGACCATTTTGTGATCTTCTTTGTATGGCAGCATAATTCCTGGATGGTTTCATTCTGCTACTGCTAGATATTGAACTCCACTAGTAAGTCAGTGTAAATCTTCAGGTTATTGTGCAACATAGTTAAAAGGAAACAAACGTATTAAACAATTCCTGATAAATGTACTTAACTGTAGTTTCAATCTCATTCTTTCTCCCCCCCTCCCCCCCATATTCTAGGCAGTATTTGGGCCACCATGCAAGATCTTACATTTTCACCATAGCTAATTCCATAGTGTTTGAAGAGCATTGATATATCTGAAAATACATAGTAAACAAATGTCAAAGAGCCACTACTGGCTGAGGCATTTGTATCTTGTGTTTGACTGTCCTTCAAATATCGAGAAACTGATAGAAACAAAGAAATTCATCTTGTTGTAATGTGTGAAACAGCTGTTATAGAAAAATGATACTCCTAAGAATTAAGTATTTAAGAGGTAGGTAGTTGAACATGCAACAAACGGGATGAGCATGAAACAGACTTTGTGTTTCAAGCCCAAAACAAAATCCAGAGGCCACAAACATTTAGTTGAAACAGAGGTCAAACTGGTTGTCTCAGTCAAACAAACCTCAAAATGTTTTGAGTCTTCCAGCCATAGAGAGCAATGGTTCTCAAAACACCCTACTGTTCCCCACAGTTAGCCCCTAGGGACACCAAAGTGGGTTGTGTGGGAGGTCATGATGGGTGCTATCTACCACCCAACCCACAAAAGAAATGGGCAAGTGGGTGATTTTAAACATTTTTTTTTAACTTTTGCCCCAAAAACCTCCATAGGATTCTTTAAAAAATGGGAGGAGTAAGATGGAAGCTAGCAGGCACTCTCCATCTCTCTCTTCTCACTGGGCCAAGCAGCCCCAGGCTGCCACCACCATGTCTGCTCTTTGCTGCCGTAGTCTCTGTTCCTTCCTCTTCTCCTGGTGTCTCCTCTTCAAGATACACTATAAGGGCTCTTTTTGCCTCCCAGTCCCTTTGAATAAATTTTGAAAGTTCCTCCTTTTCTGTTCCCTCTCCCCGGCCCCTGCAGTTTCCCATGACAACACTGAATTTGTACGGTAAGCCAAGAAGTAAGGAGATCACAAGCCAATTAGTAAGGGAAAAACAGACCTCCAAAATGGCACTCAAAATGTTTTGAATTGAAACAGGGTTGTTTTCTTCCATGCTTGAAACAGGCCCTTTATTTAAAGGGCATTTTGTTTTGAGCGTGAGTCACTTGAAACGGCCCATTTTTAGTCAATGTTTTGCACATCCCTACAACAAACCTGGGTTATTTCTGCATAAGTAGGGATGTGCACGGAACCGCGGAGCTGTGGTCAGGCACTGGGGTGGGGGTCCCTTTAAGTGCAGGGGGAAGGTATATCGTGTGTCCATTTAGCATGCATTTGGGGCGGCAGGATACCTCCCTGCCACCCCTTCCCCCTCTGGCAGCATAAGGCTTCAGGAAACCTTTTGTGCATATGCATGTTGTGCGTGCGTGTCACATCTCCGTGATGTGTGCGCGCGATGTGGAGACGTGACGTGTGCATGCTCAAAAGGCTACCTGAAGCCTTTTGCTGCCAGAGGGGAAAGGGGCGGCAGGGAGGTATCCTGCTGCCCCAAATGCATGCTAAACGGATGCGTGTCGGCGGGGGACAAGCGGAGGGAGGGGTAGGTACACCCTCCCCCTGTCCTTAAAGGGACCCCCCCACCACAGCGCCCGAACCCCCCCCCCCCAAGGCCTGCAGAATGGCCTCCAGACCGGTCTGAGCACATCACTACTTGTAAGTGGGAAATAAAGAGCTCTATGAGTAATAGTAACTTTTCCCAAGGAACAGGGGTGTTGAATATTGTTATCTGATTTGCTTCTTGAATGATGAGTAGCATTCATTCCTCAAGGGCTCCTTTACAATCTCAATCAAATCCTCTGGACTGAGTACTTGTGCCTTATTTTTAAACCATCGTGCACACAAAGCAGAAGGCAATCTGCTGTGAGGACAAAAACAGAGAAGCGATCCTTGACACTGTTGCTGAAAAAGCTGGCAGCATGGAAGGTAGACAAAAATGGACCTCGTTTTTCAACTGTTAACAGATGCAGTGGATGTTTCTAACAAATTTGCATGAGGACACCTCTTTGAAGTGTGATATAATCAAGGTGTTGGTGTCAAAGTAACATGCCTACAAATAAAGGCCATACATGGAATGAAAGATAAATCTTGCAAGGAGGCAAAGATGCTTTCCCTATCTGTTTTAAAGAGTAAAATCCACCTGCAAAAGTATTATGCTATGGGTTGAGTTTAATTAAAAGGGCATCAACTTATATTGGAAGGGAGCCAAAGAGTTGCTTAGGTTCTTGCAAGGAACCCTGTAGAGTAGCCTTTAGAATTCATGACTTCTCTGAATAGCAGATTTCCATTCATTATTACAGTACAAACAGTGTGGGAATCTTCCCTGAGGTTCAGAATCAGTTTGGCATGGATGTTAAATGTATTGCAACATTATAACCCCCCTTATGCAGAGGAAGACAGGCTGTCACCTTCCCATTCAAGTTTGTGGAGTTCCATGTTTAGATGGTTCTAGTTAGAATGGCCACAACCATCTAAACATGGAACTATGTTCATATTCAAAGCCATTCATGTACATTTCCAGTAACCCTGCATGATAGGCCAGTATAATTATCCTTATATTGCAGGGGCAATGTGTAGATTTTTCATGCTCTAGTGCAGGGATTCTCAACGTTGGGTCCCCAGATGTTATTGGACTTCAACTCCCATAATCCTCAGCCAAAGGCCACTGGGGTTGGGGATTATGGGAATTGAAGTCTATTAACATCTGGGGACCCAACGTTGAGAATCCCTATGCTAGTGCATGCATATGGATACATGCATTTGGCAATTTCCCAGTTCTTAGCCACTACACTGCAGCCAATAGCCATATTGATGGCACAGACAGCTTTAGTCTTAATCAAGTATATCTGCATCAGCCATTATGTCATTCTGATTTTCAGAATTAAGTATTCAAAAATCCATTTTAATAAACTTCCTCTACTTCTTTAAGTGTTATACAGTCTCTAGATTAAGATATGAAATTGTACAACAGAAGGAATGACCAGCCATGCTTGTGTCTTCTGTTTAATTCAGTGGCAAATATAAATAACTCTCTGCACCATCTTGAGAGAAAGGCTACCACTCCAACCAAACACTTCTAAGTAGCTTCAATGAAGAGTGTAACTGTCTTTAAACATTCTCGCTTGAGGAGGAAAAACCCCTAAGATCCAGTTGCATGGACAAATGAGACAAGCACTTAATGCAGCTAAATTTATTCTTGCAACAGATTACATTTAACTGTGTAAAAAGTGGACAATGGTGGAGAAAAATCTTTTCTTAGTTTTAAAATAACTACTTAATACTGAGAGCTCTTACTGATAAACTGTGCATGTATATCCCCCCTCTCTTTTGCAGATAGTGAAATAAATCAAACCTACTTCAGTTCATTCACACTTCTCTCAGTCAAAATAACTATGCTTGCCAAAGAGAGGAACTAATAATATTAAAGACAACATTCTAGAGACTCGGTCTGTATGGCTAATGAAATAAAAATTACACTCCTCCACATGTGATGTTTTGCTAACCATGTTTCATAGACTTCAGACTACTTAAAAAACAAACAGGTTCCTAAGCCTTAGCAAATTACACAGACTTTGTATTTCGGTTTCTGCAGGCTTCCTTCCACTCAGATCTGAAAAGCTCTTTCACAGCTACCCTGCCCTTTAAGGTAGGGTAGCTGTGCACACAACGTTTATCATTAAAAACTCTGCTTGTAAGAGTAGTAGGTTTGATACCATTTCATGCATTTTGCCTTTCTTCTTGTTGATGGTTCTTCATGAAAAACATCATGTTTAAAACAAACAATAATTAGTTTATATAGCAAAAAAAGCAGCAGTATCAAAGAACTGCTATGTGTTGTAGGGCTGGGGAGAAAAAGAAAGGCTTTAAGTGTTCACAGATGATGGTGGATAATCTTCCTTCAACAGAATACATGAATGAGGTGGCCTCTGAGAGCAGCATCTAACTTGCTATTTGCATTTAAAAAATAACAAAAGTTAGCTTTACACATTATTTTGCCATTTTCTTCTACATAATTAAAAAGGTGACTACAAATAATTACAAAAATCCTGTCTTTAGGCAACCTATAATACACTGAGATTACTTAGCACTGGATAAATTTTCGAGATCACATCCAGTAATAAAGGTAATATGTCAACATAATTGAAGAATATTTCAGTAAAAATAGAATAAATAAAATAAAAATATTTAAGCAGTATTTAACAGGTTAATCAAAAAAAGGCATGAAACATCCAAGGCATAGTGAACATGGTTGCCTTGTGAGATATAAAAGAATGCATAGATAACAGAAGTGTCACTACAACATTGAGTAAAATCATTGGCATTTCTTCACACTTAACCCAGATATACATTTTGGCCGTGGTAGAAAAATGTGCTGAGAATTGCCGATCAGAACAAGGTCCATCTAAGCTTACATTTGGTTCCAACAGTGGCCTATGCCATGCCTCCAGGAGCTCGCAGGCAAGATGATGGCCTTCCTCACTGTTTATCTTTTGCATCTGGTATTCAGAGGTATTGCCTCTAAACATGGAGGTTCCATACACAATGCTTCTACGAATACGGTTCCTAGAAGTGTGTAAAAAGCTTAATTTTAAGGAATGGGGATGCTACTCTCAGCCAGTGGAACTTAAATGCTGAGATTTAACCACAACTTAATAGTTGCGGGATTAAAACTCTTAGTGTGGCAACTACTAGGAAAAGAAATGTTGTGTCTTCTTAATGCGTTCAGCAGGCATGTCTAGCTTTCTTTATTGCATTTTCTGCTGAATGTGAAGAGGTCATAGTCCAGAAAACAGATAATGGATTTGATACAAATGGATTAAGGTTTCCTGTGTGAGGTTAAGTCGCTAAGAACATTGGGCATAGCCATAGAATACAGACAGAACGACTTGTGTCCAACTTATTGAACTGTTTTGAGACATATGGCTGCCAGTAGTCAGCATGCACTTTCTGAAAATGGGGAGGACAAGAAAGAGGTTTGTTCAAGATTGCACCAAGAATGGAAGTACCTGGCTTAGACAGGCCCAAGCATTTGCTTGGTTTGAAAGTATGGGCCTGACATGTTGCTTTTAAAATTACAGCATGTAAGAAACCTAACTTTTAGAGCCATGAAGCCACCTAGCTCAACTCCTTCTGAATTCCTTCTTTCACACAAGTGGTAAATTCTCCTATACATCCTTTGCATAGGTGGTGATGTAATGTAACTAGAAAATTAAAGGGGGTTGTTGAAATGAAAATGTTGGTCTCTGCTCAATTCTGGTCTTGTTAACCTGCAATATAGACCTCTTAAAATGGAGGAGATTACTCAGGAAGACCATTATTAAATTCCAGCATAAGTTTTCCACCTGCAACAGTGTGGGCTAGTTCACACATGCATGCACATCACTTAATTCAACACTTGATGACTTGCAGCTGAATGTGTGAACCGACTCCATTGAGCGGCAGTGGGGTGTGCTTATTTCCACATGCAAGTCACCACTTGATGCTGGAGTCATCGAATGACAAACGTGCACGTGTAAATGAGCCATGTTACCTTTGGAGAATATAAAAGCAAGTTAGCACAACTCTTGTGGCAGTAGCAATTATTTTTGATGTGTGAGTGAAAAGGTTGAGGACCTGTTGGTATATATGTGTGCGCTGTGGGAAAATGGAAGTGCTCATAGATGCAGGTGAGGCTTTGGGGGCAGTTCACACTGGCTTGCTAAGCTCTAGGCTGTTCCCAGTTGCTGCTCTATTATATTCTTCTTCCACTTCCCACTCTGCAAGGCCTCAGAGCCACCTTACCAGCAATTAACGCTCTGAGGAAACCACTGCAGAGGACTGTATTTCCCAGCACTCTGAGTCCCTGTAATCTTGGAAAGCGTGCACAATTTCCCTTCAAGAAGCTGCCCAGTGCTGAGCAAAGCACAATACAGCACAGTGAGAATGGGAACCTCCACATGGTGGCAGAGTATTCAGCTTTGGCTGAAGCTTCACACAGGCCCAAACAAACAATTTGGGTTGATGGGAGCCGCCATTGGTCCCTGGGTCTTACAATGAAGGGTACTAGTCTACACTGACTGGTAGTGGCTCTCCACCGTTTCAGATGGAGAAGTCCCAGCCAGGCCTAGGTGGAGATGCCAGGGATGGGAGCTGGGGTCTTCTACATGCAAAGCAGATACTCTTCCACTAAGCTATAGTCCACCCCCATAGTAGAATATTGCAAAGTGGTTCACACATGGCTGCATGTTGCAGCCATGGCAGGGTAGCTCATCAAGTCTTGGGAGCACACGCCTTACTACTTCTGCACTCCCCCCAACCCCGCCCTTACAATGCAAAGTTGATGTGATCCACTCACCCAGTTTTTGTGGTGGTCTGAAGACATAAGGCGGCCCACATAGGGAATAATATCTGCTCACAGAACAAGGGTTTCTGTGCTAGAGGGGAGGGTGCAGTAACCCAAGTTGGGCTTCTTGCTGTCTACATAGACCATTCGTCACACATGAACCAGCCCCATTTCTGCCACTGTGGCTGACCGTGACTTTTATTTTGGCAGCTGTGCAGGTAAGCTTTGTGCTATGTCAGTGAATGAGAAATTGTTCATCTGAAAAACATTAAGAAGCCACCCAAAACAACACATGGCATAAGTACAATTTGGAGGAACTATCATGTGAAGCTAGCTGTGGAATCTGCAACAGGACATTTTTTACTTAGAATTTTGGAGCTCAAACATTGGAATCAGTTTGCATTAAACATAAGATCTATTAGAATTTTTATCACTTCTTATATTTACAATATTCTACAGCTCCTCATAAAGCTGAAAATTAAAATGGGTCTTGCGCAGCAAAAATGTATCATTTGTGTGTGCCAAAAAACTACTGGCTCAGCACCCAATCTCAGTGGGAAGAAATAAAGTAGGAGGACAAAAACTCAAGTACAGAAAGATCTGTATATGCTTGCTGGGTCACCTACTGTAACTCTAACAGTAAGAAAAGTAACAAAGGACACTTCCCACTGATGATGTTTTTTTCTTATGCTAGCTCACTGAAATCCAATTTTTGATACACTGGCAATTGTACACTACTGGTCATGTACTAAAGTTGTGGTTTTTAAGTTTTGAACATATAGGCCCATTTTAGTGTACAAGTATGAATGCATTTTGTAATAAGGGAAGACAATTGGCTTTAAGGTTTGAGGTCTTGTATATACTTCTGCAAGCCAATCCCTACATTTGCTTTCAGACTGTATGGGATTTAAAAAAAAAAAAAGATAACAGCATAAACTAGCAGCTAAGAAGATGTCAGGGGTTACCAGTGCTGGGGTGTGTTAGTTTCAAAATGAAAAGCTAATGCATCCTTCCAGATTGTTTTCTGAACTCTTAACTAGGATTTGGTATTTAAAAACACAAATGTCAAGACTGTCATAGGTCACTTGAAATAAGAATTTTCCACATGGGCAGCACTTCCATACAAGAAAAAGCATGCAAATCATACATAAATAATATCATATATGACATCTGCACATGCATCTATTTTATGTGTATACCTTGGCACACCATCACTGGGAAGTGATGACCAAGGGCAGTTTCCAAAGCACAGTATACACAGTGAAACAGGAGCAGAAGTGATTGTCACAAATTACTATGATATTGTTTGCACACACTTTTCTACACAGAAGTGTTACCTATGTAGGAATTATGTCATATTCAAAATGAACCTAAGGACAAACTAGACATGATGTTAAACGTGTCATTTGGGACTTATTGTCATTTTAAAGTAGCAGCTGCATGGAGACCCAATCGGTGCCGAGGATGGGGGGGTGGGGATTTATTTTATCTTAATTTTTGTGCCCTTTTCCTGCTGAACCTCTTCTTCCTAAGCTCGGATGAGTTTCCTGAAAACACCATTGCAGCAGCTGGCACCTTTGGGATCCCTTTAGCCTCAAGGGGGAAGGGATTCAGTGGGGAAATGGCACAGAAGGGTTAAACACCCCTTCCCCTGCAGTCCTGGTCTAGATTGGTCTCCTGCATGGCTATCGTAAATTGAAAATAAGCCCCAAATGAGATACTAATGATTTAATATTGCATTTAAATTTGGCCCTAATTTACAGATAAAAGATGAAGAAATGTTACTATGGGGTACAAGATGGAAGACTGGTTAATGAATGCAGTTTTGTAAACATTTTTAAAAGCCTAGTGTTTCTACAACAATACAATGGTAACTAATACTTGGTAAGTATGTCGGTGTTAAAAATGAAGGGAAAGTGCTATAGGATTTTAGGACTACTTGTGGCAAATCCAGCTCAGAATGGTGGTGAGACTATCCATTTGGGCATGGTTCTCTCCAAGAATATTAGGATTAATTCACTAGGAGTAGTGTGCCATATTCCTTTCTGGTGTACGTGTAGATTTAAGTAATGTTCATAGTATTTACAGTCAGAAAACAGACCTCCCACTTCTCATGGTGCATAACTCACAGCAAAAAAATAAAATAAAATAATTACTCATGCTTCTTTTCATATCACATGATGGTGGCAAGAATGAGAGAACATGCTTGTCGAATATCATTTTGATAAGGGTAAATTCTTTGAAGACAAAGCATCACCAATTTCAACTGGAAGGCCAAAAATCAGTTCATCTTTTTTAGTGTGGCTACTGTATCTTCCGCTCGGTGTTCCAAGAATCCTTGTTTCCCCCCAGGTCTGCTATGGTGTATCGGAAACAGGGCGTTTCTGTTTCAAAGTGTCAATGAGGGACAACACCCCTCGTTTTACATTAGTTGTGACTCTTCTGGTCATTGAGTCTGCAGGAGGCGGAGGCGGCCGAAGCTTCTGTGAAGGCGGTCTGGCTACCAAGCACTTCTGATATCGTAGCTGCAAGGAAGCAAAGGTGTTCTGCAGTCATCCGTGTGGCTCTGTACTTTCAGCTTTACAAGTCATGATAGAAATGCAGTGTCTGTTAATGTGTACAAGGGTCTGCCTCTGAATGGGCAGGCCTGTACAACTTACCACTCCCCAAATGCAGCCCACTCTTGGGAGACCTTTGAGAGGCTTGGTACACTTCTGGTTATGCTGCTTGAAATGGTGCGCTTCCACCAATGGATCACGAGTTGTGCAGGCCTGCCCTAAGGCACGCCATCCTAGAATGGATCTTTCCTCACAGATAGAGTTCTATGGCTTCAGCAATTCCTTCTATTCTTATTATAATGTTTTTTCACTACAATTATATTATACTGTAGACAACAATCAACGCACACAAATAGAAACCATTGCAGTTTAGATGGGGCATAAGTGGTCCTTTTTAACAAAGCCAATAACAACTCCGCATGTCAGCAGATTTGTCATGAGCTTTATATATCGAAATCTAATATAATCTAATGTTAGTAGCTGGGATTGAGTATTACCCTGCTCTGTTCATTCTCAGGTTAGTGCTAATATTTCCTTCTCTAGCCCAAGGGAACAATTGACAATTTTAAAGGATGATACCCACCAAACACTCTGAAAGCAGATGCTGAATAATACCATTGAAGCAGGGAACTCTGGTTATTCTCATCAATCTTGTAATTTGTTCTTTCCATTGTCCCCTTTCTACAGAGACATATTGTTCTCTTGCAAGAGGCTAGAAGCTTGTTTCCTTGTTCTGATGTGCTATGCTATTTTTCTGGTTTTCAGTCTGTGCACGTAATAGTTCGTGATACTGAGCCTTAAAGCACAGGAGGCAAGGAGAACTGACACTAATATTTAGAATCAATGTGTTAAGATCTAGGAACATAGGAAGCTGCCTTTCCATCGTCAGACCATTGGTCTATCTAGTTCAGTACTGTCTACACAGACTGGCAGCAGCTTCTCCAATGTTACAGGCTGGAGTCTTTCTCAGCCCTATCCTGGAGATGCCAGGGAGGGAACTTGGAATCTTCTGTTCTTCCCAGAACGGCCCCATGTCCAGGCCTGCTCAACTTAGCCCCCCCGTCAGCTGTTTTTGGACCACAGTTCCCGTAATCCCCAGCCAAGGGATTATGGGAACTGTAGGCCAACATCTGCAGGAGGGCCCAAGCTGAGCAGCCCTACCCTAAGGGGAATATCTTTACAGTGCTCACATGTAGTCTCCCATTCAAATGCAAACCAGGGCAGAACCTGCTTCGCAAAGGGGGCAATTCATGCTTTCTACCACAAGATTAGCATCTAAGTTCAGCGCTAAACAGAATAACTGACTTAGCAGGCACATCAAAAAGCTAACTAGAATTTGTGTGTGCCATCAAGTTGATTTTGACTCCTGGCGCCCACGGAGCCCTGTGGTTGTCTTAGGTAGGATACAAGAGGGGTTTACCATTGCCTCCTCCTGTACAGTATGAGATGATGCCTTTCAGCATCTTCCTATATTGCTGCTGCCTAATATAGTATCAGTGGGGATTCAAACCGGCAACCTTCTGCTTGTTAGTCAAGCATTTCCCCGCTGCACCACTTATTTAATTGCAGCTTCATATTGTGTTCACACTAAATACCACAAAATAAAAACCTGGTAGAGATATAATATACTGCTTGCTTGAATGCTCTGCTATTTACACAAGTTCTGTTACAGTTTTCTATGGTCACTTACCATACAAGCAGCCTGAACAGCTTCTGATACATTGCCTGCATTAGGCTCACACCAAAAAACGTGGCACTCAAAATGCTGGTTCCCCGTATCCATAATGAAGGCAAACGAGTGGACATCTTTACCCACTCCCATAAAAGACAAGAACCGTACACGACATTCCACCACAATTTCTTCTTCATTCTAGTTAGGCAGGAAGAATTCTTGTTACTACAAGTTTTGGTTTTCGAGCTAGAGTTTAAATACTTTGCTCATCTGGGTGCTCAAGTATTCTTTGAATATAATTGTATCAATTCCAAGCTAAGGGAGCAAGCCTGAAGTAATCTTTCAAAATACACAGAGAAGAGGCTGACTAAGGTAGCTGGCATTGAGCACCCCAAGGTTGCCATACAGCTTCATACACAAATGAAGTATTCTTCCAGTGTTCTATCCTTTTTTAAGACTACAAAACAGCACAATGAAAACATCTATTTCTTTTATTCAAATGTCAGCTTAAGCAGGTGTTCCAGTAAACACTATATATGAGAAGCAGATGCCATAGCTAAAAACTAGAGCTACTTTTACAAGTAAATTACCTGTAACGAACAACCAAGAGGCTTGTGGTACCTTAAAGACTAACACATTTATTATAGCATAAGGTTTTGTGAGCTAGAGACCTCTTAGTTAAGTGCATGAAGACTGGCAGGTCTAAATATACAGAGATATAGAGGAGGAAAAGTCCATTTCTTTAAAATATGATCAATAACTACTTTTGAATGTCAGGTGTGGGTCAATGTATCGGTCCCGGTCCATGTTTACTGGTCACGAATCTGACACATCATGAAACTGAAGGAGTGAGGCCTAGTAGTGCAGGCCAGCATAGCATAGTGGTTAGAGTGTTGGACTAGGACTGGGAAGACCTGAGTTCGAATCCCCATTCAACCATGAAACTCACTGGGTGACTCTGGGCCAGTCCTGTATCTCGCGGCCTAATCTACCTCACAGGGTTGTTGTGAGTATAAAAATAACCATGTACACCACTCTGAGCTCTTCAGAGGAAAAGCGAGATATAAATGTAATAAATAATAGTCCATGCTGAATGCCAATGCTGCAATAAATGTGATAGTAGCCTTAAAAGGCCACAAGACTGGGTTGTTTTTTCTGCAACAGACTAACATGCCCACCTCTCTGGAAGTAGCCTTCATGTAATTTTTATAAAAATAACAAAAATTGAAAGCATAATAAATGAGAAAATAGTAACATATGGCATAAATGAACAAACTGAAAATGCCATGAAAATCACACATTTGTTGCTAAATGTGTTCTGACACTGCATATGACAGCTTTTATTTATCCCCAATAAACCTGAATAAAAGGAAAGTTGGAAGGAAAAAATAAACACTGGGTAAATAAAATGTATAGTACAAGAGTCAAATTCTAGTATCAACTCAAATATTCCTTTGTACATTTCTAATTTTAGAGAAGCCAGGTTGTGCCTTACTCCTTCACTGATGACTGTCACGGTAGCATCAGCAACATTCATGGTGACGGGCATCCAATCCTCTCTGCTAGAGGAAGCCAAGAGACTTTCTATAGCACCATTCAGTGTCTCTATTCCTGCAGTTGTAGAGGGAGGAAGACAACAAAATCACTAAAAGAGTGGCAGGCATTGTAGTGGCTAGCATGTTGGACTTGGGAGAGCTGGTTTCAAATCCTCACCAAGCCCTGAAGCTCACGGCATCACCTTGGCTCACATACTACCAGCCTTGACATGAGGATAAAATGCAATACAATGTACCGCCCCGAGATCTTCAGAGGATGAGCCACAGCTCAGTGGTAGAATGTCCCAGATTCAATCCTTGGTGTCTCCTGGTAGAGCTGGGGAAAACCCTTGTCTGAAACTCTGTGGAGTTGCTGCCAGTCAGAGTATACTGAGCGAGATGGACCAATGCAGTGGTGGAACGAGGACGCTGGTGGCCCCTGTCTATCCCGCTGCCGCCACCGCCCCAACCACCCTTGCCATGCACCCTGTGTCATCAGATGCAGGGGGCATAACCATGTTAGCAAATGGAGCAGTGTGCCCTGTTTGCAAGTAAACTTCGGCCGGCGCCACATTTTCAGTGCGGCCGGTAGTGCCTCTTCTTTCTTGCAAAAGCAGAGGCACATGTTCCCAGCCAAGCTGGCCACGCAGTGGTGGCTCCGCCCCAGACCAATGGCCTGACTCAATAAAAGGTAGCTCCCTGTGTGAAAGGGTAAAATAGGAAAGCTATCCATAATAAAGAGTGTCAGTGCTGAAGAGTGAAGCTGCTATGGTCAGCCCCAAATGTAATTTGAAAAAATGTAATTTGAAAAAAAACAATTCTGGCAGGTGATTATACTTAATCACTAATTTGATGTGTGAAATCAGAGCTGAAGTGGCTGACGTTATTCTTCTTTCAGTTCCAATCAACTGGTATTTTTCTTCTTATTTTGATGCAAGTATTTAGAATGGGACAGATGGGCAAATACCAAATTTGGTTGCCTAAGGAAAAATTGGCCAGGCTTCAAGAAGCCACTTTTAAGTGTGCCTGAGGACTTGGGCATGTCCGGTGGGATAACTGCCTCTGTCTTGCTTTGCATATCTGACCTTCAGGCCATATCACAAACTGCTTTTCAAAGTCCCCTCAGTTTTAGAAGTAGTCTACTATGAGTAATGGGAGGGAGGGAGGGAGGGAGCTTGGGCAATGCAAGCCAAAGCTCCATGGGGGTGAATGGCTCCTTTGGATCCTAGGTATTGTGTTTGAGCAGGCCCTCAGTCAGCAGTCTGACCATGTTTTCTCTCACTTGGCAGGCAAATCCTGGAAGTTAGTCTTTCATGAAGGGTTATGATTATTATGACACTGATCTTTCATGCTGTATGTATCCCTGCAGAGGGACAGTGAATCTTAACCTAGCATAAACGATATCACATCAATTATGTCACATAATTAATGAAATATAACTATCTGGATCCATGCTCACAGTCAACAAATGAGATCCACACTCTTCACACACTCACAGTCACAAAAATATTAGAGTAACAACTTATCCCAAACATGCAAAGTCTGGAGCAGATCTAGGCATGCTTTAACTCCTGTTCTTCTTTATCTTGCCAAGGGCAGAAAGAAATTAAGGTGCTGAAGGACAACAATGAACACAGTTGTGAATGATGCTGCTACATACCCACTGGCTTAGCTACAGGCAACATGCCCAAGTACTGTACATGGAACTTCTGGACCAGCTCAGTCTTTGGTGTTGGGAAATCTACTGCATGGGAACAAAAATCAATTTCAGCTTATCAACAGTCACAGCAGGCAAAACATTCTTATTTCAATGACAGAAGAAAATAATTTACCAGGTAATTGCTCTCTAGGGGTTCCGTTATTGATCCCAATAAATCTGCGCTCCTTCTATCCCATATTAAAAAGCTGATTTCTGGGGCAATTAAGGAAGAGAGTGCCACAGCCTTTCATTCTTATCATATATGTGGCTGTGTTCTAGTGTCACAGGCTAAGGAAGCTGGCCTAAAGATGCCTCATAATCAAAGGAATATGCATATGTTCAGCACAAAGGCTGCAGCAGGTGCCATAGCTTAGTAGCTGAACACATGTTGTGCATCCAGCTCTTCCCAGGTTCCATCCCCAACATGTCTAGTTAAAAGGATTCCAAGCAGGGATGGAAAAGACCTTGGCCAGCCACAGCCAGCTAGAGTCACTAAACAGAAGCAGGTCAGATAGACCAATGATCCGATTCAGGATAAGGCAGCTTCATATGAGCAAACCATAAGTTTGGCAATTGATTTACATGACACTGATTTACATATAGCCTTTTAATTCCAAACCACTTGATTAAACCAATATTGGCCTGAAAAGCGTTAGATATATACTGAGATGTAAAAGGCTGAGCTTCACTTATTGGCCGACAGCTTGACTAATTAAGTGCAGGTGCAAAGAGGGATTGTGGGGACACAATTAGGGCTCACATGCAATTCCCCCAGTTCCTCTATATGTACACTGTTGTGCAAGCAGGTGAACGTCCCCATTATGCCCATGTTCCGGAGGAGAGGCAACACAATGATGAAACAGTGCCATGTTTCCTCTCTTCCAGAACATGAACAGAATGAACATTTCATCCACTGGCACAACAGGATGTATGCAGAGCAGTATATGTGCTACACACTTTTGGTCCTATGGTTGGGAATGATGGGAGTTGTATTCCAGCAATTGCTGGAGGGCTAAAATTGTGCAGGCCTGATGAGGAGGGACTGGGGGAGTTGTGTACAAGCCCCAGTCAAGTTCCAGCAGTCCTTCGTTACACAGGTGCTTCATTAGTCAGGATGTCAGCTGCTGTTTTTTTGGAGACAAATGGATAAGACCCCTAAACAATGGATTGTTGAGTCAACAGGTATGTGCTTAGGGTGGGAAGTGCCTGCCGCTGAACCAAATCACCACCACAAAACATGATACTACACTAGTGTGACATAAACACTGAGCATTTTATTGACACATTGACCCACAATCCTCAAGTGGATTTATACAATCTTTTACAATCAACATGAAGTGTAAGTAAAGCATGGAATCTGCTGGCCACTCAATGGCAAAAAAAAAAGACCAAGCTTATCATTTCTCCACTTTTATAGTGCAGTAGAATGCTTCTGTGGTAGAAGGGGCAGTATATTTCTGACCATGTGATCATTGTTTAGGAGGACCTCTCTCTCTCTGGTTATTGAAATAACCCCAACAAATGTTCTTTGAATACAATGCCTGGTTGCAATTTAATATGGAAGAGTAAGTCTTTGAACCCTGCTGTGAACCTTGCTTCTCTCACAGAAAAATAGCTTGGCCTGTCCTACCCTAAAGTGGATGTAGGCTCTTTGTTTCTCGCCATTAATCTTTCTTTCAATTCACTTAATCAAAATTGTTGATGTTCCTACCTAATAAGGAAATTCTGACGTTTGGATCGACTGTAACTTGTCTCAACTAGTTTATTTTTAAATCATTATAAAGACAATTCAGTCTTCACAATAACAAACAATGGAACATTTCAAAATGAAATACGGGTAAAATAAATTATTATGCAGTGAAGATCAGGTCCCAGCTCTACGGTACCTTGCAAGGGAACATCAAGGGTGGCATTTGTCCGCTCTTGTAACGAGCTGCAAGCCACAGCTTTGGCATTCTTCCGTTCAGCCATAATCTGGAGAAGATGGTGAAAATAAAGCATTTTTCCCAACATATAGTACAGTAGCAGCTACAGATGGCCCCCATTATTTGTGAGGGTTCCGTTCCCGCCAATTTCTGTGGATAACAAAACCATGGATAAAGAAACCTTAACCCTATGGGGATTGGGGGTGGTGGGGGTGCTGAAAATCACAAGAAAAAGCAGGAGGAAGCAGAAATAAGCTCAGTACCTTGCTCTTCAGCTATGCCCCCAAAACTTGTCCAATTTTTGTTCGTTTTTTAGGGTTTTTTTTTTTGTGTGTTGTTGTTGCAGAAAAGAGCCACAAAAAGGCTCAGCACTACTAAGTGGTGGCAGGAGATGACATCAGATGAAGATTTCTGTTTTATAGTAAAACCCAGGATTGGTTAAGAAAATAAAGTTGCAACTTTGTGCATACTTTCTTGGAAGTCACTAGGTTAACTCCATTGAGCTCTATGACGTTTATTTCTGAGTATTCATGAAAAAAAATTGGGCTCCATGCATTTAAACCAGGGCACCCCAAGTTCAGTCCTCCTCAGATGTTGGACTACAACTCCCATCATTCCTGCCTATTGGCCACTGTGGCTGGAGATGATGGGAGTTGTGCAGTCTAAAGGGCCTTCAGTTGAAGAGCAGAAGTTGTGTAGTCCTGATTTAAACTCACTGAACAAATTAGGAGATCTAAATCTGCAGTGCAGGGGCGGAGCCACAACTGAGCAAATGGGTTGAAAGAACCCAGGCCGCCAATGAAAAGGGCTGCTTGAGCCCCCGCTGCATGTGATGCCACATGCAAAGGGAACATGGCCCAATTGCCAGAAGGCCTGCCCCAGTCCTCCCCCTCTCATTTCCAGGCAGCGCTTGCTGCCTGACAGCATTTGTTTCCCTTCCTAATGCTGTTAAGCAGCAAACGCTGCCTGAAATGAGAGGGGGGAAACTCACTCGGGCTATCCCAAGCCTGAGCCACGTGCATAGGCCACCGTTTGGCTGGCTCCGCCACTGCTGCAGTGAAATCGATACTGAAATCCATTATGAAAAAAACAATGGCAGAACCAATGGGCAGATTTAAGCCCCCCACTAATCCACCAGAAGATATTTGTTCTCTTTATAAAATGTACTATAACAAAAAAGGATACTATATACAGTACACATTATTTGCAATCTGGTACTCTAGCAACCTGGCCCTTTAAACGACTACATCCAAAAATATATTTGTAGGACTACTGCACGGGTTCATTCCAGTTTGGTTCTGTAAGCTGACACAGAGTACCCCAGCTTTGCACAGCAACCTGGGGTGATGCTATTGCAATGCAACAACCACCATGAACCTCCTGGAAGGGCTGTTGAGCACAGAGAATTTTCATGGCACATATGTGGGCGTGGCATCTACAGCAGAAGCAGATACCTGGGGCAGGTCTATGGGCAACTCATCTGCAACCTTATGAGCCTTTCTCCCCTGCCCTTTGAATCAGCCCCATTTAGTCTAAAACATTAGGCAGCATGGCAGGATTGTTTGCTTCCATGGCCTGCCTGCTCCCCAAACTGCCCTAGAGACTAGGGGTGTGCATGGGATGGCGTTTGCATTCCGTCCCATGCTCAGAATGGAAGGCAAATGCCCTGGGTTGTTCTACTGGAGCAACTGGCCAAGCTGGTTGTTCCGATGGAACGACCCCGTTCTGAGTCGGAACATTTTGAGTACCATTTTGTACTCATAGGAACATAGGAAGCTGCCATATACTGAGTCAGACCTTAGGTCCCTCTAACTCAGTATTATCTACACAGACTGGCAGCGGCTTCTCCAAGGTTGCAGGTAGGAATCTCTCTCAGCCCTATCTTGGAGATGCCATGGCGGGAACTTGGAACCAAGATGCTCTTCCCAGAGCAGCTCCATCCCCTAAGGGATGTTACAGTGCTTACATGTAGTCTCCCATTCATATGCAACCAGGGCAGACCCTACTTAGCTAAGGGGACAAGTGGTGTTTGCTTCCACAAGACCAGCTCTCCAAAATGATGATGTTCTGGCATCCTATAAACCATGATGGTTTATATAATCATAACAGAATCCAACTGCTAAACAGAATCCAGAATTAAAAATAATAAATTAGGGATTGGTAACTTTAGGCCTGGATTGAAATGCAATTGTTTAAAGCTGAGTGCATACATGCATATGTGTGTGTATTTGTGTGTGAGAGAGAGAGTTTCTGAGAGGATTTAGAATAGGGAAATGGTAGATGGGAATGGGTTAAGCATCCTTTCCCCCTCTCTCAAACACCCCTTGAGAAGTTGTTTTTTACTGTACAAAAAGGGCTGTCAGGTACCACTGTGAATGGGAGCAGAGCAAGGCTGAAGAGGGTAGTTGCCAATACAAGGGACAAGGATGGCTGCCTGATTCAGGAGGAAGAAAACTACCAGAGCAGCAGAGAAGAGAGGCAGCAAAAAGGAGCAGTTGTGAGGGCTAAATCTCGAGGAGGCTGAGAGGACGAGTGGAAGGTTGAGCTTCTTTCAAGACATTTTTAAGCGGCTGATTTGAGCTGGTCTGGCCCTAAAGACTCTTCAAACAGAGGCCGCACTTCTCGATGCCACAACACCGAGCAGTGAGAGCATCACTATCTGCTTGGAGAAACTAGTCAGCTGAAGAAAAGGCAAAAGAGATTAGAGGCCATTAGAAGCCTGGCAATGCACTGATCAGTGAAGAACAGGAGCTGACCGGAGGGAAGGCTTCTGATCAGACTAGCAGTTAAACTGATTCTAGGCAGTGACTGAACCCTTTTGCAAAATCATAGGGCTTGAACACTGAGACTAAATCTCCATTCACATGTTATGTTCAACATTGGTAAATCAGTGTATATGGGTACAATTATTTACACACTGTGTTCAATGGACATACAGTAGTACATTTCTCATTAGAATCCTGCATTTAAGAGTGCCTGTACCCAGGTTCACTTTTAAAATGAACACAGGTACAGTCATTCACGCAAAAACATGTACACGTGTACTGATGTCAAACAGGGCTTAATTGTCCCTCTGCCTAAAGGGTGGGGGGAGTGGCCTTTTAAAATATGCTTGACATTCAGTGTTCCTTCAAGCAGTAAGTTATATTGGGAAGGGAGCTAGGCAGAATCTAGCTTTTACGTTTCAATATGGGATTGAATTCAATCCAGCTATAAGTACAACCCTTTCCTATTCTACTGTTTCTGTTTAATAACTATTCCCTAAACAATATCCTTTTATTGTTTCTCTTTAATAAATATATTCTTTTGTTGTAAGTTTACCCCAGGTATTCCTGGCGTTTTACTCCACATCCAACCTAATTCACCACCTCCAGTAGAGAGGATATTTAAATTCAAAGTAGGACAATTAATGAATAGTTATATGGTGACAGTGGATGTATTTTGGGCAAGCAAATCCCTTACCTGGGTTAAATACTGTAAGGAGGTGTACAGTCACCTTTCATTATGCAGGGACATGCTTCATGTAATGTGTTTGAGATGAAAATGGAGGAGTCTGTTCACATTATCATAATTCTCTTTGTGATCACTGCAACTATCCAGTAATAGTCTATAGCCTTCTTTGTCGCAGACGACAAGATAAGATCATGAATTTTTGTCAGGGCTGTAAAGCAAGTTTTTAACTTCCTTTAGTTTTTAAATGTGGGGCAGGGGCAGCAGTAGGAGTGGAAGTAAAGAAGGCAAGGGAGCAACTCCAAAATGGTGCTCATGTTACAGACCCTTTGAAAGATTTCTTAAGCCAGACAGAAAAAACTTGCCTTAGAACAGATTTCGTGCAGGCTTGTGGCGATAGCTTTTGCTGGTGTGTCACATCGAAATACGTGGCATTTCAAAATTCTTGTCTCTTTGTCTCTTGCTACATATGCGAAGTCCCTGTGTAAACAAAATCAATCAGCGTATTAGAATTAACAGCAACCACACACAAAAAGATCTGCTGTTCTCTTTTTAAAAGCACACCTGTACTGTCAGAGCACTTTTGTCTCGGCCCACCAATGGTGACTGCAGCAGCTCCCTTTGCCTGTCTGCTCTATGGAGAAAGCAGGCAGAGTCAAGCAAGAGGGTTTGTTCTGACCTTCTCCTTACTTATCCCGGCACATGTTGGGCTTTTGGGGTGGGATGGCTTGGGAAGAGGTCAGTTTGTGCCCCCACAGGCACCACTGTTAGCTAGGGCACAAATCCTCTCATGTCCTGCCCAAGGGGCAATGTTTCTCTCTGTTTATTTGTACAGTGAACTTTTCATATTACAATTTTATAGTCCATACTGAGTGGATCCAGGATTGTTATTCACATGGCATCATTTGCTCCATCGCATATTCTTTTAGTATTTTACTTTAGATAGCTCATTACATCCTTGTGCACTTCTTACTCAGAGGACTATTCTTTTTTCTTACAACTCCCAATCAAAGGCACCATCTTGGCAGAAGGCAGGGGATAGCAGCACCCCACCCTCAAATTTCCTACCAGATGTGAGGAGCACCTATAACTATCTGTCAACTCACTCTTTGTACACGCCGATGACTGTTATGGTTGTAAACAACTGCATCAACTAAAGTACTAGGCCAAAGGCACAAAAAACAAGAAGGATCGTGTGTGCTTGAAATGCGCTGCAAATCTTGCCGTAGCTATTCTGAGATACCTTAATGAAAATCTTCTCTTCCAGGGGGGCGGGGGAGAATCCATTGCCTGATCACTCCCTGCTCTGAAATGGCATTCCTGTCTCCAGTTATTCTCTTTAATTGTCTGCACAGAGATCTGAGGTGACAATAGGTGTATGAAATACAGCTTGCTATACATGCCATAAGATTATCATGCTAGATGACAAAATTATTGGCCCAGGCAAGGAGACATGATATCAGCAGACTCCTTCCATCTTTTCTTCTAAACCAGACACATCACACTAGGCACAAATGGTGGTGGTGGGAGGGGGGAGGGGACAACCGCACAACCATCTGTTAGAAAATCATCCATCAACTTTAGCAATCAAATGTGGATCTTTCCTTCCGGCAAGTTCCAGATGAGAGGGTGACTTCAATAATTAATCAAACCAAGTAGGCAGTTTAGGAAAATCCATAACCACAGTTTGCAAGGGTGTTAGACTGGAGCAGAGGTTCTTTTTGAATACTACTGGAGAGGATCAACCTGGTTCAGGCCCTGCTGTGCTTCCAAATGCATTTTTCCCTTGTGATTCACACCTTCCCTCTATTACTACCAAGGTACATTGACCTTGAGCATCCGTGACAAGAGTAATCTCCTGTGTAAAAGCTGGAGAGGTAGCGAGGATATTGCCTCTGCACTGCAAGAATTGTTTAATGTCGAACATGTCACTACAGACCTCACCTTTGCTTTTTTATCTACTTCCCTTACTTTGGAATCCTTCCTGGGTCACTTGCTCTGTTAACTTTAATTCTACTCAGCTCATTTCAAGCTGATTAATATGAGGAGAGATTTATGGTGAAGCTGTTGCTTGCTTCATTGAGGAACTGGTTGGGAAACTTACAGACAAGGGAAAGGATTTGCCTTCTGCATCATGCTAACCCTTTGTGAGGCAGCAACATTTGGTTATCTTTTTTCAGATGGTGCTTCCTCTTCTTCAAAAAAAGCTTAGAGTGGCATACGTGGAGTTATTTCATTTTATTCCTTCAACAGCTGTTTGAGGGAGGTTTCAGCCATGAGTACAGCTGGGCAGAAGTCACCCAGTGAGTTAGGAACATAGGAAGCTGCCATATAATGAGTCAGACCATAGGTCCATCTAGCTCAGTATTGTCTGCACAGACTGGCAGCGGCTTCTTCAAGGTTGAAGGCAGGAATCTCTTTCAGCCCTATCTTGGAGATGCCAGGGAGGGAACTTGGAACTTAGATGCTCTTCCCAGAATGGCTCCAACCCTTAAGGCAGGCCTGCTCAACTTTGGCCCTCCTGCAGATGTTGGCCTACAACTCCCATAATCCCTGGCTATTGGCTATTATGGCTGGGGATTATGGGAGTTGTAGTAAAAAAACAGCTGGGGCGCCTAAGTTGAGCAGGCCTGCCCTAAGGGGAATATCTTACAGTGCTCACACATCTAGTCTCCCATTCATATGCAACCAGGGTGGACCCTGCATAGCTAAGGGGCCAAATCATGCCTGCAACTACAAGACAAGCTCTCCTCCCTAATTTTAAGACCACCTAAAGAACTGAACTCAGGTCTCCCTGTCCAACAGCCTACTCACTACACCACATTGAACATAAGCTGTGATGGCTAATTTATTCCATAGGGAGAGCAAAAATAACCAGGTCAGACTGGTGCTCATGTCAGGGACAGGCATCCTTAGAGGCAAAGGACAGGCAAGACTCAGGTCTTTCTGGGCTCAGAGTTAGATCTAGGAATTGTACTGGGTGGAGCAAATGAAGCAAATATTAAAGTGGAACCAGTTAGTATTCTTTCCCTCCCCCAAGTTCCTATCTGGTATTCTTGACAGCCAATACTCCATGTAAAGTTGAGAGGCAGGAAGGAATTTCTCAGATGCAAAGGCAAACAAATGAGGATGCATTCTTGGCCTGCTTGTGACCTTCCCAATATGTGCTGGACAGAAGAACTTTGGCCTATTCCACAAAGCCACTCTGATGCCATGGATCCATGTGCACAACTGAGGAGAGAAATTACAGTGGCAATGGCACAGCAGAGCCTAGCAAAGCATACTTCAGGAAACAGGACAGGGGCATACGGTTCACTGCTGATCAGAGGGGCCAATTAGGACTGTGCACTTTGGAAAAGGTTAGCATTCCCACCCCCCAACACAAGGAGGAAGCCACTCACAGGGCAACTGCCCCAGGTAGGAGGATGGTGGCGGCGGCTCTTTAAAATCCACCCAGCACTGGCACAGGGAAAATTGGGTGATTGCAGCATTCCATGCGAACATTTGAGAATGGGGTGGGCAGGGAGTGACGAAGAGGAAATTCATCATTTGCACGGGGCGACTGGGAACTGTAGTTGCCTGGGAGATGTAGTTCCACCTGAGCTTCTCTAAAATGGAGACGTGCACAGGTCTAGGGTCAATGGATGAAGTAGTACTATCAGCTACTAGGAATGTGACAGAAATAGACTTCTGTTAATACTTCAAACTGGCCCTCTTTGTACAATCATTTTTGTGTCGTCCCCCCCAGATGTATGTGTGTGCAGGACAGCTCAGAAGAACCAAAAGACTAACCAATGAGGTCCTTACTTTACTTTCACTTTCATCAGTGACTGCCCTCTGTCTAAGCCAGCCAATTGTCCACTGATTCTGTTTCCAGTCAGACATCTGTTCTGGGAGGTAAATATGTGCTAAAGAAGATCTGAAAGTAGATGACCATAAGTGTATGTTTAAAATCACAACTAGGCCTACCCAAATAAGGAGAACAGTTGCTTCCCCTTAGGCAGTTGTGTATATGGCAGGGAGCCACAGAAAAGGTCTCTGGAGCTCGGAAGAAAAGGGATGACTAATCATGGATACGTGGCTGGAAATGACAGTGCCTTGCTGTTCATATGAAGATACCTTTGCTGGCATCTTGACTGATGCAGGAGTAAGTCAGTAGGCAGAGTCAATGTGGCTGTTCAATCACTGTTCAATTCAAAATATGGCACCTATTAAAAAATAGCTGCTCAAAGTGGCCCTGTTCCATTTTCTACAAAAACATGAATTTGCCAAAACTTAAATTCTTTAGGCATGTGCTCCGTATATTCTGCCTAGTGGTAATTCTGCAATACCAGTAAAATTAGATTGACCTGTTATTTGGAGCCAAAGCCAGAAAACAAGTTGACTGGGGAGGTGGAGGGCAAAAATCAATGAACTGTTATTTTATGCAAGGCTGTGGCTTGCTTTGTTGATCGGCTTTATCACAAGAGAATCCTTTTTAATTTCAAGTACTATGGTTAGGTTACTACAGAATCAGATGGAAAAACATTCTTCAATTTAAAAAAACACCCCAGCAACACTGAATAAATATGGAGGAATAAAAATGATTAAGTCCTTTTACATTTATTCTTTTAAAATCATTATTCTTTGAAGCTAATTGAGAAAGCCTGGATTGTCCTTTCTATTTAACACCTGGTTAAGCGTCACTTAACTGTGCAATGATGTTTAAATGTAATGTCATAAAACAGAATTTATGTGAACACTGTCCAGTGTGAGCTAGGCTAGTCATTACATTAATGCTCCATGAGATATTCCAATTAAACGCAGCCTGAAAAATGTTAACGAACTTCTGTTATTAAACAACGTTGGGACCACAGTCACAAATTCACTTATAGGGTTGCAGCAAGAGGTTCCACTCTAAAAAGCAGTTGAAAGGTTACAGATAAAGAGGTGGACCTTCTCCATCCCACCTTTGAGAGGAAACAACTTTCACAGTGTGTGATCCAATTTCTTGCAAACAATGTTTTTAATCACTTTTGAGCTTTTCTCCCACTATTTATATTCACTTTTGATTCTTATTCATCCAAAAGAGAAAGTGGAGGAATTGCAATCATAATGTTAATGAGCATTATGACCAATATAGGCATTACATTCCTGAATGAAGCAAAAGCCACTTTAAGGTCTCTTGGTGAAAATGCCTTGGATTCACTCATAGAGTGGTAGAGAAAACTAGCACAGGGGGAAGTGACAATGTAGCAGCTTTTATTTGGCAACTGGTTCTTTAGCTGGTTTCCCTCAAGTAGAAATCAGACAAATGGAAACTGTATAACTCAGAAGTCTGCATGCTCTAAACAGCAATTAATGGGTTATCCAAAGCGTGGATGCTGCATCCAGATCCAGAAGCCACAAGAGTGTGCAGGCAAACCCCCATTCCTATGCTGATGCACTCTATAGCTTTGCCCCCACACTGTCCAGGAGCAGAACGTTTGAAGAGAGAAATGCTGTACTTCGGGTGAAGAGGAACATGTTTTTGTACATAATATCTGTAGTTAGAATGCCCTTTTATTATAATGGGCCTCTCATGCTATGCATCTCAGCTGGTCGAGCCTTGCTCCTTAACATGAGGTCTCTTACAGGGACAGAAAGGCAAGGAGAAACCACAGTTCAACCAGGTAAGGGGTCCATTAATGGGGGCCATGTTGAGAACAGAAACAGATAGTTTAAGGCTGATCTTGGTTCCACAGTGCAAAAATCACTCAGGAATAAGAGGAGCTGTAAAAGTTCTTCCTAGGTCCTAGTACTGAAGTCATGAGGTTGGCCTCAAAAAACTGGAGGCTGGAACGCAACTCTTATTTCCCAACACTGTTATTCAGGGAAAGGCTCATCTTCTCCTTAGCCTTCCTACTTTGGCCAAGCCAACATTCAGTTGGTTCAAATGAGATCTGTGGCAACACACATGAAGAGAACGGGGGTGCCTCAAGAGTGCACCTGTCAGAATGTCCTCCATGACATCCCAATGCCCTCCTGGCATATCCCTTACTCATGTGTGGGGACTGCTCATCTGAATGTCCCCTGAATATGATATTATTATTATTATTATTATTATTATTATTATTATTATTAATTTGATTTCTATACCGCCCTTCCAAAAATGGCTCAGGGCGGTTTACAAAGAGAAATAAAACAAATAAGATGGCTCCCTGTCCCCAAAGGGCTCACATTCTAAAAAGAAACATAAGATAGACACCAGCAACAGTCACTGGAAGTACTGTGCTGGGCGTGGATAGGGCGGTATTCAAGTACTTGTTTAAATAAGTATTTGGAGTGTGCACTCCGGGACTGGTAAAGGGACACATCAGGATATCTGTGGAGGACGTTCCCAACAGGTGTGCTCTTGGCACACACCTTCCTTTACTATCATTGGTATTGTTTGAACTGGCCCATTTCATTTCTCCTTTAGTTACCTTAGCATTTTTTAGTATCCTCTCCTTCCCATGTCACCCCCTGGTAACTCAGTCACTTCAGCCAACCTCCTGGTAACTTCCTTTGAGAGTCCTACTGTCCTCCCAACCTGGAGATCCAGGTAGCCAGCAGCTGCCACTTCCCTGGGAGTAAGTGGGGTGCCCCCCCCCATAGGTATGCCCTACTAAAAGTACGGAAATTCTCTTCCTTATGAACTATTACTGAGAAAAAAGTGATTGTTTCATTATTAATTATATTTTTATCCCACTGTTCCCTTAAGCAATTCAGAGAAGTATTCATGGGCCCCCACTTTTACCTTTATAACTTTAGTTATAAGTGTTATAAGAGTTATAAGAGTTAGTGGCTGGCATTATATTTCCAGCTTATCAAAGTGGAATTCTCAACTCCGAGCCCTCAACATTTCTATGTTTTGTCCAGAACCTTCACAGAAGACGGGTAGAAAAACTCTAACCTCCACCTCCTCCAAATATTATATACCGCTTTTCAACAAAACGTCCCAAAGCAGTTTACACAGAGAAACCAAAAATAAAGACCTGACTCCCCTTTCAATTTCTCTCAGGCAGTAGTTGTCCTGAGCAAATCCACATTTAAAGCAGCGTAAAGAGGTGTAGGGTTTTTCTTCTTTCCTCTATTATTCATCTGCATACAAAAACAGTCAGTCTTCCATGAGCAACACTGCCCATAATCCATGCAGAAAAACTGAGACGGAAGAGAGAGCAAAAGAAATGCCCTGCTCCACACACGAGAGCGTCATATCACATTCAAAAGCCATAGAGTCAAAAAGAACCTACTATCAGCATATTCTCCCACTCACACTCTGGCTTGAGACATGTTCACCACACTTCACCACTACAGCACTATGTACATTAATACTGAACTGAACAACTATGAATTCTCATAAAACTGTGCACAAGACTGCAAAAGTTCTATCTTGTACAGAAGCCCTTAGTTCTTGTACAAATTTGAGATTTCCCCCTTGTCTGGCAATACTAAGGCTAACCCTGCCCCTCTTGAGAAACCTGCTTGGCCTGAGGAAGATTAGCTGCTCATAGGAACCCAATATAGGAGACATCCTTTCCTGGAGAGAAGATTCCGCAAAATATTTGTTCTATTTTTATCACTCGGTATCAAAATCAACCTACATGTTTATTTGGTTCACAGACATTTCCCCAAACAAGATACAAGGTAGAAACAATAAAACACAAGGAATCAAAAACATATTTAAAAGTTATAAATTATCTGTAGCCCTCTTCAGTGTACCAGTTGATCTGTAATTTTTCTCTCTTGTACCCTCATAGCAATTCTGTGAGATACATTATAACAAGAGAGAAAGAGATTTTACAAAAGTTGCCACTCAAACTAGGGTTGCATCCTGAACAGTGATACAGAATTAAAACAATGAGAAGTAGTTTTATTTTAACTGAATTTCAGCCTTCGTTCTGAATTGTCATTGTTTTGTGGAATTCAGTCAGACCCTCAGGTACTGCCCAAGCATGGTGATTTATATTAATCGTGGGTCTGTACTTCAGAATTGTGTTACCATAGCTCCTTTTCTACTTTAAACAAAGGAACATATCTTTCCTCCATGAAATTCATGAAAAATGAATATCTAAGAAAACTACTTTTTTTTTTTATCCCTTAGCAGTGCTCCCTCCAGGGCATAGCAAGAAGAATGTACGGCTCCGGCTGACAGATTTTATCCTTGAAGAGAAGAACTCCCTGATGCTATCTAAGCCAGTGACTTTTATAAGCTCGGAGGTCCATTAGGGAAACAGTCTTAAACTTCTCTCGGTAGGCAGCTGACTTGATTCTTGCAACTGGTTTACGCATACAATAGGTTATGGAAACCTAAAATTCAACGCCATTGAAAAAATGATTGTAGGACCAGAAGGATGCTGATTTAGGCCTATCTATTACCTCCACTCACCACACTGAATAATCTATACATTTATTTATCTAAGGCATACCAGTGGCTAATCCTGTGCATGGCAGCTCTCACGAGAGTTCGCGAACAGAAGCACCTGATTGGGCAGTGGAGATTCCATAAGCAGAAAGGGAGGAGGAGCCTGTGAGAGCAGAAACACCATGGTGATTGGGCAGTGGCGATTTCATATGCAGATAGGGAGGAGGACCCTGAGACACTGTGGTGATTGGGCAGTGGCGATTCCATATGCAGATGGGGGGAGGAGCCTGTGATGGTTAAGGTCAGTTGGAATGCAACTGTTACTGGTCGGAAGATGTTCTTGATTGTAGAAGAGAGGAATCTATATATATACACAAGGATAGCAGGCAGGGGTCTGCGAAGAGAGAGGCCATGAGGGAGGAAAGAGCCCCTTCAGGAGGAGGCTGCTGTTGTGTGAATTAGATGAGATAATGAGATGAACAAGATCTGTTAACTCAGGAAGGGGGAGAGAGAGAGAGAGAATAAGAGAGGAGAAGAAAGACAGAGGGATCGAGTGAGTGGAGGAGAGAAAGAGAAAAAGAAGGGAGGGGGAGAGAGAGAGAGGGAGGGTGAGGGACAGGCCTGAGCCTGTCAGCGGCCTGAGTGGAATGAGCAACCATGGTGGCGGCAGCAGTAGCAAAGAAGGGCCCAATCAACCACTGCTGCTGTTTGGGGGCTACCCAGGCCATTGGCGGAGGGAGGCAAGGAAGGGACAGGCCCAGGTGTGTCAGTGGCCTGAGGGGAGCAAGCGGCCATGGTGGTGGTGACAGCAAGTAAGGGGCTGGCCAACCGCTGCTGCTCCTGTGGAGAGGGAGCAGGAGCAGGGCTTGGGTGAGGAGATCTCTGAGGATAGGGCACTGCAGCTTGGCCAATAGGCACCAGCAATGCTGCAGCCGTGACCAAGAGGGGTGAGGAGGATGGAAGCAACGGGATGGAGGAGCAGTAGTGTGGCTCAAGTGAGGGTGGAGAGATCTCTGAGGTGAGGGGAGCAATCAAGTACTAGCGTGCAGATGCTCTGTGCGAGTTAGCTAGTAAGTATTATTACCGTACTACATTTCCGCATCCTGTCTTGGGTTACTTTTTGTTTTTGGACTACAACCCATCATTCCCAACCTTCAACCATTGATTTTACCCATCATAACAACAGGGTAAAATCAAGTAAGGGCGCTTATCATAAATGTTACCCACAGAGATCTGAAGCCAGAATTGGGGGGGCCAAGTCCTGGCATGCGCTGGAGAATTGCTTCCTGGTTCTGAATGTAGCTGCTTGATAAGGAGAGTCTAAGAGCACTCTGGTACTCTATAGTTAAACATTCTCTCTACCCTCTTTTTCTTTTTATGGGCTTTTGTTTTCTGTCTCCACTGAGGTATTGGCAAGCTGGTGGGAGAGCCATACAAAGGCGCTTAAAGTGGCAGCAGAGTGGTGAGAAATCTTGTGAGAGAACAAGATATTTCTTCTATTATGCAATTCAGAACAATATTTATGGCTGTGGGTACACCATGCTTTTTTTAAAAAAGGTTTTGTACCAAGACAAGTCGTACTCTGCAAATTTTGCCTGTTTGGGTCAGGTATCCTGCCATTTTTGCATAATTAATTCTGGTTTTAATCTCTGCAGAAAGGAGCAAGATGTTCAAGATGTTAAGCACTGGAGCATTCCCCTCAAATACTGGAAATCTAATCCAGCCCTCTTCCTCTTGCTTTTGAGATTTCATCAGAAATTGTTCCTAGACTTTCAAGGATATATTTGCAGCCGGTAGGGCTAGACCAGAGGTTCCCAACCTGAGGTACTCCAGATGTTGCTAACTCCCATCACCTCCCGCGACAATTTCTTGTGGCTTGGGATGATGTGAGTTGTAGTTCAGCAACATCTGAAGCACCACAGGTTGGGAACCTCTGGGCTAGATGTTTAAAAGAATGAAAGTAGGAATTATCAGAAAGCTGAGCTAAATTCTGCATCCAATACTATACTGTGTATTTTTTCTGCACTCTTGTAGAAGTGTGGCACATACAAAGCTCTACAATAGAGCTCATTGTTACGCAGATAGAACAGCAAATAACTAAAAGAGAGAACAACTCATGTTTGTCAATACTGCTAACTGGGCAAAGAGGCACCTTTTACCATGGTGATTCTCTTTATTTAGCAGGGGGAGAGTAACTGACCCTATCCACCCCCAGCACAGTACCTCCAGTGACTGTTGCTGGTGTGTATCTTGTGTTTTTTTTAGAATGTGAGCCCTTTGGGGACAGGGAGCCATCTTATTTATTTATTATTTCTCTGTGTAAACCGCCATTTTTGGAAGGGCAGTATAGAAATTGAATTAATAATAATAATAATTATTATTATTATTGTTGTTGTTGTTGTTTTCTGGTCTGTCTTATGATAATCACTTCTTATATTGCATGTGAAAATTAACAGGTCACAAAATCACAATTGCAACAGAAGTTCACTCATTTCCCTAGGCCAGTGCATCCTAAGTAAATGATCAAAACCAGTCAGGCTTGAAAAGTATTCACATTTTGTTCCATGAGGAAAATCTTAAGTGCTTCTCATATATTTAAACTATTTCCCTGCTCAGTGCCAAATTCTAGTGCCTTATGGGAATGAAGCAGGCAAGCAAATAGTTAGTTATACACAATACCAGAGGCAAATAAGATATTTGTACTTACTACCTATTGCATAAAAATAAGGTCACTCTCCCCACCTCCTTTACAAGTTTAATCAGAAAAAAATGTAATATGTGAAGCTGATTTGAATGCAGATGCAGAATAATATTTGGCATTGACAATAGGATGGTTCAGTTGTAATGGGAAAACATGGTTTCCCACTAGCAGAATGAGCAGAAGGAAGCTGTGTGTTCCCTCCTCCCCTCTCCTATTTTGCATGTGAAAGGACAGGAAATGTTTTATATTTGGTTTGAAGCAAACCACAGTTCTGTGCTACATATGAAATTGGGGGACTGTGTTTTACTTCAAACCACACTTTGGAGAAAAAAAACACAATCTGAAACAAAATCTGGCTTGTTTTCCCTAACCTCAGCCCCTTGGGTTCATACATAATATGGATTTGTGGTTTAGTTTAATGCAAAAGTAAAATGTTTCCCTTTCTTCCTTGCACATGAGAAAGAGGAAAGGGGAGTGGGAAGCAAGGAACCATAGTTTCCCATTATGTATGAATGAGGCCAATGGCTTGCTTGTTTGTCACCAATCTGCAGGACTATATGGTGTGCTTCTCAAAAGGAATAGTGAACAACAGATAAGCATAGGGAAGGAAACATGTTAAAAGCTTCAGGACTGATCCCAGATCCAGATTTTTTAAGAACATTCTAAAGGATGCATCTCCCCCAATCAAACCTTGCCTCCTCATATTAGATCAACAACCCTGGCTCATTTGCAGGATATCTCTTTATCAAGCTGGACCAGGTCCATAGTGTGGAATTATATGTCACAAACCAAACAAAAACTTAATTTAATACTGGTTGAGCTAGAGTCAGGGGGTCATATGTTTGGAGCAATGGGAGATCCATTTGGGAGGAGACAGTCCCCTTTCCTCTCATTCTGGAGACATATGGATGGATCTCCTTGAAAGACAGAATTTCTAAAGAGTGACCATCTAAAGAAACTGGAAAATTTCCATCTTATGATGTTAACAAGAGTAATTTCTTGTTATTAAAACCATAATCAAGGAATGCATTTGCTTTTTTGCAAACCATAATTTGCAAGGCAACCATGGCTAATGTTGGTTAGAGGTGACGAAAGACAGGAAGATAGAGAAATAAACAATTTACCTCTCTCTGAATCCCGGAAAAGCATGGAAAAACAGAGCAGAAAGAGAGAGAAAGTTAGAAAACATTCATACAGACAGCTCTGGTAATTAACACTAAACACCCCACGCCCACCTTTCTTATACCACTGCAACTATTTTGTTTCCATTCAGTCATTATGATAGTTGCAGTCCTATTGTGCCTAAGTCAGTAAGTATTTTTGGAAACCTACAATGAGGTCAACAGGTACATGCTGAATTTAGAAAGGCAGCAGCACACACAAAGCACTAGAAGATAGTCAGGCTTAAAATATCACACACCAATAAGGGAAGCAGTTGACAGACGTGCTTAGAAAGTAAGTGATGCCAATCTTTGGGTTGCCAAGAGAAGATGATATTTAAAAGACACAATGTCAAAGAAAACCACAGCTCTACCCTACAGCATAGACGTTGTTTCTTCATAATTAAGATCCAAGGGTTTAAATAGAGAATGTTTGTAGATCTCCTCCATTTTTATTGTTCAGATTTGATTCTATTACATTGACTTTCAGTAATAAAATATAACTGCTGAATTATTTCATTTTTATTTTCCAATCTCCTAGTTTTTTTGTGCACAGAGTATAAAAATAAGAGAGAAACTTGTGGACATTATGAGCAGAGTAAAAAAAACAAAAACAAAAGGCAAATGTTACAGCAGCAAAAAGAGGAAAGGTTTACTGGATAAGCCATGGCCAACAGCCCATTACAATCAATGGAGGAGAAACATACATGGAAGCTAATTTGTAGAGTGTAGCTTTGTAGCTAAGAGATGGAGCTGTTCACATCTAACCTCTGTCACAAATTCCCTTGATGGCCTTAAGCAAGCCATTATCTTTCAGCCTCAGCCATCACCCTGCCGCCTTTCCCCACATTTGCACTATGGGAATAACCACAGATCTGCTTTACTAGATGCCAATCTTTGGATTCCTGAGATCCTGTCTGTGAAGTTCTTTGAACATACATATTATCATCATCACCAGGACCACGTGGTGGTGGTGGTGGTGGTATTGCTGCTGTTATAGTTTAGCACAATTCCACCCTATAATATGGACTTGGGGCAAAAATCATTGGGCAAGAACGAAACTAGTTATAATTAATTTAAGTTCTATTAATTTCAATATATTAGTCTTTATTAATTGCCCATTTTAACATTAATCCATCACCTACCTATACTAAGGACTTTTTCTCCACTGATTAATAAATTGCTTTAATTTCCTATGTAAACACCTGTTAAGACTTTTGAAACGCAGCTTAAATAAAATAGCAAAAGTTAATTTTTAAGACATAAGTGCTAAGAGTCTGTGAGAGACAGACAGAATTAAGTAAGTGCACTAGAATGTAAACCTCACAGGGAAGGCTTTGGGTTGAGCTATTAGTGAGTACAAATAGTTCGCTCTATGCACAACTATTGCTTCAGGCTCCTGGTAGCATTCTAGGAAGGGCAGGTGATGGGCAGAGCCAGGGATAGTGAAAGGTGGAGCTGGTTGTGGGCTGCTCTCTCTCGCCAAGCCTTGCCATGCACCCCGGCCTCTCTCTCACACACTCCCCCCAATCCTTGCCATACCTCCTCATTTCTCTCCCACACACATATCAAGCCCCGCCAAGCCCCCCTCTCTCCCCAAGCCTCTTTCTCCCTCTCTCACCAAGTTTCTCTCTCTCACACACACCCCAAGACCCCCCTCACTAAGCCTCCCTCCTTCTCTCACCAACCCTTGCCATACCTCCTTATTTCTCTAACACCAAGCCCTCCTCTCACCAAGCCTTTCGCTCTCACACCAAGGTTCTCTCTCCCCCATCCCCCCCTCTCTCTCACACACACACCAAGCCCCCCTCTCTCACCAAGGCACTCCCCTCCACATGCTTTCGCTCTCTCTCCCTCTCTCCAAGGCTCTCTTCCTTTTTTCTCAATTACTCTTCCCAAGCCCCCACACCAAGCCCTGGTTACCAAGCCTCCCTTCTCTCCCCCCAAGCCTTGCCTCCCCCCCTTTCTCTCTCTTTCTCTCTCACAGGTGAACTGTCCCCAGCAGAGAGCTTCCACCAACCCATCCCCCCCCCACTTACTCCCTATTTTACTCTTACTGGCTGCTCATCAAGCTGCCATCCAATCTGGTTGCTAGGGGGTGCTGGCCTGGCCCTGACCCCCGCAAAAGCAGTAAAAATGGGTGGGGGAAAATACAGTCCCTTTGTCTTCAGGGGCTATATTTTCAACCCGATTTTTACTTCCTTGAGTGTGCGATGCCAGGAGCCTCCCACTAGAGATCAGAAGCTGGAGCAGCTTGATTAGCAGCTGTTCCAGCTAGGAAGTTACAGGCATGGGGAGAAGGGACTAGATAAAGCTCCCTGTCTGAGAGAGTTCCTGGCTTCTGGGAAGTCGAATATTCTAGGGGATCCTGTGTTTTTGTTTGGGAGAGAGGGGCATAGCGTCCCCTGCCCTAACTGGCCAGCCACCCTTGCATTTCACACATGGATAGCTTTGTTTCATATATTTGATAGGTAGATAAGTAGGTTGATTTCTCATTTACATCACTTGTTTGCAACCTATAATGTATATCTGAAGAAAGAAATATAACACTTCATCTTGAAGGAAGCACTATAGATGGACAATAAATTTGCTTGCACAAATGGAAGGCAAGTGTAGAGAAGTTTTAGAGCTGTTACAACTGCCAAACTTCCAAAGTTCTAAGTAAAGCACTCAACTTAAAGCATGGACATGATAAAAATATCCAAAGTCACTTGCTTCACATAATTTATACATGTTGCAAAACGCCGCTTCTCTTTGTACAAAATTTTGAAGGACCAATGAAGAGTATGATTTCTGTGAACTTAATGGGCCAGGCTTAGAAGATACTTTCTGACCAACCCTGCTCCCTTGTGATTAAGACGCGAATGCACTGTGAGTGTTCACATCTCCTTCTGCACCATTCCTTACCCATGTATAGGTATGACTCATTCAAACCACCCATCAGTGGTCCCTCTAATCTTTTTCTTCTCTGTGTGGAATGAGTTTTGTTCTGGGTGGCAGTATCAAGGCACTGTGTGCGCACATGCAGCCAGTGAGGCCTTCCTAATTCAACCTGAGCAGGATCTAAAATTAACTGAACGGACATCAGAAAACTTGTGAGTGAGCACATGTCTTAGAGGGAACAGTGCCACCCATCTACACATGCTCCAAATACTATCCAAAAGTAGCATTTGAAGCATGTGAGGAAGGATGGTTTGGATGAATTGTTTCTTGCATGATTAAAAAACAGTGCTCTGGGGAGGAAGACATGCATATTCATTTCTCAATCATTGAGAGCAGGGCCAGTTACAAAGTAGCACTGGAACCAATCTAGTTAGACTTACTTATGAGTAAGCATTCCCCAGATTAGGTTTTTAATGCCCAAATGTTGAAAATCTACTTTGTAATCCCTGGAATGTTAGGGTTTGGAAATTAATCCTATTTCTTTATTTGCAGCCACAGACTGTCTTCCAACTGAATTCTACAGAAGACAGCATACCAGCTGAATAGGTTCCTTTCATTGATAAATTATCCAAGCATGGCTGAATGTTTCACTGTGTTTTCTAAGAAATTCACCTCAAGGCTAAAGTCGAATTTTATATTTCATAGAAGGTATGAAGCGGAGCTTTCAACTTGGCCTTAACTTTAAATAAATGTACCATGACTTTTTCAAGAGCAACTGTGGAAAAAACCTTGAGTGCAACATAGGAAATACTGCATTAAAAAAAAAAGTGTTTTAAATCCCCAAATGAATAAACCCATCGCATCAGCATCCTTTTAGGAATCAGCTACATTATTTGCCTAAGAACATTGGTACTATCCCGACTAGTACTTGTACAAGGGGAACTATTCTGCTTGCTCAAGGCAGTGGGGGGAAAGGGACATTTTCTACCAGTCCTACCCTTCCCTCTGCAAATTCTAAGCCCCTGAAAATATATTCCTGAGAATCCCTCAACTCCCAGGAACATCATTTTGGAGGGTACAGGAGGCTGTAGAGGGAAGGGGGGGTGGTTGGTTGGTAAAAATTATACCCCACTCCTTTGCACTAATGGAAAAATTAAATTGAGTAAGTACTACTCCAGATGCAACCCATAACTACAATGTTTAAAACAATGATCTCATACTACATTTTGTAGGCTACACAATCTGACACTACAACAACATTGTCTCTGAAATCTCAATCCAAACGGATTGATACATCATGGCGGAAGACTATCACGGCTTTCATTTTTTCCTGTTTTTTTTTTTTTAAAGAAAGACTGTAGCTGAATATGAGTAGGTCACAAGAGATATCATGGGTAAGGAAGCTAAAGACTACTCTACCTGTTATGTGAACATAATGACTGAAGTGGTTAGACACTTTTTGGGCCATATGTCCACTGCAAAAACATGCTGCAGGGGGCCTATAATGGCTCTCCAGGAGGCATTTTGATGGTATACATGCAATGAAATAAATACACACATTGAGAGCAGTATTTGAGAGAACATCTTGTTTGTCATGAACCCTGTCACCTATTAAGATCATTTGGAAAGGTCCAGTTATTGTTGCCACCGGCTCCTTTGATAGTGATTTGGGACTGGGCCTTCTCTGTGGCTGCCCGAGGGCTTTGGAATGTGCTTCCTGTTGAAATAAGAGCATCTCCTTCTCGGTTTGCTTTTAAGAAGACCCTCAAGACATTTCTCAGGGTTTTAACTGAAATGTTAAAACTATTTAATGTGTTTTTATCTTGAGAGATTGTTTTATTTTTCATGAATTGTAATTGTTTTTATACTGTTTTTACTTTTGTTGTGCTTTTTAATTTGTACACCACCTAGAGATTTATATATCAGGTGGTATAGAAATATGATTGATAGATAGATATATCTGTAAAACATATTATGGACAACAAGCAAGTACATGCTTATACAAGTAAAAGCAAGTACATAACTTCTATCAGACAAATCTATTTCAAGTGAAGTAGTTCTAAATAGATTCTGATAGCAGTAAAGTGATATCTAGCAAACCTTTGGACCACTAGTCTGTTCTGGTCTGTAGGCAGATTATATGTTGATCACAGCCAAAGTGGTCAAGAAAGGCATAGGAACTGACTAAGACAGATATTCCTACTTGCTCATTTATCTACATCACACCTTTCCTCCAAGGTTCTCAGGGTAGTGTACACTCTCCCACCTCAGTGAGGTGACTGAAAACAACATGTCAAAAATTTTGTTTTGTTCATTTTGTTTAGTTCATTTACAAATGATGTAGATTATATGAGAAAAGGAGTCAAAAGGGGTCTCAACAAGTCTTTAAAACTAACACAGAACAATTTATTCAAACCACATTATTATAGTAATTATGGATCACAGTATGTCAATGATTTAAATGAGCCCCATAAACCAATATATTCAGTATTCTGCCCAATATAAATGTAGCTTTTATTTTATTGTCACAAAATAATTCAACTGAATGGAATCAAATCTGTAGCTGGAATTAAATCTATAGGCAGTTTTTAATGTCTAAATATCTGCATTATCTAAACATTAATTTATGTTTAAAATCACAAACGTTAAATATCAGTTTGGCTCCTCTCATTAGTACAACTGGGCAAGATTTAAAATGGTTTCAGGCTTGCATCTATTTGGGGTTATTGTTGAACATAAACTGTATGTACAGCTATTCAAACTGATTTATATGTTCCATGTATATAGCACACGGATTAAGTTAGGAAAAGGAAAGTGCATTCCATTTCCAGAATAAATAATTTATTATTTTTTCAACTCCTAAGAAATGCTTCAGGGATGAATAATAAAAAGCTGATCTTCTCTCAGTTGTTAAAAATTATGTTAATAGTGAAGTAACCACTCTAAACACGTAATTAAAGTCATTGAGCTAAGACATGCAATTTGCTGTGATTTTATTACATTAGAGCAAACGCTCAGCAATGCTTAATATCCTTTTATATTCAGAAAACAAAATATACTAACACAGACAATAGGCGAAGCAAAGAGGTTTCCCAGTATGTCGCACACCAAGTTGAAGAATGAAAGTGTTGAATGATTGGGGGTGGATGGGTGGGAGATTGATGGGTTTTTGCTTTCTTCCTTTCCCTGCCCAACATCTTAATGAGGATTTCCAGCTATACATCAACTAACAAGTCAATAAACTGTGCCTCGTTATACATTCTTTAGCCGATACACAAAGGATTAAGAAAGCAGAGAGATTTCTCACTAATCCAAACTAATACACGAAATTTAAATTATGAAGTTTTTTCCGTCAAAATGAGAGGGGCTCTGTTTGACTTTTAGGTACATAAACACAACCACACAAAAAAGAAGTGTTGTAACGGATAACTTATTAGAAATGCATAATATAGGTAAAACCAATTACAGATTTTTCATCTTTGAGAAAGGTAGATTTTTCGTACATCTCTATTAAATTATCAAAATTAATTATTATGAAATAGAATGAGAACTTATCATCAGACACCTCGTCCAAATAATTTGTACATGCACTGCAAAAATGTAAACATCTAGGTATTTGCCTTTTTATACACCCTCAGAAAGTCACTGTCAATTGGGCAATTATTGCATTTTCTTCCAGTGCCGTGTTTAAGAGCAAATTATGTCCAAGCTGTACAAAACTGCCAATTTAGACGAGTCAGTATATGAAGCCAGTAATTGCAGCCAACACACAGCAGGTATTTGAGAGAGCTAAACACTGAACAATAAAAGCAACTGAACATCAGATAGGTCTCGATTACAGTTCATCAGCTTCTGAAAGCAAAAAGAAGAATAAAGGCACAGGAACTGTGCTTACAGTTTAACTAGCATCTAGCCAGTACAGCTGCAATTCCTTTCTAAAGGTTGTTAAATGTCATTTTTGAAAACAAGAAACACCACTTGCCTTGATCACACTAGAAGTTGCTGCCTGCCTTGCAGGCAGCCACGCTGATCTTTATACCAACGGACCTCTGCTCTAAATATACACTGTCAGAGAAGACGGACATAGTTGAATACAAAAGGTTACTGACCCTTCTTATCCTGTGTGGATCTGTACACGACAGAGATGGCAAGTTTCTTACCTTATTCCTTATTGCAGCAAATAGGGATTTCCAATGCCAAGCACGTCAGACCAACCCACCCAACTCTCTGTGCCCTGCCTCCCTCCTTGCTTCAACATTTGCACAGATATCCAACAGTGCAAAATGCTCTCTCAGTTCAGCCATAGACTCCTAGTTCAGCGACCTGCGTCAAATACCCCTGGGGGGGTGGGCAGCAGCTCATTCATTTTGTATCAAGTTGGACCAAATCCTGACAGCTGCAACTCTCCTCAGCAAGACGCCTTCATTCTTTCCTCGCTCAGTGAGAGCAGCTGTGTGATTGGATACAGCTGTGAGGGAGTGGGCGCTGTTCTCCCTTCAGCCACGCTCCAGCTCAGGCAGGGGAGAGTCTTTGCTTTCCACTGCCTGAAAGCACTTGGTGTGTGTTCAGTGCTTTTCAAAACTATGAGAATATCTCAGTCCCTCCCATCAACTTCCCTCTCCATCCCTACTCTCCTAACTGATCTATATTATTACAGATCATCTATTGGCTGCCAAAATTAACTATTAAGCCTCTGGTGCAGTTGTAAGAAATGATAGTCATTGCACACTTGTGAGCTGAGTGCACACTTATTGTACAATACACTGATTGTGCAGAAAGACGTGATTATATATTCTGCCTACTAGTTTAACAAAATAAATCTTAATGCCTCTTCACATATTAGGCAGACTCCAGACTCAGTCAGTCATGACTATGGACCACTGAAATAAATGAGACAAGTCACAACTAACTTAATATGGATCTTGCCCATGAAGGTTTTTAGATGTATATGTAAGGGGGAGATATATACCTAAAACATAAATGCAACGAACAGTGAGGTGTTTGAAAACACATGCATCATACAAGTAAAGTTCATCAGAGAGTCAGGATGAGGCTGTATAATGTGTGCAATTGCACACACACTGTTGACAAGTTTTTGAGGAACCTACTACTCAGTCTTAAGAAAATCTTAGGGTATAATCAGCAGGTTGCATTATCAGCAGGTTGCATTACAACGGTTTGTACATTACACTTAATACAAAGTGGTATAGTACCGTTCACTAACTTTGCTGTACTATATCACAGAGTGGGTGGTATATTAAATGCTACAAACAAACAAACAAACAAACAAACAAACAAACAAACAAACAAACAAACAAACATCACTCCATAAGGGCTATGCTTGGTTGGTCAAGGAAGCACTGCAAGCAGACCAGGATTGGCTCAGGAGCAGTCAATCACAGGTTCTTCAGGGTGTATGTGCATTTCTGCCACCCTCCATGACCTTTTTCGCTCCCATCTATTTTGGGGTCTTGGTATTGCAGCAATTAGATGCCTATCAAAACAACTGGGGCTGTATAGACCATTGCACAGTCCCTTCTTCAAGCCATGGAGGTAACTCAAATCATGGAGGTTTTGTCTCATCCATGAGATATGGGCTCAGTTATGAGCCTACTAACAGCCCCATACATTCCAAAAAGGGAGTAATGTTTGGGCCCCCAACTATATGAACCAGTACTTAAAACTTAAGTCTGTTAAAAATCAGATGTAAAACATATTCATAAAATATTATATCTAGTCTTTATTCCTTTTGGGACTAGTGTCAGAGATTGACTCTTTTGGGCAGTTGCTGAAGGCCGTGGTCATTATGAGGGTTCACTGCCAACCAAGGCCACACCTCACCTTTGTGTGGCCATGGCACAACTGTCTTGGCCCACAGAGTCACTCTAACATCAACTCTTCTCACCCTCCCCTCCTCCTATTGGGGCCTCTGGAGAAAACTTCCATTAACCGACAGGGAAAATGTCTGGAGGACACATCAACAGAGTGACAACAACCTTCTCACACCAAGATACTATAGGGTTCACCCACAAGGAAGGGGCCCACAGAGGCCAATTTGCTGAGGGACCCTTAGACTTTGAAGCAGTCCTGCTTTAAGAACAATGTTACAAAGGAACTTGAACCACACAAATGATTCTTTAAAACTAAAGCTTAAATGCCCCCATATGAAGAAGTTGCTAGACATAGATTCTAGGTGCACTTTGATAAACTCTCTTCCTAGAGTGGAGAATCTCTCAAATGGTTTTTGTTCCACTGCAGTTACTGCTAAAACAGACTTACCATTTAATAGATCAAAGCAGGAGTGGTGCTGGGGGAAAGAAATCCTTTAAGTACTGTACAGCTAGACTGAAGCCTCACTTCTAATCTGAATACTCTATAAATAAACATGATTTACAATCCCAGACATTGCAATTGGACAAAAATCAGAAAAGCCCAACTTCAAGAATGCCTGTTATAAGATTTTTGTTGCAATGGGTCCTATATTCAGCTAGAGATGCCTACAAGAGTCTCATGCTAAGCAGGGCTTTTGTTTCACTGTAAACCTTCACTTAGATTACATAGCCCAATGCCACAGTCTTTTGGGAAAGTTGGCTTAAGAGACGCCCCTAAGGTTTCCACAGATGGTGAATACCCTCCAACTCTTCTAAGGTTTCTAAGCATGGCTAGTTAATATTCCACCTGCATTTGTTCCCTTAAGCTAGTAAGCAACAGCAACACATGACGAACATATCAATTTAAACTCTCAGAGTATCTGCAAAATGAAGCCACTTACTCAAGAGTAGTCCCATTGACGTAAGATGGAATTAGGCTAGCTAGAACAATGCACAAATATCAAATCTGTCAGCTGGTTATTATCCTTTCAAGCCTGTAGAATGATTCAGACACTTACATGGCCCTAAGATCCTGTGCTGAGGAAGCAAGCATGCAAGATCCCTCCTCTGTGTTAATAATGTACTGTGCTATACAGGTGCTTTGCATGGATGTCTGTATTTTAAAGCCAGAATCTTAAGATTATTTCAGAAAAAATATGTGGAAGGGTGAAGCCTGCATAATGGGCATCCATGTATATGGGCATCCATGTATAACACTTACATCATAATATGAACTTTGTAGCGGGGGGCATATCCATCTACTCTTCCACCATGGAAACGTTATCTTTAGCCCGGAAAAACATCAAATTGTGCCTATGCTTGGGAGGAAACCAAAGCCTCAGTGTAGCCCATGGTCCCACAGTGCAAATCTTAAAAGGTATTGAATGGATGCACAATAACCTTACTAGGTTTTAAATAAAAGGACAACTTGAAAAGCAAAAACACCAAACAAAGCAAAACACACAATACAAAAGATAAAAACAAACATACCAAACATCAATTTAATAGTGGGTTGTTGTGTTTTACTGCATCCCAGGAAAACCTCTTTTTACAAGAAAACTGAACATAATTGTACCTACAAATAATCAAGCCTTATGCACATTTGTACATCAACAAGAAAACTAAGTTTATGGTAAAAAAGATTGGCTGCGTTCAGAATTCTCAGACAGAAACAGAGATGTAACAATGGTCCTCACACACTAATTAATGATAAGCAGCAGCAATTATAGCAAATTTCTTGGCCTTTAAGACTTTACCCTGCTTAATATTATACAGGGCAGTGGTATGGGAAAGTCTTAATGCATTAACTAGCTAGGGAGCTATGAGTATGGCAGGCTATCAATACTTAAACACCTGTACCACTAGGCCCCCATTGCCTCTGCCTCTGGTCTGTGTAGCTTTAAAAGATCTTGGCTGAAATCTACAGAACAAAGGAACCTTTGCTGTAACAAGGGGCTCATTCACCATTATCACAACTGATTGTGCAATACCACAGCAGCTTCCGACAAGAAACTTTACTCTTTTCTGCCAAGTCCTTGAAAAAACTATGCTTCTTCCATGGCATTTTAAGGTGTGGAAATTAATTACTATGAAAATGGCATGGGGTTGGGGACCCTAGGTCATCTTCCTCTTGATCGGGTCCTCTGATGTCACAGTGAGCCTTTGTTACACTTGCAACAAGTGTAACAAATGTACCCTCCAAAAAGGTACGATTTCTTCAGGCTTTAATTGGCTCAGCAAATGATGTCATAGTCTGGGAGGTTAAAGAGAGCTAAAGACTACTTGGTTAGGCTGTTTGGGGCATTGAGAAATCCTTTGATTCAACCTTCCAAAGCCCAGGGGTAACTGTTACTAAATTAAAAGGATCTTCAAGTGACACCTTATTAACACTGCTTAAGAGGTGTCAGAGCCTTTTACTCAAAAGGGATAGACACCCTTAAGTGCTTATAAGGAAAAATAGAAGTGTACATCATAAAGTTAATTAAAGACATGATCCAGCTAAGAACTTTAAGCAGATATGCATTTTCTGCATCCGTGTCTTTTTAAAGCCATTCGTCATCCTCTTCCTCTTCTTGAAAGGAGGAATTAAGAACCCCTCCATCATTATCTTCCACTTTTCCCCAGCTGGACATGAAAACCTGTGTCTGCAATAGAAATACAAGTCTGGAACCACTACTCTAACAGATGTCACTGGGAGCAAATTATGAGGAGGGAAACTCTGAATGAGGACACGTGACCTGTTCTCACTGTGAGCAGGAGTCCAGGGGGCATGAAGAAGAGCCTGAGAGTAGCACAGTTGGGCAGGCAGCAAGACAGGCTAGCGCTAGAGAGTCTTGGCTAGCATTAAGCAGCAGACTTGCTCTGAGCTCAGCTGAGTCTTTGGTACTCCCCTGGGTCTGACTGTCAAACTTCATGCTCTTCTGGAGAGGCAAGTCTTAAAGGGACTGTGACCTGGAGCCTAGCACTCCTCTGCCTCTCGTTTAACTCCCACCTAAAGCATTTTCTACTGGGGCAGGCAGCCATCAGGGATTCTGAGACCCAGGGCAGAAGGAACCAGTCTCTCAGGGGGATCAGGCTGGGGTGTGTGGTACTGCTGGGAGTCCTAGTTCGAGTGTCTGTCTCTGTCTGAAAAGGTTCCTCACTGACACGCTTGGGCTCTGTGCTGGACCTGAGCCTGATGCTTCTGTGGTTGGTGCTTCAGGCCCTTCTGGCCAGGTTACTGTCTCTGTATGGGAGTCTCAGTGGCCTCTTGAAGCTGGGATCATGACAGAAGAGTTAAACATCTTCTACTGGTAAGTTTCCCAGACTATGGGAAACACCTATATCAAGCAGCAGCAATATAGGAAGGTGCTGAAAGGCATCATTTCATTCTGCAAGGAAGATGGCAATGGTAAACCCCTCCTTTACTCTTTAATCCAAGATTACATTTTTTCTAAGTTCTTTGATGTTAGAAAGTGGAGGGGCTGTGATATTCAGAGTTGTCTACCTTTCAGGTATATACAAGCATAACTTGTATTTAACCCGTATTTTTTACGGGAATTGGTTTAAATTCAGTCATCTTCTCTCTGGTAAATATGACATTTTTATGTTTGGCATCACTCTTCCAGGAAAAACTCCCAAAACACTTTACACAAAAATCAATTTTTAAAGAAAAGCACTACAAGCAGCACGTTTACATCTTTATGTGTTTTGCCCTTTACGCTTAGTTTTCTCTTGATGAACTGTTTCCATTGAAAAGTATTATTTCTGAACTGGTGTTGGTGGTAATGATTTGAAAGTGATGTCTGCGGATAGCTTACGTACACATGCAAGATTTGTAAGTTGATGGTGGTCAACAAGTGATGTCTGAATGATCTCATAGAATTGGAATTGCAAGAGTCCAGAAGAATGGCTAGTCTAGCTTTCTGCCCAAGAAGCAGCCTCGGAAAACGAAGGAATTCTGAGTTCTTCCCGGGTGCCTGTTTTGAAGAGTCTAGATTAGCAGGAGAGATTCTGGACTAGTGAATAAACTGTCTCTTGTCAAACAAAGAAAGGCAAAAGGGATGCTTTGGATGCTGGAAATTCTGTCTCAATGTCCTACTTGCCTCAATGGAGTAGTTTAGTTTTGTTAGGGGTGCAGATATTCCGTGGGCAAATCCATTGCCATTCCCTTCCTTTAAAAAAATAATAATTCACTGAAAGACTGGATAGAGACCTTTTGACTACTAAAGAACCAGTTTTAATTGAGTGGCCATATTGTTGGTTAAAGTGCTCCAATTATTATTGATCAAAATACATGATATTGAATCCCTTATAAATCTAAAAAGAGATCTGTTTGAAAGGATTATGTACACCTATGGAGAAGCCATCAGCCACAATTTAATGAAATGTCCATGCTGGAAGTCAGTTTGAATACTAAATGCTGGAATACGAAACTCCAAATACCAGATACCAAGAACAAATAATAGGAAAAGACTGATGCCTTCTTGCCAAGTGTGTGTGCTTCCGAGAGACATCTAGCTGACCACTGCTAGAAACAAGAGGCAGGTCCAGATGGACTCAGTGCACAGTTTCTCTTATTTTGAAAGTGATTCCAAGCATATGAGGGGTGGGGCTTGCCTCTATAAAGCAGCTTTCAGATTAATGATGCCATGTGAAACAATAGTTTTCAGCCTTCTACAAATTGTCCTTCGGGACTCATATTGTTTACTGTACCATTCAAAGAGTCAAATAAGTGTATGTGTTTTCAGGGAACTTGATTAAGATGCATAAGGCTGATATTTCTTTAGGCAAGCTTGTATGGGGAAAATAATGCAGGCCGATTTTTCAGGTTCATTAAAACATAACATTATTCGTGCAGAAAGCTTTCATGACTCATTGAATTAATTTCTCTTACCATCTTACTAATACATCAGGTTTAGACATTTGAATTTTCATGCTGAGAAATTAAAACTGAAATTAGTGTTTAAGTACACACAGAGACATCTCCACTCATCAAAGACACTTCAAGAAAGAGATTTGTCTCCCCTGCCAGAGGGCAAATCACACTGAATACCACAAAGGATCAAAAGTCCTTCCCCTTGTGGGAGCTCAGATATGTAAGGGGCCACCACATTATCCTCAGGATTATAAGCCTGAAGTTAGGACATGCAAATATTCTAAAAATATCACATTGGAGAACAATTTTCCAGTAATAATCTAGATCTCCTTTTGAATGTCCGTCTGTCTATCCATCTATCTAATCAAAATGCAAAAGGCATTGAAAGGGATCCGAGGGCATCCAGGGTTCATATAGTTTAACAGATGACTATATCATGTTACTCTTAAGAATGTATTTTGATAGATCTGTCAACACCATTAGGAGTAACAAAACAGAAAAAAGACAGAACTGGCATATTATCAAACCTGGGATAATCAGAGGTTTGGAAAAACAAGGACAGATTGGTTAACAGCAACACACCTAGTCATCTGTGATGAATAAGAATCTCCTCTAGGCAACTAGATAAGGGAGCTTTTGCAAACTGGAAGAGAGTTGGACCAGTTTTCCTCCTTTCAGATTTCCACAAATGACTACATAGGCATGCGAAACATAGATAAGAAAGCTAGCAAAAACATTTACTACTTATAGGGGCTGCAGCTATCAGACTACAAAAAGCATCAGAAAGTAATTCTAGCTAAATGAAAGTTTCAGATAAGGTTCAAATGATGTTCACATAGTAGAGGCTCTTCAGTTTACTTAAAATGGCCGTAGTTAATACACATAGGTTTGTGTATTTGGAGCACTGTCGCTAGGTCTGTCATAAAGGTCATTTTGATGAAGTGGTGCTGTGGTGAAACTGTCAAGCAGCCATTTTGTATGATGACCCATTTTGCCAGTTTTTAGAGATTAATTCCATTGGTAGCTGACCACCATTTTCTTTCTCCATCTTTTCCTGAGGATTCATTCAAACCTGGAGTAGGTTTCTTTTAGGGTTATGAAAAGAGGTAGTATCTTCTTTCCTACTCAATAGAATTTCAAGTTGGGAAAAGAGAGAGATGGCTGATGTGAGTCAAGGGAGAAGATGACAAGGCTCACTTAAAATTAAATTATAGCAGGAATATAAGCCAGTGGAAATGTTCCCAATAGTAGACCGTATGCTGTTGATTTGATATCCTAAGGCACATGAAATATGACCGAAGATAGATTAAGCCATAGACAAAATATGGAAAGTTGAGTTTCATATATTTTACATACAAGCTGTAGTTTCGAGGATTGTCTGAATCCAACCTCATTGTTGGATACCATCTCAAGTTTCAGACAACTGCCTCTAGAATGTTTCAAAATCAGAACTATCTGGTTTGCAATCCTGGCTTGAGGGATCACTTAAACCACAGTTCGCTGATTCAGACATTATGGTAACAACAGGTTGCTTACCTGAAACTATGGTTCTTCTAGCACCTGCGCAGAGACCACGCTGGAGCTTTCTAAGCTTCTTCTTGTTTTGATGGGAACCCTGCTCCCCCCCCCTGTATATGCAGCTGCGTGTCTCCTCATCCCCTCAGTCCTGGAGTCCACCGGGAAGAAGAACCCACAGGGAGGATGGCAGAGTGTGTAAAGATACAGATTACCACTAGAAGAACCATAGTTACAGTAAGCAACCTGTTCATCGCTGTGATCTCTGTTCTTTACACATCTGGGTGCATAACAAGCTGCCTTACCTAAAGATGGGTTTTAGTTGAAGAGTGTGTGAAGAACAGCCTTGCCAAAAGGGATGTCCTGCTGTGTTCATACATCAAAGGCATAGTGTTGGATGAATGAATTTGGCAAAGCCCATACAGCTGCGTGGCAAATCACTTCCAAAGGAACTGCAAAAAAGCAGCCCCAAAAAGCAGCCAAATTGGCCATTGCCCTGCTGGAGGTTTATGCCATGAGAGTTTGTGGCAGTGGCTTCTTGGCAATATCACAGCAGAGCTATATAGTGCCTATCCACCTTGAAAGGGTCCGAGAGGAGATCTGAGAGCCTTTCCGCATGCCTTCATAAGAGATAAAGAGGAAATTTGGTTTTCTCCAAGAGGCTGTACGCTGTACACAGAATGCCAGGGCTCCCCACACATCCAGCAAGTGTAGGTAGCATTCCCTCTGGAAGTTGGTTCAGGGGAAAAACCCAGGGAAGTTAATAGCTTGGGACTGATGAAAAGAAGAGGCCACCTTTGGGAAGAATTGGATGTCTGGTCTGAGGACTACTTTATGAAAAACAAGGTACGGGGCATATATCTGTAAAGCCCTTAGTTCGCTGACTCTGCGGGCAGAGGTAATGGCCACCAGAAAACAGACTTTCTAGGTGAGAAGTGTGAAGTCCACTGAAGTTAGGGGCTCAAAGGGTGGTTTCATTAGGCAGGCAAGTACTAGAGGAAGGTCCCATGACAGAGCCATAACCGGTGCATCCGGATAGATGAAAGGGATAAACCTTTCAAGTAACATTTCAAGAGGAGTCCAGGCATGAAGTTGAACTCGTAATGAAGATAACTTCAACCCTTTAGTTTTTAAGTGTAACAAGAAAGAACAAACTTGTTGAGCAGTCAGCAATTCATGTCCCGGTGGTGTGACTCCGCAAACTGAAGAAAGTGCTTCCACTTAAGTTCATATGATTTTATCATAGCAGGTTTCCAGGCAGCTTGCAAGACCCTGTGGGAAGGAGTCTGTATCCTCCACGCCTTGAGTCATAGTGAGGGCATGTCTGGATGGAGTACCTTGCCAGAGGCCTACATCAGGAGACTGCTTTGAACCAGTAAGTGCATATAAGTTGTGGCAAGTCACTTCAAGACCAGGAACCAGGCCCAGCGTGACCACCATGGTGCGATCAATATGCAATCTGCCCCTTCTTTGCTGATGTTCACGAGGATCTGTGGGATTGGTTGGAACAGGTAGGTGAAGTGTGGTGCCCATTGGGTCAAGAATGCAACTTCCAAGGAGTGTTCACCCTTCCCTGCTCTTGAACAGAAGAGACAACACTGACAGTTTCCTGCTGTCGCAAATGCATCCAAGACTGGAGTACCCCATTTCTGGAAAACCTGACAGTGTGGCGTGGTCTAGAGTCCATTCTTGAGAAAGAGCGCAAGATCTGCGGAGTGCATTTGCCTGAAAATTCACACAACCTTGGAAGTGAATAGCCTGTGGGGCGATGCTGTGTTGCTGGCACCAATGCCAGATCTGTATGATCAAGGCTAGTAAGGTCCTGGACCTAGTGCCCTGGCAATTGTGTTGTCTGTTCGGATAATGAGACACATATTTTGTAGGAGCTGTAGGAAGCCCTTCAGAGCCTTGAAGATAGCAAGAAGTTCAAGTTAATTTATATGTCTGGCATTTTCTGACCTGTGCCAGTGACCTTTTAGGGAGAAGTCTTCCAGATTAGCTCCCCACCTGTACTCTCAAGCATCAGTGGTCAGTACAAGGCAAGGAATTACTGAGTGGAAAGGGTTTCCTGAAGAAAGATGTAAGATGGAGGTCCACCAGGTTACCATTTCTCGGACCTCTCTTAGAGGGTAAAGGCGGACATTCTAGTGGTCTGTCTGAGGGCAGAAACTCTCTAGAAACCAGCACTGCAGAAGCTGCATCCAGAGGTACAACATGCACCATATAGCCCAGGAGACTGATATATTTCACTGTGTGGGTGCCACCTGATGCAATGTGCCTGGCTAGTGATACTACAGTCTGGATCCTGTCTTCTGGTAGGAAGATCCAGGCTTGCACAGAATCAAAGACAAGACAGAAAACAAAGCCATCTTGTGGGCTTGAAATGGGACTTCTTGGAACGTAAACATAGCCCAAGGTCCTCTAGGAGCCCCATGGTCCTTAGGAGAGCAGATGACACATCTTCTAGGGAGTCTGCAGCTACAAGCCAGTTGCCAAGTTATAGGAATATTTTGACACCTGATTGCTGCAGGTGCGCCACCACTTGTGCCATACATTTTGTGAATACTCTGGGGGCAGACACCAGCCTGAAGGGTAGTGCCTTCAATTGATATTCATCTGGTCCAACCTGGAAGTAGAGAAACTTCTAAGGACAAAACAGAAACGTGACAGTAAACATCCTTGAGGTCGATTGAGGCTAGCCACATTCCCCTTTCTAACAGGGACACGATATGTAAACGTTTGTAGGTGATGTAACAATTGAGTTCCTGCAAGTCCAGAATTGGGCCTAAGCCCCTGTTGTGTTATGGCATGGTGAAATCCAGGGAATAGAAACACTTCTGGGACACCCTCTCTATAGCATCTTTCTACTTCCACCACCTCTCGCAGTGCGGTGGTGGGAGTTGTGGTAATGACAGGGCAGAAGGGTGGAATGCTTGTAAATTCCAGGGCATTGCCCATGCAGACTATGGTGAAAACCCAGTGATCAGTGGTAATGTGCTTGAGGACTGGCTACATGGCCATCTACACCATTTCAGAAGATGTGTGGTAGCAGACTGAAAACTCATGGATCTAGCTGTGCTTTCCAATTTCTACGCCTGCTGAAGTGTGTCATCAATTTTCTCCCTGAACAGCATGTCTCTCTCGAATGGGAGGTCTTCTGTTCTGGAGTGGGCTTTAAAAGGTGAGACCTGATGAACGTAGCCAAACATGCCTTCTTATAACTATAGCAGTGATCATCACCTTGGCAGCACATTCTGAAGAATGTCTGACTGAATACAGCTCTTGTTTAGCAAGCTGCATCGCTTCCTTAAGAAACACTTTAGCAGGGTCTATTTAAACTTGTGGCAGAAGGCCACAGAAAGAGACCACCTTCTCCCACAAGAAGTGATTATATCTGGCATTGTAAGCTTGATAGTTGGTGATCTTTAAGTGTGACGTTGCCACGGAGTACACTCATCTGCCAAAAGTGTATTTTTGCCCTCCTGACTGACATTTCTGGGGCCACCTTGCTCGCCCCTTCTGCTTCTCACATTGCGGGGCACCGTCTAGCAGCTAGAGAGTGCCATTCCAGCGGGGTAGGAAGAGTGGGAAATGGTACCTTTAAAAAGCCACACACCTTGTCAGCACTGGCACCTGGCAGAACCAAATGCCGTGCCAACCACCCAAGTGGCCACCACGCACGCACAGAGGCCAGCTGAGCAACACGGGCAGGGAGGTCTCCGCGCAAGCTGCTGGGTCAGCCGTCATGCTTTCTGGAAACTGCTGGGTGCCTGCACTGGTGAAGTGGGCAGCTTTTAAAAAGGTACAATTCCCCATCCTCACCGCCCCTCCTGGAGTGGCACACACGCACCCCAGCAGCACATTCCTGCAGTCCACTGCTGCTTCCTGCCCATCCCCAGCCCGTGCGGCTGGCAGGAGCACACCATTGCTGGGAGGGGGGAGGCCTCTGCCATCACCACAACTGGTGGAGGTAGGAAGCACGCTGGCCCTGGAGTTGTAGTCCAACATCTGCAGAAAGGCCGAAATGTTGTAGCCCTGCTCTAAATGACGAAGCCTATTGTTTCCCCTGGCAATGGTCAGGTTCAGTGATCTGCTATGAACTAGACCAGGAGTAACCCAGAGCATTTTACAGGATGTACAGAAAGGGGCTAATTTGTAAGTCCGGGGTCCAATCCGAAGTCACAATGTTGCTACATGAACGGTGATTATGATTAGCAGAATAAATTCTGACATAGTTCCTTGGAAACTGTAATTCACTTGTTGGGCATGTGTTGCAGCACACTTCATCAGATGCTGATGTGTTTACATACTCTTTGTGATTGGCTGCATGGCTGCTGCACTTTGCATTATGGTGGCAGCAGTACTAATACAATTGCTGTGAGCTGTGGAAATGACTAGCAAGTTCTCACCACTACTGTAGTGATTTGTTAAACTAAAAAACTCAGCGTTGATATCTGGTGCCCAGCCCATGACCTGTTCCTTAAAAAGAGTAGCTTACATGAGAGTCAAATGATACCAAGCAGACTGAATTATCAGCACACACACACACACCCCATTCACATCTGTGCTTGTGGTCTCTCAAGGTGATAGGCTACAAGCTGCTTCCATGTGGGTGGGAGTTTCGCTTTGGGGGGGGGGAGCTTAGCAATGCATGGATTATCAGATTTTTGATGCTTGATCTTGGAAAGTGCCCCCCCCCACACACACACACTTGGTTATAACTCAATGGATTCTGCTAGTGAGACCCAGTCTCCCCCACCATCCCTTAAGGCAGTGTTTCTCAGCTGACGGTCTGTGGACCGGTGCCAGTCTGCGAGGCATTAGGTACTGGTCCATGAGGCATCACTAATTAAAATCACCTCCCGCAAACAATTTTGGGCTGGCAGGGGCTGCTGCTGTGAGCTCTCCAAAGCTCATTTCTAGGGAGCCCTCAATGCTGGATAACGTTCATTTCAAGGAAGCGAAATGAACATCTAGGCTGCTGCCTAGAAATGAGCTCCAGAGAGCTCACCTGGGCCCTGTGGACCCTGGGCCCTGCCCCCTTTGCGCATAACATCACTGGGGGTAGGGCTGGGGGCAAGGGGGGGTGACCCCTTTACTAACTGCTGTTCCAGGAAACTGCTCACGAAGAATGCACCAGTCCATGACTTCAAAATAATTGAGAAACACTGCCTTAAGGTATCCCAGGAGTCTGAGAAGCAAGCTACAACTGAAGTGCCAATCTCATAAAGGAAGAGAACACTGGCCCTATCCAGACATTATGTTTCATGAGCACACAGAAGTCTGTACACTCATACAGGTTTTTGTGTGAATGACTATATCTATGTTCATTTTAAAAGTGAATTTCTACAGGACCCTCAAATGCACGGTACAGTTGAGACGTGCACTGCTATACCTGCATTCAACATAACAGGTGAATAACTGTACCTGTGTAAGTTCTGTGCCTGTGTGCACAGTGTTGAACATAACATGTGAATAGGGCCTACTGTGATGGGGAATTATCCACTCCCCAGGATAATATGATTCTTTGCTACACTAAAAAAGTACCATATGTGGTTCTTCATGCAACCTCCATAAGGCAAGACCAATACATGCATGAATATGGAGCTTATAGCAGAGTCCAGGATTCCAATGGCCTGTTACAAGCCTGCCTCCCCATGGAAAGCTCAGTAAAAAGGAGAGAAAAAGGCTTGCATTGAGTGCTGTGGTGGCACGGCCAAAAGAGAGCCAACAGGATAGGAATCAGACACTGGGTCTGATCCTAATTTCAGTCAGAGTGACAGACACCAAAAATGCAGGGATTAAAACTCACCTGCCTCACACAGGATTCCATTCTCTCTCTCATTTCCCCTTACAAGTTCCATAATATGCTTCAATTTCTGGGAAAAATTTATAGCCAGTACTCCAAAGCCTCCCTCATAAGCAGTCAGGTATTCGGACTTACACCATACAGCACACATGCATTCACAAGGAATCAGGATGCCCAGGAATCAGGATGATGGGAAGGGTTAAAGGGAAAGAAGGAGAAGCAGTTAGCACATCACCAGTGCATTAAAAGGGAGAGGAAAGGGAAGAGAGAAGCAACGCATGGGTTGCACTGTCACTACTTTAATAGTCAGCTCCACTGGGATAGAGGAGGAAAAGCAGCAAGGCCCATAGTGGACTATGACCTAGTTTTCAAATGCATGAGAAGCAACGGGGGGTGGGGGTGGGTGGGAAGCGAATGGATTAATGTGCACATGACATCTATTTTGGGGAATGCAAATTTTCTACTCTGTTCACAAGGCAGAAGGGAATGATCAAGGAATAGTGTGTGAATGCATTTTTTAAAAGTTAAGACAGGAAAGCTCTCCCACATTTCCTCATTGATATCCACTCTTCATTTTGTCTGTAGGGGAGAGGGTGGGGGAGAGAGAGGGAGAGAGAGAGAGAGAGAGAACACAAACACACAGGAGCAGAAAAAGGAAGGGTGATAGAGCTAGATCTCGTCTAATTAACAAAAATAGAAAATTCAGCAGCAAAAGGAATTATATTTTATTTTCATACAGCATTTTCATATCTGTAATGTTAAGAGCTCAGATGATGGATTATTCTAAGAAAAGGAAAATGCACATTAAGGTAGACTCTTCTTAAATTTGCAAGTAGAACAGGCACAATCTCTCTCTATATTCCTCTTTAGACATACCCATCGCTAATCTCATGCATGGCAGCTCTCGTGAGAGTTCGTGAGCAGCTGCTGGATAGCAGCGGGGATGAGTGGACCATGTCCAGGAGGGAAAGCAGCAGCAAAGCCGGCGGTGAGGGAAAGCGCCGGCAGGCGGGCAGTGAAGGAAAGCAGAAAGCACCGCCGGAGGGCAGTGAGAGAAAGCGGACTGGTAGGGGGAGAATGGACTGGGGCTGAAGTGGGGGGAGAAAGGACTGGGGGTGAAGACAAAATGAAGATGGGTGGAGAGACAGGGAGAACTAAGGGCACAGATGTTCTGTGCTGGTTCAGCTAGTACAATTGAATTCACAAGGACAGGCAGCTGATTAACCCTGCAGTCACATCCAATCAACATCTAAGGAACCTCTTAAAGTTCCTCTTTAAGATTCTGCTTCTTTCTCACCTTTCCCTTAATATTCTGGTAGTAAAAGCCCCTCCCCACTCCTTCCCTTTGTTGATCTGAACCATAATTTAGTGTTACACCTGCACTGTTGCTAACCACAGCTCCAATCATAATCCATATTTAAAACCAGGTTTTGAAGTAGATTTACGGACAATGGTTAATTATTAATTATTATTTCTTGTTTACAGGTGTTATTGACTGGTTTGTTTTATCCAGACATCGAATCCTTCCCAAGGACCTGGGATGGCTGAATTTTATCATCATCATTATTATTTTACATTTATATCCCGCTCTTCCTCCAAGAAGCCCAGAGCGGTGTACTACATACTTGAGTTTCTCTTTCACAACAACCCTGTGAAGTAGGTTAGGTTGAGAGAGAAGTGACTGGCCCAGAGTCACCCAGCTAGTTTCATGGCTGAATGGGGATTTGAACTCAGGTTTCCTCGGTCATAGTCCAGCACTCTAACCACTACACCATGCTGGTTAAGAGGGACCTGAATAGTGTTAAACTTGGTACACTTCAGTAGTACTTAAATGTGGTAAAAACCGACACAAGAGAAGGGAAGGAGAACTTTCTACCAGAAAAGAGAGGAGGGATCACATGTTTGACCAGGGAACCAGTCTGATGAACCTTAGTTTTCAGGCAGCCTGTGTTACATTGGCAGCATGCAGCTGCCTTTCAATACTTTCTATGTCCTAAAACCATCATTGAAGACAGCAGCAATTTTCAAAGAGAACCAGGAAAACTGTTTTTATTAGCCCTTTAAAAGCACCTTTTCCCTGCCATGTATGACATAATGCAAGATTAAAGCTAAATGCAAATTAACTAACTGTAGTTGCAGTAGGGCTGGTCAAACACATACTTGCAATGCTTTTGTTTCCTATTTATCTCCCCCAGGACACAGGCAGCTAAGCTTTTCTTAAAGTTGGACAGCTTCAGCAATATATTGCCTTTATGGCATGATTAAAAGAAATCAGGGTAAAATAATGACATAGTTTAAGACAGCAAAACAGGTGAGTAAATCATTAAACGTTTTCTTAGCATGCTACTGTATTAAGAAAAAGTTATTGCTTGAGTTCAAGATAACAGCATAGTGTGTGTTGAGAGACTTATAAATCTCCCAGAAGGCTTTTCTGCCTGAGGTACACTAGCAGACACATACTTAGATTAAACTTTCATCAGCAGATCTCTGTTTTTCATCAATCTTTCATTAGCACATGGCTTAGAAAATCATCTGGTCAGGTACCATTAAAAGGCTTTTCATCTTCTAAAGAGAAATCCAACCAAATAAATTACTACAAGAAAAAAAGTCTGAGAAAGAAATCCCAAGGACTGCAAGATCGCAATGACTTTCAAATAACTTAATATTCAAGAGGTAGGAGTTACTGCATTAGTCATCATAATTATTGTCTATCTGACAATGAACAGAAGAGAATACTTGCCCTAGCTAGCAAGCACCATTTGGAATTTTTGAAAGCTATGTCTTGTTGGAGAACCAGCAGACGGGGGAAGCGTAAAGCATTTCTTCCCACCCCCTGCTTATCTACTGAAAATTAACCCTTTGGTCCCATCATGTTGCATCCATTCAGTGGGAAATCTGGTTCCCCAATTATTTTGATAAACATGTAATTTCATCCCTGCATCTCCAGGTGTATATCTTGTAAGACTCAGTTGCAGGTACAGTTACATATAAAAGATACTGATTAATTCTACATTCACCCTCCTAATCTCTCTGTGCCCCATCCTGTAACCACCATATGCATGCATGTTAAGCACTCTGGAATTCTGTTCAGTTCCAACCCCACTCCCTCATGCAAACACATCAAGGAAGCAATAATACATCATAAGTTTCCATCTGTCTCACTCCTCTATTTGCTGGACCCAATAAGCCTGCAGTTGTTTTAGTTTCAGACCAGAATGTCTACTAAGACTGAACAATCAGTTATGCCTTAAGCCTATGCTTGTAGGTCAATTCAAGAGTTTCTCCTTAGGAAATCAATGATAATCTTTGGCCTATTTGGAGGTTCGTCTTCAGGCAAAACATCTGAGGAATTTCAAATGAAAGCCAAAGAATTTGATCAAACTACCACAATTTTTTAGAGGGGTTTCACCTTTAGCCTAAATATTTCACAAGGAAAACATCTATCTGTATTATAGAAGAGAACATGTAGAAGAGACAATAATTTGTTCTGAGAACCGAAATACAGAAAACCTAGTGGGAGACATTTTTATAAGCGACAGTCAATTATATATATTTTTGGAGAACAAATTTATAAACATCAAGCCAGATATGTCTAGGAAAGGCACGAGTGGGAGGGGCAGCCAGAGCTACCCCTGTCATCTGTGAGGGAGGATGGCAACTCCATCAAGGCCCCTCCTGTGAGGAGCAACTATCCAGGCAGTCCTGACACCATATTGTAATAGAGAGATGGTTTGGATTATATTTTGGCCAGCCAGCATGCCCTGTGTGATAAAGAAATGAGCGCACTATGAGGCAATACCTACCACCCTGAAGTACATTTTAGATTTATCACAACTGAAATGCACTGGCTTTAAATGCAAGGGTCATACATTGTAACTTTGTAGACTGATCTCTATCTGGACAGATCTCCAGTGTGTAGTGTAGCCATGGCAGGGCTGCGCAACTTGGGCTCCCCAGCAGCTGTTGGACTACAACTCCCATCAGTCCTGAGGATGATGGGAGCTGTAGTCCAACAACAACTGGAGGGCCAAAGCTGTGCAGCCCTGAACTATGGGCTAGCTCAGAAATCGGCATTGCAGTACACGTGTGCTGCGGTTGCCTTTCTTCAGTCATGCTCACGGCCCAAAGGTACTGCTTAAGGGTCTGAATGGTAAACCAGTCAATACCTGGTTCAAATCTCCCTTCTGCAGCAACTCACTATTGGCCTTAAGCAAGTTACTCTTCTCTGAGCTTCAGTCTCTTATCTGCAATATGGAGATAATAACACCTAACTCTGAGGGCTGGTATAAATATTACTGTGATAGTATATGTGAAGTAGGGATGAGCACAATATCCCCATTTTCAGGGGACGAACCATAGCTCAGCGACAGAGCACATTCTTTGTGTCTCCAGTTAAAATGATTACAGGTAGTAGGGCTGGGAAAGGCTCCTGCGTGGGCTCTTGTCAGCATAGTCAGTGGCTGACATGTTGCACAAAGCAATGCCAGCGTTTCTGGCCTGCTGGGGCTGCTGTGCACATGAAAGCCAGCCCCGGCAGTTCTGTGCAAAAGTGCAGCTGTGCAACTACTAAAAGCAGGGTGTGGACACTTCTGCAGCCCTACTTCCACAGTGGCCACATACTGTTTTAAGTAGTTGTGGAACTGCACTTTTGTGCAACTCCACCGGGACTGGCCTTCCTATGTGAGACAGCCCTGGCGAGTTGGAAAAGCTGGTGCTGCCTTGTGCAACATGTCAGCCAGCATTTGGTCGGATGTGCCAATATTTTGATTCAGTATAAGCCAAATCCTACTATGAATGATCAGTGAAATCTTGTCAGATACTGTAAATATGATTTAGTTTCATCAAACATTACACAGTATATACTACTAAAACTGGTTTCAGATAGAATAGACAGTGTTGGTAGATGGACCAGTCTCGTGTGTTCAGATTCCTATTATCGCAAGTGCTAAGCACTGCTGTGTTCATGGAAATAACTGCTAATTTTACTTTTAGAAAGCTTGGTCCGCATTAAAATTTCAGGGCTGGCTCAAGGTTTTTTCACTTGTGTTCAATTTGAGGCAAGTTAGTTTTAGCAGCCACCTAAACCTGCCTTAGGGATTAGCTAATACATGTTAACTAATCTAGACTATAAAACCATAGATGTCTCAGGGATTGACCAGTGAAACACAAGAGATATTGGATTCACTGATGAAAGCCAGTCTGCTAAGCAATTTGCAGGGAGAAAACCCTAGAATGGTGGTCTCTGGCTGCTACTTAGTCTGCGTATCTGGTTGGGTTGGCCTTGCTAATTTCCCCACACGTTATAGATATGTGTACACAACCAAGGAGACCCAAAGTTGCTTTATATAGGAGACACATGTTGTGTGAACTGGCCCTTGGTTATGGCTTAGAGACACTCAGATGGAAGCTACTCATAGCATTGCAGCCAAGGCCCTTTCCTCAGTCCTTTTTCCAAAGCTTGAAGGTGATGATTTGAATGAGAAAAGGAAAGAAGAATGAAGGGAGCTTTATCCATTCCTGCCTATCCTCCTGAAATACCACCCTACCCCAAACCACTTTTACTCTTGCAAATCCATGTTTACCTCACAAACACAGTCTGAAACACCACAGGGGAAAAAACAGCTGGGGTTGGAGTAGAGAAGAAAAGTGGCGGGTGGGGGAAAGTTAAGCGTTCCCTTCCCTCTTCCAATGCAAAGTGTCTCCTTCCAAGAGTTCTTTGCAAGGGAAAATCCTGAACACTGCATACATAATTTCAGATGATGAATCAAAAGCTTCTGAAAAATCCTACCTGAATGTAATTTTGATACAGAAGATTGAGAACATTCTTTTAAACTAATTTTATTGACAGAAAAATGGATAGAGATATATTGCCCAATAATTTCAGGGATAAAAAGCACATATTCCGTTGACTGCAAGGATGCCCCCTATGTCCATAAAATATGCATTCTACACAAGCATATCTGAACAACATAAAGGAAAAGTAAATGCATTTTCAAACTCACCGGCCATTGTCACGGCCTACTCCCCAGACTCGGATGCTTACGATGGGCTGAGAATGAAGAATGCTGCGATCCATGGGGTCAACCAAATTTAGCATGTCATTCTCCAGGATAAGATACATGTCTTTCCCCTAATTTAAAACACACACCATAACCTGTTACTCATCCAAACACATATTTGTCCCTCATAATGTTAATTTTGGGAGAAGGAAGAGTATTTGCAGGGGGAGGTTTACAAGACATTTAGCTCTTCCCTTGCCCAGTGATTCTCTTCTATAAATCGACCCACAACCCCCATAGTTTTCATTTACTTTTAGGAAGTTTATTATTTTTTTGGCCAACTGAGCTCCAAAATCAGAAACAAGCTTAGCTAAGTGAAAAATGGCTGCAGGGGTGGGGTAGGGCAAGTAGTGGACACTTAAAGAGCAGAACTGATGGACAGAGCAGGGTTAAATATCCTCCCACTTTCTATTTTTTTAATCTACAACTGTTCCCCTGCTCTTGTATTGATTTGGCAAATACAGGTTTGGAATATATGTTTGCTAAGGTAACAAGTAGTTCTTCCCTAAGGACTGCTGCCTTTTCTGTCCAATACCAAGTAATTTGTTTGTTCTGGGAGCATCTGAAAATAATTTGTTTCAACAAGGGTTAAGAGAACAAAACAGGCATTTAAACATGAAAATAAAAAAAGCGAACTAAAGTTGATTAGCCTTTAGCAAAGTAATTTATTTTTTGATTATATAAAGCTCTGCTCATAGCAAACGTAAAGGCCATACACAAACAGTAATTCAAGAAACAAGTTCTTTGGTTTGCATTTCATCTAGGGTAAGTTTTAGAATGAAAAGGATGCTATCATTCGTAACAATGTCTTCAAAATTTTAATTCAAAATGCATGATGCCCTGTAGTTTGTCCTCACCAACTTAATAAGATGCTTAGAAAACACCTCTCACTTCCCAAATAAATAAATAAATACAATAAGTCTTTCTAGTTTTCTTTTTCCAAGAAAGAACCGGCCAGCTGTTTCCTGTCATTTCTGTAGGTCACAGCTGCTCAACTTTGGCCCTCCTGAAGATGTTGGCCTACAACTCCCATAATCCCTGGCTATTAGCCACTGTGGCAGGGGATTATGGGAGTTGTGGTCCAAAAACAGCTGGGGGACCCTAAGTTGAGTCTGTGGCAACACTGGTTAACAACTGATACCCTCCCACTCCCACTTTAGTGACCTTTTAAAAAATAGTTACTAGTTTGTTTAGAGCTGGTGTGCCCTTTCCTCTATGTCACACAATCTGGCAAACAAAGTTATCCTACACCAAATTATTACATGCAACGGAGCCTCACCAATCCCCTTTAAAAGCAGAAAGCAGGGAATACCATCCTTGTCTCTCTATAGGAAGAGGAATCCCTTTCATTACACTGGGGAAATGATATAGAACAATTGGCAAGCAAAGAACTAAATGAAAAGTATAGATTATTTAAGATTAGGAAAAGTTCTATGTTTTTGCTTCCAAGAACTGGCATTCTCCTTCAGGCAAGGGGACTTAGTGCCATGATAGGCTCCCTCTTGATATTAATCATCTGCAGTTTTGCTTAACATTCTCCATAACCATAACGTCGTCACCTCTTTTTATATACTGACCTAGCACTTATTTTGTTCTAGCTGAATTAGTAGAAAGAGCGAGAATCTGGTAAGCCACCTGTTAGGGACAAAAGCCAGATGTGATATGTCAAGCTCCCATCACCCCATAATGAAGACCACAATGTGATCAGGTTTATCAAGGGATTAGAGCAGATTCTCTGTGAGGAAGAGTTAAAGTGTTTGGGGCTCTTCAGTGTAAGGCGGGAAATGATAAGGGGGAATACAACAGAAGTTTATAAAATTATGAATCATATGAAGAAGGTAAGAGTGAGAGAAATCTTTCTCTCAGTTCTTTAATGTTAGAATGTGCATTTTTGTACACTGCTTTGAGCTTTTAAAGCTCAAAGTACATTTAAAGTATACCTTAAATATACTTCAAATAAAGTATATTTTACTTTACTAACACGAATAAATATTAATCAATAATTTATGGACTTCTCTATCATAAAATGTGATGATGGCTGTTAGATGAGATGGTTTTAAAACTGGTTAGACAAATTCATTGCTGGATATAAATGGTTATTTGTTATGATATTTAAGTCGACCTTCCAAGTCCAGAGGAGGTCTGTCTCGGAATACCAGATGCTTGGGACAAACATCACAGGAGGTTGCTACTATCCATACCCTGTTTGAGGGTCATGGTTGGAAAACAGATGTTGGCCTAGGTGGATCCTTGGTCTGATCCAACAGGGCAGTGCTTTTGTTCTTATAAGGTTCTTCTTATGTTCAGCCAATACAATACCCTCCTAACTGAGGACCACAATTAATGAGGTCACCTTGGAACACTTAGTAGCCTCTGGTTCTGAGAGTCACTACAGGCAGCCACAGCTGGAGGAGCTCCTTGTAGCCACTCACTAGAGAAATCAAGGACATTTCCCCACTGATTGTTTTACTTCCTTTTTCACTCTGGCAGTGGCTGTTTTTGCATGAGCAGGAAAAACCAAGTGGCCGGTTCAAATCCCTGCTGGCACTATATCGGGCAGCAGTGATATAGGAAGATGCTGAAAGGCATCATCTCATACTGCGTGGGAGGAGGCAATGGTAAACCCCTCCTGTATTCTACCAAAGAAAACCACAGGGCTCTGTGGGCGCCAGGAGTATAAATTGATTTGATGGCACACTTTACTTTACTTACTTCAAAAGAGACAAAAAGATTTGCCACATTTCTTACCTCTCCCCAGATGCCAACTGTGTCTCTTATATCATTTTTACAGTAGGAGAGCTGCCGGATGCAATTGTTTACAGCAACACTGCTTTTTCCGGGAGCCAAATCTTCCTCTGCCATTTCTACCCATCCCAAAGAACGAACAGCAAAGCACTGTAAAGTAATGAGAAACACAAGTGTTACATTTTAGATCTTAATTATTTAATCAATACTTTTACAAGCTTTACATTCTGCTTTTGCTGTACACTAGATAACACAATAACATGGTTAGAGTGCTGGACTAGGACCGAGGAAACCTGAGTTCAAATAACCCATTCAGCCCTGATACTTGCTGGGTGACTCTGGGCCAGTCACTTCTCTCTCAGCCTAACCTACTTCACAGGATTGTTGTGAGGAGAAACATAACTATGTACACTGCTCTGGGCTCCTTGGAGGAAGAGCGGAATATAAATGTAAAAATAAATAAAATAAAACATAAAAATGTGCACCAGAATTTGATAATCACTGCATTTAGACTCTAATATGATTTTTCTTCTCTCCCCGTTTTTTAACAGCTTCATTCGTAACTTAACAGGTACAAAAAGTTTGAAAAACAGATACACCAAGCATAAATACAAATTATCACTATATACAAAATAGCAGGCAATGCAGACAAAATAGTCTACACATTCTCACATGACTTCTTAATGCAGATGGTCAACAGGAAATGTTTCTATCACATTGATTTTGCAGAACAAACATTCTGTTGATACACTTTCATATGCCAAAATAATATTTGCCAGGCAAGAAAAAATTATTAGTTTTAAATTAATTTGCTCTGGGGTTATAAACAGCACCTCTTCCCACACACTCAAGTAAAATTGTTCACCACGCAAAGTTCACTATTCAATCATATTGCAGTGACTGGACAATATCATGTAATCATGTGAGAATAAGTTTACCTGAAAAAGGCTGAATTTATCATTTCCCAGGGTTGATTTGATTTAATCATGATTTAAATCACTTCACAGAAGTCCTCAATTTTAATTATTTAAAACATAATTTAAATTACTAGTCAGAAAGATTCTATTTAATCATCAGTTTCTATAAAAGTACATTCTTGTTGTCTAATATAAACCTAACATATATTCAGAAACAGATGTAGGTTTCATTTTTAGAAGGTAGGTACACACTAAAAGAGGCACATATTTCTCATAATGCTGTTTCATTTGGGCAACCAAGTCTTGCATTTCGTTGTTACACGGTTTGCATTTCATATGCATGCCTTTCTTACCCACAGGTACAGGAACTTTACTAAAATATTCCCAAACAGTCTCTCTTATGGCCTGCAGCCATGATAATTATTTCCCTTCTACAATAAAGGGCACATGTGGAAAAGGTTTCCTCAGGACTGCATGAATATGCAAATCCTCTATTCATTTACTGACTATCTTTGTCACTGCAGTTTTTTTTGGGGGGGGGGCTTGACTGTGTGTGTGCGTGCGCGCACTACATGTACACCACCTGCAGAATAAGACCAATCAGGTCAGTTATCTCTCATCCCCATATGTTCACGGGATATAATTAGCTAACATGTTCACAGGATATAATTAGAAGTTATAATTAATATTCATGATGATATCTTCTTTACGTTTTTTTAAAAAAACAATTTAAATAAAACCCAATTTAAATTTCATTTCTTAGTGCAGATCTTCCTGCTATTTGTTCATAGCTTTCAGATTATTTTCTAGTTCTATGAAATCATACCCCAACTACATTTTACACGAGGGCTTTGGTAAAGCTATATGCCTGAGAGAAACTTTCATCTCAACTGGGTTCTCACATCCGGTCCCTTTTTTCTTTTATTACAATGCGAAGTAGATTCAGATGGCCATGTATGCTGTGGCAGCTGCTTCAAAATGCAGTGGCCTTGACATGGATACAGTTAGCTGTGCTCAAGTCCTGCTGAAAATCAAGGATGTAGTGAACAGAGAGTGGGTCTGTGTTCATAGGGAGCCCAGCCGATGCAAGGAAGAGGCGCACAGCCAGGCCAGCTACCAAGGGAGGCACCATCGGCTGCACTGGGAACCCCAGCAGCTCCTCCAGAGGCTTTGCAGCTCCCCAACACAAAGCAGCACTATGGGTTCTATGAAGCCGTCTGCTCTGTTACAGCTTTTATTTTATTTATTTATTTATCAAATTTGTACACTGCCCCAAACTTTAGTCTCTGGGCGGTTAACAATAGCATAAAAACAGTGTAAAACATATACAAAAAACCTTAAAAACAATTTACCAATTTAAAAATAAACCAGAGATTAAAACCCCAAAATTTTAGGAAGCTGAGAAAGCCTGGGCGAAAAGATGGGTTTTCAGGTGTTTTTTAAAAAATTGCCAGAGATAGGGACGACCGTATCTCAGCGGGGAGTGCATTCCACAATCTTGGGGCAGCAACCGAGAAGGCCCATCTCTGTGTAGCTACCATATGAGTTGGCGGTAACTGGAGACGGACCTCCTCAGATGACCTCAATGGCTGATGGGGCTCCTAATGAAGAAGACGCTCTCTTAGATACCCAGGGCCAAGTTATAACTAGCACTTTGTATTTTGTCCAGAAACATATTGGCAGCTTTGCCCCTGTTGAAAATAATAGGGTGTACATTCTTCATAACTTAAGTCCCATTGATTTCAAGAAGACTAAAGTGTGACTAACTTCCTTTGCGTTGAAGCACTAACTATAATTACATGGAGCACCGGTCATTTGTAGCAGGTGGTCATGAAGGGAAGCAAATTTGACCTAAGCTCTACAGTTGCACACTTTTAATCAGCTTTGGAATATGGCAAAATTTGCCTTATTGCATGGCAGGACATTCTTCTCATGGCGGCAGTCACTATGTGCTGAATTCACCAGTGGCCCAACCATGGTGGCAATGACCACTCTGAGACCAGGGATTTGCAGCCTCACAAGCAAACTAGTTCTGTAAAATTCAAGCATGCAATAAATGCTACCTTTACCTATATTGCCACAACAGTCATAGGCTAGAACCTATAGCTTACCTAGTGAATAGATTACTTTCCCCTTTCCTTTTAGTATATCCCCCACAACACATCACAAACTGCTTTTGAAACTTCCTTAATTTCAAAAGAGAGTTGCCATGTGGCATGTAGTGGTGGAGGCTGCTCTTAGGGAAAGGCATCTCCAAGGCTTCCTTAGATGCAAAAAATGAATTGCGTAGTTCTTCTCATATAGGCAAGAGTAAATAGGGAGACAAATACAGATGTATGAGGAAAACAGTTATTGGGGGCCCTGACAGAAGAAAAACTAAGTAGCAGCAAATGATCTCTCTCTCTCTCTCTCTCTCTCTCTCTCTGTCTCTCTTTTTTGCGAAGGAGGAAAATGAGGGCTGGGCAAGTAATGTCAGGACAGCCAGCCTGACATTACTGTACTTACATCACCCACATTAGATGGAAACACTAATTTGGGACAGATCTCATATCCATATTTACTTGCTTAATGTTCATATTAGAAAACCACATTTTAAAATATTTTCCAGAGATACAGACAACAAAAAATGCAAACGTCTAATGAAGTGACAGAATTGTGTTCAAGGGAACCAACCTCCTGGGACATCAAACAAATCTCTACAATAAATGAAAGCTAATTATAAATGATAAAAACAGAAAGATGCTTAGCTAACACAGTTGTCACAGCATGTGAGAGCTATATTTATTGAAGACATATGGTCCTTTTTGCAAATGTAACCAACACAAGGTTGTTGAGAAATGCTAGAACATATCGTTAGTTACTACGGTTCAATATATAAGCTATGATATACTGATTTTTCAAATGTAAATCATAGCACTCCATAAAATTACATACATACTGCCATGGCTGTTTAAAGAATTTTCTAGAGAAATCAAATATCTCAGAAAGCCAGTCCCTTTCAACTCACTCCCATCTTCTTGCCCTTATTACTTTCTCCATCTGGCTTTCCAATAAAGCTTTCCCTTTTCATCCATCTTACAAAATTATACTCCCTCTCCAAGTTCTCCCGCCTTCAAATAAGGAGGAAAAAGAAGCAGGAAAAAAGCCACTTCCACCAGGTATCATTTAACTAGATTAAAATAGTCTTTTCAGAACCCTTAAATGAGAGTATACACATTATTGTTTACAATCTTTTCTATTTTTCTGGTTCCTTGCCATGAGAAAAACAAGGGCAGAGGGGCCATATTAATGTAAATTGCAGTTCTCAGATATTCTTACTACGATAGAAAACTGCCCCAGTGGTGCAATAGTAATAAATATTTGGGGAGCAAAGAGCAGATTCTCTCTCACACACAAGCTCTTAGGGATAATGTAGAAAGCTTGTTTGTTCAGCCAGATGCTGGAGTTCCAGCCACAGCTGCCGACCAGTGCCATTAATGGCATCATCTCAGGGGATTTGGGGGAGGGATTCGTTTTTCATGTACAGAACTTGCCTGGTAGTACCATTGAGGGCTTCCCTAGTTAACAGGGGATAGTTAATGTTATCAAGTGCAATGGCAAGCAATTATTTGGAAAAGAGAAGTCACATGGCACTTAGATTTCTAAAATGATAGTGGGGTGAGGGGATGAGCACCACAAAAGAAAGAACTGATATGGTTATACTTTATCATACAATGGAGACAACAGTGCTGATGCAATCAGTCTGTGCTTCCTTCCAGCTTCCAGAACTAGCATGAGACCTCTCCTCTCCTCTCATGAGCAAGAACTAGGAGGAGACAGGCTCCCAGAGAAAACCCTGAGACTATCCTCCATCGAGACTTCAAGAACAGAGACAGAAAACTGAGCAGCATCATTAGCAGCAGCATTTATAAGATTTCTCTTATTTACAGAGTTATAATACTTTGCTTTTTCATTTCTACTGGCAGAATATATATATTTATATACTGAGGGTGGGGTGGAGTTATTTTATTTTCAGACCAACCTGAAATAATACATATTGATTCATTTTGTATGGTCTTTGTGGGCCTTTAAAACACAGCGTATTCTTTATTCTTTACTACTGCTGCCACCCTGTGACTAACAAGATGCATTGCTGCCACTGCCAGCATCTAGCATATATCAGCAAACCTTTCAAGAGGTTTTCTTGGAATCTTGTTTAATTTTAAGCAGAGTTCTGGTTCTAGATGTCTGTGTTGTACATCTTGTACAATTTGTAAATATGTCATTGAAACAATGAAAGGAAAGGAACCTTGACAATTCACAGAGCGACAGATGGTTAGCAAGCCAAGGGAATGTACAATACAGCGGGAAGTGAGTATTTTAGTTTTGTTACTTTTAAATGTCTCACTTTTAATTTAAAATAGACGCCTGCAGTCAAAGACCTGGCTGGTTGTTTCAAATTAATATGCAGTTCTTAATCTTTGCATTCCTATTGCAGCTGTTCCTGCTAACTGGGCAAAGAGGCACCTTTTAAAGTGGTGATTCTCTTTATTTGGCAGGGGGAGAGCAACTGTGCTGGGGGTACCCAACACAGCATCCCTCCAGTGGCCGTTCCTGGTGTCTATCTTATGTTTCTTTTTTAGATTGTGAGCCCTTTGGGACAAGGAGTCATTTTTACTTATTTATTATTTCTCCATGTAAACCGCTTTGGAAACTTTTGTTGAAAAAAAGTATATAAATATGTATTATTCTTTCTTTCCTAAACACTTTTGTTTCTCCTGGATCTGAGCAGCTCAGCCAATGGAAAAGCAAGACTTTTGAAGTGGTGGCACCATAAAATATATTGAGGGATGGCACAGAAGGGGCAAAGAGCATTTATGGGTCCCATATATTAGATTTTTGAAAGAGAAATGGGGCAGGGATGGTGGAAGGGCAAACTGCTCGTCTGAGGGGGCACTTGCCCCCTTGCTGCCCTTCTGAAGCTACCCTTGGTATAAGAGTAATTTAGCCCATAGTTGTTTAGTTGCAGCCAATGACATAGTTGGCTGTCGCACCTTTCTAGCTCTGCTCTACAACCCCGCATGCATATACTCAATGTGTGAAGTGGGATGCATCCACACAATGAGTGGAATGTTGGCAAAGACAGCCTATGTGCATCCATAGTTCTACGCTTTATCAGAAGTTCTATGCAACTGGGGCCCCTGCTAGTTTGGAGAGCTTATGTGTCTACAGCTGTACGCACATAGCCCTGCTCTGATGTTCCACTGAACACATGGATAACAAGGGGCAGGGGCAGGATGTGCTCTGATGCAGAGACAGGACCAACAGGCACTGCTCTGCTCCCCACTCCCTGCACTGAGCATATATATAGGAGGTTCATTAGAATACGGCTCATATGATAGAAGGCCAGCTCGGACAATCAGGCCCAGAAGCTTCACCATCACAATCGTTCATGCATTACAGTTCAGCTATAGTTTGCCTAGTTCTTGGACTTTTGAGCAGCTTTTATTTATCTATGTGGGTAAGTTACACAGTACACAGTTCTACCAGTTTCGTTTTTACTAGCCTGGATTGCTTTTGGCATGAAAGCAGAGTCTCAGAATGAAGATGCCTGGACAGCTTGAAAGTAAATAAGGTCTAGTCTGTATAAACAACAGACCACACTGTAAACCTCTACCTGTATAAACAACAGTCTGTATAAACAGCAGACCACACTGTAAACCCCTGCCTGGTCGATACCACTTCAGACTGCAACTGAGAACTGCAAGTTGAGTCCAGTCCTGTCCCATTCCCCCACCCCCTGCCTCCACACACAGAAATTTAGCACATCAGGAAAATGGGGCTGAGTTTAACTGTGATTTATCCACCTGCAGTCTGAATTGGTACAAACCAGGAACCATTTGAGAAGACTAGATCTTATCCTAGTATATAGTAACTCCAAATTTACTGAGTAGCAAGTGTCAGGTTGTGTAAGATAAGAAATAGCCCATTTTCCCTTTCAAGAGAAATTAGTGGGTTTGGACAAGTAGAACTTCTATAGCCTGGGTGAATCAGCAGGCATCCTGACTAAATTATTTAGCAGAAGTCCTACTGAAATGACTAACTTGTCCTATTAATTTCAATGGAACTTCCATTGAGTAATGCAGTCAGGTTGTCAAGCATTAATTGTAATTGTGGTTCTGAGCCCTAAAAATTTAAGACAAAGTCAACCTTCACTCTGTGAAGCCATATACATACTTTCTCTCTTCCTACCCCATTCTACAGATAACTGTTTCATACCACACAGTCCCTGGTTCCATTCTTGTCTCTAAGTTTGACGTGAATTCAGAAGGGGACAAGCCATTATGTCTCAGCCTTAACCCCCTGCGCCCAGATTTTAATCAGAGATGTAACAACACTGAACATAGGAAGCTGCCATATACCGAGTCAGACCATAGGTCCATCTAGCATTGTAGTATCGTCTACCCATCTAGTATTGTGTACCCAGACAGGCAGCTGCTTCTCCAAGACTGCAGGCAGGAATCTCTTTCAGCCCTATCTTGGAGATACTACCAGGGAGGGAACTCGGAACTTAGATGCTCTTCCCAGAGCAGCTCTATCCCCTAAGGGGAATATCTTACAGTGCTCACAGATTGTCTCCCATTCATATGCAACCAGGGCAGAACCTGCTTAGCTAAGGGAAAAAGTCATGCTTGCTACCACAAGACCAGCTCTCCTCTCCCTACCTACCTCTGACCTACCTTTCAAGGCTGTTGCAAGAATCACTACACTAGTGCATGTGAAGTGCCCTGAATACTTGAAAGCACTATATAAGGATGCTAAATATTACTACTATTACATTATTAATTAAAATTCAGCAAACACTATTTTAAATGTGTTCACTATCAAGCAGACAGAACAAGCAATGCCTTGGCAATCCACTGTTGGGTCCTGATTTTCCATTCAGGACTCACAACTCAACCTGTTAAAAACAACAACACTTCCTCTTATTTCACTTGAATACGGCCAACCCTTTATCCATACAGTCTCTACGTAAGTCATTACATTATTTAACAAGTAATTTTACTGCAGAGCACTCAGCAGATGTATCTTAGGAACCACATTTAGGTCAAAAAATTAACTATTTCTTATTCAAGCATTACAAGCTTGAAGACATCTTGGTCTAAGACAGGAGATTAAGCAATTTCTCTGCTGCAAGAAAACTTCTATACCTGCTAGACTGAAACATATTTAAGACAGCTTACAGTGGCACTGATGTAGAAATTAAACACTAGAAAATTGCACAAAGAAAAATCAAGCAATCCACATAAAAACTCCTAATTTAAAAGGCCAAAGTATTTTCCTGCTTTCCCCATTTTTCTATCAAAGATATTGCTCTGAAATAAACATTGTTTAACTCAAAATAGACAAGCAGATGTTTTATAGTTCAAAGAAAACAAAACACATAGCAGTCATGGTGGACAGAACCAAATCTCTAGTAGTTATGAAGTTAACATGCAGGGGTGCAGGTGTTCCCCAGGAATTGCTTTAGTGTACAGCTTCTTGCACGTAATATTAATATTATCTTATTTTATTTTGGGCTCCAATCAAGGAAATTGCAACATTCCCTAACATTTCTACTCTACAGAAGGTTGTCTGCAGGTTGAATGATATCCAAAATGGTACTTTATTGTTGCTGGATTTAAAAAAGCTAACAAACCAGCAACACAGGCCCTGATGCACATATACTGATGTGCAAAAGTGGGCTGTCCAAGTATCTGTGCTTGTGTAGTTCACAGAATGCATACACACTAAACAGATGGTTGCCACCATCACCTTTGTCAGCTATGATGACCTGATTAAAGGAGGAGAGAGGCATAACGACACTGGATGAAATCCCCTCAACAGAAAGTGGCACCAAAAAGGTCACTATGCCAACCATCTGTCTAAGTGGCCAAAGCAATGTTCTTTGCTATTTTTCAAGCAGGGCCTCTTGAGCAAAAAAAACCCTTCAATATGAGAGCCATTTCCCACTGCGCTGACTTCTACACTGTACTGCACTTTCCCCCAGTGCCTGGTGGGTTCCTTAAGAGAAACACAGCCCTTTCGAGTCCTAGCAACATCTGGGAAGTGTGGTCCCTAGTTGGTATACAGGAGACACAATACTCAAGATAAAGTGACTCACAATTTCTCCTTAAGGACCTTTGTTTATTGCATTTTTAAAAACCCAGATAAAAACAAACCAACAAATGTTTCGACGTCAAATACCTCAGCTTCAGTGTTCTTCCAACTCTTTCTATGGATCACAATTTTATATTGTTCTACCGTAGCTTCCACTCTAATTACACACAACCAGGTAGCCATTTCTTAATCAACAAATAAGGCAGAGGGAAAGACGGAAGGATGGGGGTGGGGGAGGAAAGTAAAACGCGAGCCAAGAACATGCAGCTGTGTTATGTTCATTCCATTACACACCCTCTAATGACCAATGTACTTAACCGTCTCTCTTAATTCTTCCCTACCATTTACACTTGGTTTTAATTTATCTATATATATCGCCTCCCTGATTTTTCTTCGCACCAGGCATCATTCTACCTCCAACACATTCACTGTAATAGGCATTGTTATCTCAACATGTTGTTTTGCCATGTGCACGGACCACAATCTCTCTCTATTAATATATTTCATGTCTGCCAAGTGTTCTTTGAATCTGATGACTAACTCCTCTTACTGTTTCTCCTATATAAAACTCCCTACACTCTTGGCATATTATTTTACACACGACTCTTTTCAGTTTACAACTCCCCTCCCCTACTTCACATACTGGGCAGTCTGTCCTTTTGCTTTTCCTTATGGTCCTTTGCTATGCACTCCCTACAGAGCTCTATGGGGAAAGGGCTGGGAAGGCCTACACTTAGTAGCATTCCTTGCCTGACTTCCAAGATGGCACTGGGGTTTGAGAGGGGTTTACTTCCTTTAAAGGAGTCCCACCAATTCTGGGCAAAGTGCAGCACTGCGCAGTGGGAACAGTCATTTCCACATGGTGCCAATGGGGCTGTGTGGAATATTCAACTTCGGCCAGAGTTCCACACAGATCTGTACCTGTGTACACTGTACGACTTGTTGAATACATATGGATTGTATGAATGCTGAACATAACGTATGAATATATGGCTCTTCTCTCCTGAAGTTCATCGGTTCTCTAATGCAATTAACACCCCCTCCTTCTCAACTTTTCCCAGGTACCTTTTTAACCTGCTGAAGCGGTTTTGCAGCAGAAAGGGAACAGGCATGTGGAACTTTGTTATGTAAATAACAACAGCATGACTGACCTCTGTTAGAAGCATGGGGCCTGGCAACTCCTAGGCCAATAAAAACAAAGAACAGTTTTGCCTGTTTTATTGCTGTAAGTAATCCTGAATATTTTATAGAGAGGTGATTATATAAATCAATAATAAAATATAAATATAAATATAAAATAAATATAAAACAAATGGGCAGATAGATAGTGGCAATTAGGATTAGACATCTACCGTATTGAAGTTTTAAACCTGGCTCAGAGATGTTTTTAAAAGACTTAAGAGCTAGTTTTTAAATCTCACATATAACATTTCAAAGGGCTATTCATGTATTATTTATTTATTTATTTATTTACACAGTCAGGCAGGTGTTATTGACTGTTTCGTTTTATCCAGACATCGAATCCTTCCCAAGGACCTGAGATGGCTGAATTTTATTATCAATGTTGTTGCTGTTATTATTATAGATACTGTTGCAGAATATAGGTTGTTCCCAGTAAAGTTGCTTTTTGTAAATGGCTGATGGTGATTTCTGTGGCCCCTATGGTGTTGAGGTGCTCTTCAAGGTGTTTTGGAATTGCACCTATGGCGCCAATTACCACTGGGATTATTTGTGTCTTCTTCTGCTACAGCCTTTCAATTTCAATTTGTAGATCTTTGTATTTTGTGATTTTTTTCTATTTCTTTTTCTTCTATTCTGCTTTCCTTTGGTATTGCTATGTCGATTATTTTAACTTGTTTTTTTTCCCTCAACTACAGTTATATCTAGTGTATTGTGTGGCAGATGTTTGTCTGTTTGTAGTCGGAAGTCCCATAATATTTTTACATCTTCATTTTCTACAACTTTTTCAGTTTTATGGTCCAACCAATTTTTGGCTACAGGTAGCTTGTATTTTTTGCAGATGTTCCAGTGTATCATCCCTGCTACCTTGTCATGCCTTTGTTTGTAGTCAGTCTGTGCAATCTTTTTACAACAGTTGATTGGGTGGTCCACGGTTTCATCTGCTTCTTTACAAAGGTGGCACTTGCTGTTTGTTGTTGATTTTTCTACTTTTGCTCTGATTGCATTTGTTCTTAGTGCCTGTTCTTGTGCAGCCAATATTAGACTCTCTGTTTCTTTCTTCAAGTTGCCATTCTTAAGCCATTGCCAGGTCTTGGTGATATCTGATTTTCCACTTATATTGTGCAAATATTGACCATGCAGTAGCTTATATTTCCATTTTTCTGCTTGGTTCTTGATTTGTTCTTTCTTGTAGGCCTGCTTTCTTTGATTGGTGTTGAATAGTTTCTCGTTATTGACCATTTTAAGTGCATTTTCTTCACTGTCCTTGATATATTCTTCAAGGCCTCTTTTCTCCTCCTCTACTGTTTGATGGACTTGCAGCATTCCTCTTCCACCTGAGCTGCGAGGGAGGTATAGCCTATCTACATCACTGCGGGGGTGCAGAGCATGATTGATGGTCATGATTTTCCTGGTCTTACGATTTAGCGTCTCTAGCTCTGCCTGGGTCCAGTCTATTATTCCTGAAGTGTATCGGATTATAGGTACAGCCCAGGTGTTTACGGATTGTATGGTGTTCCCACTATTGAGTTTGGACTTGAGGAACTTTCTAACGCTCCGAGTGTATTCACTTGCAATTTTTCTTTTAACTTCAGTGTGTATGATGTTATCAGCCTGGACTTAAGAGCTAGTTTTTAAACCTCACATATAACATTTCAAAGGGCTGTTCATGTGTTGTTGTTGTTGTTACTACTTCAATTTCTATACCGCCCTTCCAAAATGGCTCAGGGCGGTTTACACAGAGAATTAATTCATTAATAAGATGGACCGCTGTCCCCAAAGAGCTCACAATCTAAAAAGAAACGTAAGATAGGCACCAGCAACAGTCACTTGCGGCACTGTGCTGGGGGTGGATAGGGCCAGTTACTCTCCCCCTGCTAGATAAAGAGAATCACCACGTTAAAAGGTGCCTCTTTGCCATGTTAGCAGGGGATGTACTACATGAATACATGAAACCATACATTACAAGTGTATTTTACAACATTAAAACAAAATAATTTGTTCTTTAGCCATGAATCAGAAGAAATCACAGAATCAGCTACTGGGATATCAAATTCTGCAAATCATTTGTGTCAACAGCATATCAGTTTAAACAAGGCATTAAGCCTCCCTCCTAGGGCAGCCAAAGCACATGTGTACTTGCACACACCCCAAACCCTATCTAGAAAGGCTTTGTGATGAATATGACATCTCTACCTAATGTACAATATAAAGCCTGAAACCTATGCAAGATCTTGTGCTTTCATTGTCTATTTAAAATTTATTCTTGTTAATGCTAACAATCTGTGGAAAAACAATTTGACTGATCAAATTGATTTCAAAAATACAGTGACCTGTCAATACCATGGTCAAAAAATTATCAGGACACCCCCTGTCCACACTTCCCCAATGTTGCAAAAAAAGTAAGGTTGACTGACTCTCTTTGGTTTTCTTGGTAATTATTTTCTGGTTTTGAAAGACTCATTTATGAACCAAGAGGTCAGTGCTATAAACCAAGAAGTAAAATGATTTGAGATCATCCTATGAAGCAGAGACAATGACGATAAATTTAAAATGTTTGTCAAAACATTGACTAAATGGTTTACATTCAGATCTGAAGCAAACATATGCCTTCCTTTTATTTTGTAATGCCTAACAAAAAATGTCTATAGTTTTACAACTATGCTGAGCTTGGAGTGTTTTCCCATTACTTCTGCATCCTCCACTCCCATTGTTTAGTTCCCCACAATTCAGGTTTTGGAATGATTTGTGTTAGCACTATATTCTCTCTCTCTCCTTTTTTAAGCCTCTGGAAACTGAACTTGAATATCAGTTGTACTATTTAGCTCAAGTATCCTTTGTAAGCAGCCAGTGGCTTTAATGCTGTAAATGGCATAAAGTCAAGTTCTGAAGCAGACACTCAACACAGATAATATGGCCCTTTTCAGTCCCCAAAAGCACTATAGGAAGCTGAGAGCAGGCGGGATAACAGGCCAACTCCCTTAACTATATTAGTCTGAACAGCAAAACTGACTTTAGTTTTAGGCAATACTCCCAGTGCAACAAGCAGACAACCAAGAAGATACACCAGAATTAAAAATCACTAGTTCGTTGTTTCAAAAACCATTTAACATGATTTTAAAAGTGGAGAAAACATATTTAATTTTTATTTATTTTAATCACACAGGAATGAGGAATATACCACTTATTGTTTTCAATCCCAACATGCCTTTTTGTAAATAAATCTTGCTTTAAGTCAAAAGAAAATCAGTAACATATAGCAAGGCTGAAAAAATCTTGTTCTCGGTGTTCATTGGCTGTCAGGTATTCTGTGACATAATGAATAGTATTTACTCCAAACTTTTATTTACTTACTCAGTCACCTCTGGTGAGTAAGTTAGGCAGGGAAGTTTAACAAAAGGTGGACTGCAAATTATTTACAAAAGTGTTTATGGATGGGTAGGTAAGCAACTTCTGAGGCCTTGCTTCCAAGTCTGTTTGGCTCTCTCCCTCTACACACACATACACACTTTATCTTTTCCTTTCAAAAGCTTAGAGCAGCTTACGTGGAATTCCTAGTGGTTTCCCCTTAGGTTCACACCCACTTAGCTTCTATAATACTGTGAAAATAGGGTGCTCACAGACCATTAACTGAAGCCCAAACTACATGTGCACACAACCAGATGTAAAGCCATGAGCTGGTGTGAACTTACTTGGGACCAGGGCATGTGGGAGAGGGAAGGTTTACTATTACTATTTTACTATTTAAGGGAAAGACAGTGATAGATAGGGCTCTAGCCACAACTCTGCAGGGTTGGGTTGGTAGTTATTAGGGGATAGGATGGAGTAACTTTTGCTCCTGCTCAATGAGGCCTTTTCTCCTTTGGGCTTGTAGGGCAGAATAGGATGAAGAGAGCCCTCTAATTCTTACAATATACTATAGAGAATCCTAAAAAAAGAAAAAACACTTGTTGACATTTTTGGTGACCTTATTCTTAGCATGGCTATTCTGACAGCAAACAAATCTGAGGAAAGCTTGAAAATGAACTTAAGTATGTTCATTTAAGTATGTTAAGCATGAGTAAGGAAAGACAGGGTGTATGCAAACAAAGAATTATGCAGCATTCATGGTTCTTAGTGGGCATTCCATCTAGATAGGCAGGAAAAAGTTATGGAAAAAACTTGCTAACATATCCTTTGACAGAAAATTATTGAAACTGCCAATTGCTTACTATTTTGACAACCTGTCTCGGGGCTAGTTAGAGCCTGTTTAAGTTTACTTTTAAATGATCTGAAGTAGTCTTGTACAGCAGCAAGACATTGTTGATGGTGGACTGTCTTAACTTTGAAAAAACTTCACAACTTGCAAGCACATGATCAAGCATTGGGGAAATCCCACTGGTTTCTGTGAAAGTACAATAAGCCAGTAGTCATGAATGGACCAGGAACGAGTTGGGAAGCTTTTGGGCAACTTACATTATCTCCGCCTAGAGCAGCCTCATAAGGTTGTTGTGATTTTCAAAAGTATGAAGCATTGATCCAGTATCTTATTGTACTGGATACATTAAGATGCACTACCACTACTAAATAACTTGAATGGAAGGTGCTTGTTTTGTCCACTGATAATATTGCTGTCCTTAAAGCCCAGTTCTTTATCTGAAATTTGGTGATGAGTATAGAACAGCAGCTCTACAATGCTAATCCTATCATCTGGTCACATGAAATAAATTATATCCAATCTCCTGCATTTCCCTTGCTTGGCATCAATGTGTAAGCATGGTTTGCACAGCCATCTTTTCAAAGAAAAAGGCTATAACAAAAGTTCTTGCACTTGCCCACAAGATGGCAGCCACTTCCAACGGCAAGAAAACACGCACTTTCCCTAACATTCCTAGCTTTAAAGACAGCCTCCTCTCCCTCTGCCTGCAATTATATAGCCATGTTGCTGGATGAACTGAAGTCTGCAGGGCAATGGTTTACGTAACAGAGACAAACATTAGGAACCAGTCACAAACTGTTTCCTTGAAGGAATTAAATACATCACCCATTCACCCCGCTTTCTATAGGTCTTATACATCCTGTTTAACCATTCTTCCTCTGATTTTTGCTCAGAGGCAGTTAGCTGAGATTTATTTTTGTTGAAAAGCAGTATATAAATAGCAGTAGTAGTATGTGCCAATACTCCTCTACAAGTGGATCCAATTCAAGGAAGGGAGAACCCTTTAGGAGAGATTACTTAGGCTGAGGCAATACAAGGGCAAGTTTGTGACCCACATGTTTGCTGGGCCCTTGGCCTTTTTAAACTCCCAATTTCCAGTCCTACCAAGAATCAGGAATACTGCAGAACATTCAGGGATCTGGAGTATCTTTTAAGCAGCAGAATTAGTACTAGTCTGGAGGATTCAAACTAAGAAAGATATTTTATTTGTAATTCACAGGAAGATAAAGGTATGATATCACAGGAAGGAAATAAAAAGGTTAAAAAACCCACCTAGCTTCTTTGTTGTGGTGCAGCACTGATGATAGTTTTGTGGGTTTTAATTTTTATATAAATTCTGGCGAGTATAGAACAGCAATTCTAGAATCCCAATACTATAATTATCTGGATACATTAAATAAACCATATGCAATCTCCTGCATATTTTTTCTCCTTGGCATCTATATGTAAGCATAGTTGGCACACATATTGCAGAGTATAGTTGCACACATGGATTGACAGAGTTACTAAACTAAGGCATGAAATATTCACATCTCTATGATCAGCAGCAATTCCCCCAGGGTTGATGAAACCTGACCCTCTCTCATAGGACAAAAACCTGTCTTTTCAAAACAATGCTTCTTGTGAGAAATTTGGATCTAGTCAATGGACAAGTCACCTTTCAACCTTCCAAAGGTGAAGGGAATTTGATACTAAAAAGGGTGGATTCCTATCCTGTGAGGAATATGCTGAATTGAACACTTTAGTTGGTTGCTGCTTGGGGAGAAAATGAACATGAGATTAAAGCCACTCTAAAATTGCTACCTGTAGCAGCCCTTTCCATGCAATAAGACTGACCACATACACCATCTTGTCAAACCTATCAGGGGATTTTCTCTGTGTGCCCCAGGGAGTAGAATAGAGGGAAAAAGAAAAAACAACAACCCTGTGCTTAATGCTTTAAAAAACAAGGAAAAAAGAAAGAGGTGCTGTGCTGGATCTTAAGCCTTCCTAGATGTCATAAATCTTGACTTGAGAGCACTGGTCCCCAGTTCCCTCATTGTGGAAGGAGCACATTGCCTGGCTGAGGGAATGGTCCAAAGACACTGGAGGCTGTTACATCATTTCTAGCGAAGCAGGCCTCAGTCAGGATGGGAGAATGCTTGGAAGCCCATTATAAACAACCCTGAGCTTCTTTCAAAGACAGAGTGACATACAAGTGTAACAAATAAATAATGGAGAGTGGGGAAGGAATATTTATACACTACTTTTCAACTTTAAAAAAAAGTTCTCAAAGGTTTACATAGTAACCAGAGTAAGGAATTAGTTTCCTATTCTAAAGCAGCTCACAATCTAAAAACGGACATGCTCAGAGATGCTCTTCCCCTTACCGTTCTACTCCTTACTAAGGAACTCAGGGTGGTATACAGGGTTCTTCCTACCATTTAATCCCTCACAGCAACTCTGAGAGATAAATTGGGTTGAGAGAATGTGACTGCCCTATGGTCACCAGTGAGCCACATGACGAAGCAGGGATTTGAACCCAAGTCCCTCCACTCGTAATATGACCATCTAATCACATGCTATGTTTCCAACCCTTACTTCTGAATACTCCTGGGATTCAAAATAAGTGCTACTGCTGAGCACAGTACATTCCCTTGACAAATTTGCTGAGCTGGTAGTGTAGGAAGTTGCTCTTGCTATGAAATATATCCCCTGCATGCTAATATCCAAACTACAGGCTAAAATTAAGAAAATGCCCCAGTTAAATGTCCACATGCTCTTCTGAAATGCCACATCAGTTCTGTGCAACTTGACTAGGCTACAAGTACTAAGGCATGCCCTGGGCCATCAGTAGGTTCCCTGGCAAAGGGAAAATGGGGTCAGAATATTTTGGAGTTTTGTGCATAAAATCTGGCAGGGTATTAATCCTTTGAGTCAGTGTTGTGCCTAAGCAGATACAAATATTATAGAAAGTAAGGACCAGGATAGGAAGTGGGCTCAGAAAATTGAGCAAAGTTGTAGCACTGCCAGCGCAAAATCTAATATTGCCCTAATATTAGACAACCTAACCTTATAAAGGTAAGTTAAAGATGTTTATAGAATCCAAAGGATTAATGTGAAACACTGCGTGTACACTGGGGTCTTTCTGCCACCTCCAAACTGCTCTTGAAAGATGGATGACCCTCCGGGGTGGGATCTGATCTGGCATGAAGGGATGAATCAATTCCCACTCCAGAGGGCTGACATTCAAAAGTAGCTCAGGGGCTGCAGTGGAAAGCAAAACAGAAAAACTTCAGTGTGCACATTGGGAAAATGTCAGTCAATGTGTGTGCGTGCAGAAGCATATTCTGCTCACATATGAGATCTTTTTGATCCTGTCCTATGACAATATGTACTAATACACTGGGTTCTGAACTTTCAGTGGTCATAGTTGAAAGACTTCCCCACAATCAAGAAAATTTAATTTCCATTTAAATGAAAACTAACCTTGTCTAAAGTGTCCATATACAAACAAAACCCTTGGCCAAATGTTAGTTTATAATTTCACTTGCCAATGCTTTTAATTTACACAACACTTTCACGTTCCAGTGTTTAGCTTACATAATGTTGCCTGTGGACGATATAAAGTTTCGAAATTTAAATCTAACTGCATGCAGAGCAGAATTCTTTAGAAAATCACTTGTATATTTTTGCTTACTGACCTTGGCTTCTGGATCACTGTTGATGCTGCAAGAATCGTCTTCATCACACTGTGGGGCAGTTCTGTTGTGTGGGGAGGGGGCGAAATATGAAAAGTTAGGACGTTGCATCACATATGAGAGAAGCCAAGCTTTTAGCACTATAAACTTAGTGTATCTGTGATGCTTTGGTGACATTCAGATGATCAACAGGACCTGGCCAGTTCCAAGATTTTGGAGATTCTTGGGCAAGAGACCATCAGTGGGTCTTCTTTAAGCAGTGAGGGATGGAGGGAATGGGGTGTGCAAACTGAGCATCTCAGACTGCTCTGCCAAGAGGACTCATGTAAGCAACCCATTTGCTTAATTTGCCTTCTAACGATTCATGAGGTGACTACAGGCAGTTCTACCATGTTCCATACTAGTGCTGCCTTGGAAGAGTGGCAATACAGAGCAATGCAGCAGGTGCAAGGGGGGGGGCTGTTGAGCTACTGTAAGCAGACTTGCAGTTGCACAATGGGGTATCACATTTGTTTTAACTTGAACTTTTGTGCAAGAGTAATTAGTTTTCTTATGCAAATCCAAATTTTTAGGACAATTGAGTTAACTTTTTGTACTACTGAAAATATGATCGCTCTGCAAGTGCTCCATTGCTCTGGGTATCAGCCAGTATTTCCCCCCTTCCTCCACTCCCATAGCCTACCTACAAAAGATCACATAGCATTCATCCAGAACAGCATTCATAGCATTCATCCCAGACCCCTATTCACAATCAGTAATAGAGATTAGTTCAAACTAATCAATTTAACAAACGTAGTTCTATATTTAAAGTGTGTTAGGAAAAAAGATCACTCTCCTGTCCACCCAGTACAAGATTATTAAATAGCAAGCCTAAAGATGAAACAAAATAGCAAAGGTCACATGCTGCCTTTGCTTGAAAGTTTCATTTTGTTTTCTCCAACCACCTCTGTGGGCCTCATGTTGGCTTCAGTGTCCCACTATCTGTTCCACTCTGTCAGTCATTAAAATGAAGACTTCTCGCTCCCCTCACCCCTTCATAGGAGTTCAGTGGAGTCCTTAGACAATATTCCTAAATTCTCTTTTAATCTACTTTCTGGAAAGGAGATAATTATTCATTCTGAGTTGAGCATCAAAAATGGATGCTCAACACAGATTCCCATCCAGTGAGGGAGTTGAATTTTATCACTATGGGGCTATCATAAAGAAATACCTACAGCTTACTATTGCCAACCTGTCCTTCAAGGAAGGAAGGAGGGTACATGTAACATCCCCCTTTACAAATCACAAAAGCGATGTATTGGAAAACATACTCCTTCAAATTCTGTTCCCCGTGATGTTTAATATCTACATGAAACCACTGAGACATGCGGCCAACTGCTAGAAGAGAACATTTATAACCCTCTAGAACTTACTTCTTGTTGCTACCTGAAATTTTTCCACATCCTGATATGATTCTCCATCCATTTATTTAAGTCAGAAACAGCTAACTGGCAGTTTGTTAGCACCTAGCTCCTGAGATTCTTCTGTATGGTCCCTAAGAACTAGCCAAAAATTCCAAGCTGCATTGTACTGGCCAACTGAGCCTTGTCAATGCTGACCTCTGAGAAAACCACATTTCTCTGCTGCAACTATCGCCTCTCCCCCAAAACCTTTCTGGCTAGCCTACTTACATACTGTACATGATAGACACACCCTAAAAACATTTCCTAAAAACAAATATCTCCATTCCTCCTGGGCACAACAGTAGTTTCCCCTTGTGGAATGCAAGAATGCACTGATACTAGAACACCCGAGTGCTAAAGCACATAGTCTCCTGGGCTAAGAAGCTGGCCACCTAATTGCTAGTTATTTCAATGCAACTGCTGAATAGGACATTTTTAAAGGAATAAAAAACAAAGGCTGCAATCCTAAACATGTTTATCTAAAAGTACATTCCACCAAAATCAAAAGGACACGTTTGTAGGTAAATGCATTTAAGACTGAGATTGTAAAGATGCTTAATAGCTAAACTATTCATACCTGAGTTTCAAAGAGGCGTAGCGCAATGTTGCTCCTTCAAACTCTTTTAAACTAGGGTCTGGGTTCACTGTGGCTGCATGAAGGTCCTGGAGAGAGAAAAAACCCAGCAGCCTGTTAATCAGGTTGTGAGGCATTTATTCTATGAAATGAGTTCAAAAGAAAAGAATATTCTTCCTGCCAAGCAGCAACACAGTGTTTTGGGCTAAGGCATGCATGTCTTTTTCAGACTGCTGTTTGTTAAGTGCAGGCACAGTTTGGTTACAAGTGAGCGTATGCCCTGATGACTGGAACAAATTCATTCCATGTGAAAAGATCAGATTTAAGCAACACATTTGTAAGCTAGGCTTCCCATAGTGAAACCCACATTCACTTTGCCCAATTAGGTACCATGAGAGAGATTTGTGGACAATAGATACAGCCACTGCCATGCAAAATGATTTTTAAAAGGTTAAACAAGTATTAAAGCGTTCTGAAATCTGACAATATACTTGCCTTCCAAATGTCACTATTAATCTTTCCCCCATTCAGTACAGCAAAATCACTCCATGGCTGTTTCTAGATATGTAATTATTCATATAGGAAGAAGTACATTGATAAAAAAAAGGTAAAAGAAAAAAGGAAGAAAGAAAGAGAAAGGAAAAAAAACACACAAGACACTGTTGTTAGCATTGATATTTACAGGTTGGGTTAGGGAACAGATCACTACAAATTTCTACTTATTAATCTACTGTATGATCAGGGCTGGCCCAAGATTTTATGCTGCTCTAGCAAACTAAAATTTTGCCAGCCCCATTCTCCGCTTCTGTCTTATGTGCAGAGTAGTACAATAACACCACATTAACTAAGGAAGAGTTTATCAGCATATTGGGCCCCCCCATTTTTAGTGTTTAATGCCTCATCAGTTTATGTTATGCCCTTTACAACTGCACCCAAGCTCTGGGCAGCCAACAGAGATCAAAAGATGCTTAATCGTTTCCCTGGGTTGCAGTTGTTAAACACTTGGCTGAAGTACCTCTATTCATCTCCCCAAAAGTGCAAGCAGTGGCTTCCCCCCTTCCAATATATTTATGTAAATTAAGCAAGTGACCTTGGAATCTTGGCCTTCTAGGAGGTTGCCTAGATTGCCTCTATGGTTGGGCCAGCCCTGGACACAATGATATTTGGTGGCAGTAACAGTAGGAATGAGGAGTGCCTCTGTTGTTACTTATCAAGACAAGTAACTGATAAAAAGGAATACAAAATCAGAAACAGACAGACAATAGGCTCTCCCTTTCATTATGATCTTTCAATGAAAGGAAGTAGGGAGCTTGGACAAATGGCCTTAGCAGGGGAAATGTATTTCTGGTTCCTGGACTTTATCAGTTAATAATTCTCTTATATGTCCAAACTGTTGGAATAAACTAGTTATTGGGAATTTTAACACAAAAAGGTGTGGGGGAAGAAAGACAATGGAGGGGGAAAAGGATTAGTAAGGAATATAGACCAACTTCTTGATGCAACCAAAACTGCCACCAAGAGAAACAGCTAATAGGATTCCCTTTCTTTAGACCATTACATCCAAGCACTCCTTTTCTCCCTTCCACTGTTCCCTCCCAGGCCTCCGCACAGCAGTTTCTGGTGGGCGCAGTCTCTGCTGCGCCCGCCACTGCCACCCAACACCCCAGCACCCCATTCCCCTCCTTCCTGGCCAGGAAGCATTGCCACGCTCTCCCCCTCCCCCCAGCCAGGTCACAGCCGTGCCGTGCCTCCTCCTCCCTCCCCCATGCAGGCCGGACCTCCTCCAGTTCTGCTTTAAATTTTTATTGATTTTAACAATATCTTGAACATCTCATTACATCCAGTTAAACAAAAACTGACTTCCAGCTCACCAATCAGTGCGAATCACTAACTATACAATTAACCCTTGCTATAATAATTCAAAACATATATCCTATATCTTACCAAACTCGATTTTAGTCTACTCAACCTGCTAATATTACTAAATTTCATACCCTGTTGAAAAATCAATATTAGGAAAATAGTTCTTTAGGTACAGTAAGAATGATTTCCAATCTTCTTAAAAACCTTCCAAATTTTGATCTCTTATCAGTACTGTAAGTTTTGACATCTCCACATATTCCAAAAATTTTATCAGCCAATCTTCTTTTGAGGGCAGTTCATTATCCTTCCATTTCTGTGCATATACTATTCTGGCCGCCGTGGTTGCATACATGAAGAATGTTAAATTGCTTGTGGAAAATTCTCCTTGCGTTCTTCCCAACAGGAAGGATTCTGGGCTCTTAGGAAATGTCATTAAAAAAATTTTTTTTAACTCATTATATATCATGTCCCAAAAGGCCTTTGCCTTCCTACAAGACCACCACATATGAAAAAAAGTTCCTTCACAATGTCCACATTTCCAACATTTGTTTGAAACATTTGGACCTCCTCCAGTTCTGGCTGCAGGAATGAGAAGCCAGAGGAGGGCGGGAGGCGGTGGCAGCTCCCCCCACCGGCAGTCCAGAGAGACCGGAGCTGGCAGCCTGGGGGCATGGAGGACAGGAGGCAGAGGTGGCGGCTCCCCGCTCCCCTGCAGGTGGGAGAAGGACAGGAGGTAGCTCTCCCCCAAGCAGCTCCCCGCCCAGAGAGACTGGAGTTGGGGGGGCGGGGAGGATGGGAGGTGGTGATGGCTCCTGCTCCCCACGGGGGGGGAATTGTTTAAATTTTGTATTGGCTTAGGACTACATTTCTACTATACTATATATTTTAGAAATGGAAAAGTGTTTATTAGAGAGGTCAGTAAAGGTCTCCAAGCTTGAGTTTGGAAAGAAACATTGGGGGCTCAAAAAACGTCCCCTCCAAAGGGAAATTAGCTTCCCCAAACCTCAGGACTTGTTTCTGAAGTCCACCACTCTGTAACAAACCTCCCTACCAGCCCTTCTAACATGCCCTTTACTCCCCACTCTAGCAGCAAGCAGTGAGTGAGGTTCCTTCTTTACTTCCTTCTTTTCCTCGGCCACCTTCATTGCCTTGGCATGCTGTATACCCCAGATACAGGGTGGCTCCACCCAATTTCACACTTCCCTCCACTGTTCCAGTCTGACACACTAGGTCTTTAGGACATCGGGGTCAGAACAGTGGAGAGGAATTGGGCGGGGCAAATAATACCTTTAACACTTGCATACTGCATGCTAAGACAGCAGTGAGGAGGAAGGAAGGAACCTCCCACCCTACTCAGCAGAGCAGTGAGGAAAGGGTAGACTCTTCCAAGCCCCATACTGGTTCGAATTTCTTTCAGACTTTTTCCAAAAAGCAATTAGATCATTATGCAGTTAATATGGAATAAACCAGGGATAGCTCATCCATCCCTAGTCATTATGAGGTATAAATAATCACAACAAATGCATTTAAAACAGACTGTCCCATTATCATCACCTACTGAGGTGTTGTACAGGTGGACCTTGTTATCCACAGATAACAAGATCTTAAGTAGATGGCAAGTGGAAGCTTGGGGTTCCTGGAGGACCAAAAAATAGTGATTAAAAGACAGAAATTGGAGCAACAACGTACTGTGCCATGTGCTGCAGATCTCGATCTGTCCAGCAAAGCTCCCCCCAAAACCCCAATTGTGCCAATTTTCTGCAAAAATCAAGGATTTTTAAAAAAATTAGGAAAGAGCCTCAAAATGGCTCTTGATCAGCAATATGGTGGCTGGAAATTACCTTGGAGGTTATTTCCAGCCATCTAGGAACCGTGGATAGGCAAATTTTAACCCTTTTTTCAACCAACAGATAATGAGGCTGGGTGCACATGGCCTGACCGTGGATATGTGAAACAGCGGGTGCCAGGACCAGTGATAACAAGGTCCACCTGTATTGTATTTCACAAGGTAATTATTTGTTAATAGATTTTAAATATTTGTTGTCAGTTTCTGTTGATGTTTTCTCTTCACCCATAACCAATTCATCTTTTGCAGAGCTGAAGAACTTCACATTAAGAAACACTACAGTACAGAATGCGATATTCAGCTTTCCAATTTAATTTTTCCCCCTAATGAAGGTCTATTAACACAGAATTGATTTCTATTCAAACTTGAGCACTGCTATTCAAAGCAAGATATATTTTTAAATGCACAAAAAGAGTGACATCCACAATATCAAATAAGCACCAAAATGGCCAATTGCCCAGTTATAAAATACACCAAAATACTCTAAAATTAAGTGTATCAACACTAAATACTTCTAAAATGTTGAACGGTAATTCTACAAATAATTATTTGAGTGGGAAGCAAAAGGAAAATTACTGGGACTAAATTGGAATATTTTTATTCCAAGTACCATTTTCTGAGAAGGCTCAAGAATAGGGGTGTGTGTGGAACCAATTGTCATGGTTCAGTCCGAATTTGAATCAAATTTGGACCAGACCGCAGTCCGTGAACTGGTTCGGTTGGAAGGCAGCAGCGGTAGCAATATTTGTGTCGTCAGTGTGTTGCTGACCATGCTGCAAATGGCCTCTGTACATGACCCCTGCAAAGCATGTGCAGAGGCCAGATAACGCTGCCACTGCAAGCCTGAAGGGGGAGCACAGCAGGCTTGCCAGTAAGCACTTTCTATTTGACGTTTAAAGGCACTGCTCCCCTGCCACCCTTTACAAAAACTATTCTTTACTTCAGAAGCAAAGGGGAATCCTCACCGTATTCCCCTTTACAGCCGCTCAAACTGGTGAACCGGTCTGCGGGCAAACCGGGTTTGGTCAGGTTCAATCGCAGACTGGACCCCTTTCACAAGGGCCAGCCTGATCTGTGATTGAACCAGTCAAACCAGCCCAGTTCACGGCAGACTGGTACAATGGTGGACCGTTTTGGCACACCGGTCCTACCCAAGAGATCTTGGTGCCCAAAGACAGAAAATCCAAATGATGCTCCTGCATATGATGAAGAGCTAATACATATCTAAATAAGTGGCAATTTGCTGCCTTTTCAATAGTAACCCAACATCTGACAGCTGACACCTCACTTTTCCTAATGGTAGGATCATCCCTGGAGTTCATTCAACCAAAAGGATTGAATCCACACACACACACGTTGTGCAAGAATAATCTATGGTGCATTAATTCTGCCAACTTTAACCATTTATTTAACTAGTTAATTTCTAATAGATCTGTTGCTGCCCACCATCCCGCTGCTACTCTATGCAACTCCCTCCTGAGGTGCCACTGGCAGCCTCCCTGTTTATATTTCTGGGTATATGATTATAATTGTAATATTACACTGCTGTTCCCTCTCATGGGGGGGGGGTTAATTGATACTTTCATTGTTCTAATTTAATATAGTGTTAGCCACTCTGAATTCTCATTGTGAAAATACAGCAGGTTATAATTGTTTAAATAAATAAAATGTCACAATTCTTCTAATAAAAACCAGAACATGTTATGATGTGTTTTTGTGTGTGTTTCTGTGACACACAAAAAACACAACATAATGAGATTGTTAGGTTGACCTTATTGCCCAAAGAAAAAATCTCAGGAGAATCTGAGTACATAACATGGGTGAGATTAAATTCAATTAATTAAATAAATTACATTTGCAGACCACCCCAAACTTTCATCTCTGAGCAGTTTACGGCAACATAAAATAAATTAAAACAGAAATCAAAAACTTAAAACAATGTAAAACCACAAGTCTAGTTAAAAAGCTTGGGTGAATAAAGGTGTCTTTAGAGACCGTTTAAAAGTTGTCAGAGATGAGGAGTCTCTTATTTCAGCAGGCAGCACATTCCAGAGTCTCGGGGTGGCAACAGAGAAGGCCTGTTCCTATGTAGCCACCAGATGAGCTGGTGGCAATGGCAGACAAACCTCTCCCAGTGATCGCAATGGGGCTCTTAATGAAGAAGATGTTCTCTTAAATACCCAGGGCCTAAACTGTTTAGGGCTTTATAAATTACAAGCTTAATCCGCCCAGAGCATCTGCACACTAGCATTTGATTGCTCCCCTCACCCCCTGCCACAGCCCCCCTCACCTCAGAGTTCTCTCCACTCCCATCTGAGCCGCACTCATGCTCCTCCTCCTCCATTCAGTTGCTTCCACCCCCATCACCCCCCTTGATCATGGCTGCAGCACTGCCGATGCCTATTGGCCAAGCTGCAATGCCCTGTCCCCAAAGACCTCCCCACCCTCACCCAAGCCCCACTCCTGCTCCTCCCCATAGGAGCAGCGGCAGCAGCGGTTGACTGGGCTGTTCCTCGCTGCCTCCACCACCACTCTTTCCCCTCAGGTTGCTGACAGGCCCGGGCCCGGGCCTGGGCCTGTCCCTTGCCTGCCTGCCTGCCTCCGCCAATGGCCTTGGTAGCCCCAAACAGCAGCAGTGGTTGACTGGGCCATTCCTTGCTGCCAACAGGTGCCTCCATTGCCACTAATTCCCCTCAGGCCACTGACAGGCTCAGGCCCATCCCTCACCCTTCCTTCTCCCTCTTCCACACTCACTCTTCCCCTCTGTCTTTCTTTCCGTCTCATTCTCTCTTTCTTTCTCCCTTCCTGAGTTTTTAGATCTTGTTCATCTTGTTTCCTCACCTAATTCACACAATGCCAGCCTCCTTCTCCTGAAGGGGCTCTTTCCTCCCTCATGACCCCTCTCTTCGCAGACTCCTGCCCTCTATCTATCCATCCATCCATCCACACACCTCTACAATCAAGAACACTTTCCGACAAGTAACAGTTGCATTCCAACTTACTTTAACCATCACATGCTCCTCCTCCCTATCTATATATGGAATCCCCTCTGCCCAATCACCACGGTGCCACAGGCTCCTCCTCCCTTGAATTCTCTAAGGCATACCTGTGGCTAATCCTGTGGATGGCAGCTCTTGTGAGAGTTCATGAGCAGAAGCACTGTGGTGAGAGGGCAGTGGAAATTCCATATGCAGATAGGGAGGAGGAGCCTGTGAGAGCAGAAGCACCATGGTGATTGGGCAGTGGGGATTCCATATGCAGATAGGGAGGAGGATCAGGCCAATCAAGGCAGTCTCCACCCCATAGCCCTCCCGAAAACCAGGTTGAAATGGGTCTAGAATATAATCCATTTCCTCCAAGACTGTCTGGAGCTGGGAGGCCACCACCCTCTCAATTACCATGCCCAACCATTGGAGGTTGGAGACAGGCCTATTAAACACTTAAAAGCAATTACCAGCTTTTGCCCAAAGTGTCCAGTAATCTAAAGAGCAATTAAAAGTGTGTGGAATGGATTTACTAGATTTAAATTTCCTCAACATGAAAGCGTGTTTCACTCCAAATTTACCCCATAGGGCTAAGTCAAGTCAGTTGTGCCCAATGATTCCTCCCTAAATTGTGCTCGTTAAGTTAAAATGTTTGCTGCTGTTATGACATCTTGCTTAAATTGGTCTGAGATGTTTGTTAGCCAAATATAACTACTACTACTTATATACCACTTTTCAACACAAAAGTTCTCAAAGTGGTTTACACAGAAAAAAATATGGTTCCCTGTTCCCAAAGGACTTGCAATCTAATGAGATGAGCTCTTATGACCACCTCATTAGATGCCTGGTTTTGGATCTGTTTCCCTTCTATTGGAAAATAAATGAGCTAACATTTATAACCTTTGAAAAATAGAGGCTTTAGGTGCACTGCCATTTAGTATAGCATGTGAGCAACCAAAAAATGTAGATTAATGAATTTGCTGCATATCCTTTTGCTTTATTATTTAAAAACAAAACAAACAAAACCACACACACACACAAAATGGGTGCAACCTAAAAAAGTGTATTTGAGGCCACAAGTCCAAGGTCCAAACCCTAAAGATCCACATGTAAAGTTGGGCTTTTCTCGAAGGTGCTCCGAGCCAGAACCTTTTGGGCACCCAAGGCCAAATGTCATCGAACCTCATTTCACCTGCTGCCCTTCCCCTCCTTGCTGCATGTATGTGCACACTTCCAGTGTGAGAGGAGCTGTTCTGACTGTTCGAAGGAGGCAGCATGATGGGGAACCATGGGGGAGATGAGGGCACAGATAGTGAGATGGTTAGCAGACAGTGGGAGGCAACTGCCACCCTCAATTATCTGCTTGAGGTGACAGATTCACTGCACCTCACTATGGTGCCCTGCTCCCAGCATAACTTCCAAATACTTTGTCAGCATAACTTGACAAAGACAACCCTTTTTTATTTTTAAAGAGTGAGGAGGATGCACTCTTGAGGAATACACAATGGTATTTTCTTCCAATGTAACCAAAAGTGGTTTCATATCTTTCTCCTGTGCCATAACTGCCACCACAAAACTGCTTCTTCATGGTCAACTTAACATCAGATTGGTAGCATATGGATATTTTGATCATGTGGGCAATGTATAAAGTATAGATATTGTTCGTGCCAGTGCACTCCCATCAAGACCACTTGTACTGGGGTTTGGGCAGCTCACATAATCAAAATTATGATTATATAATAATCATAATAGCTCACATGAAGAATACGGTCTTGAAAGCTGTCTGAGGAGAAAGACCTTTGTGGGATTACCCTGGCCTCTTTTTGCTTGCCATGTTTTCTTTCTAAGTGCACTACCTGGAGACACATCTGGCTTTATGTTTTTATTCTGATCTATGTGCCCCTAGACTCAAGACGAGAGTGGTTGTTGCCAGCTGATCCATCTGTTTTTGTTTTGTCTCTATGTATTTTTCCCTGGGGATTCACTGCATGGTGATTTCAAAGACTGCAGCAGGTCGCAGAAGCAATTGTTGCCTGAATTCACCCTTGGTTCTGCTTGAGGAGGCTCAAATATTGGTTTTCCTGGCTTAGGAAAGCTCATCATAATGCTGTTTGAGACTTCCTGCTGTAGGGCATCTAATTCATTTATATCAACCACACAAAGAGTGTCTGCTGAGCTTTGTGAGGTGGGGTGGGGTTGACTGGAAAACATTACAATCCTTCCCCATCATTCTAAGTCAATTTATGGAACTGTCTGCACATTGATACATTTCCAGCTACCTTGGTTGTGGGAATTGCTTTTCAATGCTGTTGCCTATATTTGTACAGCCTTGTTTGCATTAACGTTTCTACATGCTCTCCAGTATTTACAGCATTCAGGAGGGATCATATGGATGTAAGCAGCTAACTTCATGATTGAACCAACCACAAATAAGTTGCTTGAAGGAGCAATTAATACTCTTAGTATTGGCACACAGAAAGTAATTATTTTATTTAAAACATGTTTCCAGCTCTCCATGAATGTAAGCTAGATGTACAAACCTTACCTCGGTTTCAGGAGTAGGAGATGGGGTGATAGAACTAAGTGATCCTTTTCTTGAGCCCTGAAGATCAGTTGGTATAGACACGGGACGTTCCCATTGGGTTGTTCCCGTTGGTATGTGCCAATAATAGATCCCAGCTATGTCGCTAATCTTTTTCCAGCCTGGTGGCAAGTCGGGGTCTGTCTGAAATGACTGATCACTCCATATATCTGCTGACAATAAAAATCAAACACAAGGGGTTGTTAATATGTGAAAAGACTTCAAAAACATTCAGACTTAAATGATGCAGAAACACTACTGTTAGAACTTAAAGGCTAAAGAAGGAAGCATCTGTACAACACATATGTATTTGTAAAGAAAACTAGACAACGCTCTCATATAATTAATTAGTTTCTCAATTATTCAGAATTGTTATTTTTTTTATTTAAAAAATCAAAATATACCATTTAAAATTCAACCAAACCTAAACATTCTGCTTAGGCACATTGACAGTCTAAATGATCTGGAAGTAGCAGAGGCCATAAGTATTTCATTTCAAATTGCTACTTTAAGTTCTTCATTTCCAGTTGCTAACTCTGATCCTTATAAGGACTCTGTACCTGCTGAAACGGTGCTGCTGCTCATCTACTGAGAACACAGCACGTCATGGATTGTTAATATCCAAACAAAAAAGTCAGGCACAACCTTTTTTTCACATCCTGGTTTGTAAACAAACCATAGTGCCCAGGGTTTGTATAACATGTGGAGCTGTAGCTAATTTAAAATTTAAAATGCAAGGCAAATGGAGGAGGAGGAGCCAGTGGTTCAGATGATCACTTGAATCTGACCACAGTCTGATTTAACAGAAGATATGAAGATGGAAAAAATAAAGATATCCTTTGGTTGCTGAACCCCTTATTTGGAAAATGAACTACATATCTCCACTCTGCCTGGTTCAGCTGCCTTCAGAGTTTAGCCAACAGCACTCTGCCACTGTTGTACACACCCTGCTCCTCTCGTGTATGCAGATTCACTCACTTGTTCACATCCTGGTTTGAGCAAGCCAGGTTTTGCCATGATGTCCAAATGAGGCAAACTCTGGTCTGCGTAAACGATAGTTTGTCTCCAAACCATAATTGGAAACCCAGTTCAAATTATTTTTTTGGCTGACTCAGACATGGTGAATTATGGTTTGCTAAAACCAGGAGAGAACTGAAGCAAGTAAACATGAAGCCTGTTCAAAACAGCCAAACTATGGTTTGGGTGAACTGGGCCACTGATGGATTCAGCCAGGCCAAATCCAATAATATGTTCAATATGAACATTACTGAATAACCCAAATATGTAAATTGTCTGTACAATCAGGCTCTGCAGAGGACTGGAAAGTAGCTATTGTAATTCTGATTTTCAAAAAGGGATCCAGGCAGATCTGGGAAACTACAAGCTGCCTTAACTTAACTTCTGTGTCCAGACAGCAGCTCCCTCCAGGAGCTGTTGCTGGTGTTTATCTTATGTTTCTTTTTTAGACTGCAAGCCCTTTGGGGACAGGGAACCTATTTATTTACGTAAATCACTTTGGGAACTTTTGTTGAAAAGCAGCATATAAATATTTGTTTTATTTGTATTAGAACCTGCTGGATCCAGGCAGTGTTCCCTCTAAGGCGTGCACACATGCACACATGTTTTTTTGAAGTCCGCTCAGTTAATTTTAGATCCCACTCAGGTTGAATCAGGAAGGGTCCACTCTGAATGCATGTGTGCACACAGTGCCTTGATACTGCCACCCAGAACAAAACTCATTCTGCACACAAATGAAAAAAATTAGAGAGAACACTGGACCCAGGTCCAGATGGTGTATACCATCTTATTTATGTATTATTTATTTTCTATGTAAACCACTTTGAGAACTTTGGTTGAAGAGTGGTATATAAATATTCGTCATCATCACCGTCGCGTCTGACTCTGAACTAGTTTTCCCCGACAGGTGCTGCATTTCTCTGCTTTGCTGGTGAACTGCTTTGTTAGGCACCTGTCCCACACAGACATGACAGGTGTGCCAGGTGGTAAGATGCACACACATGCTTCTCCTCACATGATTGTGCACCAATCCTTGTGAGTAATCTGCCTATGACAGAATCTCTTGCAATGACAAAACTTCTGAATGAGACATCTTATTTTTTTGAATTAGGTTTTTCTTCTAATGAAGATGTCTTTTAAATCTTAGAATATGCTGGATTATTGAATGGCCTTTTTGGTATCTATTCTTAGACTTCCATGAGCTGGCAGAATTACTCTAACTTTGTGTGTTTGGATTGGTTGATACACTCTCGTTGTGTTAGTGGTTCTGCCAGATACCATGTACAATTAATTTTCCATCCAACTTTCAAAAAGAGCTTCATAAATATAATCAAAGGTTTTAATTATTCTTCTCACACGCCCTGTTTCAGGAGATACTTGAGATTGTTTCTGGAAACAGGCCAATATCCAGTGGCTCCCAATTGTTAGATACAATGGAGATGAGCATAGGTATGGTGATCCCCCCCCCGCCCCACATCTCACCCTGCCACTGCCCTTAATGTAATATTGCCATTTCAATAGCTTTACAGCAAAAGACTAATTGTTGTAGCTGGAATTCAAATAGTGATATAGTACAAAAAGCAAAATGCAGCATACTGCTCACAATGAGCTATTTCTTCCGAACTAACCAACCAAAGATGAAAGGAAAATTACACATAATTATTCATGACTACAGCATAGCATGTTGTAAAAGTTAAAGAACCAAATATGAAAGCCTTTGAAGTTTAGAAGCCTCCAGCAGAGTTTTGACTTGGAAACAAAAAGCAAAACAGACTTCTACAAATCTTCAGTGAAGGATAATATAAACAAACAAACAAAGAAGCTACATGAATTTGAAAGAGAGAACTACAATAGGGCTACAAGAACTCTGCTCTCAAACCAAGGAGCCATTTTAAATGAGTAAGCCTCACTGAACTAAATACAAATTTATTGCATGCAATTTAGGAGTGGTGTCCAATTGCCCAAGTAATTTAATTTAAATATAAGAAGACTATCTCACATTGCATAGTTTATACTTTTACTTAAAAGGGCATAGTACCTCATTCTTTATTCTGCAGCATCTGGTTGAAAAGTACATGGTACTACATTGTATGTTGGGTTCATTGATTTTAAGTTCACATTTGACTAAAATTTCCAGAGTAAAACTGGTGCAAACTTGAGAATTCCAGCACAGATAGAAGTCTGTTACTTTTAATATACAAACTGAATGAAAATTCCTTTCTAAAAGTCAGTTGCATCATACAAGGTCACCTTACCTAAGAAATTCCAACATGAAAAGGTGTCAGGCAAAGTTGTTTATATCGCCATCACTATTCAATTTCTATAGTAATTCCTTCATATTCCATCTGAATAATCTTGCCCACCATCCCACAAAGTTAGCAAATAAACTCCTTCCAATACTTCTTTATGTGGACAACGCAGTTGTACTGTCTTAGATTTCAGTTGGCTTAGAACGAGTATTATGCTCTCTTGCTCTGTACTGTAATGAGGCAGCTTTAGAGATTAATTATGATAAGACCAAGATCCTTACCTTTGCTAAGTGCCCCAAAGGTTGCACTTAGTATCTGAATACTCATGAAATCAAACACGTAATTTTTAAAAAAATATCTCGGCATTGTTTTCCAAGGCTCCAGTAGTCATGAGTGCTCACTTGGATTACATTTCATAAAATGGCCAGATAGCAGCATCAGGCATTCAATCCTTCTATTCCAGAGGCCTTATTTATCCCAGCGGCAACAAAGCTATTTTTTTTTAGCTAAAGTAGGTGCAGCTTGGGCCATATGGAAATTTGCCCCATTAGAGTCTGTGCCATCAAAATTTCTAAAAAAAAAATCTTTCCAAGTAGAAAGATGTGTTCCAAATGAACACACCAAGGAAGCTGATGTGATCAAGGTGGAGATGGGGTTATGGTCAATTATCTTCACTTACTGGCTAAGGCTGTTCTTTCCCCCAGTTTGGACTAGTCCCTTGGATGTTAGCTGACAACTTTAATTCCAAATTGGAAAAAAAATCTCTCCATCAGAAACTGTATTTTTATGGTTTCTCTCAGGAAGCCCTTATGATGAAGGTTTCAAGCAGGCCAAGATGGCACTTAAAAAACGGGTGATGGATATGGAAGGACAATTAGACCAATCTTGCCTTCCAAGAGAGGTATAGCCTCTATTTCAAAGCCTCCAAGCTATTTAAACCAAATAACAGTGTCTAAATTTAGAAGAGCTTTGACTCTAGTACACTTTAATGTGCTTCCTACAACTATATTAAAAGGAACATTCAAGGAAATTCCATATGTAGCCCGTCTCTGCCCTTGTCATGCAGGTGCCATTCTATACAACTCATGTCTGTCTATACTGCCTCGTTTAGAAGGATATTTGTTTTTGTTTTATTACTCCCTTTTCAGTCAAATTTCCAGGCCACTCAGATTTTACTTTACCTTCAATATTTATAGTCTGATTTGTTTTCCTTAAATGTAGCAACATTTTGTTTTATAGTTTGTAAAATTCACCAAGAGTTGGTTAAATTGCCTTAGCTTACTGGTCAGTAGTTAACTGCTTCACTATCTAATTGTTTTATTTTGCTTCGTTAATTGTTTATTATGTTTACTGTGTTTTGCTGGTCATTGCTTGTAATAAAGATTATTCCTCTAGCTTCATTCTTCTCTAGTTGCTTTGAAAATAATTACAAATACATTATCATTAAAACACATTGAGAAAAAGATTTATAGGAACCACACTGAGAAGGAAAGATCTCTCTATTAATCTGAGTAAGCACAGATATCTAGACCATATATGAAAGGGAACAATAATTTGCACAGTCTTCCATAGGAAAGGAACAGAATTATAAACAACTAAGACCCCAGCAGAATAACAACAAACATAAGAATGAGCCACTGAGTATTACTCATAGAAATCCCAAACTAGCTTGTTAAATTAAGACCCAGTTCGCTGAAGTTTTATATGATCCAATATTTCTTTGAGAACTTGTCTATCACTTAATGAGAAAGGTCTTTGTCTACCGGACATAATTCTGGGAGGCTATGCACAGCCTCCCAGAATGTGTATATTGTCAGATTGTTCTGAAATAGCAGCCTGGAACTGAGCAACAAAAAGGTTTATGGAGACTTAAGGAAATGATAACTAATGAGCACTCCTTATTAGGGATGTGCACGGAACCGCAAAGCTGCAGTCCGACGCTGGGGGTTGTGGCTCTTTAAGGGTGAGGGAGGGTGCACATACCCCTCCTGCCACCTTTCCCCTGCCGGCGCTCCATTAATTTTACAAAATCCATGGGGCGGCAGCCTACCTCCCTGACGTCCCTTCCCCGATGTTGGCCAGAAATGAGGAAGTACCGTATGCACGTGTGCCCGTCGCATGTGCATACGGTACTTCCTCATTTGATGTGCAACGTGCAACATGCGCAGCAGGCACGCACACACACAGTACTTTCTCATTTTCGGCTGACAATGGAGGGAAGGGGCGGCAGGGAGGTATGCTGCAGCCCCATAGATTTTGGAAAATTAATGGAGCGCCGACAGGGGAAAGGAGGCGGGGGGGATGTGCACCCTCCCCCCGCCCTTAAAGAGCCACCCACCCCCAGCATCGGACCAGTGGAACCACCGGTTCTTCAAACTGGTTTGGAGGTCCATAAAAGGCCTCCGGATTGGTTCCGTGCACATCCCTACTCCTTATGTCTAGGTGGCCTATATGGAACACCAGACCCACAAGACAGTATGAGGTTGCAAAGTAACTTACCTAGAACTCATGGAAACAGGAATAAAAACTTGACGTTTATACATTAACAGCTATTTTAGTCTATGCATACTGCAAAACAATAAAAAGTGTATATATTTTGAAATGCTTATGGTCTGCAACCAGCTGAGATTTCATTTTTTAAATAATTTTTTTTTTGCAGTCAGGTAGTGATCTGTGACAGTCTAAATAGGAGTCCATTCAAGTTACCAGCCCACAACATGTTTTTAAAGTAGTCTGTCTGCTTCTACAAAAACACATTATCCATATGTCGTGCATAGACAGCCTGAAAGACAATGGTGATCATTCCTCACCAAATGTCACCAAGCAAGTGGCTGCTTACAAGCCTGGGCTGTATCTACTGGGATTTTGTCTTAATGGAAAACAAGGAACTATCATTCCTGAGCATATAAATTGGTTTGCATCCAAAAAATAATGAGCAGAAGGAATAAATGTCAGGATAGTTTTGTACTAGCGAGCAAGTACTAGTGGAAGAGTTCAGGCCAGAGTCACAGTGTTTCAAGGAGGAGGGTTGGATTTCAGTATGAGAAACATGGTGCATAAGGAAGATACTGGTGGTACCATACAAGATCTCATGGACCATAAGCAGATAATGAAAAAGGTTTGTGAAAAGGCTTTATACAAACATAGGGACTCCTCTACATTTGATGGCTACTTTTCTCACACAGCGCTAAGTCAGAAACCACTGTCACAAGAACTTTCTTCAGATGTTATGAGCACCAATGGTGCTCACAGTTTCAGTACCCAAAGCAGGATCACCTGAAACCTGGATCACCTGAGATTGCCACTCACGGAAGTATCAGCCATCAAGGTTGCAATTCCTTCTCCTTCAGACCAATGGAGCCATAACCATTAGTGGCTGACAGGAGTGCATAAAGGACTGTTCCGGGGTGGAACTTCCTCCCTGCTTTGGGCGCTGAAACTGTGAATGTTGCTGGCACTCATAACATCTGAAGAGGGCTAAGTAAAATAGGTTTTTCACTCTTTTCACTTTCAGTCATTTGAAGCCCTGACTCATGTGGAGTGCACACACCAGAAACCCAGCATGCAAGGGTTCTTATGGCAAAGGGGAGAAAGGCAATGTTTTGTGCACTATGAGTTCTGTGCATAGAAAGGACCGTGTACTATGCTTGCCTCACATTTCTACTCTGTGCACCCCTTACAGTTGTCCTTACACTTCTAATCTGATGTACCCAGAAAAATAAAGATAGTTTAGAAGAGACAGTAAATACTGTAGGGCACTTAACTTTTCTGTGTATGTGTGTGCACACATGTAATAAAGTGTACAGTATGGCTTCAATGCTTTTCTTTGTGGCAGAGAATTTCAATGTGGGGCATGATATACATATGGAGACCAACAAATTCCAAAGAGGAAAACTAAATTGGTAAAATACTATGGAACCACTTTATCATCATGTGCATTTACTGACCCTTAGAAGCAACTAGTCTCTGAACTAAAATACACACAGCTTTATTTGCCTCTAAAGGAGGTTCTATAGCCTATATAACAGTATTTTGAGGGAAAGTGTCTTTCTTCATTCATGCTATTAACAAGCAAGGCTTTTTAGATGCCCTATCAAAACCTGAAGCATTTTGGCTAAGCCAGACTCAGATAGATGTGAGTGCTTGGCAGGATGGCTGAAACATTTTAGGCTTTTACTGTTATGTGTAACACAGCAAATTATTATTTAAGAATTGCTTCTTGTGTGACCTCTTTCATTCATTTTATTTGGAAATGCATAGTGTTTGTTTGTATTTTTGGAATAAATTAGTTGAAAAGGAAGCTTGTGATAGAAAGACCAAAATTCTGCTTACCTCTAAACATTACAGCACCCCAAAAGCTGACAGAATGGAGATTGCAGTAGTGTTCTATTCTGTATGCACAAACCCTCAAACTCACCCACTACTTATGCTGGAACAACACAATTTGCAAAAAATGTAACTATAGGGCATATACTCAGAAGCTTAGGGACTAGTTGGAGAAAAGTGCAAGTTATAATAAAACCTGCATACAATAATATATTGCTGTTTTATAACTCTCCTCCAACTGTCAGGCTCTACCACTATGCTGATTTATTACAGCAATAAACTCAATTCTATACGATATGCTCCAATTCAGATGCTGGATTTAGCAAGAAGATGGAAGCAAATTTGGGGATTCAATCTGTATTTCAAGATGTGATGGTTTTACTATGATACCACTGCACTGAAACAGCATTACAACAACTTTTTAAAACGAGATGGAAATTAACTGCTACTACAATTTGATGGCACAATTTGATGATTTGGTAGGCATGGGTGCTTTTTAAAACAAACAACTTTTTTTAAAAAACTGCTTTCGTTTTACTGCTTTTTATGCAGAGAGAAAAGATAGCAAATCAAAAAGTGCCATAACATGAATCATTGCTTGGCCTCAATTCAATTAGACAGAGATAAAAATTGCAGTAGGCAGCAGTATCTCTTATGGCATGAGTGACCTGGAGGTGCAATAAAATGGAGCCAATTTTCTCTTCCATTATTTTGCGACTTCATGAAGATATCTTTTCTTGTATGGCAGGCATCCCAAGGCTGTTTACAAGGTCAACAGTCACATTGTAGAAACAGCCTTCTGGATGCAAAAAATATGGTTTTGGAGTTTCTCTGATCGTCATAGTGAATTGGTATCACTTGGCCATGACTGCCCCTTCTACAACATTCATCAGTGTAATGTTGTGTATTCTTCCATGACTCAAGAAGGCTCAGAGTTCAAATGTATGATCAGGAGAATGTTCATGTGGTGCTACAGTTTTTCTGGACTGCATCATTCAGACTACAGGTGAGTATCACACTTATAAATACTCTCATCAATGTATGTAGACACAGACACTTGCCTATTTGGCAAGAGGACACCAGGAGCCAACACCGACTCAATGGCATTTTTTGCCTTCAGTATGTTCACCTTATCACTTGCTGCCCTAAGCAACCACCAAGGTCATCTAGAGGGACAGGCTGGTGCTGGTGCTGAGCCTAACTGTGCAGGATTAGAACTAAAGTTGCCTGTTCGCTTCCGGGTCCAATTTAAAGTGCTGGTTCTCACCTACAAAACCCTTATGTGCTTAGAACCTGTATATCTCTGGGATCACCTCTCTCGGCCAGTTGTATCCCGTCCTTGGAGGTCTTCTCAGTTGGTCCTCCTTAGTGTCCTGGGCCCTGGTGTAGTGCATGGTGCCTGGGCCCATACGAGGGCGTTCTTTATGGCTGCCCCTCTTCTTTGCAACACCCTCCCCCCCAGTTTTGTTCACCCCCTTCCTTAGTGGTTTTTAAGGCCCTTCTTAAGACCTACATTTTCCGCCAGGCTTTTGCCCTTTAATTTTGTTTTAAAAAATTATTGCTATTGTTATTGTTCACCGCCTAGAGTCTGTGGAGGAGGCGGTATACAAGAATTTTAAACAAACAAATAAAGTGATCCGGTAGGTACCATTTCCAATAAATGCAAAAAAGGAAGAAAATGAAATGTTTAAACAAAATGTAATAACTGAGAAACAACAGAAGGGACTGAAGAGAAATTAAAATAACTGCATTGCTGAAAGATTAAAAACATTTAAAAATATGAATGTTTAAATAGGTTAATGTATTTAAAAATACATCTCAGAAACAGATAAGTATATTGGCCATTACGCTTTTTGATACTGTGACCCCCTAAAACAATATATAGATCTATATGACCCTTGCCATGATTAAAGCTACAGGCTGACACCCTGACAAATGAAGTATAGGTCAGAAACATGTCACTGAGGGTGACATGTTTCCAGTTTAGCAGAGCACTTCCAGAGTGTGGGCAAGCTCCAAAATGTATTGAACAAGAGCGAAGAGTACTTGCACTTTGGAAGCATGGCAGACCTACACTGGGGGTATTACTTTGTTGATGTTAAGATCACCCACACTTTGACAACTAGGATAGGGGTGTGCAAGCGGTTAGACTGGTCCGAGTTCAAACTGGACTGGCCCAAACCAGTTCAGAGCAATGCTTGTAAAGGGGGATTCACTAAAGGAAACTTACCTTCCTGGCAGTGGTGAGAGGGTAACACCACCGGCGGTGGTGGGAGGGCAGAGGGATCCTCTAAAACCTCGCCAGCCTTCCCAGTAGTAGCCCAGGCTGGCAGCTCCAGCCTGTTTCAAGCCTCTATGCGTTAACTGCAGAGTGTGCACTCTCTTGCGCAAGAGGTCCGCTGTGCACTCTGCAGTTATCACAATGAGGGCTGGCCCACAGCTGACAGCCTGGGCAGCTATTGGGGAGGCTGGCAGGAAATTTAAGTTTCCCTCTTGCCCTGCCCCCCGGGAATCCCTCTTTGCTTTACAACAAACTGGTCTGCTGTACTACAAACTGGTCCAGCGGTAGAACCAGATTGGGCCAGGGCAATTCAAATTTGAACTGAACTGGCCATAGTGGTTCCGTGCACATTCCTAACCTAGGATGTCTATCAACGATTTGATGAGGCAGAGATGAACACAACACACTTACCATTACAATGAGAAGGATGAGCTTGCTTACTCCTACTTAGTTTTCCAAACCTGGGCTTTATGTTTGAGATTGCCAATATAATATCAGACTCCAAGTTATTTTCAATTGGTTTTTGTACTTTATAACAGCAACTGCTGCAAACTCTGATTCACACAAGTAGGAATCAAGCAAAGGGAGTCAAGCATTTTCATAGCTTTCTCACTTAATTCTTTGCACTCACTAATCCAAAATTCAGGAAGAGACATTGTTGAGAAACTTAAAACAAAAAGTTGTTCTGACTTCTATGAAACATGAGGAGACAAGGAGACAGGAGTTGAAAACTACTTGGCTCCTCTGTTGTTCACAAAACCAAGGGCGGGCACAGCAGTGCCACTTCTTTGGCCATTAGCAAATAAGCTTTAATGAGTGCCTCCCCAAAGGGAACTCTCCTCTGGCCCATCAGACAAGAATTGCCAATGCTGTGCCTCCCCTTGGCTCTGTGAGTGGCCGGGGAGTCAAGTGGCTCTTGGCTCCTATTTCCATCTCCCTCCCGTCATCCCTGACCATCTCCATATCCCAGAGATGTTTGGGTAGGGCTCCTGCCCTCCCAACAGCTCCCCCAATTCTCAACCCCATTTTAAATTGTTGGGGATCCCTGAGGGGTCCCAATCTGCAGTTTGAGAACCTACATAATGCTAATGTTAGTTGTGCAACTCAGAATATATTCTCTCATATATAACGAGAGAAAACCAGAAAATGTTTACATCAGGACTGCATAACTTTGGCCCTCCAACTATTTTTGGACCACAACTCCCATCATCCCAGCCACAGTGACCAATATTCAGGGAAGATGGGAGTTGTAGTTCAGCATTTGCAGGGGAGCCCAAGTTGTACACTCCTGGTTTAGATAATGGCTGAAAACAAAAGGTGTAGGGAATACATGAAACAGATTTTACATTTTGTTTTGAGCTCGAAACAAAACGCAGACAGATGAAATATTTTGTCTAAACAGTGGTCAAACTGACTGTTTCGACGGAACAAACCGCAAGACGTTTCAAGTGTTTCAGCCATAGGGAACAATATGGCAAGTTGAAACACCCCATTGCTCCCCATGGGTAGCTCCTAGGGAAAAGAAAGTGGGTTGGGTGATAGGGCATGATGGGTGTTACCCACTGTTACCTTTAACAGGGATTCCCAGATGATGTTCACTAGAACTCCCAGCATCCCCATCTGCAATGGCCTTTGGCTGGGGATTATGGGAGCTGTAGTCAACAACATCTGGGAATCCCAGTTAGAGGGAACACTGGTGCTACCTACCACCCAACCCACAAAATAAATGGGCAAGCAGTTGATTTTAAAGAAATTTTTAACCTTTTCTCCAAACCCCCATAGGATTGGAAGCCAGTGCCTGAAAACCTATCAGTAAGGTAAAAACAGACCTGCAAAATGGCACTCAAAATGTTGAAACATTTCGAATCAAAACAGAGTTATTTTGTTCTGAGCTCGAAACCGGCCCTTTATTTAAAGGGTGTTTTGTTTCAAGCTTGAGGCACTTGAAACTGCTTGTTTCAAGTTGAAACGTTTTGACATTGAAACTTTTTGCACATCCCTACAAAAGAGCTGCTTAAGTCTGTCCATAGGCTTGGGCATGTCCAATAGAGTTTCTTATTTTATGCACTACTTTTGGTCTTTTAACAGCAGGCTCTTATGCCACGCCATAAACTGCATTTGAAAACTCCCTTCAGTTTCAAAAGTGGTTTGCCACATGGCTTCAGAGAAAAGCTACTCTTTAAGAAACAGAAGCCCAAACTACACCATCCCCACACCTCAGAGATATTGGTTAGGGCCCCTGTCCTGCCGACAGCGCCCCCGATTCCCAACCCCCTTTTAAATGATAGAATATATTTATTTTATCAGTAAAACAAGCTATATTTACACGATAAGAATGATCTCTGGAAATAGTGTTTCTTCCAGAACTGCAGACAGTTGACAGCATCCAGACTAATCAGTCATGATTAAGCACCACTGAAATCAACAAGAAGTGTCAAGTCATGACTAAGTCAGGTCTCATTGATTTCAATTGGACTTGGTCTGGATAATCAAGGTATTCACAAACTTACTATTTCAGTCTTTAACTTTAATTATGTTTAGAACATATCTTAATTCAGTATAATGTTGCCTGTTGCATTAGTAGTCTCTCCATTCTTGAGAGTTTCCCAAAGGACCCTTAATCAGGATAAAATGTATTGTGTGGACAAATCTAAAGCAGTGCAACAGTAGCAATGCAAGAAAGAAACAACTAAAATTAATATTAAGAGCAAAATAATTATACATAATACAAATACTGAATAGTCTAAAATTAGAACAATTGCAATTAAAACCTGCAATGAAGAAGTTTTTCCTCCACTTTCCCTCACCTAGATTTCCTGCAAATTGCATTTTGTGAAAAGCAAGATGTTTTCAGAGCCCATTCCTGTACAAGAGAGGCACAATTTACTAAAAAGGGAGATTCTTCTACCTTTCTATATCTCTGTGAACCACAAATTCATAGTACTCAAAGAAGACACCACAGGCAAAAAGAGATGCTGTATAAATCTAAAACATCATTTAGAAGAATCTTGCTTTTCATGGAGCACCCCACTGAAGGATCTCTGTACCAGCTGTAGATTCCAACTCCACCTTTGTAAATGGCAATACTTGGCATGCAGGTGATGAACAAATCATTTTCAAGATTCTCATTGTTATGTGTGTGCTGCATCATTATAACGAACAGTACAACCTACCCTCATAGTTCACAATAATGATGGCCAGCAGGTAGTCCCTCCTGAGGCTCATGGCAGAGTACCACCCCAGAATTAAGATGTGGTGAGACACAAAATCAGCAGGACAAATAATTGCATTACAAAACAAACACCCCTGTCTAATTTTGGTAACATCACTCAATAAGGAACTCTGATAAATATCCAAAATCTAGCCATTTAGAAAAGCCCTCCTTCACAGCACGCAACCGGTTGTCAGGACAACAGGATCCTCTTCTTTGCAGAAATCTTCATGAAGTCACAAATTGGTTCAAAAGCAAATTAATAAGTCGATTCACTCAGGTTCCAACAAGTAGCGCCTGCACTGTGAAGCCTACCAAAGTTTGGTCGCTAATGCACGAAATAAGGTACATTAAAGTCTTTAAAATATAATAAAGGATGACTCCTTTAAACAAATAAAAAAACCTCTGTGTGTATGTTTTAGAGTGTTAATTGTACTTCATATACATTAACCATGTAACCTATAACAACAATTCTGAAGGGCAGGCCAATATTACTATCCCCATATTAAAAGATGGGGGAGCTAAGCATTAAAGATAGTGCCTTGGACAAAGTCACTTAAAGTAGCTTTCAGATCTAGGGTTCACTTTTCCTCAACCTGCAATATGGAACACACTTTTCATTTTTTTAAACTTACTATCTAGATCTGATCCTTCCCAGTCTCTCCACATAGAAGGATGAGAGAATGAGAAATTTCAGTCTACAAAGAAAGATTCCAGTCTACCTTTTTCTCCTTGACATGCTAGTTTTCTGTGTTCCAATGTTTGTTGGGGGGGGGACATTTCATGCTGTGAGACCCCACCTGCAGTGGTATAGTTAGGCATCTACAAATCAACCTGCCAGTCTGCCACACACAGTAGCACCACAGAGGTCTCACCAGAGGTCTCATTTCCACAGCCATTTTGGGGAGGAGAGCTGGTCTTGTGGTAGCAAGCATGACTTGTCCCCATAGCTAAGCAGGGTCTGCCCTGGCTGCATATGAATGGGAGACTTGATGTGTGAGCACTGCAAGATATTCCCCTCAGGGGATGGAGCCGTTCCGGAAGAGCAGAAGGTTTCAAGTTCCCTCCCTGGCTTCTCTAAGATAGGGCTGAGAGAGATTCCTGCCTGCAACCTTGGAGAAGCCTCTGCCAGTCTGTGAAGACAATACTGCGCTAGATAGACCAATGGTCTGACTCAGTATATGGCAGTTTTCTATGTTTCCTAAGGTAAGAAATAACAGGCTTTCTGAGCAGTAGCAGAGGGCTCCCACAGTTTCTTACCCATCTCTGTATCCCAGTGCAAATGACAGAAGACCTGCTTCTTTCCCAAGATCTTTGACTGTGTGCCAGAAAAGTATCTGAGGGAAGAAAGGGAAATGGACCACAAATAAAGGCTGGCTAGTGAGCTAAGCCTCCATCTGTGGGTCCTTGAGTATAGTTCGGATACAGGTTCATCATCTCACCAGCCTAGGTCTTGCCTGTTTACAGAGATTTCTATAGGTCTAACAAAATATGATTTTATGTTTTACCACATGTAGTCCATTAAGAAATTTTAATGAATATGGTACTTTGCAATCATTTCTCGACATCTGAAGTGAAAAAAATTAATTTTAAAGTTTAACATCTTTATCTGTTTTTAACTGTTCAATGTTAAATGTATGGACGTTTTATAACTACTTCCCTCATACACACAAGGAAATCTTATGTAGATTAATTAAAGGTTTATTCAGCAACAACTCCATTTTCTCTATCTCCTTTTCCTCTCTTTTTCTTTCGGATTTCTCCACAACACTCTTACAGAATCCCCCCGGGACAAATGTCCAAACAAACTGCAAAGATTACTGGATAAAATACAAAATGACATTTTTAACTCGGGTGTGAACTGCCTTGAGACCTCATATAAATAAATATAAATAAACTCAAAATATTTTATATAATAAAATATAAATACATTTTATTAGATGAAATATAAATAAACTCAAATAAAATAGGTCTTGACACAGCATTTGGAAAGCTGCAGACTGGACACTTTTTTCTTGTTCTGACACTTGTTCTCATGCTTTTAAAATTCTATCCACCAGATGGCATCACATTTTATATTTAAAAACAAAACCAACCATTGCAGTTCACCTCTTACGGTAATACTTTCAGAAATCATTGTTTGCAATCTGTAACACATTTTGTTCCACATACTCCTATTTAAGTAAAGAATAAATGACTTTGGATTGTAGCTACCATAGCACTCTCACAAGGGGCTATAAGAAAACATTATTACAAAGATTCCTGTGTTCAAAACCAAACTGAAGAATACTGCTGCATCTTAAAGACTAACAGACCTATTGCATTATAAGTTTTGGTTCTGTCCCCCCCCCACACACACACACTTCTGGTTTAAATAGGATGGCATTAAACATGTACTCTACTTAGCTCCTTCTAAAATCAAAGTGAATTAGGAGTAGGGGTGTGCACGGAACTGTCTGGCCCAGTTCGGTCCAGCCCCCATCGAACCACACACCCCCGTCTGGTGGGGGTCCACGGATTTTTTAAAAAAATTAAAAATAATGATAAATACCTGTAGCCCCTTCAGGGGGCTTGCTGTAGGCCGTGGGGATGGGAGGGCATGAGGGTTCCCCCTCCCCCCGCCGGCCTCCCTCATCACCAACACGGCCAGGTAAATGTAGTATTTTTGGCCCTTATGGGCCGTAAAGGCGAGCAGCGGCCATTTTGGCCGCCGTTGCGCATGCGCGAATGCCCTCTGTGAGGCCTGGCATGGACCGGACTGCGGACTGGTTTTGCACATCCCTAATTAAGAGTGTTCATTTTCAGCTGGATCATGCCCCCCGTTTCTTTTACAGAAATTAGAAAAGTAGCACTGTCATGAATATGCCTACTGGAAGGGGCAAATTCTTTTGCACAGGATCTTGCAAGTTCCGATTAAGATCTTCTCCACTGGATTTATCATCCACCAGGTTTCTATGGACTGTTTCTTTCTGTAAAGTAGGTGTGGAGAGCATGCTCAGGAGGTCATACATTAGATGTATGGCTATCACCCATACTTGCTGTGGGTCTTCTTCACCTCATGCAGTAACCACTGTCCTTCAATTGATTAGCATGCACTTGAGCATGTGGGACTTTAATTGTGTTTCAGAATTAAACCAGTTTAGAGCATTTAAACAAATTAAAGAGCAGATTCTTATTGGTAAACACCAAGTGCTAAAGGCATATCAACAATTTATGAAAAACACAAAAAGGCATATGTAGTTTTAAAGTCTGAATGCAGATTTTACACTGATGGAAGTTTTACCAAGTCAGCATTTTAGAAACTTACTAGACTAAGAATCAGCATTCACACACCAACATCTAGATCAAAACCATAACAGAGAATTCACTAGGGGCGAGGTTGGACAATGTTTCATCCACCCAGCCCACCACATGCAATGAGGATGTGCACACCCTTCCCCGCTTCCGCAATAGCACCTTTCCCTAATTGTGTGTGAGGGACACTGTCCCTTACACATGCTAGAAATACTGTATTTCTAACATGTATAAAGGAGTGGTTTGGACAAATTGCCCTTCCATACAATTAGGGAAAGGTGCCCTTGTGTGTTGGGAGTAGAAGAGTATATGCTAAAGGCACATGTCTTTACTGCAAGTGGTGGGTCATGTCGACAAAGTACAGGAGGACCTTGTTATTTGAGGGTCCACAATTTATTATTAGCACCTGACCTACGTATATGTGGAAGGGGGGGAGGTTAACCCTACATATCCATGGGTTGGGGGTAGCCGGAAATGACGTCAGAGATCATTTATGGCTTTTAAAAAAATGCATCAAACATATTTTTGGCTGATTTTCAGAACGTTGGACTACTTGGGAGCATAGTAGAGCACTTTGGTGATTATATGGGGGGCACCTATTTTAGGCCGATTTCTGGCAATTCGGTGGAAAGGATGTCTATCATGTGGGGTGATGGCAATGGTAAATCCCTCCTGTATTCTACCAAAGACAGGGCTCTGTGGTCGCCCAGAGTCGACACCAAATCGACTGCTTACTTTATCTTTCCTTTAAGAAAGCCACAAGTGACAACATTTATGGTTTCTTCCAAAGTAACTACATTAATCAGCATATTAAGGTGGCAATCTTGGGGCCAGTTTTAATTTTTAGCAAGCCGTTTATCAAAATATGTCTAAAAAGGGATTTCTCTATCACATTCTCTAATGGAGAATCTTCAATATGCTATTGAAGATACGAATAAATAAATTATGTTGGGGCGGGGGGAGAATGATCCAAGAACAATTTTAAACACCTCAGCGCTTGGAGGCTAGAGAGCAGCAGTGTTTGGGTTTGTGCTCAAGGAAAAAACAGGTAGCGCCTGCTCATGTAAATGGCCACTTAGATACTGCACAGCTATCAACCAATTATATTTAAAACACAGCTCAGGTTTAAAAATAAGTAACCAGGAAGGGAAAATACTGGGGAAAGATTAACAGTGAAATACTACTTTCTGGCCTCAGAAAACCAAAAGCAAATGTTCAAGTAACAGCATTAAGGAAGAGCTGCTACATTTGTTGACAAAACTGCAGGTTCTTGCAAGCATGTGTGTGTGTGTTTAACCTGATCCATCCTGCTAATTAAAAATCCACTCTTGCTGGGCAAATGAAAGTGGTGCCAAGAGATAATCTGAGTGATGGATGAACTAAACTGCTCTGCTCTAACATGTTCATTTACAGTAATGTGCAAATCTACTACAATAAGTCCCTATTTCACTTCTCTCTTTTACTCATAATCCAGCATCAACTGCTTCCATGTGAAAGGAATCAAGGATTTTTCAGCCACAATCCTTTGGTTGACTGCTTCAAGCCATTTGGGCTTGCTTTCAATCATTTTGCCTAACAGACAAGGAATTCTAAGTAGAACTAAGGGACCCTACTTTTTGCTTCTTTTAACATGGCAATTCTTACCAAGGAGATACACAAACGCACACACTGTATGGTGAATGTGATTTGTATCCAACTGTCAGCACATGAATTACAAAGGGATGCTACCTATACCCAGAGTGTCTGCCATCTTGAACAAAAATGTTTGGGTCCCCTAGGAATCCACCCACAATGTGCTGAGAATTTGGCTTTTATCGGGCTGTACACACAAAAGCTATTAGAAGGGAACACAGAGGGGAAACGTGTTATAAGACAAGTAATGGTCTTATAAGTGTTCATCCCTTCAGAAAGTAGCTTTAAAATGACCACAGACATTGATACTTACTCCAAGTTGAAAAAGAATTCAGTCAAGAACTCATACTTCCCCCTCCTTTTCATTGCTGATCAGAATATGGAAAACCAGGATGGATTTGATTTAAATCAAATCTATTTAAATCACGATTTAAATCACTAGTCAGCAGTGACTAGAAGAACATGACATTGTGAATGGATTATTGGAATTCATTTACCAAAAAATTCAAACATTGCATATATACAGCCTCATGCTACATAATTAAAACTAATCCTTATCTCATGATGAATACCTTTGGACTATAATGTATCTTAAATAGAAATCGATCTTTAGATAGATTTTTTCCTCAAAAAGCATTTTATTTTTTAAAAACCCGATTTAATTTAAATTTTAAAAACCCCGATTTAATTTAAATTAAAAAAAACCCGATTTAATTTAAATAAAAAACCCCGATTTAAATAAAAATCATTGATTTTTATCCACTGTTGAAAACTGAAACAACTTATTTCAAAGTATGTGACTGTGTAAATAATCTCCTGCTTAATGTTATTTTTTTAATAAAAATACCTTTTTCCTATAGTAGGACAGATCTGCAGTGATTATTGTTTTAACTATTGTTTTTGTTCAACTATGCTATTGTTGTGTTTACATTTTTTTGCTCTTGTCTACTGAATTTAATGTTATGTTTTTATCCTTATTGTGAGTCGTTTTGGGAATCAGTGTAAAAATAAGTAAGCAAGTAATTATCAATAGGCTTTTCTCTCTCTCTAGATGGGCAACTCTTTCACTAACCTCAGCTGGAGATAATGCTCCAGTATCACTACCGACATCATGATGAATTAACCATTCCACAGTACTGATCAACTAAATAAACCTTCTGATTAACCGCATCAACCTAGTTTTGAATTCCAATTTTAAATTTTGTGACTGAACAATCCATCTTGGTCAGGGTTGATTTGATTTAAATCATTATTTAAATCACTTCACAAAAAGACTCGATTGTAATGATTTCAATCACTAGCCAGGAATTAACCATATTCTAGTAAAAGTACATTCTTGTTGCCTAATATAACCTAAATACATATTCAGAGATAGATGCAGGTTTCATTTACATATTCATATTCAGGTAATAAGTACACACTTCTCATAATGCTATTACATTCGGGCAACCAGGCCTTATATGTTTCTGTTTGTATTTTGCACACATGATGGTGTTGCACTTCACTAAAATAATCCCAAATCAGGTCTCTTTTAGAACCTGCTGCCATGATAGCGGTTTCCCTCCTACAACAGAGGATACACTCCAAAAAAAGGTTTTCTAAGGATTACAAGAATATGTTTTGTTTTGCTCTCTCTCTCACCCCCCCCCACACACACCCACCCCTTACCAAGGACTGAGCATGCTCAGTGGCTTGCAAGAGCTATAGAATGTTGAAAGTGTCAATGGGAGGAAAATGCTAACATCAGAACATGGGATTCAGCAGACTAAGTTATTGGTTTGTTTGAGCTTTTAACAGTGTAGAATATCCCAGAGATGGGTATTGGGATTGTTGCAGGTTTTACCTGTTAAACTATATTTTTGAATACAGCCATAAAAGCAGCTTTTTATAGACTCACACAGCATGATAATGTACTCTTATTTATCAACTGCAGTTGCTTATTATACCTTCAAACTGGTTGGTCAGTTGTTTGAAGTCTTAAAGCTATTGTCCCATCATATAATGGGAAAACATGTTTAATATTATCATTACAAGTATTCTAGCAGAAAAACCTTCTCAGTTCTTTTAAAAGGATAATACATTGAAGACTCCCCATACTCCTTAGATTTAGGTTGTTTTTTTTAAAGAGTTGATTGCGTTGGAATTTAATTAAGCAAGATGTTCTTTATCAATTGTCTGAGAAGTGACATTTTAGGAGACAGTCTGAAAGACCACATTTCAATCACCAGATTCCCTACAATAAAACAAAATACAATTATACTATCTAGACAACCCTTAATAATGAGTTAATTTAAAATTAATAATAATACAGTTGTCTTGCAATACCTTTCTATTTACATGACATTTTTTACAGGATTTTGACTTTTTCTGCCTATTGTAAGCCATTCCATCCAGGCTGTCATTATGTTTTGCAAAATACTTTTTCATTTTTATTTTGCAGTTAAATTTAAAAAATTGATTTATAATCAACATCTGTTCAACAGTTGTTTCCAACTCTGACTTATTTCACACCCATTGTGATTAAACCATAGTATGCTCTAAAAAGGAGCTAAAAATAATTCTCGTTTATCTATCAAACCTATTTCACAGAAACCAATCAGATTCTGCCAACCAAATGCCTAGAATTACAAAAGAAATCTTCCATTATACAAAAAAGTTGCTTTACCTTGAAGTTTATGAATAGGACTAGAGTAGAGCAAGTTGCATTTTGAGTGACTCAGGCAGGTAGGCACAGAGGAGAATTAGTGGCATGTCAAGGAAAAAGCAGGAGATTTGCAAAAAGAACCCAAAACCTGTGGGGGAAATCTTCAAGCTCCACATATCACAACTTTCAAACTTAAATCACTTGATTTGCTTGTAACAATGAGGTGCTAACAGTAGAACACCAGGCTCATATTGTTGTGATTATTCCAGCCTTATTGGCTAAGCATTCTCCTTCTTAATGACCAGTTACATGCAACTTTCAGCAGGAATACAGTATATCCTATACTTCCCAACAACCCAAACCTTAAAGATGGGTTTCTATACAAAAATGCACTATCTGGATAAACAAGCTGGCAAACCAACATATACAATTGCTCATTACTTACATTTGCTAGCTGCTCCTCTGCAGTGCAGCCTTAGCTGATCTGTGACCAGCATCCTTTAAGTTGGCTATGCACATGTTCTATCAGCTTCATGTTTGCTCGTGCTCTCCCCCTCTCTGTAAAAGCCTCTAGACTGGACTGCTGGTTGAAACGAGGGGGAAAGTCTACCACTATGTAAAAGAGACATTTATTTAATTAGTCTAACAAGGAGTGGAGTTTGGGATGTGAAGGAGAGGCCATCTGACAGCCTGTACATTTCAGAGTGGAAAGAACACATGTTGCCCATACAAATGACCAGCTTTCCCAATATGCCAGAAATGAAGACAGCTGTAAAGGAATTACAGCAGCGTGTGCATCTAATGCGTTTGCTACCAAACTGATTCCACCTTGCCAGACGCTCAAGTATTTCCTGACTGATTCTGTTCAAAGTGACATGCTTTTGAGACTCCACAGCCTACAGGCATCAATCACATCACAATTTAATCAGCTCATCTCCCGACCAAAGCCAAACCCTCCTCCCACTTCTAAAAATTCATTAGAAACTAGCTGTTTTTGCAAACATGATGCCAAAAAGGAGGGGGGGGGGAATGAAGAAGAACTTAGCAAAATGTATTACAAAGATCCACTTCTTGAAGCAAAATTCTTGGTGTTCCTAACCTTCAACTCCCCAAAGGTGCACTGCAGCAATGGTAGGAATTGATTTAGTGGAAAGAGTTCTATTAGAGAGAGTGCTGCTCTCATCAGGAAGTCCCTCCTCCTTGCTGTAATCAATAATTTAAGCAGAGCCAAGAATCATGTCAGCCAAAGTGACCAGGAAAACTTCTATATATTTTTTGTTAAACACCCTGGGGAACAGAAGTAAAATTAAATTAAAAGACTGAACGGGAAATGACTATTATTTAAAACAATTAACTCTGGGAACCTTCACTTGCATACTAACGTCCTGTATATTTTTATTTGCCAAGAGTTTCCCAAACTGAAGGAGGGAATAAAAATGTTAACACTCAGTAGTTAAGCATGCTGCATTTTAAAACTATAGACTGAGTGCATTGCCCACTAGTATAGCCCATCATTCCCCTAAATTAGTCAATGCAATGCTGTTTTACATGATGCATTTCCAGGCTGCAGTCCTGTGTGCACAATTACTCACATGTAGGTTCTGCTGAAGTCAATGAAACATACATGTAAGTCCATGGTGGGTCCATTTTCACCCTCCCAAGCTCATAGAGAGACACATCTCTATTCTGCTATATGCAGATGACGCAGCAATTCTCTCTAGGACCTCCATAGGTCTCAGATGAGCTCTGAAGGCCCTCGCCCAACACTGCAAGGAAGACCAGTTGGAAATCAACTATCAGGAAACCAAAATCATGGCCTTCATTAAGAGACCCGTCACACTCCAGGTATATAAAAACAGACACAAAATCGAGCAGGTCTCATGCTTTAAATACTTGGGGGTAGTGTTCCCTCTAACAGAGATTCCCAGATGCTGTTGACTACAACTTCCATAATCCCCAGCCAAATGCCACTGCAGCTGGGGATGCTGGGAGATGTAGTCAACAACATCTGGGAATCCCTCGTAGAGGGAACAGTGCCTGGGGGTGGTCTTACATGATTCCAGCACCAGAAAAGCTCACAGCTCTCACGCTGCTGAAAATGCACAGAGGAGTACTGCTGCCATCTTAAAATTCTTCTGATCAAGAGAAGGCCACTACGTACCTGTAGTCCTCAAACTGTATGAAGCCAAGCTAGTGGCGGAACTCCTATATGGTGCCCAACTGGGCCCCTCCTCCAACTTTGCCCCACGAGAATTTGTCCAGTTCTCAAATTCCTCAGAACAGTTCTCCAAGTACCACAGTGTGTCTGCAGTGCTAGCCTAGATCTGGAGACAGGTCTAGTGAAAGTGGAAGCCAGAGTTTGGATGGCCATACTCAACCATTGGTTAAAATTATCTCTCATTTCACTGGGTCTGCCCCCCTAACACTACAGGACAACTACCAGTCCAATTGGAAACGGACACTTCTGACAAAAATGCCATCTTTGGGACTCTCCCCTCCCCTCTTACTTGCCATGTGCTATGAACAAGGCAAAACACTCATCAAACAGTACATAATGACATAGAGTGCCAAACCAATCTAGGCAGGGTCTTAAACCTCCTTATCATTCAAAGATTAAGATACACTGAACACCCCCCCACCCCCCCACACACACACCCCGCCGTATACCTAACACAGTTGGAAGCCCCAAAACACAGAAGGGCCTTCACTCTGGCCTGTTGTGGTACTCTCCCCTCAGCTGTGCTAGAAGATCTTCTGTCTTCTACACGTGGCAGCTTATAAAATTCATCAGGTTCTCAAAGGCAGCAAAAAAGAGCCAGCATGGTATAGTGTTTAGAGTGCTGGACTAGGACCGGGGAGACCCGAGTTCAAATCCCCATTCAGCCATGATACTTGCTGGATGACTCCGGGACTGTCACTTCTCTCTCAGCCTAAACTATTTCACAGGGTTGTTGTGAGGAGAAACTTAAGTATGTAGTACACCACTCTGGGCTTCTTGGAGGAAAAGCGGGATATAAATAAAAAAAATAAAAAAATTAAAATCTAAGCAGGCCTGACACAGCTTCGGCATTCTCTATAGCATTTCACAGTTGTATAGCATTTTATAATACTTACAACTTTACAGATTTTAAGATTAAAGACGTCAAGATTCTAAGATTTTATCCATTTAAAGCTTCACCCATTTTACCTTTATTACACTAATTCTATCTGTCTGTAGTTATAGCTGATCAAAGTTTAGCAGTAGCTGTATAACAGTGTAAAGCTTCTAGTCTCAGTACTCACAGAACCGGACACAGACTGTTTTAATCCCATTGTAATGCCGATCTAATGTAACCTACTGGTCAAAGACCATAATAAAAATTGATTTGATTTGATTTGATTTACATGTAGGTAGCACAAGATCACAACCTCAATCTATGCTCGTTTTTGAATATATTTTTCTAAAATGAAACTCATTGTGGAAAAATTATAGGCCTTCTAAAACCTCAAAGACATAACAGGCATAGAAGGAGCACATAAGATGACAGGTTATACAGGACCTACTGCAATTCACAAGTCCTTGTAAAGTAACTAGTGCAGACTAATTTACTGCTCTTAACCAGTGTTCCCTCTTACAGGGATTCCCAGATGTTGTTCACTACAACTCCCAGCATCCCCAGCTGCAATGACCTTTGTGGGAGTTGTAATCAACAACATCTGGGAATCCCTGTTAGAGGGAACACTGCTCTTAACTACCCAGTTTGCCATGCTGGAGACTCCCTGTGACATCAGACTAGCAATGTGAAGGCCTGGGGGAAAACTGGAAAAAATTGGGGAAGGGGGAACCAGTTTTTAACTCTCTAATCTCACCCCAAAGGACTTCTTTGTTTTCCCCCCCAAAATTGAAAAAACACTGGATTATGAAATATTTTCTTTTGGAATTACGAATAAAATATTTAAAATAAAGGTGATCAGATAAGGAAAGGTGTTCCTGCCTTTGCTCTTCCAAGCTTCTTGCTTGCTTCAGATTCCTCCATCTTCTACAGCATGTGAAAAAAACTGGTCTATGTTTGGAAATACAGGAACATGTGAAAAGGTAGAGAGGTTTGCCCCAACAGAGGCAATTCAGTTTTCAGAAATCAATAAGATGATAAAAATGAAGGATAAGAAAAAGCAGAAACTGCTGATAGCGATTCAGTACTTCTAAATATAATATACCAAAAATGATCAATATTATTACCAAAGCAGGTTATACATAATAAATATTCCTAAAGAAACAATGTGACTTTAGATCCGTAAAGGGCGCTAGACAAAAAGAAATATTGGATGTATTTCCATTTCACCCCAAATTTCTGTTTTACACCCTGGGGGGAAAACGGGTTTTTTTCATGACTTCAAAATTTTCATAAATTTTACATCTCTACATCAGACTCTCAGTGAGATCAGAAGAGTTAAACCAATGGAAGTCAGAAGACAATAAAACCCTTGCCAGTAAAGATATTACACTAAATATTAGTGCAAATATCACTAACGTGATATGGGCTTCAAGACATGTGACATGTTTAAAGAGTTTTTCACAGATAAAATCTCTCAGATTTGGGTCCATCTAGATGGAGACTCCACAGTTAATTTGATGTCTGAACTGGAGGTGTCCAGCAACTCCTCTTATCTGATTCAACTGGATCGGTTTCAGTTTGTAACTCCTGAGGATGTGGACAAGCTGCTTGGAGTAGTGAGGCCGACCACTTGTTCTCTTGACCCTTGTCCAACATGGCTTGTTTAATCTAGCAAGGAGGCTGTTATAGACAGCCTGGTGGAAATCATAAATGCTTCTCTGAGGGAGGGCAGGATGCCTCTTTGTCTTAAGGAGGCAATCATTAGACCTCTTCTAAAGAAGCCTGCATTAGATCCCTCAGAACTGAGCAATTATAGGCCTGTTTCCAACCTCCCATGACTGGGCAAGGTAATTGAGAGGGTGGTGGCCTCTCAGCTCCAGGTGGTCTTGGAGGAAACTGATTATCTAGACCCATTTCAAACTGGTTTTCGGGCAGGCTATGGGGTAGAGACTGCCTTGGTTGGCCTGATGGATGATCTCCAATTGGGAATCGACAGAGGAAGTATGACTCTGTTGGTCTTTTTGGATCTCTTGGCGGCTTTCGATACTATCAACCATAGTATCCTTCTGGAACGTCTGAGAGTGTTGGGGGTGGGAGGCACCATTTTACAGTGGTTCCGCTCCTACCTCTCGGACAGATTCCAGATGGTGTTGATTGGAGACTGTTGCTCTTCGAGATCTGAGCTTAAGTATGGTGTCCCTCAAGGCTCTGTACTTTCTCCAGTGATTTTTAACATCTACATGAAACCACTGGGAGAGATCATCAGGGGATTTGGAGCCAGGTGTTACCAGTACGCTGATGACACCCAGATCTACTTCTCCATGCCAGCTTCTTCAGGAGCTGGCATATCCTCTCTAAATGCCTGCCTGGAAGCAGTAATGGGTTGGATAAGGGAGAATAAACTGAAGCTGAATCCAGATAAGACGGAGGTATGTATTGTGCGGGGTCAGAGCTTCGGCTGATATGCCAGCTGCGTCCATTTCTCGAGATTAATGACCTCAAAACAGTGGTACATTTGTTGGTAACTTCCAGACTTGACTTTTGTAAGGCGCTCTACATGGGGCTGCCTTTGTATGTAGTCCAGAAACTCCAGTTGGTTCAGAATGCGGCAGCCAGGCTGGTCTCTGGGTCATCTCGGAGAGACCACATTACTCCTCTGCTGATGGAGCTTCACTGGCAGCCAATAGGTTTCTGGGCAAAACACAAAGTGCTAGTTGTAACTTATAAAGCCCTAAATGGCTTGGGCCCTTAGTATTTAAGAGAGCATCTTCTGCACTATGACCCACACCACCCATTGAGATCATCTGAGGAGGTCAGTCTCCAGTTACTACCAACTCGTCTGGTGGCTTCACAGAGACAGGCCTTCTCAGTCGCTGCCCCGAGACTGTGGAATGCGCTCCCTGCTGAGATACGATCCTCCCCATCTCTGGCAATTTAAAAAAAACACCTGAAAACCCATCTTTTCACCCAAGCTTTCCCAACTTTAAAAAATTGTCTGTTTTTAATTTTATGGCTGTTTTTAAATTGTTGCATGGTTTTAACTTTTATATGTGTTTTAATTGTTTTTAAGTGAACTGCCCAGAGATGAAAGTTTGGGCAGTATAGAAGTTTAATTAATAAATTAATAAATAAATCCATGAAAGAAGGTCAAAGGACAAGAAGGAAAAAAGGTGAGTGAAAGATCTCCTGGGGAGTTTTGAAAGGCGCTCAAACATATAGGTTTGGTTCAGTTTTTAAGTACCCACTTAGGACTATAGATCAAGTAGACAATTTTGGCAGGAATTCTATGCGGGTTTTTTTTTTTTTTTTTAATGCTGAAGCATAGATTTATCTGGCCAAATTCACTCATATTTCATTGTCTAGTTTCATAGCTTTGGGTAAACCTGAAAACCATGTTTTCAAAAGCCTGGTCTGAATAATGATTCAAATCTCTCTTTTCTCTTTCCTTAGCAACAGATGCTTGAGCTAGGGCCAGCACAGCACCTTTGAGATTTACAGGAGCACTAAAGCAGTTTAAGGGAAGGATGGAAAAACTCTGGAAGAAGTGGGAGCGAAGTGGGTATAGAGACGCAGCAAAGAAAGATATTTATGCAGGAAAAACAACTGTAGATTATTTTTTTGGTGACCCCATCTTTCAGTCCCTAAAAGGGCTCACAAGGCAGCTAACAAGCAATTCATTAAGTGACAAAATCATACTAAAACACCACCAAACTAGAACAGCAAAAACCACCACCAAGAACCACGATGTGAGGGAGAACCAACAATAACCTGCCATTAAATGTTTAGCAAACAAAAATGTCTTTGCCATGTGACGCAATACCACCAGTAAGGAGCCTATACAAATCTCACGAGGAAGGGAATTCCAAAAGCAAGATACCACAACCAAAAAGTCCCTTTAATGCATCTTTAACAGGCAAACCTCCAATGATGGAGGAATATGCAGCAGAGCTTATGATGCTGATTGCAGTGGGTGGGCAGATTCACATGGGGATATATCATTCAAGTGACCTGGTTCAGAGCCATTTAGGGCTTTAAAGACAATAATCAGTACTTTGAAACAAACTGGCAGCTAGTGAAGATGAAACAAAATGGCGTTAAATGCTTTTCAACTGCTGCCCCACCAATACCCATACAAGTGCATTCTGTACCAGTTGAATTTTTAAATGACGTTGTGATAGTATCCAATCTGGATGCAACCAAGGCAAGTGTAACACTGCTATCCCCCCAAAACAGGTGCAGTTGGCACATCAGTCAAAGCTATGCAAATGTACTCCTGGCCTCCATCAGTCATCCAAGAGCCAGGCTGGGTCCAGAAGCACACCCAAATTGTGAATCTGGTCTTTCAAGGGGAGTGAAACGCTATTCAACACAGGCAGTACACCCTCTCCCAGACTAGCTTTATCCAACAACATATCTGCCCAGTCTGGATTAAGTTGCAGCCCAAGACCCTTTTGTGTTCAATGCATATTTATTTACTAATTAAAATTTCCCAATAAATAATAATAATAATAATAATAATAATAATAATAAGGGCAACACCTGGCAAAACAGGTGGGTCTTGAGAAGGGCCTTAAAGGCAGCCAGGGAGGGGGCTGAATGACTCTGGGGGAGGGAAAGAGTGTTCCAAAGAAGAGGGATGGCCTCAGAGAAGGCCCTCCTACGGGGCCAGACATTACACCAGAGCCTCGGACACTAAGGATGGCCAGCTGAGAAGACCTTACAGGTCGGGATACAACTGGCTGAGAGAGGCGGTCCTGGAGATATACAGGTGCTAAGCCCATAAGGGTTTTATAGGTGAGAACCAGCACTTTGAATTGGACCCGGAAGAGAACAGGCAACCAGTGTAACAACTGTAAAAGAGGTATAACACTATCAAATCTACAGCCACACATGAGGAGGCGGGCCGCTGCATTCTGGACTAGTTGACGCTTCCAAATCGTTTTCAGAGACAACCCTAGGTAGAGCTCATTACAGTAATCCAAACGAGAGGTAACAAAGGCATGAGTTACTGTTGCCAGGGCCTGCCAGTAGAGAAAAGGCCATAACTGGTGAACCAGATGAAGCTGGGCAAAAGCACTCCTGGCCACAGCCTCCACCTGCTGTTCAAGCAGGAGCTGTGAGGCAGTAGCCTACATATCAGTGTCAAGTCAATGTAGATGTAATAAAGTAAAGGTAAAGTGTGCAGTCAAGTCGATTTTGACTCCTTGCACCCACGATGCCCTGTGGGATTTTTGGAAGAATACAGGAGGGTTTTACCATTCCCTCCTCCTGTGCAGTATGAGATGATGCCTTTCAGCATCTTCCTGTATCGCTGCTGCCTGACATAGTACCAGCGTGGAGTTGAATTGGCAACCTTCTGCTTGTTAGTCAAGCATTTCCCTGCTGTGCCACTTAATACTCAAGTTTTAAATCCCAAATGCACACATTTCCCTTTAGACTTTCAAAGGGTGCTAAATTTTAAACAATTTTACAATATCTCTAATGAACTATTAGAAAAACAGACTGTAGGGTGTTCAATTGGTTTTGGTATGAGTTTAGTACTCTAGCAATCATCCTGCATACCTCGAATTCCTCAATTCCTGCATATACCATGGAGAAATCTTCCTCCCAAAGGGGACACGAATGAACACACACACACACACACACACACACACACACACACACACACACACACACACCTTTTGTTCCATTTACACATAACAGCAAACCATAGTTTTGATAATCAAGACCATGCCTCAAACCCATATACTCCCTCTTCCCTTGTATGCTTTTGATTCTTTCCTTTCTGGTTCAGTCAAACCATAGTTTGCTGTAATATCTGAATTGGGCAAACTATGGTTTGTTCAAACCAGAATCAGAAACCACAGTCTCAAGCAAGTTTTCTGATTCTAGCTTGGAGGAAAATTTTGGTTTTGAAAATAATAGTTTGACCAGCTTGGATATAATGGCAAATTATGGTTTGCCTGAAACAGAAAATGAGGAAAGGAGTCAGAATATGCAGAGGGAGGAGGTAGTGTGTGAGCCTGAGTCATGACTTTGATAGTAAAATAATATTTTGGTTGTTTTGTGTGAACAGAGACACTGGGGAGGTACAGGTGTAATATCAGCAAAGTTTGGTGTTATGCTCAGGTATCAGAAGAATTAGTTACACTTCTATGTTAGAACAAGCCAGGATCACTCATTTTGGATGTAAGGCATTATCCTGACTAAGTCAGGATCAGAAGTACATTTATTCCAACTCTTGTGCACAAAGGAGCAGCATGCACCTCCCTATGCTGTCCCCATGGCCTGTGGACATTGCAGAAAGCCAGGATTTAATCCTGGCTTTGCATTGCATCTGAACTGATACAGAGTGCTGGACTAGGACCAGGGTGAAACAGGGTCAAACACCCACTCAGCCATGATACTCCTGAGTGACTAACCTTTGGCCAGCTACTCTCTGTCAACCGGGGGGGGGGCAGGGGGGCGGGCAGAGAAGAAGACCACATTCACTGTCCAGAGGAATTCAGATGAAGATTAAGATGAAAACGTTAACAAAAAAATCATCATCATCATACCAAGTTAAGGTTGGACAGATGGCAATCAATCAAACCCAATTCCAGAGAAGGAAAAGTCCAAAACAACACACACAAAAATTATAAAGGAAAATAAAAGTATACAGATCAATCTCCTTTGCAAGCAAGGCAGTGAAATTCACAAAATGCGAATAAATGAGTTTATTTTCAAAAGCTTGGAAGGCATTCTAAAGTGAGGACACATAGGTTAAGTATGCTTAACAGGTTGAAAGGACATCCAATGAATGCCAAACCAACAGATCCAACAGTTTGTACATATAAGATCCTTGAAAACTCCAAACATCTTCAAATTGCTCAGCAACAATCACACACTGCACAGTTCAGAATATAACCCAAAGCATACTTTCTAGGAAGTAAAATCTGTGGGACATTCTGAAAATAAAATATGATCAGTACTGGCTTGGAAAAATAGAACTGCACAATTTTAATGCAAAAGCAAGCAAATCCTAAAGGACCAGGTAAGAAATACTAGTTCTCCCAGCTTTGAATTTTTTTTTTAAAGTGTTTTGAGTAAAAACCATAACTCTTCCAAACACAGGCATTTTGACATTTAATGGTTACTAACTAACTGTAGTTCCTTTGTTTTTACTGCATCCATTTATAGGACAACACAAATGAAGTTTTCAAAGAAAACAAGACAGAAATCTAGAACACCAAAGGGTGAAAAAAAACCCATCACAAATATAAAAATTTAAACTCTGTAATATTTGTGATCCCAGCTGCAACACTTGAAGCTAACCAATATATTGCCTAACCTTCTTCGTGGCACGGACATAACATTTCCCGTCTCCCAAGAACACACAAAATAAAGCATCCATACCTGTTTCATCTGGCGAACTCGGAGAAGCACTGTCCTGTGACAATGTTGTCCAACTAGAGTCTTCATCGCTTGGAGCCAGGTTCTGGATCCTGTGTAGTGCACAATCTGTTTTGGCGCCAGTTTTAGGATGATCCTTTTTCGTCTCTGGACTTGACGATATGGTAGCTACCTGTCCATCTTCAGGACTCGCTGGCTTGATTTGTTTCCGAGGCAATGCATCCCCATTAACAATCACTGTGGATGCCTGGCTGATGTGTTGTGAGGATAATTTTTCCTCCCCTGCCACTTGGCTGCTCCCATAATTCTGATCGACGTCTCTCGCTGATGTCTCAAGATCTGCATAGTAATTTAGGAAGCTCTTGGTTCTCCGCCGTTGTGTGGGCAATATTTCACTGCCTGAAGAATCCTGCTGGTTTGCCTCTTTCCCCTCCAACTTCTCAGAAGTTATGTTTATGCCTGCAGTAGTTGTAGGAGCAGGCAGGTTTTTATTGGGATCATGTCCCTGCTCAGCTGCTTTTCTAAGCTGGTTTTCTCCATTCTTCACTAGCTTGATGTTGGAGGAATTGTTGCCCAGAAGGGGCTGGGCAGCAGGATCAGAAAGGCCCATGGCTGTCTGAATGTTAGTCAGTGCATATTTTTTCCTGCATTTTGGAGGGGTGCTGTTCTTGACTTCCGTGTGCTTGATTTCAGCATTCAACAGTTCGTTATGGGAGGAGCGCAGGTGAAGTGTATTAGGTGGAGTGGCAGGACCGTTCCGATTCACAATATCCGTTGTGCTGTTGCTTGCCATAAACCCCGCCAAGGTTTCCACACCGGAGTCAACTAAAGAAAAAGCAGAAATATTCAGGAGATATTTCTCTGAATGATCTCATGATCTCGTTATTTAGAAACTGCATTGCCAAGCCCTATATATACACAAACCTGCTAAATAAATAGCAGTATCTGTAATCTAATGGCAGGTGGGTACAGAGCTGGGGGAGGTGAGAACTGTAATATGCTTATTTGGTACATCTGAACTTCACAGCACTTGTATACAACCTGGTATGCGCCCCCAGCCAAGTGAAGGAACCAGGGGAGGGAATCTATACTGATGACACAATCTGCACAGCAGGACAACACAACAAAACTTACTGGTTTCTTAGTTGGGTACTGTTTTTTCACACTTCTGTTTTTGTAATATAACAATACCAACTGACAGGGTGGGAAGTCCATGTGTGAACAAGGTTTGGAAAAGGGCAGGCACTGTGCTATCTAAGGTAAGTGGTTCAGGGTCACTAATATAAGAACCATGTTTGATCAGATCAAGCATCCATCTAATCCAATATCCTGTTCTGACATTACCCAGGCAGATGCCTCCAAGAAGCTTGCAAGCAGGATATTTTCCATTTAATTGATCAATTTATATCCTGCTGTTCAATATAAAAGCATCATCAGCTTGGCTACAAGAACAAAAGCAATAACCTTCCCCCACTGTTATACCCAGCAATCTGGTATTCAGAGGTATTGGAGGAGTGAACTTGGGGCCCACATTTCCTGCAATCACCACTGCCAGATCTCAGACACAGGATCTCCTGGTATGAATTTCCATTTCACCAAATGCTGAAACGAGTAAGGCATGAGCCCAAACATACAGTTCCAGGATGACAACAGAGAGAGAAGAACTTTGCTCCCCTCTCTTGCCCATCCTAAGTAGAATATGACAGACTCTCAGAAATGTCAATTTTATACCTGGTTTGCAATTGAATTTCCCCCTTTGCTAAGCAGCATCCATCCTGGTTTGTATTTGAATGGGTGATATGTATGAGCACTGTAAGATATTCCCTTTAAGAGATGGAGCCGCTCTGAGAAGCACGCTTGCATGCAGAAGGTTCAAAGTTCTCTCCCTTGCATCTCCAAGACAGGGCTGAGAGGGACTCCTGCCTGCAAACTTGGGAAAGCCATTGCCAGTTTGTGTAGACAACACTGAGCTAGATGGACTAATGGTCTGTCGTGGTATAAGGCAGCTTCCTATGTTCCTATTTTCTAACTCTTCTGTTAATATATTTGCAATTACATTTCCCTCTCTCATTCCTATGGGGTAAGGAAAGGATGATATGTGAAGGCTGAGAAGCAAAACCCTCATATATTCCACTACTGGTTTGCTTACAATTTCACAAGGTTTCCACATGCAATTTCTCAGCAATTAGAAGAGCAGACATTTGAAGTCTGCACGCAGTGAAAAAGCAAACAAGTTTATCCTGTGCTAGGATGTAGGATGAAAGGTGCTGAGGTCAACAATGTGACTGAGATATACAGAACGTCAATGCAGTTTTTGGATTATCAATCAAGAAGTATTAATTCCACTAGTACAAAACCATTCAAAATACTGATATCTAGAATTCAAGGGGGAAGAATGCAAATAAGAACAAGCTGCAGGAAGATTTACATAGGTTAGTAGAATATTCTGCATTAGAAAGATAGACTAGGTGAATTAAGCCTACAGTAAAAACCCCAAACAAAAGGTCCCTACACACTTCCAAGCCTTAGGAAACAGATGGCCATTTATAGTTCTGTATGCAATTACTGCACCTGCCTTCTGCTCACCAACTGCAGATTATTTAAGCCACATGTGAAATCCCAAATTAAGTTGAATAGGCAAGCAACATGCATATTTCAGCCAGGGTGAATAACAAGGAGGACACTGTCCCCTGTGGGATGGTGTCCTGTTATGGTCTATCGCAGGGCTGCATAACTTTGGTCTTCCAGCAGTTTTTGGACCTCAGCTTGCATCATCCCTAGTAACATAGCCAATAGTTAGGGATTATCAGAATTGTCATCCATCATCAATATCAGGCCAATGGTCTGACTTGGTATAAGGCAGCTTCCTATGTTCCTATTTGCAGGAGGGCCAAAGTTTTGCGGCCCTATTCTATGGGGATCTGATGTTGTACTTGGGGAAACTGTGAGTTCTTGTATCCCCATTTACTGCCACTCAACTAGTAAAGACAGTCACCGCAGACACAACACCCACACAAAAATATACATTGTCTTTACTTCAAGCATTCTTGTATGAAAATGCACTAAATACCATTCAATTTCAAATAGAAACCAAGGCACTGAAGTCGGGAAAAGAAAACGAAACATTTATTCAGCATTCCTTTGATCAGGACAACGCAAGTCTCACAAGAGTAAAACAGGAAACCATATACAGCATGAATATTTTGTGATTCAACATGAAGGATTCTGCATATCTGGAAAGACTTGTCTGCAATGTAGGACTAAAGCTGATTGAGACCTGGAAGAGCAACTCTTGTGGGCTGGGGTGAGGGGTGGCCTTCTCAGTCCTTGGCAGTAAAGAGATATTGTTAAAACAACCTTGGCTCCTTTTAAAAAATCTTAATAATGCATGTTAGCCATTAAAGCCACTTGCACCTCCTACACAGATATTTTCTGGTACCTGCCTGACAGATCAATGTCCCTCTTTTGACTTTTAGGAAGACTCTGAATCTGGGAGGATTGTTTAATTAAAATTTATTAGCCTGCACCCATATAGGCTAGAGCATATTAGCTTCCCTTCCATCTTCCCATCCAAAACTGCTTATCCAGTTAGTAAACATCAAATAATGTTTTTACTGTTTTTGTTCAGCCAGTTCGCTGTGAGAATAAACTTACATTCAACATTCTTAAGTTTAATAATAATTTAAAAAGAAAACTCTTTTTCTTGTCGGAAGGTTCAACAACACACTTTCCGAGTCAGCAGAAAAGGCAATTGCAAAATAAATGAATAAAATGGGCAACTTCTAGACTTGCTAGTCATGACTAATTGCCATTGAAATGAATGGGACTGTTACGACAAGTTAGTCGTGACTAATAGGGGTGTGCACAAAATAGATTTTATATTCAGTTCCAAGCTCGGAATGTCCAGACTGATGGAATCGACTCAGAACGTTTCGAGCACCATTTTGGACTCCAAAATGGCACTCTTCTGGCCTCTACGCATGTGCGGCAGCCATTTAACATGGTGGTGCTGGCCACACAAATAATTGAGTGTGTGCAGAGGCTAGAAGCGTCCAAAATGGTGCTTGGAACATTTAGAGAGTTCCAAGACAGAATAGAGTCATTCCTTTCTGAGCTCAGAAGTGGCCCTTCATTTGAAGGGTGTTCTATTCTGAGCTCAGAACACTCGAAATGGCTGGTTTGCAGTTCTGACCGCAAATCATTCTGCACATCCCTAATGACTAACTCATTCATTTTCAATGGTACTTAGTCATTACTAGCTTAGTCTGGATGCTGCCCAGTGTACTACAAGGGAAAATGAGCCTTCAGAAATGTGCAATAGTAGATGGAATAGGTCCTTAAGAAGCAATAGTTGGAGTGAAAATGGAGGTATAAGTACACAACGGTGTCTAGTTTCAGCTGTAGAAAGTTGAGGGAGATATAACTCATCAGCTGTAGGAATATCACTGCACAACTAATTTTCTGACAACTCCGCATGTCTCAAACACACAAGCCGGAAGCTTAAGTCTTATGCAGTGGTGCCTCTCAGAGTCGATTAACCCTTGTCATGCTGCACTGGTCGGAATCACCCCATTCTGACTTGGAACTCTTTCAATGTTCAGAGAACAATTTTGGACTCCAAGATGGTGCTCTTCTAGCCTCTGAGCACACTCGGCCATTTGCGTGGTCAGCACCACCATGTAAATGGCTGCCACACATGCACAGAAGCCAGAATAATGCCATTTTGGAGTCCAAAATGGTGCTCAGAATGTTCTGAGTCAGAATGGGGTCGTTCCATCAGAGGAGACATTCCAAGCTCTGAACGGTATACAAAATCAGTTTCGTGCACACCCCATTAGTGCACATTTTGTGAACACCCCTATTACTATATAGACACCTTATGTCAGTCAACACAAGAATGGTGGCAGAATACCACCATAGACCATGTTTCCAGTTTCTAAAAGACACTGAGGGGGGAAAGAGGAGGTGGGGGGAAATAAAAGAAAAATGGTAGTGTGGAGGAAGGGAAAAACAGAGAACAGCAACATGAGAAAAGCAGCACGGAGTCAGGAGAAATCACCTGAGGTTTTATGCTATAAAATGGTCTCTGAGGATCAAATCATATTTATCCTGTATAACCCAAATCAGTGTCCAAAATGGATAGTTAGAAATACTGCTTGTTTTCACAGCAGTATTCCTAACCACACTTACTCACTTTTGATTCAGCTACAGTGGGAGGCAAGTAGACCACATCGAGATTTAAGAAAAAAACAGGGAGATGTTTTTCTCACTTCCAAGCAAGTCAAAGACATGTCTGAGTAGTACTACATCATCTCTGCTTCCTGTGAGTCCAAATTAAGCTCCCGAGGAGGTGATCTTATGAACTTCCTGACAACATCCTCAAAATAAATGCCACATAAGGTTTGTGCTTCAAAGACAATAATTCTTTGACAGGAACACTGGACAGGCAGACAGATTACTTCTTTCTGTACAGCTAATGAACATCTTAAATAATTTTATAAATCAATGTAATGATGATAATTTAAGCATGATAAAACTATGATTGTCCGTGCCTAGAAACATGTAACATTTGATACAAGTTGAACTACCTGCCTAGACCTTCGGGGACAGTGCACAGGTTTGGGGAACCTGGTTGGTAAAATGCCCCCAACTGTTGCCGACGTTGAAAAGGTAGGGAATAAGCAACTTAAAAGTCCTCACAGTGTGTTTCACAAATCTTACCACTTCATAACTTTTACCATCGTAATCATAGTTAACATATATATAGCACTTTAGAGCATTCAGAGCTATATATATATATATATAAATATAAAAATTCAGCCGCAAGCTGCCATGAGATTCTATAATTTTGCACAATAAAATCCAATAAACACAAAACACAAACAGTTACAGCAGCCTTGCAAGGTAGGTCACTATAACTATTCCAATATGGAAGCTTACAGGCTGATAGTCAGTCACCTAATCCATTTCCAGCCCATGTTTACCTCATAACGCTAAGCAAGGGCTGGGAGGAACATTTGCAGATTGAGAGGGAGCAGCTTAACTCTTCCCCTCCCTGTGATTCCTTTCTGAAAATGGCCTCTTGGGCCATTTTTATCCTTTCCCCAGTTGGGTTCCAAAATCAGAAACAAGCCTGGCTTGGGTAAAAACAACCGGGGCATGGGACTGGCAAGAGAAAATTCAGCAGATGCGAGAGGATTAAGCACCACTTCCACATACCAGTTTCCCCCTATGAATGTCTCTCTTGCCAGGCATTTATGTTACCCTGAGAAATGTGGGCTTGGGGACTTGCATTTGCTAAGAAAACATATAATTTTACCCACAACAAACTATAACCATCAGCAGCAACATTAACTGCAGTTAAGCCCAGAGGAGGGAATTTGTCAGGATGTAGGGAGAGGATGTGCACAGTTCCATGGTCTGTTCCCAACTGCTTAATTATGAGTAATGAATATGTTTGCATTGGCCCAGAAGAGTTTTGAAAGACTGGTTGAAAGAAAGAAGAAAATAAACTTTAAGAGAGAGAGAGAGAGAAAACAAACATGTTTGTTGAAATGATAAGTACAGAATTATGGGCCAGGCAGGAGAGAAAGATGTTAAAGAATTCTGTTCATTGAAATATGTGAAAGGGCATCTGACCTGGAAATACGTCTGACATGGATCACTGGGCTTCAGCAATGGATCAGGAAATAGATTATTATTTGAAATCTGAAAAGAGGGATCATTTTAAGAAATTAAAAACAAAGAAAACCATAAAACAAAGCCAGCACACCACAATGTTTCTTGGTAGTTTATGGATACTAATCACCATGTTTCAGGAGCTGCTGGAAAATCTATTCAGTAAAACCAAATTCTTCCAAGTACAGACAAACGAAAATCTCACTGGCAGCATTTCTTGTTCAAAATTCCCAATGCACATTTCATAAAAGAAGAAAGGCAGAGTCTGGTTTTTACCCAAATCACTCAATCAGGACTAAATATATTTGCATATTGCAAAATTCTAATTGGTGCTTTTTGAAGATCTTGAAGGAAGGTGATAGCTTCTCTTAACCATGAGACACTGAAAACAGGACCTGCCACTGCCTGTTAGAATAAATTGTCATCTCTTTTATTTTCTTTTAGATCAAATTTGTTCTAAGGAGAAAGACAGTGCTCGAAGCAGACTCTAGCTACTACCTTTATTTGTCACTTAAGGAACAAAGTCTGCTCCTTTCTTTCAATACTGGCAGAGGGGGGCTTGATTCTATATTCATACTAAAACAACAGTGTATAGTTTCATCTGAATCTGTTACCGTATTTTATGGACTATAAGACGCACTTTTTTCCTCGAAAAATATCCGCCAAAATTTAGGTGCATCTTATACTCGTAACTGCGTCTTATACTTGTAAGCCTGCCCAACAGGTTCGAGGGGGGGCACTATCCCCCGGCAAAGCCTGTACCGATGCTAAAGGAGGGGGTTGGGGACGTCCCTCTATTAACCCCGTGCCGCCTGGGGACTGCCACTCCAGCTCACCCTCCGCCGCTTGGGCCGTGGACTCCTCCTCCCCCGACGAGCCGGTGGCCTCCGAGGATCGTGCAAGTTTTACATCACCACCAGCAACACCATCGTTATCAGCTCTCCCTCCCATTTTACTTTCTGCAAACATGTTCAGCTGCCTACCGGTAATTATATCAAGATGGTTCGCTGCCCGTGTCAGAGTGGCAACGACCTTGAACAAGGGACTGGAGGAACTGCGCATTGGATCCATATCACAATTGCTCAGGCAACAATAGCTATGTCGTTGCCCCATCCCCCCTTTTTGCCTGGTAGCTCTTCTGATGCAGAGAGGAAGGCTTCAAGGAGCAGAGTGTTCATGCTTCAATGCATGTCATTTCATCCTTTGGATTTTTGTCTGTCTTGGGTTATGTGCAGGGATCAGAACTGATAATCCGATGCAACGAATGGATTCGAAGAACCCTAACTGTAATCAGTGCTCCTGTGTGTTCTACAATTCTTTCCGTCGTTTCACTCCAAACCGTCTGTATTTCTTGCAATGTGTTTTTGTAGTGTGAGTGAAGCAGCCATGTGCAAAAGACTACAAAACCAGCACTGCAGTGTGCAGCCATGCATGCATGGAAATATCTGGGACTTTTAATTGACCATACCAAGAGAAGAAAGTGCAAAGAAGTAGGAGAGCCGAAGTGGTGGCTGCTCTCTCCCCTGGAAGTTCATATGACCCCTGCCCACTCACCCCAAGTATGTGCATTCTGGTGAGGAGAAGGAAAGCTCGAAAACGAAAGAGGGTGTTGTTTTTTTAATAGGGTCAGCGGCGAGGTTGAAGAGAAAACAAAGAGTGGAGTAGGAGCAATTGAAAGAGGACTTATCTGAGGCAAGAAGAAAGGAGAACAAACTGAAGCAAGGCTGAGAGTCCTTTCCTGGAGCTAGCAGGACTTTTCGGTACAGTTTTGATAACCGTTTAATATGTTAAAACCCTGAAAAACTGGATTAAAATTAAGGTGCGTTTTATAGTCCGTAGCGTCTTATAGTCCATGATAGCTCTTTTGTTCATTCATTAGCAAAAACATAAAATACTCAGTATTCAAATAAGTGGTGGAGATATAATTGGGTGGGTATGTCCAAAGAACATGCACTGCTCTGCAGGTGAGTGGAGGACCATGCATTGGGTTGGGAGAACACAGGCTTTCTGTGCTCTAGCTACACTGGTTCAAAAGAAAAGCTAGATTTCTTTTTTGTTATGTTTTCCCTCACCTGATAATCTCCACATTACTTGGAAGGAAGCAGGTTTCACTGGCTGACACCCTAACTACCCACAGCAGAAACAGAACATGAGCTCTTACTCTAGCTGTGCACAGTGGAGCACACAGCAAGAAGGATGCAATTCAGGGATATTCAAAGTACCCTGTGCCTTTCATAAATATGTCTCTGAGGACCACAAAGCTCTCAGGGACATACTTTCAGATGGCACAAAATTATTGGAGTGGGGAGGAGAGAGGGGGTGAATTTCATTCACGTTCCAAACCTGCTGAAGTAGTTAGCCACTGATTTTAATGGGATGTACTCCCAAGTAAATGTATACAGGACTGCAGTCTTAGCTATTAGTTTAGTTTCTTTCATGTATATCCCGCTCCATCTCAACGATTCTGAACAGTTTACACAAAAATATTTAATGTTAGAAAGGAAAACCCACAAATAATTGGGTTCCTCCCTAAATATTCCATTAACTGTTCCAGCATAGGTTATTGCTCTATGGCAATGGCTTTCAAACTCTGCTCCTGAAGTTCATCAATGAGAAGAGCAGACAAGGTTATCTGAAGAGCAACTTATCCCCATTGCCAATCTTCCCCTGCAACATGAAGTCTGCTCTTACCTCTTACCTCTTCAGTTTCGAAATCCCCTGTCTATGATGTCCGCATGCTCTGCAGCAGGGAGAACAGGCAGATGTGTGAATGGACAGATGATTCAGAAGAACCCCAGTTACAGGTAAGCAACCCAAGTACTTCTCTGTCCACCACACAGATGGGCTCATCGCAAGCTTTCATCATTGGAGGTTGGGCAGCAGAAACACTCGAGGTAAGGCAGGCAATGGAATCCATATTCTCCATCAGAGAAGATGGCGTGCAAAACAACATGCCCAAAGAACCCAAGCGATCAGTGGGAACAGAGGAAAGAGATATACACAGTGAGAGTTCCAGCGGAGCATGAAAGCATCTCCCAAAGGACCCCCTGCCCATCCCTGCCCTTATGCAGAACTGCTGGTTCTCAGGGCTTGCAAACAGATCTATTTCCAGTGTATCCCACAGTCTGAAGATCTTGCAGAGTGAAAATGGATTGAGGTTCCACTCATGCGAGGAGGAGGGTGTTCTGCTGAGGCAATCTGGTAGGATGTTCTTGCGGCCCTGATGTGAATCGCCGAAAGTTAAGACCAATGACGGAGAATCCACCCCCGTATTTGTAACGGCGGATGGAGCAGGGTTCATGATCCTGAGCCCCCTTGATGGTTTATATATGCTTCCACAGATGTGTTGGCAGTCATAATTTGTATGTATCATCCCAAGACAATGGGCTGGAACCCCTTCAAGGCTTTGTAAACTGCAAAGAGTTCTAAATAGTTTATATGATGGGTGGTATCCTGGAGTAACTATTGCCACTTGATCTGGAGGCCCGAGGTGGGTGCCCCACCCAGTATCTGATGTGTCCGTGATGAGAAGAACCTGATGAGCTGGAGCCTGGAACGGCATGGACATGAACAGGTTGGCCTGGGAGGTCCACCAGAAAAGGGACCGGCGCACGCCAAGAAGAAGGTTCAGAAGTCTGCACTGGGAGTCTTGTTGAGGACCAAAGGTGTCAAGAAACCAAGAAACCAACACTGAAGCATGCAGAGGCGAGCGAGGGGCAAGGTGGTAGTGGTAGATACCATAAGGCCCAACATGCGCTAGATGTCTCTTGCCGGGTGAAGGGGGATCCTCCGAAGGGAGATAGCCATACAATAAAAGGTAAATGGCAGCCCAAGTGGAGACAAAAATAGTGCCTAAGAACTGTATGACATGGGATAGCCACAGTTGGAATTTTCTGTGATTTACCTTGAGGCCCAATCATTGGAGCATATCTAGAGAGAGCTATGGCAAGATGGTTACACAGGGTAGTGTGGGCCCATGCAACCAAGAGCCAGTTGTCCAAATATGGGGAAATACGTACACACAGTTTTTGGAGGTAAACAACCACTAGTGCCGTACACTTTGTGTAGATCCTCAGGGCAGAGGATAGGCTGAAGGGCATGGCCCAGAATTGAAGTTTTCCAGAGCCAACTTGAATATGAAGGTATTTCCTGTGCTGTGGGCCAATAGTAATGTGGTAGTATGCAAATCTATGGAAGCAAACTACATTCCTTCCTCGAGCAAAGGTAGAATGTCTGCGATGGTGAGCATACGAAACCTTTTGTAGGCAACATACATATTTAGTGCTCTTAGGTCCATGTTTGGGCGCAGACCACCATCCTCCTTTGGAATGGCAAAACAGACAGAGAATAAACTAGCTTTGAGATGGGAAGGGACTTAGTTCTATAGCTTCTTTTTCCGATAAGGTACAGACTTTGTCCCAAAGCACTGAAGTTGGAAGTGTGACCATGCAGCCAGAGTCGGGGGGGGGGGTGTTCTAAGAACTCTATGCCATAGCCTAGACTTACAACAGTGAGGACCTAGTTGTCAGAAGTGATGCTCTCCCACATGTCCATAAAGGAATGCAGCCATGTCCCAGGCTAGAGATAGTCATGCTAGCTTATGATAGGAGGCAGATCTGGGCTTGAATTGAGAAGGTTTGGCTGGTGGAAAAGGCCTCTTCCAAAACTGGTTGAACTTGTGTTGACAAAAGGTATGATCAGTATGGGACAGAGAGGAAGATCTCAAGGAGACTGGGTGCTGTGACTTGAAGGGCCTATTGTATCTGGAGGATGCAGAAAAAGAAGACGACGACCAACTCATCAACTGTGCAGTCGTACAAAGTTTCTGAACTTTCTCCAATGTGTCATTTGTTCTGAGTCCAAAGAGAGCCCGACGATTGAATGGCAGATCCTTGATCCCTGTCTTGGCCTCGGGGGTGAAGCCCGAAAAGCATAGCTATACGTACCCTCACAAAGCAATGGAGTTAGTCACAGACCTGGCAGCAGAGTTGGTGGTATGCCTTGAGGTACGCAGGAGCTGTTTACTATGGTAAAAGGCTTTGCATTACAAAATGAGAGCAGTATCCTTTTCATCTGAAGTGAGTCCAGGACAGGTGAGACCTTTTTCCAAAGGAGATGGTTATAATGTGACATGCATGCCTGGTAATTGGCAGTTTTAAGTAGCAAGTAGGAAGTGGAGTAGAGGCACCTGGCAATAGAGTCAAGCTTCCTGACTTCATTGTCAATAGGCACAGATAGAGTATGTTTACATGATTTGGCTTGAGCCCCTTCAACTATGATAGAATTAGGAGCTGGATGCTTCTGGAGGAATGGACAATCAGTCAACTGCACCCTACAGAAATTTTCAATTTTCTTTGATGTTGGGGGAACCAAGGACAGCTTTTTCTAGTAAAAGTGAGTAATGTCCAGTAGAACAGCATTCATGGGCAAGGCCCCCCGAGGCTGAGCAGCAGCAGCAATAAGAGTTCCACAGGGATCTGTACTTGGACAGGTGCTTTTTAATTTATTCATAAATGATCTAGAAGTTGGAGTAATCAGCTAAGTGGCCAAATTTGCAGATGGCACCAAACTATTTAAGGTAGTGAAACCCAAAACAGATTATGAGGAGCTCCAAAAGAATTTCTCCAAACTGGGGGAGTGGGTGACAAAATGGCAAATGTGGTTCAATGTTGGGAAGTGTAAAATGATGCACATTGGAACAAAAAAAAAAACACTTCACATATATACTGATGGGATCTGAGCTCTCAGTGACTAACCAGGAGAGGGATCGTGGGGTCGTGGTGGACAGCTCGTTGAAAGTGTCAACTCAATGTGCGGAAGCTCTGAAAAAGGCCAATTCCATGCTAGGGATAATTAGGAAGGTAATTGGAAATAAAACTGCTAATATTATAATGCCCTTATACAAAACTATGGTGCGGCCACACCTGGAGTACTGCGTACAATTCTGGTCACCATATGTCAAAAAGGACATTGTAGAGCTGGAAAAGGTGCAGAGGTTAACCAAGACAATCAGGGGCCTAGAGTACCTTCCTTATGAGGCAAGGCTGCAAACCAGGGGCTTTTCAGTTTAGAAAAAAAGATGAATGTGGGGTGATAGGATAGAGGTCTATAAAATCATGAATGGTGTGGAGAAAGTGAATAGAGAGGAATTTCTCTCCCTCTCACATATAACACTAGAACCAGAGTCACCCCATGAACCTGATTGCCAAGAAATTTAGGACCAACAAATGGAAGTACTTTTTCACACAACAAATAATCAACTCGTGGAATTCTCTGCCACAAGATGTGGTGACAGCCAACAACCTGGATGGCTTTAGAGGGGCTTGGATAACTTCATGGAGGAGCGATCTATCAATGACTACTAGTCTGAGGACTATAGACCATCTTCGGCCTCAGAGACAGGATACCTCTGAAAACCAGTTGCAGGGGAGTGACAGCAGGAGAGAGGGCATGCCCTCAACTCCTGCCTATAGGCTTCTAGCGGCATCTGGTGAGCCGAAGTGAAACAGGATGCTGGACTGATGCAGCAGTGCTGTTCTTATGTTCTTAAGGGCTGAAAAAATCCTAGGTGCCTGGCTGTCCAATGTCAATGGGCAAGCTAGAACGTGGGCTGAATGAATGGAACAAAGGAAAAAGCTTGGTTGAAATTAAGAAAAGGCAGAACAAAATGATGTGGAACAGGATTCAGGGCAGATTCAAACTTAGGAGCCAACACAGAAAAAATACAGTTTCCAACTTCCATCTAACAACCATTGAAGGAGGTCCATTCAAGGAAGCCTAAGCAGATCTGCTGACCAGCATGTGAGCAGCCATCCCCCACTTCCTTTTATGAGAGCTGCTTGGAGCCTGGATCCAAGAGAGTAGGGACAGGTGGTACTCTCTGGAGCCAAGAAAGTAGGGACAGGTGAGCTTACATTCCCAGGCACAGTGGGGGCGAGTTCCTGACACAAATCTGAAATATTATAAGACTGAGGTTAGCATCTAGGAACACATTTGAAGTTTTACTTCAGGCGTGGGAATGGACAGAGCCTAAAAACTGAAAATATTTGATTCTCCCGAGAAAACCTCTGTGTGAATTTCATATGGTTGAAGTCCAGACTGGTTTAGGTCAAACTTTATATTTATAGCATCAGTGCCTTGCAGCATGAAATATTTTCCTTAATGCCCCATTTTCAATGATTTACAGTTCATAGAAGGTATATGTGTTTTAAGAAAGCACCATACTAGCTCTAATTCTTGGCTGTTTGGTACCTTCTTTGGACCAAAAGCAATCACAGCCTTCTTGTGAACTCTTCTGCTTTATGTACTTTATTGTAATATGTGCTTTATGTAATTAGTATTTCTTACTAATGCCAATAATTAAAATAAGTTCTATTCTCTAAATAAAATGAAGATAGCATGCATGCTCTTTGGCTATTTAAACTCTGCTCTTCACAAAAAAACTGGTGGGGCAGAGAAAGAGTGGGAAGAGAACCTTTCCTGGCATACAGAATTTGCTGAAGCTGGATTAAATTACAGAAAGCATAAAAGCTCGTTATAAGTAGACATCCAAGAAGCAGAGAATCTCTTAGGTCTTCTTTTTGAAAATCTCTCAAGGAATGCTGAATCAACCCCAAAGTTCCCAATATGAATATTTACACTACTCCTGTTTAGGAAAGCTGTAGCATCCTCCAATATTATAACTATATATATTTTTAAACAGCAGGCATAAAATTATTATCTCAAGGAGCTGGAGAAGCTTGTGAAGCATAGCTATGCTGCTGGTGCACACAGACAACTTTATTTACTGAATATGTGCTTTAAACAAACAAAAAATTCACATCTTTCCCTTCTAGCAGATAAACTATAGAAATCAATTTTTACTTTTTGTACAACTCTTTATTATCATCATTATCATTTTGCACAGGTACTAAATTTAAAAGATATCAACAGAAGTTCGAAGAACTAACAGCAGAGATAGATATAATATTACTTACATGTTTACCAGTGAGCCTGCAACTGTGACATTAGTAAGAATAATTTTTATCAATTCCCTGCCCACCATTTTTCACTGCATTCTGTCTATTATCATTCCATTTTCTTTTGCTCCCTATTGCATATTCCACAATTTGGCTCATCTTCTACATCAGCTTAGAACAGGATGTGAGTCCATGGGATACTAGACAAGGCATGTTCAAGGACTGACCTTGAACAGGGATTGGCCAAATGTGGCGAACAGGTAGCAGACTTGGAGTAACAGGTTTCCACAGACAAACTTCCCTTTACTATGACAGTATGACTAACCCTGATCCACTACTGGCAGCCTAATAACTATAGAAAAGTAATAGAGAATGAAGCTTTGTCACAAGAAAAAGATGTATTAAGTATTTGATCAGTTGTCCTAATTGCATCTGCTTCCTATAAAAATCAACATAATAATTAAAGAGACTATACCCAGGATTCTGGGCCTACTTTTAATAATAGCAACATTATTGATATTATTATCAGCACAAAAAAGCTCAACTCTGTGATGTATAAATCATGCAAACTAAGCTTTATTTTTGCTTATTTTGCACAATTCACTCTGCTTTTTTAATCATGGGGAGGGATAAGAAACTACATAAGGCTGATGTATTCTACCCTTTGACCACTAGAACACTTATTCAGGTATCGCTTTGGTTCTGAGATTTTAACAAGTAGCGTCCACACACTCTCTAGCTTGTCTTCATAGTTTTGATGGCTGAGAACTTCAGATTTTTTGTGTTTTTTAAAAAACAAAAATGAACTCTCAGAAAGCAGTATTCTATACACACCACCCCCAAATGAGCTGATTTTCTGCAAAGATCACATAATTTGTTTATATTTTTAGCAAGGAGCCACAAAATGTCTCCCGGGAAATTACCTTGGAGATAATTTCCAGCCACCTAAGAACCACGTATAGGTGAATTTTAACCCTATTTTGACCCACGGATAACAAGGCCAGGTGCACATGGCCCAACCACAGATACATGGAACTGCAGGTGTCAGGACTGTGGATAACAAGGTCCACCTGTGCTGTACAAACAGTACACTTCCTGTCTCTACCATACATTCGAGGGACCATACATTCGAGGGACATTAAGCAGCTGTGAAAAAGGCAAATTCCATGCTAGGGATCATTAGGAAGGGGACTGAAAATAAAACGGCTAACATTATAATGCCCTTATACAAAACTATGGTGCGACCACACTTGGAGTACTGCGTACAGTTCTGGTCACCACATCTTAAAAAGGACATTGTTGAACTGGAGAAGGTACAGAAAAGGGCAACCAAGATGATCAGGGGACTAGAGCACCTTTCCTATGAGGCAAGACTACAACACCTGGGGCTTTTTAGTTTAGAAAAAAGACGACTGCGGGGAGACATGATAGAGGTCTATAAAATCATGCATGGTTTGGAGAAAGTGGAGAGAGAGAAATTATTTTCCCTCTCACACAACACTAGAACCAGGGGTCACTCCATGAAATTGATTGCCAGAAGGTCTAGGACCAACAAACGGAAGTACTTTTTCACACAACGCGTGATCCACTTGTGGAACTCTCTGCCACAGGATGTGGTGACAGCCAACAACCTGGATGGCTTTAAGAGGGGTTTGGATGACTTCATGGAGCAGAGGTCTATCAATGGCTACTAGTCGGAGGGCTGTAGGCCACCTCCTGCCTCAAGGGCAGGGTACCTCTGAGTACTAGTTGCAGGGGAGTAATGGCAGGTGAGAGGGCATGCCCTCAACTCCTGACTGTAGGCTCCCAATGGCATCTGGTGGGCCACTGTGCGAAACAGGATGCTGGACTAGATGGGCCTTGGGCCTGATCCAGCAGGGCTGTTCTTATGTTCTTATGTACCTAGGTTCAATTTAAAAATGAACACATGTAAATTCACACAAAAACATATATACCTGAATACATATACAGAATTATGTCTGAATAGGGGCTCACAATGGGACACAAATGATTAACATCCGTACCATGGGCATCTCTACAATACCATGACATCCTCACAATACTATTCCCAAATTTTTGAACAGTTCCCACTTGAACCAAACCAGAGAAGTCCTCCTCATTAATCTGTTCCCCAAAGCAGAACCCTTTGGCAATTTGTTCCGGCCAGTCATACAGCTTCCATGATGCTCCCAAATATACATAAATGTCCTTTACTCATGACTTTCTGAAGTAATCTTCATGGTTGTCAGACTTCGTTCCTGTCAAACTGAAGGGTGGCAGTCAAGGCAGAGAGGCCTAAGTAGCTGAGTATTAAGCAAGTATGCCTAATTTTTCTATTACGAGTTAGGAAGAATCATGTACTTCACTTTGACATATTGTTAAATAGCTTCCTTGGTGTCTGACTAGTTTCCTTATACTGTAGTTCTCTCTTATAGCTACAGCTGAACAGTAGTGAACAAGCCAAATCCTTTACTAACATCCATATAGGTTCAAAATCTGCCTAGTCAAGTCCTATCAGAAATATTACTTGACTAGCCCCACTAGCTCCAAAATTATTTACTTGATTCAGGAGTATCTCAATATGAATTCTACAACTAGATATAAATTCTCTAAGGCAATTGCGTAATCTATTTAAACAGACATATACCTAAAGACCAGACACTTATTTTTTGTCACAGAACAAGTCTTAAAAGTTGTGACTTGAATTCAGGCTGTAGCAGCCTTGGGCTTTTTTTAAAAAAAGGAAAATCTCCAGTGTGGAACAAGGAAAAGGTATGGATAAACTACAAGTGATGATAGCAACATCATCACTATGCTGATTAATATCCAATGTTGTAAAAATGTTTCAAAGTATAACCGTTACCAAAAATTGTCTTTTAAAAACACCATACAGTAAAAGAAATAAGAAAAAAAGGCACATGACATTATCTTAGTAGCCTAGGGCATCAGCAAATGCCTAGACTTAACACAGTAATTCCAAGTTTGGCAGTGTGTGCGTGCGTGTGTGTGTGTGTGTGTGTCACAATTTTCTCTCTTAAGAAGATCATTTGACATACCTTTGAATTTAACAAGCCTGACGGCCCAAGCACTATCACTGACAGTAGCCACAGGGACAGCCAGGTATCATCTGCCACTTCAGGGAGACTGGCAAACTTTTAAAAGGTATTTAAAACTTTTACCAAAAACCTAACATCAGTGCAAGGGAAAAGCAAAGCAAAACAGAGTCAACCATGAGAACCTATACACAGCCCATGTTGATCTTCCACCTGTTCACATAGCAAGTACAGGAAATCATGCACAAATGGTGCAGCGCAGGTGGGAGAAAAAAATTAAATGGATCATGCAATAACTAGCCAATATATTAAAACATGGATACTTCCCTAGAAGCCCAATGGCATGGACTGTCACTGCCCTTGACATCTCTCTCACTCACTCACTCACAGCTTTAAACTAGTAATGTATGTATGTGAGGGAGCATTAAACAGGGATGTGCACCAATAGTGATTTGAGTACTGATTCAAAGCACAGCCCAGGCACCTTTAAAAGGAAATAGAATAGGTCCATACCTGCTCCTCACTGCTCGCTGGAGTTTCCTGCTGCAGCGGCGCTCCACCCCCAGCTACCCTCACGGACCAATGGCATGCACATACAACCATGCTGACCATACAAATGGCTGCTACAGATGCGCATAAGTTATGTGTGTGCCACTACCACGCAATGGCAGCTGGGGGGAGTGGCACCTGCTGCATGAGGGTGCACCACCGCAGCAGGCAAGCAGGAGGAGGAGCAGGTAGGGACCTGCTCTCCTCTCTTTTAAAAAGGTGCCCAGTATGTGCTTCGAATCAGGTATTGAATCACAATTTGTTCACATCCCTAATGAGCAATGCCAGCTGCAGGATTTGCGGGGGTAAGTAACTTAGTAGATGTGCTATACTCATACACAGAATTTGCTCATGCTACCTTTGACCTTCTTGTATGCTCTATGCAAAATGAGAACACTACTGCTGTTGGGGGGAAAGTGAGCCCTTTCTTGGTCTGGAGGAAATAAAATAAGTGACTGTCTTTGTTAGTCTTGAGGGGATGCAGTAAATTATCATTAAAAGGTGCTGACTCTGTCTGTATAGAGTGTATATGAACTTGAATATTTCAATGCATGGAAGATAAGAGATGCTTTGAATAAAAACCCAACATATTTGTGCAGCCTCTTAGAAGTTAGGTTAAAGAGCAACATCAGCAAATAGTACTCACAGTGAAATAGTAGAAAAAATATTTTCTTTTCCATTTAGAAAAGAAAAATGATTTGTGCTTTTAACCTACTTGTAGGTAACTCTAAAACAGTAATAAATAATTGCCAATAAATCATTATTTATACAAGTGTCAACAGGGTACAACAATTTTAAAAACTAAGGTCAACTAAATCAAGCTGCAGGATTTAGTTTGTTCTTTAAATAACAAGTAGGGAGAAGACTCACGTACATACATGAATTGCTCTGACGACAGTGAGCCCCTGGGTATCGCCTGCCCATCGCGCCAGTCAGCACATTATCCCGTGTCGTCAGCCGTTTTCAAAGCACACGGCAGAATTGTCTTACTGGGGGAAGAGAAAAAACCAAGCAGAGGGAGAAAAAGAAAAAACAAAATGCAAAGATTTAGTACAATGTCTGTATTGTTTTCATTAAAATGCTAATGACCCTCTCCCTGGTTTCGGATAACCATGTTTATAAATTATTCATAGTTATGCTGGCGGTAGAGATGAACTGTTGGGCTATTGATGCAGAGCAAATTTACCGTTTGCACTCATCCTCCACTGATAAACATAAATAATGCCAAGGCAAACACACTATCTTGATACACTGGCTCATCTGGGATTTCACAACCTCAGGATGGGCTGTGTTTCTCTAGGTACTGACTTCTGTTTTAAGTAAAGCTTAACTGTGCAACTCAGCAGTGGGTAAATTACCTCAGTTCTGACAAGGCAGATGCAATGAACAATCAACCAGAAGTCATCACAGAGGTTAGAAAGAAAGAAAAATTCATTAGCTCTAGCGATTTGCCTTAAGATACCTCCAGATGTTTCACGGAAGAGAGACTAGTCACATGTAGCCAGGAAAAGCAAAAACCTGTCTTAACAAAAATGTAATCCACTAATTCAGTAATGCACAAGCTTTTGATAACCAAGGCATACTTTTTTCTCAATTAAAACTGGAGGCACACTTCACTTCCACCAGAAAAGGTTGACTTTTAGAATGAATGAGATTAAGAATTACATGACATGAATTTCCATAGGACTTTATCTAACCGTAATCTTTCAACCTAACTTATCTCACAGGGGTGTAGCAAGGATAAAAGAGGTGGCAGAGATCATGTACACTGCCCTGAATGCCTTGGAGGAAGAACAGGTTTTTAAAACTATAATAAATTAATATTAACCCAAACTGTTAACAGGTCCAAGTCAGGCTCTCTATCCACACAAATCTGAAATAAACATTGTTGTTGTTGTTGTCTAATTATTTATTTTATTTATTTATTTTACATTTCTATACTGTCCCATCTAGTAGCTCTGGGTGGTTTACAAGCCATACGTTGTCATGAAATAAAGTGGAATATGTGTACACATCCATACAAAACAGACCCATATATAGGCAAATTGATATAGTTAACATGAGACATAAAATCTCTGGCATTAGCCACATATCCTCAGCAAATTCTAGCTTTGGCATTTTCGCTTAAAATGTTCAGGAAGATTATTTTTAGTCAAAAACTGAAATGGGAAAAGGTTTTAGAAAAGTTAACTTTCAAAGGATATATCAATCAATTTGCAGTTTGAAGTAGTACATATAAAGTAGAGTGAGGCTGTTGATTGGTGTTTATAGTTACACTTGGGGAGGTTCAGACAGTAGGAGACTGTGACGCTTTGAGCTTGACTGAATAAGCAGGGGCGTAACTATAATAAGGCAAGGGGAGACAGTTGTCTGGGGGCCCACTGCCTTGGGGGGGTCCCCAAAGGCAAGTCACATGACTGACTCCCCCAGCTGCGCACCCGCCCGGGCTTCCTTCAGTTGTATTCATCCTCCGAAACTGATGTGAGTGTTGACCTGGAGTTACCAGAACAGCATGTCTTTCTCTAGCACCATTAAATGACTTGCATCGTCCACAATTTACAAAACCTTTAAAAAAAATTTAGGATGATGTTCTATTGTGGCATATATATATATATATATATATATATATATATATATATATATATATCACACATCCATACACACACATCCATTTTACTATGCTTTTTGTTACCACTATTCAGCTTCATTTAAGATTTCTCTACTTCATGAGCTGAGCTTCGGGTGGGGGGGCATTTTAAAATCTTGTCTCTGGGCCCACTCCACCCTTCCTACGCCCCTGTGAATAAGCCAAATAACTGGGAGAGCAGGGGCGGGGGGTGGGGGAGATGGAAGGGAGAACAACTTTGCTAATAACCTTCACAGTTTATGGTTTTAATCTATTAGAAGGTCAGAACAATTGCAGTGTGTAAGAGGGCACCCTTTAAAAAAAAGAAGAAAGAAGAAAATCATACCCAACTTAAACCAAGAAAATCATACCCAACTTAAACCAAGGCCATGTGAAGATGTTATGTGGGTAAGCCATAGCCTATTGGCTCATGATATGGCACTGAGCGCTAGCGATTCCCATCTTATGTTTTCATTCCAAAAAAAGCACAAGTGAGAAGGGGCAGTTACTAAATAGTTCTAACAGGGTGCTAGTCAGCAATATACCATCACTCCTGATAAAAATAAACAGGATCCTAATCAATCTAAAGCATACAGCTTCGGCAGGTTCTCTGCAGAATTCTGTGCAGCAAAACTGCTATGCCTTGCTAACCAGCTGACTGGTATCTCTATGCCTGGCCCATTTCCTGTGACTTCTAAAAACAACAGGGATCCTGAGCAGCTCCATTCTTCCGACAGTCATGACCTCTCCTGCTGTCCTGCTCTTGTCACAGGAATATTCAGCTACCCAGAGGTTTGAGAGCAGGCTTGCCACCCATTCTTTATTTCAAAGAACAGGTCTTTATTTAGCATTAACATGTACCTGTTCTTTATCGACTTAATAAAGAACACAGTTTGTTCTATATTTTCAGCGCTCTGAGGTAGGCCAGTCACTGAATGCAGTGAACACACAATGAAGAGGCTGGCTTCATGCTGCAGGCCCCTAGGCAGCAGTAGTAGTGTGCACAGAACCAGCGACTGCTGGTTCGAAGGGTGGGGAGGATAGCTTTAAGGACCAGGGGAGGGTGTGCTTACCCATCCCCCGCCGCGTTTCCCTCGCCAGCGCTGTGTCTAAAAATGGTCTCATGGAGGCAGCATACTTCCTTGCTGCCCTGGTGTATGTCGGAGCGTAAGTGCCCGGTGTGTGTGTGCACACATCGCAACATGTGCATGAGCACCGGCCACTGACATTGCTCACTTGAAAACATAAAATTTCAGTCAGGGAGTAGTTCTCCCCTCTGTCCCTTCTGTGTGCCTGATGTCCACACAGAGGATGTCCTGACTGCATAGGAACATTTTGCATGGTGTGAATTGCATGTTCAGAATAGGGCATGTTTTTCAGCGTACAGATCAGTGGTCCCTCTAATTTTTTTCATCTCTGTGCAGAATGAGTTTTGTTCTGGGCGGCAGTATCAAGGCACTGTGTGCGCACATGCATTCAGAGAGGGGCCTTCCTAATTCAACCTGAGCAGGATCTAAAATTAACTGAGTGGACATTAAAAAACTTGTGAGCACACGTACGTCTTGGAGGGAACAGTGGTGCAGATCTTGCCATTCGTGCTTAAATTCACTATGATCTAAATGCACAGGCTAGTATGCAGATAAAGTAAAACCTATGTGTAGATTTCAGGGACACACAGGACATAGGGCCAGCCACCCTGATCAGTATCTTCTCCCTCATTACATATAAGGAAAGAGAAAAAAGATCTGCATACGATTTATTAACGAAAATGGGAAACAGAAAATTGAGTGTGTGTTTGTGTTGCAATTACTTTAAAAGAAAAAAGAAGTTGAGATATATGAACACCCCCTTCTCAACTCAAAAGCCATCTGAGTTTTGTGAGCCCAAAGGTTTGCGAAGTATTCTTCCTAAATGCTTGCAAAATCCAGATAGCATAATCCCTCCCCCGCTCAGTCAGCCCCCTGATCCATTTCACAAGCAAAACACACACACACTTTTACTTTTGCAAGGGGAAACCAGCAGCAGGAAGGCTCACAAATAGGCCAACACAAATCATCCCAATGGCAGAAGGACTCACTTGCAAAACAGTTGGCTATTCCACTTGCAGAACAAATGAATATTCTGCCTGTCGTCCTGCTTGCTTCCAGAATTTGAATGTGCTTTCACAAGACACAATCTGTGAAGTAGTCCCTCATAAATCAAGGGATCCCAACAGTACCACCAACATCAAGGCAGAGTAACACACACAATTGTACTGTATATTGACCAAGGGGCTTCTAAAAGTAACTTTCTCTAGCTCTTGGGGAAATTACAGGCAGTACTAACTGCTAATTAATTGGGGAGAAATATCCTGTATTACCTTTTGTAAAAATGAAATTTCACATGAACACGAGTACACATTCTAAAACATGCTAAACACACTCCAACACATATGCATGTCTGCTGGAAAAATAGAACTCTTTCTTATGTACAAGGGTGCACTCCTGAACAAATTTTTGTTCCCAAACACAGGATTTTTTAAAATTGTAAATTTGGTGAATTTATCTTTTCTTTTCCAGAACTAAAAATACCTATTCCCAGTCGTGCTGTTCTACATTATTATCTGTGAAAGAGTAAGGCCTAGTAAACAACTGCAGTGCAGTCTGACTTGTTTTCAAGTTGCCTTTTGAATTTTTCAGCCCCATGAGGTGTAGACAACCTTCTGTGGTGCTTGCTATAATGGGAAACATCTTTGCAAACAACTGTGTTTGTTAAGGGCAATATACCAAGAGTTTAAGCACTGCCCAGCAACCACCGCTGCTGCTACTACTACTACTATCCACAAAATTGCACAATTGGAGAATTTTTACTCTTGTAGACACCCCCCCCCAAGAGACTCTTGTCTTCCGCTGTACGTGCAACAGCCATGCTATCAAGTTGAGCAAGTTACCTTAGAGGTTCAGGTTTTTCATTCTCACAGCCTATTTACTGAATGAAAGCAACACCACCAAAAGCTGTGATGATCTTGCAGGCATTATCTTTAGTTACCAATAACTTCCAGCTCTAAATGTAGGGTATGCTGCTGTACTAATGGTGTGTGTGTGTGTGTGAGTGAGTGAGAGAGAGAGAGAGAGAGAGAGAGAGAGGGAGGGAGGGAAGGCGGGAAAGAGGAAAAGGGGGAGAGACGGGGTGGGGGAATTGATTTAGCTTATCCATATCCTACACAAGTCTTTTATGAAGCAGACTCATATGGCTGAAAATGCTTCCCACTGAAAAAGGAGCATTCCTTTTGCAGTCAAGGTCTCTGACACAGATCATCTGCTCTGGCTTCCCCTGGTTTTTGGTGTGTGAAAAACTGAAGTCCAATCTTGTGGAACTAGGATGCTTTCTACTTCCCTGTACTGGGCCACTAGGTGATGTTTCAATGATTGCTATGCGAAGAGCACTATGGTGATACCTACTGACAGAATATAGGCTTACTAATACAAAAGAGGGGAGCACCATGTGTCCCAAACCAAAAAGGAAATCTACATCCAAGGGTAATAGTACTTATAGTACTTGAGAGTGTTCAAAGTGCTTCACATACATCATGTATTTATTTCTTGAATTTGTATGCTACTTCCCAAAACAGCTGTTTACAATTTAAAAAAATCCAATCCTATTCTATTCTATAAAACTACCAAATCATCAATTATTAAATGCAATAAAAACATTCAATAGAAGTCAGTTCCAATAAATTTTTTTTAAAAGTCTGTTCAGTTACATCTCTCCCAGCTATAATCAGCATCCAGAAAACCAAATGTTCCCCCAGAATAAACTCTGTCATTTTCTTCCCTCAGTAAAGCAATCCATAACTGGAGCACCCTTATCAAAAAGACTTGAGATCTCATCACCACAAGCCTTACTAACAACAGTAGGAGTACATATAATACAACTTCTTCAAAAGATAATGCTCAGGAAGACATATATGGGAGAAGATGTTCCTTGAGATAATAAGGACCAAGACTGTACATTATATCAGTAACTCTTACAACAGTCTTGTAAAGTAGCACAATATTATTATCCCCATAAAGCAGATGGTGAGAGTTAGTGGTGTGCCTAAGGCCAACTAATACACTCATGGCAGAGATAAGATCTAAACAGGTATTTTAAGAGAACATCTTCTTTGCCATGAGCCCCATAGCCCATTGAGATCATCTGGAGAGGTCCGCCAGCAGTTGCCTCGAGCTCGTTTGGTGGCTACACAGGGATGGGCCTTCTCTGTTGCCACCCCAAGACTCTGGAATGTGCTCCCTGCTGTAAAAAGAGCCTCATTTCTGCTAACATTTAAGAAGCCTCTAAAGAATTAAATTTAATAATTTGTTTTAATAATTGTTTTATGCTACTGTTTTAGTTGTTTCATGTATTTTAATCTGTGCTGATTTTTATTTTTATTTTTTAATTTTGTACACCGCCTAGAGATGTATATATCAGTCATATAAACATTGATAAAAATAAAATAAAATAAGCAAGAAATAAAGAGACACATTTTTCTCACCCTAGATTGTTAACTAGACTTGTGATTTTAAATCATTGTAAGATTTACTACAATACTTCTGGAAGAGGGAGGGTATGACACAAAAATGTTATTTGCACCCTTTAATAGCCTATGTATTTTAAAATTTCCCTCATTTCTTCTTTGCCATTAACCTCTGGCCGTAGTTTATCCAAATATAATGCTTCCTTTTCAATGTGCAATGTTCAGATTCTAAAAAGCTTACTTTGAGAGGCATTGTTATTCCATTATGTTTATTTTTCATATGTATCGACCACGGTTTTTCCCTGTTTATGTATTTAGAATCTGCTAGGTGTTCTCTGAATCTGGTAACCAGATGTCTTCCTGTTTCCCCTATGTAATTTTCACCACATGCTCCACAAGTAATTTTACAGATGACTCCTTTCAGCTTGCAATTGCCTTCCCCATTTTCACCGACTGGGCAGGCTTTAGTTTCACACTTTTTGTTGTATATTCTAGATCTTACTAACTGTTGCTTCAAGGTTTTAGTGGTGGCAGACTCTACATTAGCCTTGATCACATGCTTCCTTAAACTTTTCTGGCATTGCCTGATACAATTATTAAAAATAAAGGGAATCTTTAATACAGGTAATCCTACCTCATATTTTGAACCCCTTGTTCTTCTTAAGGAGAATTTATATCCATTTATCTCTGCTAGAGTCTTAGCTTTTTCTATTGATTTATTAAGTGCCGTCAAGTTGGTGTAGACTCTTAGTGACCACATAGATAGATTCCCTCCAGAATGATCTGTCTTCAACTTGGCCTTGAAGGTTGCTCAGTGGTGCATTTATTGTTGTCGTAATCGAGTCCATCCACTTTGCTGCTGGTTGTCGTCTTCTATTTCTTTCAACTTTCCCCAGAATTATGGACTTCTCAAGGGAGCTGGGTCTTTGCATAATGTGTCTGAAGTATGATAGTTTGAGCCTGGTGAAAATTCTAGATTAATTCATTCTACGATCCATTTGTTTGTTTTCCTGGCTGTCCATGGTATCCTCAGAAGTCTTCTCGAAGACCAAAGTTCAAAAGAGTCAATACTTCTTCTATCTCGCTTCTTCAAAGTCCAGCTTTCGCAAGCATAGAGTGTCATGGCAAAAACCATTGTCTGAACTATTCTAATCTTTGTAGGTATAGACACATTGCAGCATCTAAATATCCTTTCCAAGGCCTTCATTGCAACCCTACCAAGTGCTAGTCTGTGGCATATTTCTTGACTGCTGGGTCCTTTACTGTTGATGGTCAACCCTAAAATGACAGAAGCTATCCACCACTTCAATGTCTTCATTATCAATTCTGAGGCTGGTTGTTGTACCCATGGTCATTAGTTCAGTCTTCTTTACATTTAGTTGTACTCCCATTTTTTCCACTGTGCTCCTTGACTTTCAATACTAGAGCTTGCAGATCATCTGCATTCTCAGCTATCAGAGTGGTATCATCAGCATAGCAAAGGTTATTGATGTTTCTTCCTTCAACTTTAAAACCACGCTCATCTTCTTCCAATCCAGCTTCTCTCAGTATATGTTCAGCATATAAATTGAATAAAGAAGGAGAAAGTATACAGCCTTGTCTTACTCCTTTGCCAATCTGGAACCAGTCTGTTTCACCATGCTCCATCTGGACTGTGGCTCCGTGTCCTGTGTATAGCTTTTTCTATAGCCTGTCCCTTATATTCCCAAGATGAAACTTCAACTGCTTTTTAAACTATATTTTTCACTGTTTGTACTTTAGTTGTTAGTGGATGTGCTGAGTTACTATTTATAATTAAATTATTTTTGGCTGGTTTTTTGTACCATTTAGTCTGTAGGTTATTCTTCCCAAGACCAATTTCTATTTCCAGGAAAGGTAACTACCCTTGACTATTCGGTGCTTCCTTTGTTAGACTTATACCCCCTCTCCTGTTCATATTGTCAAATACCTGTCTGCTTGTTGTTTATTTCTGGTTATAATTATGCCATCAATATATACTTTATATAGGATAACATCCTGAGTACTGCATTTACTTTCCAAATTATGCATGTAACTAATAGCCAGCAGAGGAGTCAATCGATTACCCACAGCTATTCCTCTCTCCTGAGAGTAGAATTTACCATTAAACTTAAACACATTATATGGTAAACAGGCTGTAATCATTTCTTCAATGATTAAATCACTGTAAATCCATAACATTCTATTTGTCTTTTGTTGGTCCGTAATAATTATATGAGGATCTTTCTTGCAGCTGTATTATCAACATTAGTGTAATACGCCTCCACATCAAAACTCTCCACGTGTAGTCTATTAACAAAGTTCCCAAGCTTCTGTAGCTCTTCCAATAATTGTCTTGTGTTTTCCAGATGAGATGGTACAAGTTTTAATAATGGGGTCAAAATTGTAGTTATAAGCCAGCTCAATCTATCGGCCAGACCACCACACCCTGAAATAATAGGTCTCACTTTTACAGATGTTAGGGGCACATCCTTACCCCCTCCTTCCTCCAATTTATTGTTTTAACTACTACATACAATATAGGGCTACTCGGATGCAGGGTGGATTTGATTTAAATCAAACTGATTTAAATCACTAGCAGGGTGGATAAAAATTAAAAAATCTGATTTAAATCAAAAAAATCCGATTTAAATAAAAAAATCGGATTAAAATCAAAAAATTGGATTTTTTTATTTAAATCGGATTTTTTTTATTTTTATCCACCCTGCTAGTGATTTAAATCGTGATTTAAATCGTGATTTAAATCAGTTTGATTTAAATCAAATCCACCCTGCTCGGATGGTTATTTTGTATTCTCTCATTTAGGTTGGAGTTAATATTTCTTCTCTGACAAATGCTGTTCCAGGTCTGTTTGGCAACTCTGCATATTGGCAGGTTTCTCTCTTTCAGTGTCAGCGATAATCAGGTATAGCTGTGAGTCATCAACCTTCTCCTCTCTCCTTCCCCGTTTGTTTTGCATTATCCAGGTGTTTAGACTGGGGGGGAAATCTTGGATATAACTGTGGATTTTAAACAGTGGGATATAGAACACTGAAGCTAACATACATACGTGTGTGTGTGTGTGTGTGTGTGTGTGTGTGTGTGTGTGTGTGAAAACGTCTGTTCTTTGTTGCAATTCCCTTGTTCTATGTTTTAGTTTACACAATAAAGAAGATCTGGAGAGAAGTATTGTAGTAGATCCATCATTTGTATTGCATTGCCATTATATCAACTAATTCATTTTAAGATTTTCATTTCTGTTTTAATATGTTTTATGTTGTTGAAAACCACCCAGAGATGCAAGTTTGGCATACAAATATGACAACTGAATAAATATTCAAGTACAAATATGATGAATGAATGGATAAATTAAAAAAATGCAGGACTCCTGGCTCATAGCTCAGTCTCAACTCCTAGACTATGACAGTTTTCATATTGTTATAGCAGTTTTCTGCCTTCAGGAAATGCTTCACATGTTGACTTGTCTTCTGTGGAACTCCTCCTGAGCATCTGCCATGGCGTGCTTCTTGCATTGGAGTCTGCAGCATATCTTAGTGAAGCATTAGTGTATGTATCCTGTTCATGTTGGACAGTGTTCCCTCCAAGGTGTGCGCATGTACATCTGCTCACAGATTTTTTGAAGTCCACTCAGTTAATTTTAGATTCTGGTCAGGCTGAATCAGCAAGGTCCCACTCTGAATATATGTGCACACATACTGCCTTGTTACTGCCTCCCAGAACTAAATTCATTCCACACAAAGATGAAAAAAAATTAGAGAAAACACTGATGTTGGGCCCTGTTGTCAACCTGCGTCAACTGAGAATTCACTCAAGAGCATATCCCAAAACTCTAGATTCCCAATGAAGCATGATAGCAGTGGCCAAGCTATCTTGCAGGGAAGCCCATCTACCATTACAGATTTTCTCATTGAGGATACCCTTGTATGTTTCCAAGGAATGGCAGGATTCCCCAGATTACAATTTGAAAACCATTGTCTTATGCAATCTTAGCAGCTTGGTAAATTATATGGATTGGCTACCTATACTGGTTGTGTAAGATCAACTTCATTTTTACATTATATTCTGCTACCTACTGTAAAAGAAGGGCAAGAACCTTTTCATGTTCACCATAGCTCAGAATAAGTTTTATATTATTCAGAGATGCATCAGAAATACAGGCTTTCCTTTAATAAAACTGAGCTTCATTCATTCATTCATTCATTCATGTACTTCTTAAATAGGAAACCATAGAGATATTTTACAACCTTCTTATGCTCTTCTGATTACCTTGGACAGCCATTTGACTGGCAAAATAAATTATACACTGCTTGCCAATAAAATATTTACAATTTAGCCTCTGAGTAGCATGCCAAGAAATATCAGCAATTATATACTAGGTCAGAAATCAGATACATTCTAGTACCTTTTTATAAGCCCTTGGCGTCGGGAAAAATGCATGGTAAGCCAAACACAATTCAATATAGAGCTTGAGGGCACTCCTTTTTATTTTATTTTTTAAAGGCCATAATCAATTTGACAAAGTTTGGCAATAAAAATAGGGGGGACGGAACCAGAAAAGCACTGATTAAAAAAGAGTTATCTGTAATGGGAGAAACTATAGATGTCTTCATATTTTAGGCAGTATGAACTAAAACAGCAAAGAAATATAATCACACTATGACTAGTACTAAGCTAATTCTGCAGAATCTTAGGACATTTTATCTTTATCTATTGCTAGAAATGTTAGCCCACAAGGTCTGGAATACTACTAAGAACTGGTTCGGACATTGCTTCCCCTCCAATCTCTAGGATTCTCCACAGGGAGAAATCAGGAGAGTGCTCCTTCACCCTCTCTCCTTGCTGTGGAGAGATACAATACCAACAAAAAATGACCCGGGATATCCGTGGTTATTCAGTGTAGGGCCTCCCTTGACTAAACAGGTAGCAACTGTACATTTTTAAGTGTTTCATGCCAAGGATGTTCTGTACCAACCAAAGCTTTATACACAGTGTGGAAAACATATATTTTTAAAGGCATGTATACATAGCAGGGAATTGCAACCTACTCACTGGCAGTGTTCCCTTTAAGGTGTGCACACATGGGCACACTCACAATTTGTTTGATGTCCACTCGGTTAGTTTTAGATCCCACTCAGGTTGAATCAAGAAGGCCCCATTCTGAATGCAAATGCACACACACACTGCCTTGATACTGACACCCAGAACAAAACTTATTCTGCACACAGATGGGGGAAAACAGAGAGAACACTGCTTCCTGGGTCTTTTATCAGATTATGCACCTTTCAAAACACTTGTCTGTCTTCTTCCAACTCTGCAACTTGAGCATATAGACCACACAGAAACACTGAAAACGTATGCAGTCTTAACACAAGCAACACAGTCAGCCGAATCCTTATACTTTTATGCACAGCAGAGCACAAAGAACACTGATACATACACAACCTTTGTTTCAGTGACAGGCAGCTCCCTGTTTGTATCCACACTGTGTGCAGAAAGCCTTACACAGACAGAAAACTGGACAAGATTTTATAATATAAAATGCAGTCTGCTGCCCAAACAATGTCATTTGAAGAATTTTGTCTTTAATTATATATTATTATATATTCCAGTTTATTCCAGTTGTACAATATATTATGAAGGCTTTGCCAAATCCATAATACTTAAATTGAAAGTACTTACTTATCTTGTGTTTATTGTTAACCTATCACTGAACTCATAGGCTTAATTCTCTATGAGGTGGTAAACCTGTAATATGCGTCTCTGATTAAGTCAGGTTACAGGTGGGGACTCACTTACTTGAATGCTCCTCCAAATTAATTCCCCACACACAGAAAATTAGCATGTCAAGGAGAAGGGGTTCAGTCTGTCTTCTCCTTGATATGCTAACTTTCCATGTGCAAGAAAACTGAGTTTTTGTTTTGTAAGAAGGGAACTTCCATGAACAGGCTCCCATCTGCAGTCTAGCATCATTCAGCCCAGGCATAGTTTGATAATCTTCATGAGAATTAGAACAGAATGGCAGAAGAAGCCACACTTGAATATCTCTTCACTATCCAGCCCCCAAAGACCTGAAAGAGGCACTATGGCAATAGAATCAATACATGATGCTGCTATCAGAGATCTTCTGGGTGAAGGAGGACCAGACAGGAAACAGCCCCGAAAAAAAACCTGCCATGTTCTCATGTATTGTTTCCTTTTGTCTGAGGCACATGATACAGCCACCTTGCTGAAGCTAAGATGATCTAGGTCTGGAGGAGTGACCATCTGGGAACCCCATGCACACTGCCTTGATTTCTATCTAGCACAGAAGAAAAGCAGGAGGAATAGACAGATAGGACTCATTTGTATCCTATCTCTTGGATGTGCTCAGGTATTCCACTTGATCCTCAAAACCACCATGGGAAGGAGATAAGGCTGAAAAATAGTGACATCCCACAGCCATCCAGTGATCTTTGCAACTGAGAGGAGATTTGAGCTAAGCCTCCCTACTGCAAGTCTCCCCATCAGCCTGCACTTGTTACTCACAGGCTTATAGTATCACCAGGCATTGGGAGGTTCCATTTGGAGCTGTTCACATGAAAGCCTTGGAACATTTGAGCAGAATGCCTGAATTCCTCTCATCTCAATTTATCCCCCTTTGCAGTTTTGTATATTGATTCAAAGCACTGCAGAATTCAGTGGAAAAGTTGCTCCTTTCTTCTGACTTGACAGAAGAAATCCTGATGCAATTATCACACATCTTGCATCAGAGTTTCCTAATGCAAATCAGAATGCAGTAGCTGCAATTCAGAAAGCAGACTCTTTGCAAAGCAGACGCTGCAGCAGTTGGAAAGCAGCCATAGTCTTTCTGCAGCAGGAAACTTGCTAAGGCTGGCATGAGGTATTATGAGAGTCAAGTGGCTGCTGCCAGAAAAAGCAGCCCCCTCCCAGCCATGCCCTCTCTCCTAGTCTCTCAATTCAAAATTCATCAACACACTGCCACTATCTCTGAACAAGGCATTTAGTTAGCTCAGGGCAGTGTGCAAATTTCTCTCCTCAGATTTGATCCTCACAACCACCCTGTGAAGTGGTATGAGGTGGATACCTGGCTGGAAGCGGCTGACATGTAGAAGACTAAGCAAAGAAGAATGAACCGGTGCCTCCCAGGGTCATCAAGTACAACTGGCCAAGGTGGGGAAAGGTGCCTGATCCTTTGGAAGGGTGGGGCAGTAAAGAGGAAGAGAAAAATGAACCTCGAGTTGGTGCAGAGGCGACAAGCCGAAAAAGAGAGCCAGCGTGGTGTAGTGGTTAGAGTACTGGACTAGGACCGGGGAGACCCGAGTTCAAATCCCCATTCAGCCATGAAACTAGCTGGGTGACTCTGGGCCAGTCACTTCTCTCTCAGCCTAACCTACTTCACAGGGTTGTTGTGAAAGAGAAACTCAAGTATGTAGTACACCGCTCTGGGCTCCTTGGAGGAAGAGCAGGATATAAATGTAAAAATAATAATAATAAATAATAATAATAAATAAAAAAGCACAGGCTTGGAAGTTACCAAGAGAAGGCAGAGAAGCCCTCCTAAGAGGAGTGGAACCCCTGAGATGATAACTCCCTGGGAAAAGCAGATGGTGTTCACTCTCTTGTAACAGGGACCTTACAAGACAAATTAAGCCAACAAGTAAACAGTGCGTTCCTGGGTGAAGAAACCACAAAGTGCAGAACCCCACAAATGACTGCACCAGAAAAGGGGCAAGGATACAGAGGAGAGGGAAAACTGGTAGTTTTCAATAAACTAATCACTGCAGGTGAAGCACTTCTGTTCTGTGAGTCTTTCTTTTGCTGGGTCCCCATGCAAGATCAACTACCTGTTATGACATGGAGCTTCCCCCTTGGGGAGATAAAGATATTGCAGGTGGCTTAGGAATAGGTTCCCCAGTGAGCTTCATGGCGGAGTAAGAATTTGAATCTGCGTCTCCCTGCTCTTAGTCTGACATTCTAACCACCACACACACTGCCTCTTCTAGCTTCACTTCCTTGATTGTTGCTTGTGTGGCCAGGAATATTTAGAATGTGGTTATGCTGAATCATGCATTTGAGATTACTAGACATTACCATGAAGAGGAGTGGGGAAAAGGCACATGGGACTGATGTTCCTGGCAGTAGCCACATAAATCTCATAACAAGTTACAGTCTAAGTAGAGTTATAGTAAAGACTACAACAAGGCTACTGATTAAGCATCTCATCACAATTTCTTTTGTCCTCATAACTCCCATGACCAACCACATCCTCCAAAACAGATTACTCAAGCTGATGTGGCTTCCTGCCTCTGCCTCACTCCAAGAACTTTGCCTTCTTGAGTTGGCATGAGTAGAATTCAACACTGACTCAGTTCTCAGATATCATGCAAAACCATGGTCAAAGGAAGATGAACTATGGTTCAATGTGATTATAAGCCATGATCTGTGATTGGTCAGCAAACTAGAATTAGAAATGGTGGTTTGAAGGGGATTTGCAACCTTGTTTGTACTATGGCTTGGTCCAATGTTATAGGAATTGCTTATTGTAGTGAATTGTGGGTAGTGGAAAAATTCTTTTCCTGACTCAGGCCAGGTTACTGGATAATCGCCCTGACTGGTCAAAACAAGTTCTGCAACACAAGGGAAGACTCTAGTGCTGAGTTATTCCTTTCCTGTGCTCCAAGACGTAGACTGGCTGGTTTTAAAATCTGTAACTTTCAAGACCCAAAAGTTAAGAAAAAGATGCTGGGAAAACCCAGAAGTTCTGGTAGGTTCCTGCTGCCACCAAGCACTCTAAGACTTGCCTAGAACTGGCCCCTTGGATTGAGTGCTTTAGTCCAAGATCCCTCTATAGCTGGGTACTGGGCAAATACAAAAATCTGCTCCCCTCCCGTGCATTTTGCCTCCACGCGGAGCTAATTATTAATTTGGCCAAGCTCTCTTTGAGATGTGTTTTGCACCAGAGATATCCCGCCCCCCCCACTCCTCCTGCTGGGTCAATAACAAGCTTGAAAAAGGTAAAGAACAAAGGAAATAAAACTTTTATTCAATTATTACAGACTAATTCCTTCTGAGGCTTTTAGATACACTTCAAAATACTTATTTTTGTTAAACAAATACTTAAACAACACCCCGCTGATGCTGGGGCGGCACACTTTAAAATTTAGCTACTTAGTTGCAAACAACAGATATTTATGGCAAAGCACACTCACAAAGAAATATAAGTTTCTAATACAAAGTAACACACACACTTTCTCCTACCCTAAACTTCTGAAGCCACTAGCCTTGGCTTCCTGTTCTCCTTTAACTCACCCAGCTCCTGAAGAGAATCAAGCCTCCTGCAATCCTGTCTCCCAAGGATCTACAGTCATCCTGCTGCAGCAAAACATGTTCCCCTGAACTCCTCCAACAAAGAACTTCCTTCCCAGAATTTCCAGCAACAGCTCTAGGTCCCACCCACCTGGCATACTGATTGGTTGAGCCCTTGAGTTCACCAGCCTGTCAGTCAAGACAAAATTTCATTTCCTGTTAACTCTTTAGAGGGAGGGGAGACTGGTCACTCTACCTATAGCTATGGCTGAATAACCATATTAAGAGAATAGCCATAGCTATTGTTCCACCTCTGAGGTTAAATGCACCTCGAGTCTGGAAATGATGAGGGAACCAAAAATGAAACCTTACAAGCAGTTCTAGGTCAGGGATGGGTAGATTTCAGGCCTGCAGAAACTTTATTCTGTCTCCCTCCCCTGTACACTTCAGGCAGGCGTGGCCCAAGCCCAACTGATGCCCCAAGACAGGAGGCCCGAGATTCATCCCCATCTGCATGGTAAAAATTTCTCCACCTAGCCCTGAAGGCCCCTCTCTTCTCCTTGGTACTTCCTGCACTGAGGAATGTTCACCTATCACCTCCAACTGAAATCCAACCCTTTCCCCTCCTCCTCCCTGCCCTCCAGCCTCACCTTCCCTTTCTCCTTGGCGTTTTGCATGCCAAGAACAAACTTCTTTTCCTACCCCAACTTTTCTCCTTCTTTCCTCATCCTGGACTTTCCCATTCTCCTCAATGTGTGCAGTGTGTCAAGAAACAAGTTTTCTCCCTACCTCCAGTCCAAACCCTGACCCTTCCCCTTCCCCTTCCCCAGCTCCTTATGCTGCTGCTGAAGTTGCTACTTGTTTCCCTCACCAGTTCCTAATTGTCCGCTCTTCCTGCCTTCAGAGGGCAGGGAATGGAGCAATAGGAAATGTGAATTCACGCTTCCTGTTGCTCCATTCCCTACAAACAGGAAGTGTGAGGAAATCAGAAGCTGGTGAGTGTTAGCAACCTGATGAAGCAACAGCTTCACCACCAATGGTGGTGTAGATGCCAACACCATCTTCTCCCTCCAATCCAATGCCTAGGGTGACTGTATTACTGGAGATCATGGAAGGACTGGCTGTCTGCAAGATCTGCTTTGGTTTTTACTACAACCTTGTGGTCCACCATTTGGAGACAGGAGCAAAAATAGTGGCTCATGGTGGGGAACATACACTTAGAATTAAGGAATAGAGTGTTTCAAAGCACAGGCTCGGGATTTATTTCTAGTACCAGAACCTCACAATCCTTTCTCACAAAAACCCATTCCTGGTTTCTTCCCAGCTGCATAATTTCAGCAGTTTAATTTAGTGTGTTTTTGTTGTTTCTACTGTTAACACAGTTGAGAGTCAGAAACTCTTAATGATCTACCACAAATCATCCAAAGACCTAGCAGTAGATCCCAGTCTACTGTCAGCCTAGCCCTACTCTGGACTATGGTTTGCATGTATGCTTAGAAACTCAAACTATGGTTTAGGTTCTGAATGGTGGGTAGCACAAACCATGTTTTCATGAGATGTCTCAAATGAGGCATCAACAGGTCAATTCAGACAAGCTATAGCAAATTATATGAAGTTGCAAATTAGCCCAAGACCACATGCTCTTTCCTTCTCTTACTTTCTTGGCTCCATCACAGAGCAGCACCACTGACATTCTGATTTGTTTAAACCACAGCTCCACAGTTCATGCAAAGCTAGGAACTGTGGTTTAACTCTGACTTACAAATCTAGATGTTAGACCAACATCCTGGTTTCTAAGCCAGAGTTAGACCACAGTTCCCAGATTTGTACAAGCTGTAGAGCTGTGGTTTAAACAAACCAGGATTCTTGATCACATGGACAAAAGAGGTAAGGAGAGGATGGCATATGCCGGTTCATTACTCTGAATGATTAGTCTGAATGATTAGTCAGGATCCTAACTATGATTGGTTGATTGTCTGAACCAGCTCAATGAGTCAAGCTGGGAGAATGAAACACAGGCATAATTTAAATACTTTCCTCAATCTTTGGTGAAGGCTTTGGTGGAAGGCCGGATTTTTCAGCCCTTGATGCGTGCACCAGTGGCACAAACTCACTAAGATGCTGTCCTGAAGAAATTAATCTGGCAATGCTATAAAAAGGGCGGGTGGAGACAGAAAGATATTAACACAGAAATTGATGGAAGACATCTACAGGCATACATCAACAGCATATTTGTTTCAACCCTAAGTTGCTTATATTTCTTTATCTCATAAGGTTGCTTCACACTTAGTGCTGCAATACTTTATTTTTGTTAGAATCAATTAGCGTATAAAGGCATTTTGCATTTTCATTATTGAAGTCTGTATTGATTTTTCTGAATATCATTTACAAATAATTAACAAAAATAAACCCAAACTCAACTTTCTCACTTCCCTCAATGGGAGAAAATACAATAATTAAGACGACTGCAAATCAGTGCAGCCTGATGTATAAACAGAGGACTTAAAACAAGAAGCTGATGCCAAAAACAGAGAAAAAACAGAACAGATGGCAGCAAGAGACAAGACAACAGCTGGAATTCAATGGATGGTTTGAACATGGGCACCCCACCCAGTGTCCTAGTAAATACTACCCTTCTGGCTGTGCCATTCATTTCAAACAATTAAGTGAGCAACACAGCTGGATTTACTTTCCAACTGAAGTTGTCAAAATAAAAGAGGATACCATATTTCCAAAAGGGATTTAGCTAAAAGATAGCATTAAAGGAGCTAAATTGCTAAAAGACAGATAAAATGATAGAGATGTAGCATGATTTAGCAGACAGAGCATTAGATCATCTAGACTGCAGAGACCTGGATTCAAACCCCTGCTTATCAAACTTACTTGGGGGGACTTGGGCAAAATACTCTCAGCCTAATGTATTTGGTAGAGACACAACCCCATATATGCCACTCAGAGCTCTTCAGGAGAAATTAGGGATACAAATGTGAGATCAACAATATGGAAGCGGGGGGGGGCACTCTCTCAATGCCACATGAACAGATGTGGGAACTCTAAATAAAGAAGAAATGTTGCATCAGCTTAGCCTTCTGCTCCAGCTGAGACCCTTCCTGCCATATATCTGCCACAACCTTTCCTAAGCAAAGAATCAACTGACCTCTAGTACAGGCCTGGCTCTTGAGCTTCAACCATGTCAGATAGGAAGCAAGATTAGGAGCTCTATAATGCAGAGGCAGCTGATCTAGGTCACAATGAGTCAGCCCAGTGGTAGTCGGAATTCTGACTAGAACATTATACTCTCCTGATCTCTCCACTGGCAAGCTAACACTGCTTGGCCAGTCTTTGATCCAAGATCAAAACCTTGGTTCTCCATTCACTCAGCTTCTAGACTGCTCCCCTAAAAACCCACTACTGTCAAGCCCTATGTCTTCTTTAGAGACTCTAAAAAGGGTACCAGCCTCAACTGACAACTGCTCTGCTCTTTAAGGGCATGGTACTTTATTCAGTAATCCAAAAACCTTCCGTTTAAGATGAGAGTTGAGATGTTTGACATGTTCACTTGTGCGCTAAAGAATGGAATTTGTAAGTTATGGTGCTCATCTTAACTTCCTTGCCATGTAAGCTGTAAAGGCTTTGTACAGCCTGGTATATGATGGTGGCTTTAAAAATGAGACTCTATGCACCCACACTTAGCCTTGATCAGAGAAGCATCAGGCAGAAATTCATCAGGGGCACCTCTAGGAAGTGATTAGGGAAGTTGCACCTATTAAATATCTGCCTGGATGCATCACTCCCCAGCCCAAGGTCCAACTAAAAGACCAAGGCAAAGTGTGGGTGCATGGAGCCTCATGTCTAAGGACATCATCATATACCAGACTGTACAGAGTTAAGATGGGTACCTTAACTTGCAATTTCCATTCTTTTTAGAACACAAGTGAAAATGTAAAGGAGTTTAAATCTCATCCTAAGCTGAAGGTTTTTGGAATACTGAATTTCCAGGTGCTTTAAAAAAGAAAATGTGATTAGACACTCTGGGGAGATGCTCCTAGGTAATTTTGGAGTCTGGACCTAAAGGCCTTTGGAGCCCCCCACCCCTCGCTGCAAGTTAAGCATGATCCCCCTACACACACACACACACCCCCGTGCTACAGGCAGTATTTTTAACACGTGGCTTCTTAAGGGCAAACAGCAACTGAACTCACAAGAATGTAAGAATATAGAATAGGTATATTTATGCAAACATGCATTAGTAGGAACATTTCAACACGCAACAACATATTCCCATCCCACTTATTTCTTCCCCCACCTGCCTTCTCTAAAGCAGAGGTCACGCTCGGCCAACCAACGCAGGTCACAGTCATGCTTGGCCACCCGGCGTACTGCAGGCCAGAAGCACAGCATCCACACTACCCAGGACAGACTAAAGAGAATTGGGAGGGCCCCAGGAGATGTGGAGATCCTGGACATCAGCCTGGAAGTCCAGGGGTAAGAGCGCCTCTGTTGCCAGCAGCTAAGCCCCAGCGGTGCAGTTAGGTTTTTGCAGAATCTGGACCCCAGTATGCAAGCTTCCCCTCCCCCCCACACACTGCTTTAAGGGAGAAGTTGTTTGTACAGCAACAAATTATTCTAGGGCATCTTCCCTGTGTCCACAGAAGGAAGGAGGGAAAGGGAGCGGGGGAAGAGGAAGGGGGCGGGGAGAGGAAGGGAGAGGGAGATGAGCCAGTGAAAGAAAGGCAAGAAATGAAAAGAAGAGAAAGGAGGGAGAGAGAGAGATGGAGGAATACGTGGAAGGAAAGAGAAAAGAGAAGAAAGAAAGGAGAAAAAGAAAAGCAAGACAGACACACACACTGCAACCATTCGTTCTCTCTCTCTCTCTCTCTCTCAATCTCTCTGTCACACACACACACACACACACACACACACACACACACACACACACAGTGTGCAGTGAGTGCCTCGCGCTGGCAAGCCAGAGTTCTATGCTGGCTGTCTCACTCCTAGTGCTCAGATGGCACCTGTGCATGTGCGGACAGCAGCCGGCTTTCCAACTAGTCACCGCCGCTCCTGCCCAACTTCTCTCCTATTCCAGCATGCAGCTCACCCGATGCCCGGCAGGCTGGCATTCCCTGCTGGCTGCCCTGCTCCTAGTGCTTCGACTCAGATGAGTTCTGCGCATGTCCGGAGTCCGCACATGCACAGAGGCCATCCAACTCAGAGTGCTAGGAGCAGGGCAGCCGGCAGGGAACGCCAGCTTTCTGGTCATCAGGGCAAGGCGTGTACCGGAACAGGTGAGCACTGGAACAGCTGAGGAGCTGGGCAGGAGCGGCAGTAGCCAGCGGGAAGCCCACATGTAATTAGGGATGTACACAAGCATGTCTCACCCCACCCCACAGTACACCATTCCCCTTTCCCCAATCACTTGGGAGTGTGTTTAGTATGAACCGCCCCCTCACAAGCAATCTAAATACAACTTTGCTAGTCTGTTCAGATGAACTATACCCCCACACACACTTTTAGGAAAAGGGAAATGGGATACAAGGAGTACCCAGAATGTTGGGGGCAATATGCTAAATCATTGTAAACCGCTTAGAGAGCTCCAGCTATAAAGCGGTATATAAATGTAAGTGCTAAGGAGGGGGAGCAGGGTGTGCTCATGCATGTCTCCAGTTATGTGTGGGTGGGGCCAGCTCAAACATATTGGCCAAACTGGCCCTAAGATGTCATAGGGAGAATTCCACATCTAGCAAAATGCTTTGAAGTGTGCAACCAAAAAAATCACTCACAAGTCTAACTGAGGCTGGGGAAGACAAACAAAGAACCTTTTCACTGGCTTATCTTGCTTTTAAAAATGTAATTACTATAATTGCTGCACAGCCTTCAGAATTAGGAATGTGAATCAAATGCAATTCGGAATCTGAATCACGCCATATCCCTTTAGAGCAGGGGGATTCCACATCCCCTTTAACATGGAGCAGAGCAGGTCCATACCTGCTCCTCCGGTGCTCACCACCATTTCCTGAAACGTGGAGCATCGCCCAGCTATCGGTGCACGTCGACACATGAACAGAGGCCATGTGCACAAGACCACCCAGGGACGCAAGTTCTCGGTGGTATAGAAATATGTTAAATAAATAAATGTGCATGCTGGTGTCATTCAGGGGCAGCTGGGGGAGAATGTCGCCGGCATGCACCGATAGCTGGGGGGGTAGTGCTGAAGGAACAGTGCTCTCCTTAACATTGCTCTCCTCCGTGTTAAAGGGAATGTGGAATCCCCCCATTTTAAAGGGAAGTTGCATTATTTGGATTCTGAATCATGTTTCGTGCACATCCGTATTCAGAATGATGGAGAGAGAGAACACCCATTAGTAGATGAACAAGAAGTCAAACATTTTGCAGCCAGAAAGATGAATGAAATGTTGCAATGCATGCAAGAATTTAGAGGTGATCTCCATCTTTTCTTTGGCAACTAATATGGGATCCTCATTCCTTTGCTCCTTATATCCTTATCAGCACAATCATACACATTGCTTGAAAATAAGTCCCCTGGGGCTGGCATTCTGACAGAAGTCACAATAAAGTTTATAAAACTAGTTAGTCATGCAACTTCACAGGTTGGGAAAGTCCATGTTTGACATGATTTGAAACAACTGCAATTAATTTATTTGAATAGCCTCAGCTGCTACAAAATGGCATCTGAATATGCATTTTTTAAAAACAGAACAAATTTTTAAATATGTAAATTTTTAAAAAACAGAACAAGCCAACTTAACTGCCCCAGTTGTGCTCAATGCCATTTTCATGGTTCTCTTTCCAAAACTTGCTAAATCTATATAACGGTGCTTGTTCCTGGCCTCCCAGTCCCAGAAATGCTGCCGACCAGTTTTGAACTCTGCATGGAATGACAACTATGTGTAGCATTTTGCTCGAAGGTACTGCAGAACTCAGGGTCACTAGCAACTTTAAGATCTACTTGGAAGGCCAGGCAGACTACTTAACAAAAGCAACAAAAATAGAACTGCCTTTATAGTCAAGGATGAAAACTTAATTAATTTAGGACTGGAAAGATTAGAGATAAACATTCGTTGTGAATGCTTGTGTGGGAATTCCATAGCTTTTTGGCAACATGAAATGGGTGGTGGGGAGAGAAAAACTCAGCATACAAAAAATATAAAAATTAGATTGCATTGAAAAAGGAAACACTCCTTACAGCAACAAGTTTAAGTATGCACCTGAAGTTTGAGATATAAGCATCCAACAACTGCTATTTTGCAGATTTCCAGCACACTGACTACTAACAACCTGGAGAGCAGAAGACTATTAGATAATATATAGGGGTGAAAGGGTCTTCAGTTATTGGGTTTTGTTACACGCAAGACCTGCGGCAAGAAGGAGAGATAGAAAAGACTCCACATAATGTCTATGACGGTCCCTTACCACATGTGCCAAACTGCTCTCAAGCAGCAATCTATGTGCGGGAAGCTATGGATCATGCCCTTAAGTTTAAACTAAGAAATGAAATAACTTAATTTTATCTGTAGCTTATGTCTGAAACTGAAATGTTTACAAGAGTCACAGATAAGTTACACATGTGTTCCCTGATGGAATAAGTTTACCTTCTTCTCTTAGAAATGACAAGTGCTTAAGTTTAGATCATATCAGCTCTTTTAACTCCATATAACATTTCAGTCTTAAATGTCACTGCAATGTCAGTAGGTGATTGAGAGTCCAGGAAGAAGCAGCTGATTGCTCCAAGAAGACTTTATAAGCACTATGATGAAGCTAATGTAACAATGATTAGTCCATCAGGATTACAGGGAGCATTCTCATCTGAGAGTTCACCCTCTTCCTTATTAGTTGGAGATTCATTATTAGCTTCACTCAAAATTTCCTCCTGGACAGATACAACATCCTGAATTATGGGAGCGGGGGGGATGCGGGGGTCAGAAGGGAGCTCTGCTGGGATGGGGGGGGTCAGGCAGGAGATGGAGGAATAACTGAGGGTGCGATCAGAGGAGGAGCCGGACATTTGGGTGAGGGAGCCCTATCAGAAGACAAAGAAGAGGGAGATCTGGCCCTCTTTTTTCTATGTGAGCCTTTGGGGCAAGGTTGGAAATAGCTTTTCATTTGCTGGAATGGGCTGCCTCAGCGGGCTAGATGTTGGAGAAGAGGACCTGGAAGGGTGGCAATTAGCCCTAGGGACAGGCAGACAAGTAGGAGGGAAGGCCAGAGGAGAAGGATTAGAAGGCGGAGTGAGATGGGTCAGACAGAAACACACTGTCTGGCAACAAACCCACCAAGTCACGTTATCTGGCAGGAACAGGTCACTGCCAGTTATGGGTGCAGTACTCATGTCCTCTGGCTTCTTGGGAGGAACATTGGGCCCCGCCAGGTCAGAAGGCCGCTCAAGCTGGTCCAGGAGCGGGGTGGAGGGACACTCCGGAGGAAGGTCTGCTCGCATTGCTGGGGAAAAGAGTGGTGGCTGTGTAGGCTGCCACTGCGGGGGACACCGTTGGAGGCACAGGCAGTTCCCCAACCAGCAGAGCGATCACTGCTTGGACGAGCAGTAGGGAGGACCGGAGACTCGATCACCTCCTCAAGCAGAGCGAGAGGAGCAGAGCGAGAGGAGCATCTCTCGGCGGCAGCATCGGCATACCAGCCAGAGTAGCAGGCTGCACAATGTCCAGCTCTTCAGCAGCTATCAAGCAGCAAGACGGGTGTTCATAGCATACTGCTTGTAACAAAAGTCACTCGCTCAGGTGAATGTCTGTAGCCGGCGCCAAACACTTCTTCATGGACTACCCACTTGCGTTGCTTGCACCTTCTAGAACCCTGCTTTTCTTTTCTGGTCTTCTTATGGGCCTTCCTCAAAACCTCCACAGATTTGCTGTGGGGCATTGAAGAAATGTGTGTGGTGGGCTCCGGCTGGTGAGCAGGGCAGTTTTTTGGGCAGGGGGCGGGTCTCACTGGAGAGATCTGCCCCTGGAGTCTGAATGTGGACCTTCTGACAAAGAGTCCTCTAAGGGGGCTCCGGCGTGCGAATGCTGCATCATACAGCTAACAATAAACCAACAAGCTGAAAACAAAAGTAGGGGGGAAAGCCAAAAGCACCGAATCAAAATGCAAATGCATATTTAGAGTATTTTGAAAGGATTCCCGACTTCCTTCCCAGCCTGGAACAATACTACAAGAGGGAGAGGAAGGTAAAATCACATTTTAAAAAGATAGAAGCTAGCCAGCAATAATTGCAGTAAGAAAAAACGAGGAACGAACACTCAGCCCTGTTCATGGAGCAAAGACAGGATCAGAACTGGGGTCTTGCCTCTTCCCAGACAGGATGCTCGCCATGCCTTCAGTTCTAAATTGGTCCCGTCTTCGGAGCATGCTCAGTCCACAACCCATACTTTTGGAGGATAACCTGCTCCAGCTGTGGAACACCCTAACTTCACATATACACTGATGGGGTCTGAGCTCTCAGTGACTGACCAGGAGAGAGATGTTGAGTTCATGGTGGACAGCTCATTGAAAGTGTCAATTCAGTGCATGGCAGCTGTGAAAAAGGCAGATTCCATGCTAGGGATCATGAGGAAGGGGATTGAAAATAAGTGCTAATATATAATACCCTTATACAAATCAATCGTATGGCCACATTTGGAGTACTACGTACAGATCTGGCCACCGTATCTTAAGGCGGACATTGTAGAACTGGAAAAGGTGCATAAGAGTGCGACCAAGATTATCAAGAGTTTGGGGAAAAGGTAACTATGGGGAGACTGTATACAATTATGCATGGAGTAGAGAGAGTGGCAGAGATAAAATTTTCTCCCTCTCTCACAACACTAGAACTAGGGGTCATTCCATCAATCTGAAGGCTAGGAAATTTAGGACCAAAAAAAGGAAGTACTTTTTCACACAGCCCATAATTAATCAATGTAATTCTCTGCCACAGTATGTGGTGATGGCCACTAACTGGGATGGCTTTAAAAAGCGGCTTAGACAAATTCATGGAGGACTGTTCTATCAATGGCTACTAGTCTGGTGGCTATAGGCTACCTCCAGCCTCAGAGGCAAGTTGAGTCTGTACCAGCTGCAGGGGAGCAATAGCAAGAGATGAGGACATGACCTCATCTCTTGCCTGTGGGCTTCTCAGAAGCATCTGGTGGGCCACTGTGTGAAGCAGGATACTAGACTAGATAGGCCTTGGGTCTGATCCAGCAGGACTGCTCTTATGAAACAGTTTGCTACAATACAGTAAGGGGTCCCACCTCTTTTTCTTCATTTAATTGAGATTTTTCCTGGGCATTTAAGAGAACTTCTTCTTCGCTATGAGCCCTATCGCCCATTGAAATTTCACCTGAAAATCTTTCCTGGGTTCATATTGCACTGCAACCTAGCTGTGATTATTAGAAGCTGAAGCACAAAATTTCAGCACAAATAATCTATTGAAATGTGTCTCTTTCTCTAGTAGTGGTCAAAATAAACTGACAGATGCCCAATTATTATGGCCTTAATAGAAAGTGAAAGGATGGGAAGAAAGTTAAAGTCCAGCACACTTAATGACTGGACAAACAAAAGACCAAAACAATAGCTTGAAAGCTACTGACATATGGCCCTTTCCATAGTAAGTAGTGAATGGGCATTTGAAATAAAACATCCAAATGGCAGGCATTTCTGACAAACAGAAGGTGATAAGACAGGAAATCTATCAGCACTTTTAAAGGAGAGGGAGCAGGGGGTGGGGGGGGAGTGATTTTCTAGACAAAGGGTAGTGAAGTAACACATCCCTGAACATCCCCCACCCACCCACCCCCGCCCTGGAAAAAGCAAACATCTAAAAATCAAGACATTGGCTGACAGTCCAACTAAACTACTCAGTCGAAGTTCCATTGAAATTAATCAGACAAATCAATCAGGACTAACTTGTCCTGTGGCTGCTCAGGCCACTCCACATGGAGGAAGCAATAAACATGTTAATGGGCACAAGATACTATTTTTTAGTTAACAAATGAATGATGATACCCTCTTTGCATCAGGAACAGTTTTTAAAATGTACTAATTTATTTTTTTAAATGCCCCAAATAGCACTTGTATTAAGATACCACAATACTGATTTATAATTTGCTAGTCAATTAAAGGATGCCATTTAGCCATTAAAATAGAGTAAGTAAAGGTAAAGTGTGCCGTTGATGTTGATTCCTGGAGACCACAGAGCCCTGTGGTTGTCTTTGGTAGAAAACAGGAGGGGTTTACCATTGCCATCTCCCACACAGTATGAGATGATGCCTTTCAGCATCTTCCTATATCGCTACTGTCCAATATAGGTGTTTCATACCAGCAGGGATTCGAACAGGCGACCTCTGGCTTGCTAGTCAAGTCATTTAGGAAGACCAAAAGGTTTAGGCTTCAGCTGAACAGATGGTTCTCTATCTTTTATTCCAGACTCAAGCAAGAAATGCAGTAAAAAGGGGGAAGCCCAAGGCCTACCATCAATATCTTCCCACCTACTGGTCCAAGAAATTGGCATTGAGAGCCAGTGTGGTGTAGTGGTTAGAGTTCTGGACTAGGACTGGGGAGACCCGAGTTCAAATCCCCATTCAGCCATGAAACTAGCTGGCTAACTCTGGGCCAGTCACTTCTCTCTCAGCCTAGCCTGCTTCACAGGGTTGTTGTGAAAGAGAAACTCAAGTATGTAATACACCGCTCTGGGCTCCTTGGAGGAAGAGCGGGATATAAATGTTGTAATAATAATAATAATAATAATTATTATTATTATTATTATTATTATTATTATTATTATTATTATTTTGTGCTTCATGGGAATTGCTGTGGACAGTTTGACCATTGACTGATGGGCTTGGGAAAGTATTTTCTTGGTTAGCCATGGGGTCTGAGTTTTCTTCCATCCTCATAGGAATCGGGGAATTTGGTATCACAATAGGGTCTCCTTAAGAGATGCTAAGGAACATCGAAAAGCTGACTTGCTATTGGGGAGGACTAAGAGCCAGGGGCGTAACTACTATTAGGCAAAGGGAGGCAGCTGCCTGGGGGCCCCCACGCCTCGAGGGGCCCCCCAGAGGCAAGTCACATGGCTATATATATTGTGAAGTGTGTGTGTGTGTGTGTGTGTATCAGTGAGGGGCCCATTTTAAAATTTTGTCTCTGGGCCCACTCCAGCCTTGTTACGCCCCTGCTATATCCCCAGGGAGGAGGCAATCTTTGATTTGCAATGGCCTCATGTCACTCTCTCATCAGCTAATCATTACCATCACTGGACCCCAGCTATTGTGATGTTTACCAAGGCTGTGGCTCTTTTTCATCCTCACTATAACCACTATGCGTAAAACGCCAGCATCTGAGCTAAATGGGGAAACATGCTTATAAATAGTGCACATAATGTTCTCCTATCACAGCAACAAGGCTGCTCATGGCCCAGGCTCAGTTCAATTCGCACATCATAGAGTGTCCTAGCTATCTACCAGGATCCTCATGCTTGGTTTATCAGGGGGCCAGTACCATGATCTGTGAAAGCACTCATAGCTTACCAAAACCCAGACATATGAAAACTGCTTAGCAAGGGGAAACAAAGCAATCGATAGCTATTTAGATCTGCTCCTTGATTAACAGAAGCTCACAATGAACTTTTCTTTAATTCAAGTTTCCAGCTTTCTAGTACCAAACCTAATTCTGTACTGCAGGAAAAAACCCAAAGTGGCAAGCTTTGTCATGAGTTGATTTTGCAGATCACTGCACTGCAATGATGGAGAATATGGAACAGATGAGGATAAATGTTCCTCACGCTCAGCAGAGCACTGCCTCAGAAGCTAAGATTTACAACATATCTTAGAATGAAATGTGAGCTTCCAAAGATACTGTACGCAAAAACTGATACATGGCGAAATGCAGCTTTATTTAAATGGTCAATGTATGGCTGGTATAGTCTTGGCACGTAACATTTCAAAAACCTATTATCTATTCATGTTTCAGTCTGTATGTTAGCAGAGAACAATATGATTTTCCTATTTCACTTTCATAACTAAGGGTTTATTCTCATAATATACTTCAGTTTGTCATGAAATACAAAGCAGTATCTTAAAACACAGCATTTATACCTTGCAAGAGATTCCTAAATGATTTTATCAATAAACTTGAAGGACAGGAACTTCAGTCACATAACTCACCACACACTTACAAAGTCAATGTCAATATAAAACCACAAGCATTCTCTGAAAATAATTAATAATAATCTCTATCAATAAAATAGGTTGTGAGAAATGCCTCCAAAATGTCTCCCAAAGAAAAGAAAAAATTATTACATTTATAACCCGCTCTTCCTCCAAGGAGCCCAGAGTGGTGTTCATGGTTATATTTATCCTCACAACAACCCTGTGAGGCAGGTTAGGCTGAGATATGCATGACTGGTCCAGAGTCACCTAGTGACATTCATGGCTGAGTGGGTATTTGAACTCAGTCTCCCCGGTCCTAGTCCAACACTCTAACCACTATACCACACTGGTACAAATACAGTATTGGTGAGCACTTTTTAAATCCAGATAATAGAGTTTTTAATCCAGATCGAAGAGATTCATATTTGTACTATGGACCACCAGCCAATTTCCAATGTACCACTGCTGGTTACTAAGAGAATGTCAGACTTTCATCTCATCTAGTAAGATCCTTCTTATTTTAAGTAAGGGTGTATGTTCAGGATCACTTAACACAGAATCAGTCTGATCTACGATCGTAATAAAGTTTATCTATCTATCTATCTTAACACAGAATAATTCTGTATTAACAGTTAAGGAGATCCTATATATTGATTCATGGCAGCCACCTAATGGCACAGTGGGGACGTACCTGCCTAGAGAGTAGGAGGCTGTTGGTTTGAATCTCCGCTGGTGTGTTTCCCAGAATATGGGAAACTCCTATATCAGGCAGCAGCGATATAGGAAGGTGCAGAAAGGCATCATCTCATACTGCACGGGAGAAGGCAATGGTAAACCACTTCTGTATTCTACCAAGAAAACCACATGGCTCTGTGGTCACCAGGAGTCCGCACCGACTCGACGGCACAGCTTTCCCTTTCCTTTCCTACCGTATATATTGATTAATACATTTCCCCCACATTGATAGACTACAAAGATCCTTGCTAAGAAAAGTTGAGTATATTCATGAAGAGATGTGTGCGGGAAGTCCACCTTTGTGTATTTGAAATGAATGACGATATTACTATTGTTAAAATCAATAAAAATTGAATTTGGAAAAAAGAAAAAGAAAAGTTGAGTGTGAACCTTCCATGAGGTAGCATATATTGGGAGTACTACTGGGAAGGCAAAATGGGCCCCCATTGCTTCAGCTGCCTCCATCTGCTGCCCACTGCCACACTGCTCATGAAAGAGTCAATCCAAAATGGCCTCCCACTCTGTGAAAAGGCAGAAAGATTGAGGCCAGCAAAGCTGAGACACTCTAGCCAGCACTCTACTCTCCTGCTCAAAACACTTCTGCTCCCTTTTCTAGCTCTTCAAAATCCAAGACTGGAGTGGAGGAGGTGGATAGAGGAGAGCAAAGACAGCTCTGTCCTCACTGGGTGAGTAAGTCGGTGGAGGTGATGCAATGGGCTGGGATGTTTGGAAGCAGAGGAAAGTGCGAAAAGAGAGAAAGATACAGTAGGTTGGCCGAAGAGGGGTGAAAGGAACAAGAGAGAATTGGGGGGGCGGGGGGAGTTGCACAGCATGCACTGTGAGTATAAAACAATAATGGTGGGGAGTGGGGGAGGAGGACTCTGGCTGGTGTTTTGTGCACCACAGGAGATGGCAGAATATTGTTCCACGAGGACTTGGGTCACTAATATGTTGATCATACAAGACTGGTCAGCCCAGTCCTTGTGCTTTAATCAGCAGCTTAATCACATATGGTTTTGGCAGATCGATCGGTTTTAACTCATGAAGGCAAAGTTTTAGAGGGGTTGAGACATAAGGGCATACTTAGTAGATCTAAGTAACTTATTTCTGAGGCTGATTTTTATTCTGGTTTGTTACTGAAATAGGGACAGAAAAAGAAAATAATACGAGATTGCTAGCACAGTATCATGCTGAATAGAGCAAAGGAGTGTGTTGGATGCCGCCCCCCCGCACAACATTAAGGAATGGTACCCCTGTGCACTGGGAGACGGGAAGGACATGAGCTCTCACAGCAGAGACACATTATCACATGTGCAGACAGGGTGCAGTTATTTTGAACAAATTCAGAGAGACAGGGTGCAGTTATTTTGAACAAATTCAGAGAGATGTTTTAAAAACTATTTATTACTTCACATTGAACAGTAGAAATGGATCTTCTGGTTCAGCCGTTATGATTCTGGGCTTAGGCAGCAAGCTACCAAGCTACTCTTATCACATCACACCTTTCCTTCCTGAAATAAAGACTACCCATAAACTGACTAACAACACAGATCTGCCAACTTTCCTCATAGAGAAAATGGTCTAGAATGAGTTTCATTACTATCAAGGGTTCCAAGCTGGAAAATGTATGAATAAAGCCTTATAATCAGGGTGGATTTGATTTCAATCAAACTGATTTAAATCACGATTTAAATCACTAGCAGGCTGGATAAAAATCAAAAAAATCCGATTTAAATCAAAAAAATTGGATTTTTTTGATTTAAATCGGATTTTTTTTTTATTTTTATCCACCCTGCTAGTGATTTAAATCATTATTTAAATCAGTTTGATTTAAATCAAATCCACCCTGCTTATAATCCAGACAAGGAAGCTTGAGGCAAGAGTTTTAGCTGCTTGTTCAAGGTCATATTAAAAAGCTACAAGTCACAGGAATAGAGTTCAGAACTCACAAATGCCAAGTCCCAGAACTGTGCTCGGAAGCCACTGTCTTTTCCTGAAGTAAAGGTTAATTACTCTGCCAATCATTGGCAATAGCCCCCTTTACGAACACGAAGCCCTACTGAGAGTTAATCATGGACAGATTGCAGAGGCGTGTGTGTGTGTGTGTGTTGTGGGGGTTTTTTAATGCACAGATAACTGGGAGAGTGCGGAATTTACAGCTACAGAAACTCTACAGAAGTATAACAATTTATTCATAGATGATCTAATCAGTGTTGTGTGTTATATTTAACAAACACAGGTCCATTTTGTAATCAATTAACCATTTGAGAACTGGGCACAAAACACACCTAATGTAACAGTCTAAAGTGTGGTTATAATTTGTAATTCCATCAGTTGCTTATCTGGAAACAGTTCATTTTAAAGCTTCTTCATCTAATTATTTGTAAGGATTTTTTTTTTTTTAACCAGTTGTCCTTAGTCCTATAATGAACTTAGTTTGTCCCAACAGTTTTGTTTTATGGCACTCAAGTGCATTGCTCAAGTAAACAAAGCAAGCATGGTTTCTGCTTCAGAATTATTGTTTTTACTCCTATGCAAATATGATTAATCAACCAACTCATGCAATTAAATCAATTCAGATTTCTGTAATCAAGTACCACTCCACTTCATAGGCTTGAGATTTCAGAAGCAATCCTCCTACCATGTTAAACACAAGAATGGGTATTTAATGGTTTGAGACCCACTTTCTATGGTCAATTAGAAGCTTTTGCAGACAATTTATTTGGGAGGATCTATGAGTACATGCAACTGCCACCTAATGGCACAGTGGGAAGTGACTTGCCTAGCAAGCATGAGGTTCCTGGTTCAAATCCCTGCTGGTACCTATATCGGGCATCAACGATACAGGAAGATGCTGAAAGGCATCATCTCATACTGGAGGAGACAATGGTAAACCCTTCATGTATTCTACCAAAAAAAACCCATAGGGCTCTGTGGTCGTCAGGAGTAGTCACCAAGTCAACTGCACATTTACCTTTATGAGTATATGCAATGAAATCAAGAGCAAAGTGACTCTCTTGACTCTCCTAGCATCACTTGGTGGGCGGGGGGGGGGGAGGCAGCTATCAATTTATACAAATTTACAGGGCAGGAGGGAGCCCCAGTGATACTAAAGAAGAATCAGCACAGGTCAAGAGCACACTAAGCTGAGAGACTTTACCTTGCTTTTGACAAGTTTCTGCTTCGAGCAACAAAAACTGCTAATTCACAATTACTCTAGACTAGACCTAAACTGGCAGCTGTTACATCCAGGAAACATATATTCTGGATGACTAGCTTTCCAAAACAAGTTTGGAAGGTTCCTTGCTTCACTGAAGAGACTATGTAAGTTTGAATTGCTTCCATAAATCAGTTCATTCCATCCTATTCAGAGCAGTCATCTATCAGACTAGAATGGTGGGTCATTCAGAGCTTTGTCTATATATCCAAGTGTTAGAGAACTTGGAAGATTTCTTTATCTACCCCAACTGCAGTGGAAGTGCACAGGTAAGGAGAGCACTGCTAATTAATATTATATGGAGTTGAAGTACTTTATTTAGAAAATCCATCAGGAAGATAGATAAGGCCTACATGCCTTGCTGCTAGCTACATACAGAAAGAGCAGGAGGAAGAAGATGGGAGTGTCTCTCTCTCTCTCTCTCTCTCTCTCTCTCTCTCTCTCTCTCCAGGTGAGATAATAAAACCTGTAGCAGTCTAACAAAGGGGAATCAGAGTCGAGAAAGGAACACCTGTACTGTCAGAGAGGGAACACCTGTACTGGCTGTCTCTATTCCTAATGTCCTTATTGGTCAACAGGGTTCCTGGTGCTAAGAGTCAATGCCAACAGGAGCTGCATCTCCAGAAGGCTCTGGAGGAGACCCTGCACCTTAGGAATGAAGAACAGACTCTCGTTTATCTCCCTTTTTTACTCCCCCTTACATGGAGGCAAACATGTTGCCTTGCTTCCATCCAGTCTGTCTAGATTTTATGTCTCAGATCCACTTTCATTCTCAAAGAATGACAATCTCTTGTTTTCATATTGTGCTATCTAACATTTTAGACAATTTTTGTCAGAGACCAGATAAGAACTGCCATGGATGCTCTGCCACTACTGTTACTTTCAAAGCTGTTGAGATATTACTTGCCCACCCCCCACCCCCAAAAAACCATGAGGTTGCAGGCAATGATGGTAGGTTTGCATGCAGCAGGACCCAGGTTTAACCCCTGGTAGGGGTGTGCATGAACGGTTCAATCCCAAACTGGTTTGACAGTTCAATCATGAACGGGACCAGAGGCGGCTTGGTCTGCAATAGAACTAAACCAAGCCTGGTATGGGCGAACCAGTTCAAGGTCAAGGGGCTATGCTAATGTAAAAGGGAATCCAGTGAGGATTCCCCTTTACAAGCAAAGGGGTGGAAGAATCCTTGAAAGGTGTTTTAAAGGGTGGCCAAAGTGGGATGGGTGGCAAGAAGAGTAGATCATTGTTCTTACTGGCCTGCTGGCAACTGCTGGCACCACCACCCGCCCCCTGGGTGCAGCCCAGGTGTGCGGCGCTCCCCCTCTGCAGCAATCTGCCCACAGGTGGCAGCACAGTTCCAGCCTCTGCTGATGCATAGAGGCCATGGAACCATGCCGCTGCCACAAGGGCGGGTTGCTGGAGAGGGAGCACCATGCGCTTCGGCTGCTCCAGAGAGGCGAGTGGTGTCGCCGGCAGCTGCCGCACATGTAAGAACCACAATCTACTTTTCTCGCCAACCCCCAGCCACACTTTAGAACACCTTTCAAGGATTCCCCAACCCTTTTGCTTGTAAAGGGAAATCCTCACCAGATTCCCCTTTACAAGTATATCCGCTTGAACCACCAGACTTGTTCAGTTGAACTGACTGGACCAGACAGTTGGTCAGTTAGACCAAACCAGTTCTGGGACAAGCAGTTGGATTCAAATTTGGTCCAAATTTGAAACGAACCACACTTTTCAGTTCGTGCATACCCCTAAACCCCTGGCATCCCTAGGTAGAGGTAGGAAAGGCTTCCAAGATCCCAGGGAACTGCTCAGTATTGTCCACACAGTATGTAGCTCAATAGGACAACTGTCTGACTCCACAGAAGGCAACTTCATGTACTCCTATGTTTAATCACTACTGTACTACTACATGTGATGAAATCAGGAGCAAGGCCACATCTTTCTTCTTCACCCTCTATGCAGCCTTCACACCAGACTGAATTGAATGTCCAAACAGATCCTGCATTTATTGGACCCCAGGGTCTCTCCTAAACCTGTATAATGAATTCAGTAAGTCAGAGGCGGGCAGATATGGGGCTTATGGGATCTACTTAGTTTATTATGAGAACCACAAGGTCCATCAGCTGGAGTTAGGTGCATAAAGTGACTTGAGCACAGACATTCACTTAGAATTAAAGACTAGGGAGCCTTGTGTACACATACTCCACCCAGGAGTTTATTTTCAAAATCAAAATCAACCTCACACACAATTCATTCCTGGCTCCCGGCCCCAACTTTCTATACTTCAGCAACCTAATTTAGGGGAAAGACTTTGGCCGGGGGGGGGGGGGGGTGGAATGCTGCAATTGCTAAACTGCCAGGAGGCACCAAGTCTTGGTGATGTATTGCAAATGAACCCGAGATCTACCAATAAATCCCAGTCTCCCTTGTGCCCAGCCCAGCACGAAATAAGTGGGTTCAATATCACTGGGACAATAATCAGCACAGCACAGATTCAGTGCTGTGCTTTCCTAGTTGTTCTAGAACACTGCTCTTCAACTAGTGATTTTGGGGACTTAGAAACGAGTTGCACTCTGACTTCAGTTGGGTCACTCAAATGGAGGCATCACCATCATTTTAATGTAGGGTTTCTTTCTTTTTCTCTCTCTCTCCAAGAACACCTTTACATTTAGTAGTTAAGAGAGCACTATGGCAGCTGCATCTTATTATACAAGGGTGAAAAGAGCTGCACCTGCCAATGTTTCCTATTCTATAGAAGGCCTTTGTGCCCTTTCCTGCAGCTTGTCACCACAGAGAAGGGAACATAGGAACATAAGAAGCTGCTTTATACCAAGTCAGACCACTGGTCCATCTAGCTCAGTATAATCAGGGCTGCTCAACTTCGGCCCTCCTGCACATGTTGGCCTACAACTCCCATAATCCCTGGCTAGTGTCTGGGGATCATGGGAGTTGTAGTCCAAAAACAGTTGGGGGGCCTAAGCTGAGCAGGCCTGCTTGTCAGCGGCTTCTCCAAGGTTGCAGGCAGGAGTCTCTCTCTCAGCTGGAGATGCTAGGGTGAAAACCTGGAAGCATGCAGATGCTCTTCCCAGAGCAGCCCCATCCAATACAATCTAAATAAATCTGTGTGACAAACAGAGCATCGAAACAGCTGACCATCACACTCTCCTCTCCCATCCAGCCAGAAGAGTAAAGGGAGGCGGCGGGGGAGGGGGGAGCCCATTGCTTTATTAGAACAGCTGTTGTGTCTAAGCACAGACACACCTAGCCTTGCAACATTAACATACTGTTCATTTGGAGAAGCTGTCTGAGCATAAACCACTGTTGGCCATGTGGGAGGGGGGAGCAAGTATTTCAGACAATCAGATCTTAGCAAAACTATACCCTCAGTTTTGGGAATTTGCCAGAATTTGCCTTGAAAAGGAGGCGGGGGTTTCTCCTCTATCCCATCTCCTAAACCTGTGAGAACATTATGCTCATTATGAGGGATGAGATTGGAAAACAGTGGACGATGAATATTTATATACCACTTCTCAACAAAAAGTTCCCAAGGTGGTTTACATAGATATAAATAAATAAATGAATGAATGAATAAAATGTCTCCCTGTCCCAAAAGGACTCACAGTCTTAAAAAAAGGAACACAAAATAGATACCAGCAACAGCCACTGGAAGGATGCTGTGCTGGGCGTGGATAGGGCCAGTTGCTCTCACCCTGCTAAATAAAAAGAATCACCACTTTTAAAAAGGTGCCTCTTTGCTCAGTTAGCAGTGTGCTACCAGGCAGATGTGAGAAGGGTAGCAATAATAGTGAACTGCAATAGTAATAATGAGCTCAACTTTGAATTGTGCTTTACTCTGTGAAAAAAACTGGATTAACCCTCTCCTTCTCTTGGGGTTCTTTTCTATCCCAGAAGCACATCTCTGGCTCTGCAACTCCACAGAGAAAAAAACCAACCCATGATTTTATATTATTAAAGCAGAACAGGCACTTTGCTCGATGACAATGTGCAGTCTACATAACATGGTAAAAAAGTCAGCTTCCTAATGACACCTCTGAATTTTCACAATATCTATCTATCTGTCTATCAAAAGTCTGAGCTTTCTAACTGACTTAGACATCAAATACTGTGATCCTAAACACATTACGTGAAGAAAAATCCCATTTATTTCAATGAAACTAAGTCCACATAATTTGTTTTGGACCAAGCTGCCAGCAGCACATTTCTAAGCCACCAACATACCACTTCCAAAGCAATTAAGAAGCTACAATCCATTACTTTTAAGTTCTTTTGGAAATTTTTACCTATTGGAACATTTTCTTTAGCCCTCAGATACAATGATAAACATTATTATTATAGCCTTGCTTTAAAAGGGAGAGAAAAGTATGAACAGGCATTAGCTGGGAAACAAAGTACAAGCTTCTACATGTTAATGTTTTGTATCTAGCTTTTAAAGTTATCTTACAGTGCTAAAAGATTCCTTGAGAATGCCCAGTTTATTGTCACTCTGATGACAGTAATACATAGCACTTTAGTATTTTCAAAGAGATTCACATACATCACATCAAATTATCCTTACTGACCTCCCTCCCAGAGTTAACACATCACAATCCCCACATTTCTGGTGGAAGCCAAGAGCTATTTCAAACATTTACACAGCAGCAAAGTCCAGGTTTGCCACCAACCATCAGCTGAAATCAGTCATGGCTCCCTCACAACTGTACCTGTACAATATTATGTTTGCAAACATGTGCTTGCTGCATTTGCATTTGAAAATCTAAATTAATTAAAATCTCAAGCGTAAGCACTATGAACATCATGCATTAATTGGCCTTGAGAGAACATCTGCCTGTTCTAGACAGGGTCACACTTCCCCAAAAGGAACAGGTTTGCAGTCTGGGAGTACTTCTGGATCAACGTCTCTCCTTGGTTTCTCAGGTTGAGGAGGTGGCCAGGGGTGCTTTTTATCAGCTCCGGCTGATACGCCAGCTGCACCCGTTTCTCGAGATCAATGACCTCAAAACAGTGACACATTTGTTGGTAACCTCCAGACTTGACTTCTGTAATGTGCTCTACTTGGGGCTGCCTTTGTACGTAGTCTGGAAACTTCAGTTGGTTCAGAATGCGGCAGCCAGGTTGGTCTCTGGGCCATCTCGGAGAGACCACATTACTCCTTTGTTGATGGAGTTACACTGGCTGCCAATAGTTTTCCGGGCAAAATGCAAAGTGCTAGTTATAAAGCCCTAAACGGCTTAGGCCCTGGGTATTTAAGAGAGCGTCTTCTCTGCTATGAGCCCCACTGCCCATTGAGGTCACTTGAGAAGGTCCGTCTACAGCCGCCAACTCGTTTGGTGGCTACACAGAGATGGGCCTTCTCAGCTGCTGCCCCGAGATTGTGGAATGCGCTCCCTGCTGAGATACGATCCTCCCCATCTCTAGCATCCATTTTTCAAAAAACACCTGAAAACACATCTCTTCAACCAGGCTTTCTCAGCTTTTTAAAATTTGTTTTTAAATTCTTCTGATTATTTAATTGTTGTTTTACAATGTTTTTAATTGTTAATTATTTTTGATGCTTTATAATTTTTGTTTTAATTATTAATTGATTTTAATGGTGTTTTAATGTAAACCGCCCTGAGCCTTTTGGAAGGGCGGTATAAAAGTTTTGATAATAAATAATAAATAAATAAATAAAATGGCTGGTCTAAGGTAACCTAAGGAATCATGGCTGAGGTAACATTTGAAACAGCAACTTCCTGGCTCACACTTGTGGAGAGAGAGAAGAGAGCTGGTCTTGTGGTAATAAGCATAACTTGTCCCCTCAGCTAAGCAGAGTCCACCCTGGTTGCACATGAAAGGGAGACTAGAAGTGTAAGCACTGTAAGATATTCCCCTTAGGGGATGGAGCCGCTCTTGGAAGAACATCTAGGTTCCAAGTTCCTTCCCTGGCATCTCCAAGATAGGACTGAGAAAGATTCCTGTCTGCAACCTTGGAGAAGTCACTACCCATCTGGGTAGACAATACTGAACGAGATGGACCTATGGTCTAACTCAGTATATGGCAGCTTCCTATGTAGTTGCTACACTGCCCCACACATTTAAAGCCCTATAGGGTATTGGATCTCCCACTTCTTCAGCAGATAGGTAGACTGGGCAGGAACTTTTCAGTTGTAGTGCCAACAGCCCTTCGCAAGCCCACCTAGATGGCTCCTTAAGCATATTTTGTCGCTTTGTTAAGATGGCTATTGGAAGAGGTTGACTGCTGATTATTGATCACCTCTGCTGCTGTGATGAGTACAGTCATCCCTCGCCAACTGTGAGGGTTCCGTTCCAGCAAAACCCTGTGCTTGGCGAGCCATTGAAATGAATGGGAAACAGGGGGTTAGGGGAACCGAGATAATGAAGAGACCAAAAAAATAGAGGAAAAGTTTTGTTGTTGTTGTTTAAATCAGCAAAAATCCCCCAAAAATCCTTAATATCGCCAACAGTCACTCAGAGGAATGAAAATATTGAACCCTTGGAAATTTTTTGAACCCCCTGAAATCACTCAAAGGCACTTTAAATCGCAAGGGTGAGCAAGAGGAATGAGCAGACTGAAACACTGAACACCCCTCCCCAAATCACTAAAAAAAACCCTTTGCCAACCGCCAATACTCAGGTCACGGTTGGCGAGACTGGACACAATTTGCCATTCACAGATACTCAAAACTGTGGCTGGTAAAACCACAGTTGGAGAAGAATGACTGTATAGGTCCCCTTCTTCTTAAGTACCAGTGATTTTTGCTGCTATTTTATTCCTGTTTCTGTTCTAAAAACTTGGAAAAATTGTAACCTAAGGTTGTCACCTTAACTCCAGCACCTTGTAATCAGTAGAGACCTATATACTATATTGGCTTTACAAAAGGCTCCACATACCCCCATACTTTACTTTGGTCCTTCAGCTCGATATTGGGTTGGGAAAGGATGAATACAAGCAAGAATTCAACAGATGCAGCTTTCCTGATTGTCGAGAAGATTAAACTTCTTGGCAACCATGAAACTGATTGCCAAGAAATTTAGGACTGACAAAAGAAAGTACTTTTTCACACAATGCATAATAAACCTTTGGAATTCTCTGCCACAAGATGTGGTGACAGCCAACAGTCTGGATTGCTTTAAAAAGGGTTTAGATAAATTCATGGAGGACAGGACTGTCAACAGCTACTAGTCTAAGGGCTATAGGCCACCTCCAGCCTAAGAGGCTGTTTGCTTTTAGGAAGACTCTCAAGACATACATACCTGTTTTCGCAGGCTTTTAATTGAAATTGATTTTGACTAATTTGTTTTTAAATTTATCACACTGTTTTCACTGTATTTTGAAATTTTAACTGTTTTTAGTTTTATATTTTGTTTTAAATTGTGTACAACGCCTAGAGATGTACACATCAGGCCGTATAAAAAATATCATTGATTGATAAAATAAATAAATAAATCTCCAGAAGGATTGAAAGATTGTTTATAATTTCTCTGTCAAATTGGTTATTTAAACCAATCTCTTGTCCCTTCTGCTTTTTATCCTGTGACCAACCTCCTGCAGCTGCTGTCTCGGCTGCTGCATAATAAATCCACCTGGGGCCCAGCTTTCTCACAGTTGCTTATGAGCAGGCCAATGTTGTTATGTGCTAATATAACCTTCTTTTAATATTGCTAGTAATAATGCCTAAAATCCACTCTTCAGGATTATCCTCCAGGGATTATAATTTGGAAATGTTTAAGATAGAGTAGTGAAGATATTATGTTCTCATACGTGCTTATGCCATTGAGTACAGATCTGCTTTTTAAAAAAATGATCAAGTCTTTTAACGTTTTCTCTTTTGACTCATCTGTGCATATTGTGTGTGTGTGTGTGTAATTTTTGCTTTTGATTTAAAAGTCGATTTATTTAAGTGATGTCAAATTGTGGATCACCTAACATATAAGAATGTTGGGTGAAGATTAAGAAAGAGTTTGCTATATAAATATTCATAAAAGGTACTGTATTGAATTGCGGATTAATTTCCAACAGTTCAGCAAGGCTGAGTCTTAGATATCAGTGGCTGACATCCAGAATAGTCCCACTGAAATTAATGTGACAAATTAGTCATGACTGTACCATTAATTTCAATGGGACTATTCATGAATAATTTAGTCTAGATGTCAGCCAGTGTTATACTATAGACTGAGTATTTCAGGTCTAAACTTGAAAAATTTAGTTCAGAATAGCATCCATAATCTGTTTGAGAAATAGGTGCAGATATTCTCTTCATCCTTGTATATCCTTAAATTTAAGGTGTTTACATGTGTTAATCTGGTCTATTATCTGGCCATCCATTGTCCACTTGTGGATGTCAAGCCTTTTAAACAAATACTATCACTTTACTTTTCTGATAATTTTCAAATGTTCCTGTTGACAGGAACATGACAGCATTCTTTTGAGGCCTCTCTATGACAACAACAATACTAAATTATCTGCATACAACACTATTGATAGTTTTTTGGCTCCAGTTACAGTGGGATGGGGGCTTGGGGATCAGTTAAAACCAGAACCACCTCATTAACAGACCCAAATACAGTCCCAAATACAGCCTTGTTTAACTCCATTGCAAATTTCTACTTCTATGGTTAATTCTCCATTATATCCAACTCTAACAAACCTGTTTTGATTGTGTAACTTATGTGCCAGCTAAAAGAGCCTTTTATCTATCTTAGTCCTTATTAGCTTTTCCCAAAAATGCTGTTGATGAAGCAGATCAGATGCTGATGAGAGATACACAAAGCAAGATGCACAGTATAAAGCTTTCTCATAGGCCCTGCAATAGATTTTGTAACCATGCGATACAGAATAAAACATGGTTTTATTGCTGAACAGCCTTTATGAAATTTTCCTATATTATATTTTCTGAACAGCCTTTATGAAATTTTCCTATATTATATTTTCTGTCAAGTGGTTTAGGAACATAAGAACAGCCCAGCTGGATGAGGCACACAGTGGCCCACCAAATGCCTTTGGGAAGCCCACAGGCAAGAGGTGAGGGCATGCCCCCTCTCCTACTGTTGCTCCCCTGAAACTGGTATTCAGAGGCAAGAGATATTTAGAGATCAGCAAGTTTAGACATTTTAATATCTGTGATTCCTACCATGTATCACAGAAGGTGTACTTGGAATCTGGAAGCTCCTTCACAACCATTGGGCAACAAGAATAAAGAATGAACTTCAGAGCAAAACAAGTGCAGAATTGTCCAATTTGGTCACAGCATCCAGAGGCTGGGTTTTGTTTTTTCCCCTTTAATAGTGAAACTCTAGTTCTGAGAAGGAAAATTTTCCCATTTCTAAAATTTCACTGGCCAAAATCTGGACTAGCACTGTAAATGTGTAGCAGTGCCAGGGGTGGAGGTATCATTGGCGGATGGGTTCCAACAACGCAGCTGTCCAGCTTCTGGGAACGGCGTGCTTCGCCTCTTGCCATGCCCGGCCTCATGCTCTTCTGCTGGCTTGTTTTCTTACTAGAAAATGAGCTCTGGAGGGCTGCGCTGGCCCTTCCAGGTGCTGGCCACACCCCCTAGGTGACATCACATGCAGGGGGCAGGGCTGGCATGCACAAGGGGCTACTGGGGAGAAAGGCAAAACCAAGCCCACTTTCCCCTAGCTACGAACCACCAAGGAGTGCAAGTTCTAGACTACCACTGCACTATAGCATGAGCAGGGGAAGGGGTGACTTTCACCCATCTTTCCCTCAAGCCCTGTGTGCATCACCAAAATACAGCTCTGAACATCACACAACCCTTGGATAGATTTTGGTGGTACACAGTGGGTTTGAGAGGGAAGGGGAAGTTGGCAAAAGCCCCCCCTTCCCCCGCTGAAGTGACAGTGCCACCAAAGTCTGGAACTTGCACAGCTATAAGTGAACAATGCTAGTCTGGATGTCCAGCCAATGCAATATTAGGCAACTTCAGCAATTTCAGAGTTGTAATAAATGTTTTTTTCCAGGTGATTATACCTACCAAGTATGTGAGAGAGTATGTATTCTATTGATTTATTGAATAGTCCAGTAAAAAGAAAATTTCCACAAAGTTCTGAATTGTTGATTACACACACACGCATATATACCCCCCTCCAAATATTTCAGTTCAACTACTTGGTGACTTGAAAAACATTTGAGATGCATGGGGAAATAATATGGTGGTGGTAAGTTTTTTATTTTATAAAATAGATCAAACAACTTGCTAGATCAGATCATAATTTATTTAGGGCATCAGAAACAATTATATAGTTTTTTAAAGAAAGAATAATGCAAATTTTAAGCAAATGAGGGGAAATTTGCATGGGGAATTTTTCTGGAACCGTTTCCAGAAGATGTCCCAATTCAAAAAATTTATAGAAAACCCATGTCTTTGCTCTAGACCACATGTTCTAAGAGGTCAGACCAATAATGATCCCTAAAAGATGACCCCATCATCTGTAAAAACAAATGGGCCAGAAAATACATAGGACAGAAAAACAAACCCAAACATAAACACAGCTGTGCAAAGTGCTTTTTATTTCCATTTAAAAAATTAAGACAGTGGCCGACACCCAGACTAACCCTCCACTGATGCAACAGGTTTTTCACTGCATGTGGGCAGTTTTCAGCAAATTTCTGTTTCCTCTGCAGCCACCTATGCCTCCTAAAACTATGCCCCAAAGGTCCTCCCAACCCAGGAAAGGCACGGATGGCTGCAGACAGATAGCTGAAAATGTGTTCCCAACACAAGAAAACCCTGATGCATCAGAGGATTAGTCTGGATGTCAGCCCAAGTCCTTTATTCCTGACACAGTTCATGCTGAACTCTTACCCCTCCCCACACCAAGAGAAATAATGTTTACATGTAAATAAGTCAGCTGGATCTGCTCATCCTCTCATACTCATTGCCAGGAAAAATTCAAACGGATATGTCTCTGAACCAGACCTGCTCAAATCGGCTTTCAAAGTAGTGATTGACTGAAACAGACCGGGTTGCTGGGGTTGTGTTTTGGGTTTTTTTGGCACATTGTACAGGTCTATTGCCTTTAGTTCATATCAACTGAATTTGGGAGGAACTGTAAGTACTGAGAAGGTAGGTGGATCCAACCCTTGGGGAACAAAAGTTCAATTCGAAACAGATGGGTACTGCCCCATTCCCATCTTACAGCACACCTTTTATCATCTTTGCAGGGGAAGTGAGAAACAGACAATATACCTCCACATTTCTGGCACCAGCTTGTTGCAGTGCTTGAGTGAAGGGGGCACTGCCCCAAACATTCCACCTTTTGGCCCTCAGCCACTGTGGTTGGGGATGATGCAAGTTGTAGTCCAACAATATCTGCAGACCCAAGATGGGGAATTTCTGTACTACTCTAGGAATGGCTAAGACCCTGTAGGGAAAGGTAACCAGCCCACCTACAATAGGGCCCTACCAAGATACCAACATACTCTGATATCTCATGTAGAACTGCATTCATGGCTTTTCTATTTTGTTTAATGTTATTTAAACATCTGGCTTCAATTTTTCACATTCTGAAACCTGCTATTACTGTGCTGCATTTATTTCAGAATGCAAGATTAAACCCTAATTTCATCATAACAGCAAGCCAGATGTATTTTTCCTACGACCATTTAGGGGCAATTTCATCGTGCTGAAAAGTTCCAGCCCTTCCCCTCCTCCCCCTCTTTTATGTGTATAAATAATCATACTAGCATGGCTGCTTGTAAAACTTAGCTTCACATTACAAGGCGTCATGAGCCAAATGGTTGTCGAGCTGCTTGTTAAAACACAGCAGTAAACTCCATGAGGTTTAGCGATAAGTAAACCTCTTGTGCTATTAACAACCAAAGAAAAGAAAGGACAGAATTCTTTGCTTTATTGGTAAAAGGCACTGCCCTATTCCGCACATGACCCATTTTCTTGCAGCTAGACCACTCGTGGGTGTGTGCGGGGGTACAGAATTGCTTAATGAAAGATGAAGAATTTCTAGCAATGTAGCAGCTGATTTCTCCAAAGACAGCCCTCTCAGCACAATGGGGTAGTGGAAGAGTGTTACCCAAACCTCTCTCTCTCTCTCTCTACACACACACACACACACACACACACACCCCTGTTGCACTAGTGAACCTGGCATCCAATAACGGAATTTCCTTGGGGACTTTAAAGCACACACTGTTTTGCAACGCTGTTTGTCAATAATTCAGCTTCATTCAAATAATGATATCAGGGTGCCTGGATTGCTCAGGAAGTAATCAGCTGTTTTAGTAACAGATAAGGGGCCACAAAGCCACCTAATGGTGCAGCGGGTAAATGACTTGCCTAGCAAGCAAGAGGTTGCTGGTTTGAATCACCATTGCTATGTTTCCCAAAATATGGGAAACACCTATATTGGGCAGCAGCGATATAGGAAGATGCTGAAAGGCATCATCTCATACTGCCTGGGAGGAGGTAATGGTAAACCCCTCCTGTATTCTACCAACAAAAACGACCTGGCTCTGTGGTCGCCAGGAGTCGACACTGACTCGAGGGCACCACTTTACTGCAAGGGGCCACAGCTCAATGGCAGAGCACATGCTTTGCACACAGTTTCAATCCCTGGTATCTCCAAGAAGGGCTGGGGGGGAAAATCTGTCTGAAATCCTGCAAAATAGCTACCAGTCAGTCTAGACCAGGGCTGCTCAACTTCAGCTTTCCTGCAGATGTTGGCCTACAACTCCCATAAAACCTGGCTACTGGGGACTGTGGTTGGGGATTATGCGAATTGTAGTCCAAAAGCAGGTGGGGAGCCAAAGTTGAGCAAGCCCAGTCTAGACAATACTAAGCTAGATTGACCAATGGTCTGAAGCAGAAAGGGCAATTTATATTACCACCAAACAAAAACTTCTGCTATAACCTAATGAAAAGAAAAGCCTTTCTAACTTCTCTATAAATGCCCCTGCACAACAGTAAAATCATGTCCCACAATCCCTCAGGTTTTAAGAAATGCCTCTCATTACCCCCCTAGCATTGCCGCAACTCTCACATCTGCCTCCTCCCCTCCACCCACTGCATGATGATATAATGCTACTAACAGTGTCTGGGAGCTACCATTAATATGGTGTCCCCAACAGAAACATTCAAAGATAAATTTTGAATGTTTCTATTGTCTGAAATGCCTTTAATCTGTGTTCTGTTATATCTTAAGGACTTTCCATTTTTAATTTTAAATCCCTTCAGGAAAACCTGCTCTGTGCTGATAACTCAGCCTGAAGAAGGAACTTGCAATAACGCCTTTGAATAATCCATTCATGGATGTGTTTTGAGTAAATGGAACATGAACAGAATTTCAGAAAATCACCCCCCCAAAAAACCTAACCTAGGGCTCCCCACCTTGCGTCATCTTTATAAAATGCATGGATTTTGGACAGGGTTTGTATTTTATGCCCAAGTATGAAAGATGAAAATATTTGCCCAGCAACACAGAAACCATATAGGTGGGAGATATAACAAATACACACCCCACAAAAAACCCACCACAGATCACAGATGTGCCACAAATGGCAAACATTAATTGTGTGCAGACAGGAAGTCATAACTTTTATGGTGTTTTTCAGAGGGCCATTTAAATCCACTCCATTTTGTTCACTTGCAGGCTCTCTGATTATCAAGTAGATACTAATGGAAGGAATTCACTCTGGTCACACCATACCATGCAATATGTTCTAGAAGTCAGATATACACTGTGTGCAGAATTCTGCCTTCAGAACAATAACATGGCCAAGTGGCTTCTTTTCTGTTTTATATGGAAGGTCATATCTTCTACCCGAGTCTGACATTTAGGTTATCTAGGTAACCTCTAAGTAATCATGTCCATGTCCTTTCCCAAATGAACTTAGCCGTTGAGGTCCCATGACCAGCTATGGGCAGTAATCTTTTCTTCTCTGGCTGTGTATATGCTTCCAAGGAGTAAACTCATGGATTTGTACATAGTACCTGTCGGGCCTTCCTGCCGGCTACGGGAGGGCCAAGGTACTACTCACCCAGTCACAGGGCCAAGAAGACGGAGACCGCACAGCTCCTGGAAACAGGCAGGGCCAGCTGGGACCTTTCCCAGTTGCCAGGCAGAGCCAGGACACCCAGGAACCAATAGACGGTGGGTGGCCCAGCATGGCTCAGCAGGTTGCCTCCTGGTGGCGAAGAGGAGAAGGCAGGGCCTCAACAGCTGGCAAGACAAGCGACAGCTGAAGGAGGGAGGATGCAGGCAGCTAGATTGGAGAGGGCAGAGTCTGGAGCGGGTGATTGGGATTGCCTTGATTGTAGGGCTTTATTTAAGGTTTGGATGGCCAGGGATGAGGAAGGTCTGGAGAGATGGGAGTGAATTGGCCCTAGAGACTCCTGGTGAGGAGCAGTCTGATCCCTCTCCCTGGCAGCTGGTGGAGGAACAGGGTGACAATTAGCCCCCTCCCCAGCACTTCTGAGGCCACTTCCACAGCCTAGGAACAGAAGCAGAGGAAACGAGGCAGCTGGAGACTGTGGCCCCAGGCAAGGGCGTGACAGCACCCAATAACAAGACCATCATTGGTGACAACTGCAGGCAGTTACTGTGTATGTTTTTCTTTACAGGTTTAAATAATAGAAATGGTATAAACACCAAGGGCAACTAACCAGGTGTATGGTGTTATTTCTTTACTATCAGTGGTATGCAAGACCCCTTATGTCAAAGAAATTATTTCCCATGCTCCATAGAAGTTATAATTCAATTGTGCAATCCTGGAATTTGGCATAGGTTGCCTTATTCAACATCCTGGAAATCTGAGCTTTGATTTTCAAACAAAGCAGGTTTCTAGCTCTTAAAGCAGTGACGGGTGGGTAATACCTAAGCAAGATCTCTGAAGTCAGAACAAGCGTCAAGAAGGATCTCCATTAGCTTGGGGGCAGAACTTCAGTACTTTGTATAACTCTTTGCTCCTCAATGACCATCAAAAGTAGAATAAATTATGCAAATGAGCAAAAGGAACATTGGTCTTCATTAAGTACAGAGCATGCTCCAAAGACAGGACTGACATCATGGTAGTTTTAACATCCTGCCACCAGGAAGCGCCTAGACCCCAGTTCCAGGAGCATAGCGAGAAGCGGCTGTAGTAAATACAGGAGAGAGCTCCCTAAACTTCGAGGGGGTGCACACAAGTATATACAACATGAGAGATATAAGGGCAAGGGAAGAAGGCACAAAAGCAGGGGGAAACTGTCCACCAATTACCCCACAGACCTGACTCCACCCAAAAGCAGTTACCCATAGTACTAGCCAATGGTCGTAAGAGAAGATAATGCCCACGTACATCCGGGCAGGCATGATGAGCTCCAGACACAGGGAAAAAGAATCCTTCACAGGTAAGACCAATGTTCCTTTGTCCGCTGTGCAGGTGCTCATCATTATGGGACATGCCCAAGTAGCCTAAACGTGGGAGGAAGATGTACCTATATAACCTGTTGAAACATGTGTCATCTGAAAACCGCCTGTGGTGCGTGAAAGGAAGAAATCTTATAGTGTTGAATGAAGGGAGTGATAGAGGATCAGGTAGCGGCTTTGCAAATGTCAGATAACGACACCTGGGCCAAGAAAGCTGCTGAGGTCGCAGCACTGCACGTAGAGTGAACCATTATTCCCCCTGGTAAAGGCAGATTAAGGGACTTGTATGTAATACTGATGAACTCCCTGAGCCAACGACCCAAATTGGCTTTAGTTTCTTTTTGACCTAGAGAGGAAGGTGAAAAGACACAAAAAGGGAATCAGACTTGCAAAACTCTGCTGTGTGACAAAGATAGGTGAGCAGAACCCTGCATACATCCAGTTAATGCCAAGTCCTCTCTTTGCTGTGGACAGGCGCTGGACAGAAGGAGGGGAGGACAATGTCCTGGTAGTGGTGTAAAGTTGAATTGAGTTTGGGGATGAATGTGAGATCCATCTTCAACACCACGGGCTCTGGCTGGAACAGGCACAATTCCTTGTGGGCCGATAGGGCTCCCAACTCTGAAACCCTGCAGGCCCGTGTGATGGCCACCAGGAACAGAGCCTTGAAAGAGAGAAGTTTGAGAATGATGCCTGACAGGGGCTTGAAGGGAGATTAGGTCAGTACGTTCAGGACCTTATTCAGATTCCATGATGGAAAACAATGGATAGGGGGAGGCGCAAGTTTAGAGGTTCCTTTAGGAAGCGAGAGATGTGAATGAAAAGAAACTTAGCCAGGTTCTGCTAAGCTAAGGCCAGAGGCCAGTGCTGAAGCCTGGCATCTAAGGGTACTGGGCCTAAGGTGAAGGCCTACGCTTGCCTGAAGCAAGTCGAGGACATCAGGAACCCGTGCAGTGAGTGGATTTAAATGCCTTCCATGTATCCTGGTAGATCTGCTGGGTGGACAGACAGCGGGAAGCTAGGATGGTATCTTGGACTGGGCCGAATACCCCTTGGCTGCTAGTCTGTTGCATTCAACATCCAGGTGCAGAGTTGGAGCCATCCCAGCTTCAGATGTAGAATGGGCCCTTGGGATCGAAGGTACTGCGTACTGGGAGACGTCAAGGGGGCATGTGGACAGGTTGACTAGGTCAAAAAACCATGGCCTCCTGGGCCAATGAGGATCAGGTGGGCCCACCCTGATGACCCTGTTGATGATGGCCGTCAGTGGAAAGGCAAAAAGGAGACCTTTTGGCCAATGGGTGTCAAGGGCGTTGATGGCTTCTGCCGCTGGAGAGTGGTATATTGAGAAGAAGCACGAGAGGTGATTCAGAGGTGAAGAGATCCACTAGAGGCTCGCCCAGGTGTGCTGTGATCACTGGAAGACCTCTGGATGGAGGACCCATTCCACTGGTTCCACCGTCCTTTGGCTGAACCAGTAGGCTTGTTTTTTCTCTGTCCCGCCTAGGTGTTCCGATGTGATAGATAGCAAGTGAAGTTCCGCTCACTGAAAAAGATGGTTGGTTTCCTCCATCAGTGATTATGACCCTGTGCCCCCCTGGCAGTTGATGTGAGCCTTTGTGGCGATGTTGTCTGTCCTGAGGAGCACATGCCATTCCCGAAGAAGATGTTGGAATTCTAACAGGGCAAGTCTTGTTGCTTTGTGTTTCAAGTAGTTTATGTTTCTCTTTACATCTACCTGTGACCATGAGCCCTGGTCCGTAATGCCTAGGCAGTGAGTGCCCCATCCCTTCCAACTGGCATCCGTGGTCACTGTGAACCATTGTGGAATGGTTAGTGGTAGGCCGTTGCTCATAGCTGGTGACATCCACCATTCGAAGGATCTGAGTACCTTCTTGGGAAGAGCAACCTGTTTGTGTGTACCTGCTATGATGTTATCTTGATGTGGCAAGAAGATCCACTGTAGAGGGAGAAAGTGCCACCTGGACCAGGGTGTGCATTCCATGCATGTTACCATGGATCCCAACACTTGTGAAAGGAACATGAGGTCTGCAGCCGGGGATCGTAAGAGTGGTTGAAGAAGAGACAAAAGTTTGTTCATCAGTTCCTCAGGTAGGGAGACCGAGTCCTGGGCTGTGTTGAATACTACCCCCAGGTGTTGAAGCATCTGAACAGGTGTCAGGTGGCTTTTTTCTTTGTTCACTATAAAACCATAGTATCTGAAGCACTGAAGTGAGCAGTGAACTGCTCTCTTGGCTTGTCGGAGAGAAGCAACCCGGATGAGGTCGTCGAGGCACAAGTAAATATGCAACCCTTGAAGGCATAGGTATGCAATCAGTGAGATCATGATTTTCGTGAATACCCTGAGCGCTGATGACAGGCGGAAGGGGAGGGCCCTGTGTTGAAAATGTTGCCCACTGTAGACAAAGCGTAGGTACCTCCTTTACAAGGGGCAAATAGACACTGCAGGCATGTTTTGGGTAGATCCACTGATGCCAGGAAATCGTGAGGCTGGATGGCCTCCGTGATGGAGTGGAGGGATTCCATCCTGAATTTTGTCTTCCTGATTAACTTGTTCAGGCATTTTAGGTCCAGAACCACCCTCCAGGATCCATCGTTTTTGGGGACCAGTAATAACTGTGAATAGACACCAGAACATTCTTCTATGGAGGGTACCTGTTCGATCACCTGAATCTGAAGATGGTGATATATGGCCTCATTCATCCATTGGTGTTTGGACACTCTGGGGGATTGAAGAGTGACCGTAAAGGTGTCCGGTGGGGTGGTCATGAAGTCTATGGTGTAACCAAGGGAGATTGTGTCTATCACCTATTGGTCTTGGGTGGTAGACATCCAGGTGGGGGGGGGAGGTGTAGTCTGCCCCCAACCTGGCCAGCATCATTGCTTTCTGCTCTGTTGGAAGTTAGATGAAGATCCTCAGAAGCCTTGGGACCTGCCATGGCCTCCAAAGCGCTGCCTCCAGTAAGGTCGTCCTGTACCTATGAAACTGGATGTGAGGAATTCCCTCCTTGGGAAGGGAAGAAGCCCGGAAGAAGCGGCAAAAGGAAGAGGACGACATCAAAGTCTGTGTAGGGTTGCAAAACTGTCTGCGCAAGTCCCTGAGAGTTGAAGGCATGGCTTTCTTTTTGTCCTTGGTCTCTACTAACATGAGGTCTAGCGCTTTTTGTTGTAGGAAAAGGTAGGAATCTGCTCAGATGGTGGAATAGCTTCTCTCCACGGACTAGAGTAAGGAGAAGAAGATGACAATCATTTGCTGGGTAATCTGGGTCTCATGGGTACAGTGGGTGCCCCTTGGTCGTGAGGTGGCATTGCAGGTGGCAAGTTTAAGGCACTGTGCAGAGCTGAGCCACCATCCGGTATAAGTAGTCTTAACCAATCAGCTACATCAGGTGGCACAGTCAATACTGGCCCTGGAACAGGGTTCACAGTGTTACTTACTAGGGTCTGTGGTTTGCCGCTCGGGCCTGCTGGTGGAGCTTCCAGTGGCGTTCCCAGAAAAGTCTCCATAGGTGGATCTGAGTTTTGGTCACCGGCAGGCTGATTTGTCTTGTCTGGAGCTGGGGTGAAGACATCCTTCTCATGAGTGCTGGATTTTGGTGTGGAGGGACAACACGGACCAGATGCTTCCCCCTCAACACCAATCACCCCAGAGTTGATGTTACCGGATGCCAGGAAATTGCCCGCAGGGCCCTGAACATCCACCCCCCTTTTGCCACTCTGTGCTGTGCCGCTTTTGGGGCGTCGTTTGGTGCGCCTGCATAGATCTTTAACAATAAGGCACTTGCTAAGGCGCAGGCAAGCAACAAATCTTTTCTTTTTTGGCGGCTGAGCTTCCTAAAGGTGCTTAGATTTTTGAGAGGCTTTTCACAGACTCGTGGCTGCTTCGTGTATCCCTGCCACCTCCGCAAGGAGAAGGGGACTGGGGAGAGCAAGGGAGAGTGATTTTGCCCTAACAGGCTTAGGGGTGGACTTTGTAGTTTGTGGGGGGACTTTCAGAAAAGGACCCCCCCCAGAGATCTTTCTTTCCATGAGCGGAGGAAAGGGAAACCTATAGTAAAAAGACAAACAAAGGGCTAAGCCAAATTGGTCAAATTGGAAAAGAAAAAAAGATTTGAGGGATTTTTTTCAATAAAAATGGGCCTCGGTCTCTCATTTCCCACTCTGGCACAATCTAATAGGAACAGGGGGGAAGGTAAGAGAAGAAGCAAATTTAGGCCTTCAGAGCTTATTTTTTTCTTTTCAAGAGCTCTCTCTGTATGCTGTGTTCTGAGCGAAGAAAGGACTGGAACTGGGGTCTAGGCGCCTCCTAGCAGCAGGAAGTTAAAACTACAATGACGTTAGTCCTGTCTTCTAAGCATGCTCCATACTTAACCCATAATGATGAGCTCCAGAACAGGGAAAAATGTATTTGATATAATCTGAGTGGCAGAGTTCATCTTGCGAAAATATTTGTTAGCATGGCAGTGCAGGGCTAGTTCCAAGTTGGAGGGGGCATAGGAAGGTACCATACATTGAGTCAGACCACTGGCCCATCTAGCTTAGTATTGTCTACACCAACTGGCAGCAGCTTCTCCATAGTTTCAGATAGGAGTCTTTCCAAGCCCTACCTGGAGATGCCAGGAATCAAACCTGGGACCTTCTGCAAACCAAATGCTCTGCCACTGAGCTATGACCCCATCCCCAGTTTGACACTGGCCAAATTGCCCTGTTCTGTTGGGCCTCCTTTTATGTTGGTGCCCCCCATATGAGTTAGCTCTGGCAGGTTTACCTGGCAGTGGGAGTGGCAGTGCCATGGGTGAGCTCAGGTGGTGAACAGTGGCAGTGGCAATAGAAAACAGTGGCATTCCTCTCAATGTTAGCAGGCTGAAACCACCATTTTAATTGCCCCACAATGTGCCCAACATAGCAAATTTTAAAAAGCAGCTCCAACTGTACTGCTGCAAGGAGGAATGCTGGTAAGGAAGGGGGGGAAATGGGACCCAATGGCAGAGGGCCCTTCTGGGGTTCTAGGCTCCTGGCATTGCTGTGCATCGACATCGACACCAGGCCTGTGGCAGTGAAGAACAGATGGGAGCAAATTCAAAGGGGGCTGGCAGCCATTAGCATAGCATCCGCTCCCAAGAATCTATAGTAGTATATTCTGGCTTACCTGTACTACCAGTATGAATATTTATATACTACTTTTCAACAAAAGTTCTCAAAGCGGTTTACAGAAACAAAATAAATAAATAAGATTGTTCCCCGTCCCATAAGAGACTCACTGAGACATAAGTATATACTAACAATCACCACTGCAGGGAGTTCTGGGGCTGGAGTTGCTCCTCCCCATTAAATAGAAGTCACCACTTTCAAAAGGTGCCTCTTTGCTCAGTGAGCAGGAGTCAATGATAAATACTTCCAGTAATACATTTAACATGAGAATTGGTCCATATAAGCATGGTCTCATTGGGAAAGGGAGTCATCCTAGAATTAAAAACAAATTAAAAGCCACACACCATCATCTTGGAGACATAGGTGAAGCAAAAATAATTTGAACCATTTGATCAGGAGCTTCAGTTTTAAGAAGTATACACATGGAAAACAGCACCACTGTACACTGCCCACACTGCCACTTTTCCCAAGGGCATGGAACCAAATGGTTAAACTGTAACTGGTTTGGAATTCTATATATAAATGCCTATTATGAGATTGTTAAAGTTATACTTCAGCCACCAATGTTCCCTGTGGTTCCCATTGATTTAATCTAAGTTTCTGGGTAATACTCAACAGATCCGAAAATTACACCACTTACATTTAAGTATAGATTTAGGGTATTAGCTTTAGGTTTGAAAATATAAGCTTTCCAAAGCAGAAGAGCCATCATCTCACATGACGGCAAACCTTCTGGCTGTCAGCAGCAAATGATTCTTTTTACTAGAGCCCAGATGCCAAGCACAGTATCACATGCTTGCCATATAACGCTTGATTGCAATGCTATGTCAAAGGGCAGGAAGGGGAAAGGAAAACAGGCCTATTGTGTCTCGGTGCCACTCAACTCTTTCTGCTTCCCCTAATCAGTGTTGCTGTGGAGGGAGCAAGAGAAAGAGAAACAGACAGAATCACAGAGCATGGCAAAATTGACAGCTTGGAGCATTAAATGTGGAGGAGGGAGTGAGGGAGAGAGAGAGAGAGCACGCATCATGGGGGGGGGGAAGCAAAAAGTAATAGTTAGAATCCTATAAATCACTATGTAAGACAGTAGTTGCATACAAAGTATTTGGCTCATCTTAAATACAAAGAGATAGAGAAGGAGAGAGCAGCCAGACAAAAACCACACCTCAACAATAAAACTTCTAACCTTTTCAACTTGAAAAGATAATTCATTTGTTCACTGCAAGAGCCAAACTACACAGTTAGTCTCACATTACATAGCTGATGCTCGACTGTGCCACTTCAGCTTGCAGGTGGGAGACTGACTGCTTGAATGATCCTGGATCATAAACATCAAGCAGAACAGGGAAAAGGTTCTGACCTAACCTTCTCTGTGACATGCTCTTTATGCATGTGCAGGGAGATTTTTGTTTCTTTACTGTTGAAGAGTATTCTAATATTTGATGTCCCACTGAGAGCCTGAAGTGGAACAGTCCAGCAACATATACTTAATGTGAGGCTAGTGATTATGTAGCTTGGCTCTATGCTATGTGCACATTGAAAGGGCAGCTGCAACTATTATATAGCTGCTCTGGAAGGAAATGACGGGCATATCATGCAAGCACTTGTTTGTATTACTCCTGCTTCCAGTTACTTATTCCTATGGTGAGAGTCAGTGTTACTGAGGAGATATTTTTATGCTCACTTGTTTTACTTCATATTCTCTCTCACTGACATTTTGAATGAGTAATGTATGTAGCAGAGCAAGCAAGCATGAAAAGGGGCGGGGAGAACCTCTTTCTGGGAAATGAACATAGAGGTCTCAGAAGAATGGTTTCCATAGCCTGGCCAATCCTAGAACAAAAGTGGAAGCGATAAAATGTCCCAAGGAAGGGTGTTTCCCGTAAGGTCAGAAGGGGGAAATACTGAATGACTGGCCAAACTAACAAGAATCTGCACACAAAACTCAAATACTCAAGATAACCATCTGCTTCCATAGCAGAAAGGACTCTCTGGAAATCGTATACTTTTCACTGAAACAAAACAAAAAAGCTGATGTATGGAATTCAGTGCTAAATATTAGTATATTTTTAGCCATTAAACTCTAATTTTAAAAAATGTGTCAGTGGATGATTTTTTGTTTAATTAAAGCTGGAGTGGGGAGCTTTCCTTAAGCATTACATCCAATATATTTATTATTAATACAGTTATGTGATCATGCCTGGCAGAAAGTGATAAATACAAGCAAACATAAAGCTTCCTCCTTCTAGATGCAAACTAGTAAGAACATTCACATGTTTCGCCTTCTATAATATTAACATTTCATAAATACTTTTTTCTTTCGGTTGCCAACTCTTTCATCCCACACATGCATTTTACATATATTTATAGTGAACTATGGGAGAAGGCAATGGTAAACTACTCCTGTATTCTACCAAGAAAACCACATGGTTCTGTGGTCACCAGGAGTCAACACTGACTCGACAGCACAATCTCTCCTATGGTGAACTAAGTGTGGAATAGTTTTGTATGTCTTGGCATAAAGTTGAGTTAGGAACCATTAGGAAAAATCACCCAAGAATGGAATCCAGTTGATTTAATTTTAAAATGCCTAAAACATTTCCAGTTTTAGTAAAAGAGCAGACATATTTCTTGTGTCAACCACCAAAGAGAGACTGAACAAAATGGGGTGAATATTATTGAAATAAAATTCTACTTTCTATAGAATGATAGCTCTTCACTCTCCTACCAAAATCTAACAGCCTGCAGTCTGTGATGGTATAGCCCAGAAATAGGTTTACATCTCAGCTGAACTGGCTAAAACAAAATTACACATTACCATGGAAATTCATTAACATCTCTATTTACTTAAAGTTTTTGCAAATAGCTGCCTCAGTGGGCAAGGCATTTGGGGCAGGGGCGGTGGTGTTCCCCTTATGCCATTTTCCTGATGAAAATGCCCATTTTCCTAATGAAAAAGCCACTATTTGCCCTATTAGTAAGGACAGTCTATATGCCCATATGCTTTTAATAACCATGCAAGCTTTGGGGTGAGGCTCTTAATTGAAAAAGCAATGCAAAAGGCAAGGATTACACCTGTTCATCACTTCCTATGGGTCCAATATGGATTAGCAACATAGAAAGCTGCCTTATACAGAGTCAGCTCATTGGTCCATCTAGCTCAGTATTATCTACACAGACTGGCAGCAGCTTCTCCAAGATTGTAGGCAGCAGTCTCTCTCAGCCCTATCTTGGAGAAGCCAGGGAGGCAACTTGGAACCTTCTGCGTGCAAGCATGCAGATGCTCTTTGCAGATTCACAATCTCTATCCACCGTGGAGAATATCTTACAGTGCTCACACATTTCCCATTCAAATACAAACCAGGGCAAACCCTGTTTAGCAAAGGGGAAAATTCATGCTTGCTACCACAAGACGAGCAATCCTCTCCACAGCTGCCCTTTGTAAATAAAGAGAGGAATATGTATGTAAGCATCTGCATCATAAGGTGTGCCTAAGGCACACAGGGCTCAAGACAATAGAACAGCGGCAAAATTGTAATGGCACCAATGATGCTCACTAGATGTTGATGGGAAAGAATGAACTGGCAAGAGGAGCACGATGTATGTGACCATCCACTGGGCAGTTTACAAGACTGTAGTACAGGCCTGCTCAACTTAGGCTCCCTAGATATTTTTGGACTACAACATCCATAATCTCCAGGCACAGTGGCCAATAACCAGGGATTATGGGTGTTGTAGGCCAACATCAGCAGGAGGGCCAACATTGAGCAACCTGCTGCAGTAGAACATTTTAGCAACAATAAGAGAAATATCACGTTCAGGTCACCTGCCCTATTACAAATTTGAAACAACATCAGAGTCATTCACCCTATTGGCCACAGGAGATTTAAGGGTATATGATAAAAACACTACACTGTAATCAATTATACATACATGTTGCTATAACTATATATCATGAGAAGGAAACAGTGCATTTCCCATTCATCCTAATTGAATCCTCATTTGAACCCCTGACGTTCAATACTCAAATTCACAATCTTATACCACTGTGCTTCAAGAGCACTTCTCCTTAAGTGTTAACTTTAAGTATTCGTCTGTTCAATAAGACCACATTATTTCTTTATTAGTAGTACCATAGCTGATATTACAATGTAGAAAAATACCACTCAGTGCTCCTGAGGATGTTGCTTTAAGTCAGGAGTGATCAAGTAACACAATACAGGTCAAATCAGATCTCCAAACCAACAGCTTTACCAAATTTTAAATCAAGGTCTGGGCAAACATTTTGCCCTCAATTTCATTTATAAAGGGAAGAAAATTGTTTCCAAATGTTATAAGAGAGCTGTTCCCATTTGACATTGCATCTCTCTTTGGGTTTTGTCCATAGTTACCCTAGTCAACTATTTCTTCATAAAGACATTTTTATAGAACCTTAATGTACACCATCAGCCTCCAGACCACTGTCTGGAAAACAGAATAGCCTATAAGAACACAGGCAGACATCTTGACTATATTTCTCAATAGTACTAGTCAGGAAGTAGTTGAAAAGACGACTACATTTCAATAGGACTTCCTTTAGTAAATTTAGTCAGGATGTCAGCCACAGAAGTTGGTCAGCCTTCCTTCAAGTTTCTAAGGAAAGGAAGCCTATGGAAGGCCAGATTCTATGACTTCTAATACTGAGCAACACCATACTATTTGAACAGGCACACTGAAATCAATGGGCTATATTGTTGATTCAACAATCTGCCTCTGTACAAGGCAGTGCTGTATTGTTCCAGCAACAGCAAATGGAAAGAACTATGCCTCAGAGAGCCAGAGGGGAACAGATCGACATCTCTGGAAGCTAAGAAACAAAGGATGAATGGCCAGGCTAGCAGCGAAGTTATTTCTGTACAGGGCAAGTAAACTGAACTAACATTACAGAAACTCAAGAAAGATAATTTTGTTGAGATAGGATGACCTTTTATCTGGCACAATTATTTAAGTTTTAGCTTATTTATTTACAGGAAGTGGTGAGCTCTCCTTCACTAGAGGTTTTCAAACAGAGTTGGATGGCCATCTATCAGGGATGGTGTAGCAGATTCCTGCACTAAGCAGGGGGTTCAACAAGATGACCTCTAAGGTCTCTCACAAGTCTAGAATTCTACTACTCCCAATAGAAAGGGGCAGAACTAACTTAAAGCCAAAAACCAAGAGCACACCTGAATCAGTAAAAGCTCTAATGTTGCCTCAACTTCACCTTGAGATAGTTGGCCAGCTGCAGTCTATCTAAGCAGAATAGGCTGGATGCATCACATATAGCAGGGTTGCTCAACTTCGGTCCTCCTGCAGATGTTGGAGGAGGATGTTGGAATTCCCATAATCCCCAAATACTGGCCACTGTGGCTGGGGATTATGGGGGGCCTAAATTGAGCAGGCCTGACATACAATATGGCTCTGCCTTCCTATAATCTAGAAAGCACCTGTGTCAACCTGAGCCCATTCCATGTGGACTCAGTGAGCCCCATTTTCATGTCCAAAAGCTGAGTAGGAGGAGCATAAAGCCAGGCTCCAAGCTCCATGTGCACTCCTGAAAACCAATTGTGTGATGGCAAAAACCGAGGTAGGAGAAGGGGAAAGTGATCAGGTGCTAGCCACAATATGGGTAGGAGGCTGCCAGATGAGCTTTTCCTCCACACTTGGATACAATGCTGGGTAAACTATGTCGGCTGGCCACTGCCGTGTTACCCAGATCACAGCTAGCACACAATCCAGGAGCAGAGCTGTAATTGTGTGCACAGATTCCAAGAACCTGTGCACAGCTGCCATCAGGGTCGCTGCACTTGTAACAACAGGCACCTGGCTGCAGCCCCCACCCAGTGACCCTTTTCTCCCTGCCACATGTGTGGTGGCGGCAGCACCAACCACCATCTCCTGGAGGATGCAGTGCACGCTCAGCCACTGTCGTGCACAGCGAGAGAGAGAAAGGGTGCCACCGGGGGTTAGGGCTAACATCCTCTCAGCCCAGTGGCTGTTGTGAACTGCGAGGTGCGCCTGCACAGTTCAGAGAAAGATTGTCATAAGCAAATTAACAACAGCCACTGGGCAGTTGCTCCCACCACCGCCGCATGGGGTGAGGTCAGCTATTCAGTGCTCGCTCGTGTTCTTTCTCTCACTCTCACTCACTGACACCCCTCAGCTGTATGGCGGCTTTGATTTTTAAAAAATGGCACGTAGGTTATCTGTGGTGGGCAGGCGAGGGGTGGCTGTAGGAGGCCCCCCCGGCCACTTGGAGGCACCCCCTCGGACCTTGGAGGCCACAGACCAGGGCCCCAAGGTCCAGGGGTTAGCACGCCTCTGAGCCTACTTCAATGTTTGCTGATACATGGTCAGTTCTCAGGAGCACACATGGGGCTTTGAGCCTGGCTGGATGCTCCTCCTACCCAGCTTTGGTCATGTGAACAGGCTTAAAGGGTCTTATGCCATGTTTTTGTGTTCCCTGCCTCAGTGAACTGCACCCTTGATGATGAAACATCACTTACAATAAATGTTGTGCAAAAGTTCTGTGACAAGCAATACCAGCTAGCATTCTCTGCATCTCGCTGGCACAGTGTATGGATACAACGAAGAGGATGATGAGTGTTTACTTCAGCATAAAAATTAGGGAAGACTTATATATGCTTCAAACACAAAGATGCATGACCAGTTAAAAATGTTAAAAATTATTACAGAGGAAGGACTACATCACAGGCCTTTGGCTGGAGAGAGACTCTCCAGTAGATGTTGCCATTAATCAAGTACTTCCTAAATTTAATTTTTATTAAAACAGTTAGAATACTTGCTTCCTAAGCACTGTTTTCTAAGGCGTGCGTGTGTGTGCGCGCACACACACACACACACTCCTAGGCCCCCGTACAGCAGTTTCTGGCAGGCGCGCGCAACCTCTGCTGCGCCCGTCACCACCACCCAACTGCCTGGCACCTCATTTTCCCCTTTCCCCTGCTGGGCCCGAATTACTCCAAATTCATGTGTAAACGCCACAGGTCGCCAAAACAAACCAAAAAAACCACCTTTTACAAATGTATCCACCATGGCATTTCTACGCCAAAATACGGTAATAATTATATACTATGATCAAATTTTGCCAAAATTGCAAATTTGAGAAGTTTTCCATAATTGGTTTTGGGCAGGTTAAACACTGAAGCTGCAAGAGAAACAGAGGAGGCAAGAGCCGATCACCGAGTCCAGCCTTCATTTGTAATTTATAATTGGAGTTGATCAGAAAATGGAAGGCTTGGCACCAAGAACCACCTAATGTTCCTCAAGCATTTTCTCAGCCACTGTCTGGTGTGGTAAGAGACCATTTGTCTGAATGGAGCATAGTCAAACATACTGTATATACACATTGAGATTTATTATTTGAGAGTTCTAAATACTTGGCTAACAGTTGAGATAAATCAATATGTCCTAGATTAATCCAGTTACTCTCAGAGGACAGTTCAGAAGCTGCTTCATTCCTTTTCTCTCCAATAAGAATGACAGGCCTAATACTTATGTATTCTATATAAAGCTTCAATTAATGAGAAGACCTCTGTGAAGTTTAGATGCACATCTGCATCCTCCCCATTTCCTATATACAACTTCTGGCACAGACATTTCAAGAACACCAAAATAATCCTGCCTTTTCAGATATAGCTAGCAAAGGGTTCGTCAGCATGATGAGCCGAGAGTAATTCAACCTTTTTCCTGATGTTCCTATACCCATGCCTCAATCCTCACTCTTCCGTCCTTCTCCCCTGTCTCCGTCCATCCTAAGCCAGTTGATGACAGTTCTACAGTCACAGTGGGCACAAGATACTATTGATAGGCATGCAAGGTTGTTTGTGAGCTGACCACTAGTAGCTCAGCAGACAGCTGGCCCCCTGGCTGACCACAAGTAGCTCAGCTGGTCTGATGTACAGCAGACCCTGCAAAACTAGATATCTGGTTAGGGAAATAGGGAATCCTTTGGTGCTGAATTCAGAGATCCATGAACATATATGGCCTAATGCAGGGCTGCACAATTTTGGCCCTCCAGCTGTTTTGGGGCTACAACTCCCATCATCCCCTGCCACAGTGGCCAATAGGCAGAGATTATGGGAGTTGTAGGCCAACATCTGCAGGAGGGTTGAAGTTGTGCACTTTTTCATTATTGAATGGATACAAAATTATATTTACACATGCCTTCACAGAGTATAAAAGTCTGTGTGGTGTAGTGGTTAGAGTATAGGACTAAGACTGACAAACCTGAATTAAAATCCCCACTCAGACATGAAACTCACTGGGTGACTCTGGGCCAGTATTTTAGCTCCCACTCTAACCTATAGGATAAACATAACCAACTGAGGATAAACATAACCAACTGAGTAGAAAGAGCAATAGCATAACCTTTTTGGAGGCTGAAGACATACATATCAGGGATATGCAAAACATTTCAATGTCATAACGTCCCAGCTTGAGAACAAGCTGCTGTGAGCTCAAAACAAAAACTTTTAAATAAAGGGCCTGTTTCAAGCTCAGAACAAAACAACCCTGTTTCAATTTGAAACGTTTCAACATTTCAAACGCCATTTTGGAGGCCTCTTATCTGCTTGCTGATTGGTTTTCTGGCACTGGTTTCTGATTGGCTTGTGATCTCCTTGCTGATTGGTTGGCTTGTTATCATACAAATCAAGTGCTGTCATGGGCAACTGTGCCCCCTTTGGTTGCCTTCCTTCCTTGAGTTGTTGTTTGGTTTGGGAGATAGTGTTGGGGTGAGAAATGAATAGACACAGCGCTCTCTCACTCTCTCTCGTAATCTTTCTTGGTGATTGCTGTGATGAGCTCTATTTCTGACCTTAACGTGCTTTACTCACTGCTCTGGCCTGCTCTGCAATCTGCATTGCAAGGTATACTAAGTCAAAATGTGACTGAAGTTGCTCTAGTTGAGCTTATGGCTATGCTTGCTGCCAAGGTGCTGCTGTAAGTAACTGTTCCAATGATAGGAACCTAAGGAGTCATAATTGTGTGTGAGAGAGCAACTTGTGCCAGTGATGTTACTGCAGTGCAGTGGAATCTGGGCCATTGATTCTTTTTTGGCCATTTCTGGACTGTGTTTGAAATGTGTGTTCTGTATTGGGAGGGACACATTCCCTTTTCCCATTTTGCTTCTGCAAAATGCATTTCAAATTGCAATGCAAATCTTGTATGCATGCACTCTGTGAGTGCAGCTTGTTCCAACTATAGGGGACAATGAGGAAACTAGAAACACTCCATTGTTCCCCATCCTATGGGGGTTTGGGGGAATGCTAAAAATTTGTTTAAAATTGTCCACTTGCCCACTACTTTTGTGGTTGGGTGGTAGGTAGCACCCATTGTGTCCTACCACCCAACCCACTTTGGTGTCCCTAGGAGCTATCCATGGGGAACAATGGGGTGTTTCAGGCTTCCCCATTGTTCTCTATGGCTAAAACACTCTAAATGTTTCAAGTTTTGTTTCATCGAAACAGCCGGTTCAGCCACCGTTTTGACAAAATGTTTCAGCCATTTTGTGTTTTGTTTCAAGCTCAAAACAGAACACAAATCAGTTTTGTGCACATCCCTAATATACATACATGAAGAGACCAAGAACCTACTTACTCCCAATAAGACTACAAGCAGGATAAAACTGTAAAATCACTGACTGAGGCTGCAATCCTTAACATACTTACTAGGAAGCAAGTCCCACTGTACGGAGCTTGACTTAATTCTGAGCAAACGTACAGGATTGCACTGTAATTCTAAGCAGTGCAAAACAAGTCTACATTGTCCTCTTGTCTTTCTTTCTGGTCTTCAGCCCCCAACCAAGCACAATCTAGAGAAATATGTTGCCTGAAGGTGGAAATGCAGACAGAGCAAATGAGGCTTACAGAAGTGCCAAACTTTAATGAATCTGCCAGTTTGGAAGCAGCATGACAGCAACATGCACAAGGAAAGCCAGGGAAAATCCTCTCTTTTAGACATCCTTTTGGCTGTTAAAATGGTAAATTCTCAGCCAAATGAAGCAGTTTCCTCACTGTTGTACCATTTAAATTTTCTTTCTAAGAGCTGTGTGTTAGTTCCTCCATATATTCATCTGTCTGTTGCAAATATAAGAACAACTGCTTGACTAACAAGCAGAAGGTTGCCAGTTCGAATCCCCGCTGGTATGTTTCCCAGACTATGAGAAACATCTATATCAGGCAGCAGCAATATAGGAAGCTGCTGAAAGGCATCATCTCATACTGAGGAGGCAATGGTAAACCTCTCCTGTATTCTACCAAAAAAACCACAGGGCTCTGTGGGTGCCAGGAGTCAAAACAGACTTGATGGCACACTACTTTTAAGCTCCTAGTAACCTCATCTTAGTTAACTCCTGTTAACTGGGCAAAGAGGCACCTTTTTAATGTGGTGATTCTTTTTGTTTAGCAGGGGGAGAACAACTGGCCCTATCCACCCCCAGCACAGTACCCCTCCTATTACGGTTGCTGGTTTCTATCTTAAGTTTCTTTTTAGATTCTGAGCCCTTTGGGGACAAGGATCCACTTTATTTTTATATCTATATATTATTATATTTATTTAGATTTATATCCTGCTTTTCCTCCAAGGAGCGCAGAGCAGTTTACTACAACTTAAGTTTCTCCTCACAACAACCCTGTGAAGGAGGTTACGCTGAGAAAGAAGTCACTGGCCCAGAGTCACCCAGCAAGTCTCATGCTGAATGGGGATTTGAACTCGGGTCTCCCTGGTCCTAGTCCAGCACCTTAACCACTACACCACACTGGCTCTATAAACTGCTTTGGAAACTTTTGTTGAAAAGCGGTATATAAATATTTGTTGTTATAGCTGAACGAAGTCCCTGCTTCCTCTTATGCAATAAAAATGAAATCAAATAAGAGTTATAGACAGAGGATCTAGGATAATTTCTCTCTCTCAAGCCCCTGTGCAAGGCAGCAAAGAGAGGCCACACCAGTCAAGGGAGATGACAAAGCAAATGATCACTCTGGCCCAGTATACATAACCAGTTGGTATTTTCTCTGTACTCGTCGTATGCTTCCAGAGAAGTCGTACATACAGGGTTAACACTACCATAGGTGGAGTTCACAGGCTTTGGTCACAGACACAAACGCTCATACAATGAAGCATGAACACCAGCATAACAACCATTGTGTTATAGGGCAGCCACGGAAGAATATCAAAGTGAGACCCTGTCATACCTTGGAGGAACCAGGTAACTCAGAGTCTTTCCACATTTCGAGAACAGGTAGCGGTGGCATTTCAGGCTCAAGTACAGCTCCATGAGTGAGACCTCTGCAATTCGCAATGAGTCATTCATTCATTCATTCTATTTCTATACCGCCCTTCCAAAAAATGGCTCAGAGCAGTTTACATAGAGAAATAATAAATAAATAAGATGGATCCCTGTCGCCAGAGGGCTCACAATCTAAAAAGAAACACAAAATAGACACCAGCAACCGTCACTGGAGGTACTGTGCTGGGGGTGGATAGGGCCAGTTGCTCTCCCCCTGCTAAATAAAGAGAATCACCATGTTAAAAGGTGCCTCTTTGCCAAGTTAGCAGGGATGAGCACAAAACGTGTATTGTATTTTATAGGTGTTTTTTTTTAACTTTGTTCACCACTCTGGTAGGCAGCCATCTGGAGAATGGGATATAAATTCTCTTAATAAAGAAATCAAGCATAAACTGAGAAACCAAAAGGAGAGAAGTGCCCTGAAGGTCTTTCAATCACTTCATGGGCAGTGGAGCATTCTTTTGCTCATGGGGCCAACTTTCTCTCTCTCTCTGTGTATGATTTGCAGGGTTAGTTTTGGAGATGGGGCCCGACATAACTACATTCCTTCTCACTGGTCTCTGCCTTGGTTTTCAGCTTCTCTGAGTGGGTTAAGCCCCTAAACTCCCAATTCCTCCCTTCCAGTATCTGCTATATTTTCTCATCCCCCCGCCCAAATGACACATTGGTCTTTTTGAAGTTAGAATCCCCACTTTTCTTTCCTTGTTGGCCTACCTTCTGTATACCTCCAGGGCCCCCTCAGCTAGTTCTGCTGCAGCCGATCTGGGAGTACAAAAGTTAGACTGGCCAGACCAGACCAAGCCAGCCTACCTCCTGGGGTAGCCTAGCTCCTGTCCCTGATCCCCTTTCATGGGGATCAGGGACAAGGTCACCACAGCTTTTCCTTTTCTCTGGTATATTGAGATGCATGGGAGGGTATTGAGCCTGGGGCCCATGGCATCCCACCAGTCAGTTTAGTGATTGTGTATACATTGCCCCAGCCATGAAAGTGTATGGATCCTAAATAAGATAGCTTATTCCACTATCTCTCTAAGCAAGATGAGATGGAGTAACAGATACAGAAGGACAGACAGGAATTGGTCCAGAGTGGGGAAAGGGTGATAGATTTTTTAAAACTCAAGTGCACCCTGTGAGATTAACTTTGGATAACTGATGAGTGAGGAAGCATACATTACTTCCAGGTTTTGCCCAAAGGCAAGCACCTTGCATATACTGTCCCTTTTAGGAGAGAATGTGTATCTCCCACCTTCAGACAAAAGACAAAAGTGTGTCAGGAAGACATTTCATAAGAGCATCAAGGAAGACTTGAAATATCTTTGGATAAAAGCTATTTTCTGGCTGACGGGGTTTGAACCAAGGTCCCTGACCCCAGGTTTTTTTGCCCAAAGTATTATATTGACAGATATTTGAGACCGCCTCTCATAAAGAGAGTCAAAGATTTAAGCAGAACACTATTACATATTTTCCATACACATAAACAGTAGTTCCTTCTATGAAAAACAACCACCACCCTTATTTGTAACATTTGCTACAGTATTTATTTATTACACTTATAAACCTCCCCATCCAGAGGCTCTGGGTAGTGTAGAACTAATTTAAAAAAACATAAAAACAAACATTTAAAACACACTACTTAAAACAATATAAAAACCTTGGAAGGCCAGGCCAAACAAGCAAGTACCTCATGGTATTAGTGGATTTACATCAAGGGTATTTTCCCAGGAGTGGTTTTCCTGGAAGGACACTTGGATATGCAAGCAAGGAGCAGTGGGCCAACATCCCAACCCCTAAAGTGGCCTGTCAAGAAGTTCTGCTGCCACAGACGTCACCTTCTCCACACTGTTCTTGTCTCTAGTTGGTGGCCGGAGCAGGGGGAACAGAAACCTCCAAGGATAGGAGAGAAGAGAGAACATATTTGGCCTCCAGGTCTCCTACCTCTAACCCATGGATTAGGCAAGCATAAGAAGAAAAGGACAATCAATCAATACTTATATTTTGAGAGCATAACAGTTCTGCACTTCCAACTGAAGCTATGTAGCTGACATGTAAAGAGAGAAAGAGAAATTAGAGAAAGCAAAGGCTGTCAGTGAAAAAGATAGAAGTACACATACTGAATTTTTCTAATTGCTCTTTGCTTTTACGATCCCACCCCATATTTCATATATTGATTTCCCCCAGTTAGTGCAACAGTCTGGGAGTTGGCTTTCCTTTTAATTTATTTTGCAACTCCATCAGCGTCACCAGAACCCACGGGTGGGTAGTTTAATAGCTAAAAAGCTATTAAGCTGAAGCTGTTTTCTTCAAATACAAGAGAATAAAGAACAACATACTGTATGCATACAGCTGGAGAAAATAAAATGTGAATTGTAACACCAAATATAGCAAATAAACTAATTAAATGAAATTATGAATGTTTGCATCACTGCCTCCTCTAATTCAGTTTAGAAAAAAATATAGTATGTATGTTGTTATCACATAAGTAGTCACAAAAAAGATTTTTATTACTTTCCCCCCTCACCCTTCCTTCAAGAAGCTAAGGAGGTGCAAACAGTTTTTGTATCACAACAACCCTGTGGTGGTGTAGGCTACACTGAAAGATAGTAGTCAGTCAAGTTTATTTACAGTCTGAGACCAGAATTCAAAACATAGGTACAAATAAGAGTCAATAGTGCTTACAGTAGTTTGGTATAATGTCTCAGCATAACAAATGAACCCCAAGTTACGCGAGCTGGTCTACTATCTGATGCTTAACTTTCCTAGCCACCACACAGAACTTTGTGACATTAGTCATTATCTTCTTCTTCTGATCAGAAAGCAAGTAATTAACATAAAATATGTCTGTATGCCCTGGATAATCGACCAATAGCAGAACAATAAAACATTGACAAAAGTCCCTACAAAGGGAACAGTAAAGTAAAATGTGAAAAATCGATTCCCGATCTCCAGAATCACAAAGGCACAAGCTCTGTTCTATAGGAATCCTTCTGAACCTACCCTCCAAATCAGCCGAAGGTAATACATTAAATCGGGCCAGCGTGAACATCCTGCAATATTTAGCAATTGTAAGTTTATCTAAATAACTCTCAGGTTTGTTGTTATAGTGCTGTAGTTCCCCAAAGAACTTCCTTGGGGATTAAAGACCGATCAATTTGCACCTCCATATCATATATCCGTTGTTTTAGTGCCAATCTCGCATGGATGAATCCCATCTTCTGCAGGACCTCCAAGCTAAAGCCTTAGTAAGGCTTAGTTTACAAAAAATTGACAATTTCAAATGGGAGATAAAACTATCCATAAGGTTAAGATGAGCATCGCCTGTAGGAAAGAAATGTAACTTCAGCCAGTAACTTAAAATGGAAAGCTACACCCGGGCCTCCATTCTAGGAATACCTGCTTCCACCCTCAGGATCAGGATAGCAAATAACCCAAGGGTACCCTGTGAGCTTTATGACTGAGTGAAGATTTGAATCTGGATCTTTCCAGGCTAAGACCGACACTCTTGTCTAACTGAGGACCCTGACTCTTTATGAGACAATGCCCTGTTCTTAAAAAGCAGTTTTATATTCTTATTGAATAGGAAAGAACTACAGGAAGGATTTATACTGAGCCTGTATAAGCAGAACAGAGCAAAAGCAAGATATTAATTTAGAAGTTACACATTTGCTTCAATTCCAGTTTGCCTTGAGTTTTCTGCATTTCTTTTGCAGAGTTCAGCTGGCATGGTATTAGCCCACACTTAGAATTCCCAAATATAACCAAGATTGAAATAAAGAAATTAAAGCACTGAGGCAATGCCAAACAAGTAGACTGAAGAGTCTTGTTAATCCCTGGCTTTTCCACATCACATAATTCATTCCTACTCTACACTCCCTTTTCTGAGCCTCTCTTCCATCTATCAAACTACACTCTTCTCCAGCATTGGGATTTTATCAGCTTCACGACTCCTTAGCTTTCCTTTTGGTTATGGCAAAAGACAATAAAAACTACTCTTGTCCAGTATGAAGAATTGTTAGCAGTATGTCCAGGGCCTGACCAGTGGCAACTGTACCTAACTCTAGACCTGGAATTCCAACTCAGAATCCCCGTGGGGAGCTGTTGGAACTGGAGACTTGAGCTGCAGCTGGAGATAAGTGTAAGCTTGAGGCACAAAGAACCAGGGCCTGAAATGCAGGAGGGCAAAGGTCTTGTGCTGCTGATTAGACAAGAGCAGAAGGTGGCCGGGTTACTGGTATTTATACCAGGCCTTGCCAATCCAGCAGCTTTCTACATGGTTGGAGTCTCCCTCCATGCGTCTGTCTGGAAGGAGGGAGAACCAAGCTCAGGCACTTTCTTGACAGGATCAGGGGCCGGCTGATCTCTAGGAAGAGGTGGGGCTCCTGGCTTCCCCTGCATTTGTAGTTAGAACTTTACGAGTACAACCGTTCAATACCAAGGGCTTGTCAAAAGCCAGCTCCCAGATCTCTGCTTTGTTCTTCAGCTTCCTGTTCTAGCCCTCTGTTCGTGTTGTCCTGCTCTCCAGCTCTTGCCTGCCACTCCTAGCTCCTGCTCTGACCTCGCTCTCCAACCCAGATGCACATTTGGAACTGCATATAAGCCAAGTTGCCACTTCTTCTGAGCCAGAGGTAAGGGCCGATGTCTAACAAGCACTCTAGCAACAGAATCTTGCCCTTACAGCACCGATGACAGGGGATATTGTGCTGGACTTATTGTGGGGTGATGGGTGTCTGCATTAGCACACTGAATTATGATCTAGTCAGAAACTAAGACAGGAAGCTTTGCCTCTCTCTGTTTTGAGAACCAACGGTTTAGGTTAGCTTTCTCCAACCCTGCTTGTGCAGAGGGAGCCAAGGCTGGGGGAGAAACAACAAGTCAAGAGGAGGCACCATGGTGGGTGTCATCACGCTCTTGCAATTAAGGCACAGATACACTCCCTATCATAAGGGAGGATACTGGAAGAAAGCTGGCCCAATTATCAGGCAGGGACATGTTCTTCAATGATACTGGAGAAGAAACAGAAGTGGATGGTAACACGGGAGGAAACAGAACATGAATGATGGCAGGGAGGAAGCTTGCCCAGGATGGCCAACCTGAAGGTCTCCAGCTGTTGTAGTTAACAAGATAAATTGCAGCTGGGAATGATGTGATCTGTAGTCCAACAAGAGTAAACCAGGAGGTTTATCTGGAAGCACTGAGGATTGCTGAGGTACTGAGCCAAGATTTCTGCACTGCTCCCAAGCCACCACAAACCCTCTGATCATGCCAGCAATGACATTACAGCACTTTCCTTCTTTAACAGCATATTATGGAAGTCTTACAAAAAGCTGAACTGAAATGTAGCAGTTTAATCGGCTCTCATCCTACTTTCCCCAAGAGAAAAAAAAACCTGGTATCTGCAACAATTAAAGGTAAAGTGGGCTGTCAAGTCGGTGTCGACTTCTGGCAACCACAGAGTCCTGTGGTTGTCTTTGAAAGAATACCTTTCCTCAAAAAGACTTTGCTGAATGGCTGCATGTGAGTGGGGGGTGGGGGTGGGGGCAGTTGGATGGAGCAACTGGCTCTATCCAACCCCAGCACAGCATCCCTCCAGTGGTTGTTGCTGGTATCTGCCTTATGTTTCTTTGTAGATTGTGAGCCCTTTGGGGATAGAGGACCATCTTAATTATTATTTTTCTATGTAAACAGCAGCATAAAATGTGACATTACTTTGCAGATCAGCATTATTCTGATCTGGGCATTACAGTGCACTTTGAAACAGATATCTTGGGGAAAGATCCTATCATTTTCTGTATAATTAACTGTGAAGCTTATCCCAAGGACCATCTTGCTTGCAAGCCTCAACTCCTTCCAAGGCAGCTTATTATACAGGAGCCCAACTACACCACCAGTCACTAGGCTGCAATTCTAAACATTTGTGAATAAGCCCCATTGAACACAGTGGGACTTGCATTCAAGAAAACCTGTTTAGTTTTGTGCAGCTGGTCTAACTGAAAGTTCCTTTGCCCAAGGCAGTCTTCCTCTAGGAATTGTTCCCCTTTTCAACCCTTGTCCAGCCCTGGCTCATGAACATACCCATAGCTAACCCATCTAACTCTAGGGGTCAGCAAACCAGATCATGTGAGGTTCCCATAAAAGTAGCCTAGAAGTGGAATACCTTCTGCCTCTCTGATACACCTCTGTTAGCTACCCATTCAACTGCCTCACACCACCACTTAGTCTACTCTAGGTACAACTTTCTATGACCTACTCACAGTAAGGAAAGTCAGAGTCCATGGTCATACAGTAATAAAAACTCAAGGTGCTATTTATCACGATGTGCATTATTTTCCACCAAGTGACTAGCTATTACAGTCCCCCCCGGTTGCCAAGCAACCATATGACTGCTATGTCTGGGTTGAAAGGTAGGAACAGACAAGATGAATTTTATCACCTTTGACATGTTCACCATTCTGCAACCGCTAGAGTAATACAATGTCACTCACAAGGTTATCTGCCACTCACCTAAATCACTTTTCATTCGGTTTTCTATGAACATACTTGCCATCTACTTCACTTGTTCTCAGTAAGGCAGACTAATGCAGGAAACCTATCAAAAGAGTGTGATCCTAATTCTGACATGGAGAATCTCTGCTTGAGTGTGTCTTTTGGAGACATCAAGTCTGACTACTTTAACAGTAGCAGGAAAGGATGTGTGTGTTTCAATCTCTATATTATTGCTCTTTCAAACCAGGTGGATGCTTTTATAAACTCTAGTTTTTGTATCTAGGAGTAAAAACACTTCCATCAATTTTTCATGCAACTTTAGGATGTGTGTGTGTGTGTTGATCCACATGTTAGAATCATGCAGTATAGCCCTCCTGAGATTGCACTATTATTTTCTAAACAAGCTGAACAGCTCCTAAACTGTGATTGTAAGCAAACCATTTGGAAGCCAATTCTACCAAAATCAATGAAACTTACAGCCAAGTAACTGCATCAGGACAGGTGCAGACTACTATAAACACCCAAAACATATCTGTGAAAGTTATTTGAGTTGCAACATATGCAGTTAAGAATTGTAAGAAAGAATCAACTCCACTCCAGGAAAAAAAGGGTTTTGAGAATCCATGTCATAAGAACATGTTCCCTAGCACTTGGTGTTCAGGGATATGCCCCCCCTGTGATCCTGATGAAAATATACAATTATCAAAGCTAGTAGCCCCTGATAGCCTTATCCTCCATGAATGTATAATCCCTTTCTTCCACAAATGTATAATCCCTTTTAAAGCTACCTAGATTAGTGGACATCACCACATCCAGCAACAATGAATTCCACAGTTGAACACTATTACCACGTTGTGTAAACAAGTCAAACCTACAGCAATATCTTTGTTGCAATATCTACAGCAATATCATGTTGTCAATTCTCTGTCACGATAAAAGGATTGGATAAGAAAAGAATAATATGCAGCTCAGCCTTGCAGACAACCATTTGAGTAAGAATTTCCTCCAGGCAACCAGACAGGGAAATTTTTCAAAAATTGGCTCATTGTTTGCTTCCACAAATGACTAACCTAGGCCCTGGCCAGTAAAAACCAGGGTGGACGTATTGGCAAAGCTGAAGCAGCTCCTGAAGGCCATGTGGCAAAGAAACAAACATATTAGATACAAAGAGAACAACAGTAAACAGAATGATGACCAGCAAAGTTGACCAAGATGTAACAGAGTTGCGAGCAATTCTGCACTGAGCATGAGAGTCTCAAATGGAGTTTAAACACAACTGTGTTCTATGCAACTGTATGGAAATTTGTCCTACAGATCCGAGGAATGCATATTACAATGTATGAGGCTGTTCTCATTCGCAGCCAAGACCAGGCTAGGGCAGCCAAGACCGGGCTTGGCTACGCGTCAGAACCACCAGTGGCGTCTCAGTGGCAAACCCGCCAAAGAGTAGGGATGTGCACAGAACCGCGTGGGGGAGGCTCGAAGGTGGCGGGGGTGCTGTTTTAAGAGTGGGGGAGGGAGCACTTACCCCTCCCACTGCTTCCCCCCCCCACCAGTGTCGGTTTTAGTCAAATCCCATTGGGGAGGCAGCATACCTCTCTGCCACCCCATTGTCTGGATATGACTGGAAGTACCCAACATGCCTGTGCACTCACATTGCACCCGCCCACACACATGTTGGGTGTGGGTGTGCGTTGGACATGACGTGCTTGCGCCTGCACCGGTGTGTTGGATACTTCCAGTCATATCCAGACAACAGGGGCAACGGGGCGGCAGGGAGGTACGCAGCTGCCCCCATGGGACTGGACTAAAGCGGACACCAGTGGGGGGAAAGCAGCAGGGGGAGGGGGGTAAGTGCACCCTCCCCTGCTCTTAAAGTTGGACACACCCTGCCATCGAACTGGCAGAACCGCTGGGTCTTCGAACCGGTTTAAAGGCCCATAAAGGGCCTCCGAACTGGTTTCATGCACATCCCTGCTAAAGAGGCCCACCCATTAACCAAAGTTAAGGGTATGAGCACGCCCTTAACCCGGGCTAAGTGATCGTGTGTTGGTGCTGTTTGGCACCGACACAGGAGCAGCCTCCCAGCCAGTGCCAGGGAAAAAAACCCAAATGCATTGTGCACTCGCACTGCCAGGAAAACATGGTGTCCACCTAGGTGCACGATCTGCCTGCCCAGCAAGGACTCAACAATAGTTACGGGGGAGCTAGGTTTTAGCAGCCTTCCTCTGAATGCACTCTTAATACATCTTAATCCACTGCTCTAGTAAACCCACTGAGTATTTTTAAGGATCTCTCTTTCTGGGGGGGAACATCTTATTCAAGTGCATAACAAACCCATAATAGGTCACTGCATCTTATTTCGGAACCACACACTCTGTAAGCACTAATTTCAAACAGGTCTGAAGGATCGGTTTTCTCATATTTTAAGTAAAGCAGATCTTAACCCTGTTCCATATGTATGTTATACCCTCCCTGTAGCTGTAGTACAGCATCTACAGAATGCCCAAACCTAGCAAGGTTTCCCCCGCTGAAGCATGCAGCGGAACCCACATAATAGTTACAGGACTCAGCCAGGAATCAGGATAAGTACAAACAATCTGATCCTCATATTGCTGATCTCTCTCTCTCTCTCTCTCTCTCTCACACACACACACACACACACAAACCCCTGCTCTCTTCAGCACTTTAAACAACCAAACAACATGTGCTAAGAACTGGAAAATCTCAACTTCCAAATGTTAGCCCACTCACTGGCTGGATGCCCTTATTGTCGCTGGCTGAATTCAAATGCAATGTTAAACCATGGTTTAGCCTTACTAGCATAAAACCTTGGACAAGCATGTTCCTCCCTCCCCTTAGCATGCAAGGGGATAGTTGCAGTTTCTGTTCCTGATGTAACACAAACTGGAATTAGTCACTGCATATCAACCAGGCAAATCTTGGTTTGCTGTAACCAAAATTTGTTTGTTTTTTTTAAACAGGGTATCACACCTCATCTCATCACAAACTATGGTTAACTTACAACAAATTAAGTTTGTTCCAGGTTTCGATACAAGTACTAACTGTGGTTTGCCTTAAGCTATATACAGAAGCCGCAAATGTCTTCCTCTCATATGTAAAGGGAAGAAAGGGGAAATGTGAACCTGAAAGCTCATGTTAGTAACACTAAAACATGGTTTAATAACTGTTTAGCATTATGCCTAGACACAGTCACCACTTATCAATCTCAGCTCCCTTCTCCCTTATATCAGCTGGGGATAATAGTGTCCTGCCTTACACTCCTTTTTCATAGGCCCACTACAATAATGCATATAATAGATACTGCACTGTCGTGCAGAAAGCTAGCTTTAGCTTTCTGGTCTAAGGTCTAAGCACTTAGACCAGAGAGAGATCAAGTTCCAATCCTCATTCAAACAAAGAGTTCACTGGGTGACCTTGGGCCCATTACATTATCCCAACTGTACCTACCTCACATATTTGTTGCAAGGATAAGAGGAAGGGACCATGTACATCACTTACACTCTTTGGAGGGAAGAGGGGATTTTTTTAAAAATGCACATAAAATGAGTCAATTCAAACATACATGAGTATCTTAATTTTTTTAACATTTCATTACTTGCAGCTAAATGTACGAACGGACTCAGCTGAAAATGCTGCTGCCTTGCCTACCTTTTCACTGCCTCTGAATGATTCACAAAACAATAGTCCACTTTAAGTTCAGAACCTCCTAGTGTTTGGAAAATGCATTGTGGTTGCCTCAAGAATATGAAACAAGTCAGAAGAAGAATGGCCATGGAATGTTAATTCATTTAATGTTAATTAACTTAGAAGGCTAGGAAGATTTTTAGTCATCAGCGATTACTCCCCTAGTGAATTTTCACTGTGCTTGTCTTATATACATTTAAGCTTTACATAGGGTTGTCACAGACTATACCTCTTGCATTACATAGCCATTTAACACCATGGTTTATATTTTGTTTCCGTATGTGTGTACACACACACACACACACACACACAAACACACACACACACGGAGATTACAGTTCATGCTTCTAAAGTAACACAAGTTTGTGGCTGTAGAACACAAACTTGCATTACAATAAAGTTGTTGGTCTTTAAAAGGTACCATAAGACTCTGTATTGATTGTGCCACAACAGACTAATTCAGTTACCCCTCTGGAAGTCATAAAGCTTGTTCTTTACATTCTAACTCTGAATTTCATACAAAACAAAAAAGGAGAGCTTTGATTAAAGATTTCCAAGAAGATGGTCTCAATAACTCATATGCATTTCCTTAATTAACAATAAAAACATCACTTCCAATTTCAAAAATAATTTCAGTACTGGAAGCTTGCCAATGTATGGCCAAGACCAGCTGGCTCAATAGATATTTGAAAATCTTTAATTTGAAAGACATCTCTGACTGGAAATTTGTCCTCTACTCTCTTTCCCCATTTAAACTCAGAATTATTTCCCAATACAATTATATTTTTGCTTCTTTCAATATCACTTTTATACTGTACTGTCAATAAGCACTTGGATACATAGGGTTAGTTAGAAGGGATGAGGGTCACTTTTTCCAACTTAGGCAAGTCTACAGGACTTGAATCCCCCCTCCAAAAAACCCCACAACATCACAATGTCTCCTGTGATAACCAACTATAGAATGGTGAGGGGGAGGCAGAATTCTCCTCAGGCTCAAAGACAGCTCAATCCCTTGCATCTAACCAGTCCCCTCTAATCTGGCCTAGCTATATTAGCACTAGATCTTTGTCCAAGTAACAGACAATGTCAGCACTTCCTATCAGAAATCTCTTCTTATTGTATTTTCCTTGTCTGCCACCCTACAGTATCCTTCATCCACTTTCTATGGACCTTAGTTTTAGCTCTAACATTAAGTTGTGGCTCTTACCAGTGCAGCAAATTCTGAAGTACAGTCTATCCTTACTGTCCAACATTCTGACATTCTAGCAGACCGGGAATTATCTGGCAATGCTAGTCCCCCATCTCACCAGTGTTTGATTTGGATCCACTTTGACAGCTTACTGCTAAGCATAGACAGCCTTGGAGAATAATTATTCCTTTAAAACATAAACAGCAATTTTTTCTCTTAAGAGGTGCAATGCGTGCACCTCTTAAAATTCAAGGAAATTTACTGTACCTTCTGTGCTTCCAATTGCTTAAAATTGTAATTTCCGGCCCAGGGGTGATGGTAGAGATATCTATTGACTTTCTAAAATTGCCTTTTGCCCAATAGCCTCAAGGCAGTGTAAAATATAAAACCACAATAAAAAGTTACAATAAAAGCCTTTAAATCATTTCATTAAAAACAGCAAACAAAATGTCTTCCATTTTTCATCAAACACACAAGTAGGGAAGTAAATAAAGGAATAATTTCAGTTGGCCACAGAAGTCTGGAAAAGGTCCAAATGTTTCTGTTTATGGCATCTCCACTATATGTCCCTTTGCTTCTCTCCATGTTTGCACATGTGCAAAGTCTCAAGTGTTCCACACCATTGCAATTCCACTCACTACCCAAAAGGACATTTTCTAATCTCACAGCTTTGTATTAACTGATGATGCACTTACATTTATATAGTTTACAGCATGATAAACCGTGTGGGCTCTGAGTACTAGTCTCCAATTCTTGCCAGACTGAAAGCTGTATTATAATAGTATAGCAGCTACAAGAAATGCATTAGCTTCAGAGTTCAGAGACTTTCAGGTGGTGTTTATGGTTGGTTGTACCAGCAGAAAAAAAATAATTAGCATTAAAATGAATCACAGCTTTCCACTGCAACTGTGCTACATGCAATAAGGAAGCCAAAGAAGCTTTTCTCTCACTGCACCACAAGGGTTCATATTCCAACCACGCGTACGTGTTATGGGAGGCTAAACAAAACAACACCTAGCTGGATACTTGGATTTTAAGTAAAATAAAAGCAATACCAGCTGAACCACTGGAACCAGCATTTCTAGGAAACAAAAAGGACTAGCAAAAATTCTTTAAAGACATTCTGCCTGCCAAGAAGGTATGCCAAAATCTTTCTGAAATTGGATTGCCCTGAGTCATCCTTTGCTTAAAGGCAAACTGAACACAAGCCAAATACTTGCTTTAAACCAAAGTCAAATGTTTTTTGGCTTTTGTACTTCAAAAGATGCCTGAGGGCCAAAATAATCTCAAAATGTTGTGTTTTCTGGAACTTGAACCTGAGGAAGTGAGGCACTTCATAGAAAGCCTATGAAACAGTTTCTCATGGCTGAATCAAAGCGGAGCTAGTTTCCAATCACATCAACGCTGAAGGTACATACAAATGCCAATAGTTTTGCTAACAAAACAAGTGGAAAGTTCAGTGACGACAACACATGACTAAAATGTGTAAGCAAGCTGGCATGGGCACATTTGTTTGGATTGTAATAGTTTGGCAATCCAGCCTACATTTTAGTAGCTGTGACTGCGTGCGTCATGCATGCATGTTGCGTGTACGCACTCGACATGCACAGTCACAGCTACTACTTCTTGCAACTTCCAGATAAAGTTGGAGCGGGGCAGCAGGGACGTATGCGGGGGTGGGTGGGTGCATCTTCCCCCGCACTTAAAGCCACCACACACCCCTGCCATCAAACCCTTGAGCCGGTCAAGGTTCAAACCTGTTAAGAGGCCTGTAAAAGGGCCTCCCAACTTGTTTGTGCACATCCCTAGATGGAGACAGTGTTTTGAACCGAAAGTGCTTACTCTGATATTTAACTGGGTGACTCTGGGCCAGTCACTTATTTTTCAGCCTAACCTACCTACCTGAGTTGTTGTGAGGACAAACATAAGCATGGACAAACATAACCTCTGGGCTTCTTGAAGGAAGAGCAAGATATAAATATAAATAACTAAGATTTTGGAAGTAAAGGCACACAATGAAATAAAAACACCACCACAGGATTTTTTTAAATACAAAAATATCTGTCTTTGGCCAGCATTAAATATCAGCCCCCTAATATGTCAGAATAAAATCAATCATTGCTTGCATTCTCTCTCAGCTGGAGTTGTCTCGGCTTGATCTGGAAACCTTAATCTTGTAGGTATTTCAACCAATGCCCTTGCAATTATAAAAGGACAGTACTGAAACCAACCTGTTGCCTCACATTTTTGTATTTGTGCGGAGGAGGAATTGAAGACATTCCACATTATGCCTCTCAGTGTCTTATTTTGGAACTTGAATGGAATAAGTTCATTCATCTATCTTCGAAAGACTGCAGACATTGGACAAATCAGAGAATTGGATTTCAGTTGGCTGGTGAGAATGTGGAGATTATATTAACTGTAGCTAGCATTGCTTCAGCAGCCACAAAAAGCAACAGCAGATCTATTTTGACTCACCCATGGTTGACTGCAATCTGGATGCTGCTGACGGCTGAAACAGAACTCTAACTGCCTCATATAAGATATGTATTTTCAGCAATTTTGTTTCTTTCAGTGTTTTTAGCTGCGATTTAGTTTTGCTGTTTTCTTTTTATGGCCAAAGACTTAAACAAACAATCACTACTAGAGGGGAAATGCCTTGACTAGCAAGAGGTTGCCATTTCGATCCCTGCTGGTGTGTTTCCCAGACTATGAAAAATACCTATATCGGACAGCAGAAATATAGGAAGATGCTGAAAGGCATCATCTCATACTGTGTGGGAGGAGGCAATGGGAAACCCCTCCTGTATTCTACCAAAGACAGCCACAGGGTTCTGTGGTCGCCAGGGGACAACACCGACTTGACGGCACACTTTTATTATTATTTATTATTATTTATTCAATTTCTATACTGCCCTTCCAAAAATGGCACAGGGTGGTTTACACAGAGAAAAAATAAAATAAAATAAATGAGATGGATTCCTGTCCCCAAAGGGCTCACAATCTAAAAGAAACATAAGATAGACACCAGCAACAGTCACTGGAGGTACTGTGATGGGGGTGAATAGGGCCAGCTACTCTCCTCTTAATCAATTAGAGAGTCCCCTTGCCCAATCAGACAGATCTTGATTATTTTTAATACAGTTATTTATAAAACCCATGGATGAGAGGTGCCATTTGGAAAAGGCAGTCCCCTTTCACTCTCCCTCATACAAGAGGGAATGCCTCTAAGATTGTACCTTACTATAATACAAACCAGCATTTTCCTTCAAAATTATCCTCTTACTCCTATCAAAATATTTACTTTTACTCCGTCAACTGACTAGGACTTTTTAATTAGGTAACAGCCCTAGAACAGGCCACAGCTCAGTGGTAACAGCATATGCTTAGCTTGCAGAAGGTCCCAGGTTTGATCTCCAGCATCCCCCAGTAGGGCTGAGAAAAATTCCTGCCTGTGTCATCATTCCAGTCAGTGTAGACAGTGAACCAATTGTTAAGATTGGTTCTTTAGGATCTCTCGGCAGCTTTCGATACCATCAGCCATGGTATCCTACTGGGTCGCCTGAGGTAGGTGCATTTGGGTGGCATGTTTTACAGTGATTCTGTTCCTACTTCTCTGGTAGATTCCAGATGGTGTTGCTTGGAGATTCCAGATGGTGTCGCTCTGCAAAGTGAGAACTAAAATATGGAATTCCACAAGGCTCCATTCTGTCTCCAGTGCTCTTTAACATCTACATGAAACCACTAGGAGAGATCATCAGGAGGTTTGGCAGAGGATGTTATTAAGAACTCATGTTTTGGGCAGTATAAAAATGTGATTATTATTAATAATAATAATATTAATAATATGCTGATGACACCAAGATCTATTTCTCCATATCGACTTCATCAGGAAATGGCATAAATTCACTAGATGCCTGCCTAGAGGCGATAATGAGCTGGATGAGGAATAACCAACTGAAGTTGAATCCAAACAAGACGGAGGTTCTGATGGGGGGTAGGTGGGGTTGGGACCCAAGAGAAGGTTTAGATCTGCCTATTCTGGATGGGGTTATACTCCCCCTGAAAGATCTGGTACGTAGCTTGGGAATGCTCCTGGATCCCAAACTCTCTCTGGTTTCTCAGGTTGAGGCAGTGGTCAGAAGTGCTTTTGATCAGCTTCAGCTGATACATCAGCTACACCCATTTCTGGAGATAAATGACGTTAAAACAGTCAATAAACAGCTGGTAACTTCAGACTTGACTAATGTAAAGCACTCTACATTGGGCTGCCTTTGTACATAGTCTGGAAACTACCATTGGTAAAGAATGTGGCAGCCAGACTGATCTCTGAGACAACCCAAAAGGACTGTACAACACACCGTACAGTTTTAAAAGAACTGCACTGGCTTTCATATGTTTCTGAGCAAAATACAAAGTGCTGGTCTTATCTATAAAGCCCTTAATGGCTTGGGTCCAGCGTACTTAAGAGCGCTGTATTTGTCATGAACCCTGTCACCTATTAAGGTCTGGAGAGGTCCAGTCACAGTTGCCACCAGTTCATTTGGTGGCGACTTAGGACCAGGCCTTCTCTGTGGCTGCTCCGGGACTTTGGAATATGCTCTGTCAAAACAAGAGTGTCTCCATCTCTGATTGCTTTTACGAAGACCCTCAAGACACCTGTTTTCTCATGCTTTTAGCTGAAATTTTAAACTATTTAATTGTTTTTATCCCATGAAATTGTTTTAACTTTTTTATTATGTGAAATTGTTTTTACTCTGTTTTATATTTGTTGTGTTTTAAATTGTGTATACTGCCTAGAAATACACATATCAGGTGGTATATAAATGTAAGCAACTAGCTGGGCTGAGCGCAGAGCATCTGTGTCTCCGCCAGCCCACTTCTCCCCAACCCCACGTTTCTCCTGGCTGGTGGGCCTAGGAGAATTATATATGATGGGCCAATGGTCTGACTCAGTAGATGGTGGCTTCCTATCTGGGGATGCAATCGTATCTCAGTGGTAGAACATTGGCTTTGCATGCAGAAGGTCCCAGGTTCAATCCTAGGCATCTCCAGATAGAGTTGGAAAAGACTTCTGCATAAATCTTGGAGAGCCCCTACCAATCAGTGTAGACCATACTGAGCTAGATGGGCCAAAGGTCTGACTATGCTCTAGGAGAGGAAGTGAGTAATGTTGGGTGCTTGCCTTAGCCATTATTCACTTTAAGTTCTACAGATTTCAATGGAAGATGAATTCAGTGGGACTTAAAAGTACTTCTCTTTGGCTTAATTGTACTCTTTTAAAAAGTTTTATCTATCATTTCTATAGCATTGCCTACATCCAAAGCATCCTACAATGATCAGGTTGTATCTCAAGTTATTTTTCCACTAATGGAAGCTACTTCTGTCCACACAAAGAAGCATGATTTTTCACTGATTTCCTCCCCCCCCCATTTCCTTTGAAGTTATCTGTGTCCTTCAAAAGTAGTATCAACCCTCTTAAGGGTTGAGGGACCTTTCAAAGCAGGAAAAAATGGCATATGGGGCTGCAGTGAGGGAGGGGGATCAGCAACAAATCACTTCCCCTTAAGCGAATGAAAGTGCCTTCCATTCACATAATGATAAAAAGCATTATTCTGTTCACCTTTGCCATCACTATGAGCAGCACTGCATTAATTGATTTCATGATTGAGAAGCAGGAAAATTCTCAAAATTCAGCATCTAGAGAAGCTCAGCTTTCTTGCTTTCTTTTTTAAGTAAGAGAAGCCAGTTTCCTAGCCCCAGGGGCTACAAAAATAAGCCTGAAGTAAGTGTTAACTTGGCATAGTAAAAGCTCAGGAGCCCGAGAACTGAATAGGCCTTCTAGTGCTCCTGGAGATGGGCTTCAGTCCTTTGCAAAAATCCTTGTCTCTCCCCATAATTAGCAGAAGAATAAATCTATAAAATGCATAAATGTATGCCAATTGGCATAATTCACACAAATCACACAGCTTTTCTTTGTAAATTTATTGTTCATAAAAAACAGTAGTTGCTGAGTGTTGAAATTCCTTGGTTGTAAGGATGACTGAGATAATGTATGCAATTTCTGAAAGCAAGTCAATATTACTGCCCCTCTATATGGCAGGTTGGGGGCTTTGGCCAAGCCAAGTACAGCTAGCCTTAGGCTAATCTTGTAAATTTAGAGCTGAGGTGAAGTCTGAATCAGGGATTTCTTCATTTGTACCTGGAGGCCAAAGTAGGTCCAACATTAATCATGTCATTGGCCCTTGTGTGTTTTTTCTCTACTGGAAAGAACACTCGTAAGGGAGCCAAATCAGGATCAGCACTGTGGCAAAGAGAAGGTGAATTACCTCTGTGCCATGGTCCTGATGAAAATGACCCCTCAATGACCATAAGTGCCAACGGCAGCTTCCCTCCCAAGACCAAGAATGCCACAGTGTGGGGCATTTTATTTTTTAAAAATTGTTTCCTTCCTTATATAGATCCTATATGTTCAGACACATACCTTCTCATGAAAACTTAAACAGTAGTTTGCGACCTATAATAGATTCATTAATCATGCTAGACAGTTCCTCTATCTGTAACGCTAAGTATAGGTTATGAGTTGGAAGTACAACTCATTGAATAATTTCATATCCAATCCCCTTTCTTGATAATGCATTCATTAAACAGCCAACTACTAGGTTCCAACACTCCTTGGTATAGTTAAACTTTCTTTCAGCTATAAGATAAGCGGTCATTTTTACTCATACATTAGTCACCCTATCTTCTTCTTTTTTAAGATCTGTTCTCATGTCCATTTTCCTGCATAAAACATGCTAGTCATGGTTAATATGCATAGACCAGGCTCTTAAACGTTGATAATACAATGGGCTGATACCATTAAAGAGGTACATTAATGATCCTGGTATTTAATGAAGTTTTCAACTTGAATCCATCACTTTAAATACCACATTCCAAAATCTGACTGTGCTTCCACATGTGGTAGAAATCTGCTTTTGATGAATGACAGTAGCCCTCTTCAGATGTTATTAAACAAAGCCCCATTCATGCTTTGAGTGCAGGGCTTGTAAAGCAGGGAGGAAGTCCCGCCCTGGAGCTGTCACTCGCCCCCTCCTGCTGGGTGCTCATGGTGAGGGCGCTGTTTGTCTGAAGGGGAAAGCACTGTAACTGTGATGGCTGGCACTTCCACAAGCAGAATCCTGGGATGCACAGGCCATCAGAGTTATAGCGCTTTCCACTTCAGACAAACAGTGCCCTCACCGTGAGCACCCAGCAGGAGGGGGTGAGTGACAGCTCCAGGGCGGGACTTCCTCCCCACTTTCTGAGCTGCAAATATGAGCAGGGCTTTCCTTAACAACGTCTGAAGAGGACTAGTATGTTTATAAATTTTATAAAATTCCCTAGGTAGAATATGCTGCTGTGTTGTACCTTTGAAGCAACTGAAATCCTACAGGTAGGTTTTCTTGGGGTTTTTTTTGGTAGGACCATGGCACACAAGTAAAGAATTTTACTTGTGTGCCACCACCCCTTGCTGTGGTCTACATCCTGATCAGCCTCAAACTGCTAATTCCAGTTAAAGAGAATGCTAATTATACCTGCTAATGCATTTATCTTATGTGGTAAGACAAAATATTGTCTGAACTGCCCAATGTGTAAGACTGTTTATACTCTGTGCTGACAGATAACCATGCAGAGTGGCTAAGAGCTCCACTGACTTCCTATCAATTTCTGAGCACAATTCAAAGTGCTAGTGCTTTCCTTTAAAGCCCTACATGTCCTTGAACCTAGGTACATGAAATAACACCTGCTACATCAACCTACTTGCTAACATCAACTTACCTGTGCACTGAGGTAATCTATGGAGTCCCTCCTCAAGGTGCCTTCACGGTGACAGGCAAGGCAGTGAGGATAGAATCTTCTCGGCTGTGACACTCTTCCTCTAGAATGCTCTTCCTCAGACTGGTGCCCACTTGTAATAACTCTTTGGTGTAATGCAAAAATCTTTTTTTCCAGTGTTGTAAACTCCTCTGTATTTATGCTGCTTAAATGTTTGCTGTTTATACTGCTAAGCGTTATTTTAGTTTTTGGATACTACTCTTTTCTTCTAGTGTTGTTAACCACCTTGGATGTACATGTATTGAAGGGCAGGATATGTGTAAAATCTGGGGGCAAGCTAGATGTGAAGTTGCCCTGTGTATGCCCTGTCTGCCCTTGCAGTGTGCCCTAAGTACCACATGGACCATATGTAGAGGAGTATTTCAAATGAACCCATCATACACATACAAACATGGTAGAGTGCATGGGTGGGAGGAGCTGTGCATGCTCATGTCTTTATCATGTGGCATGTGAGCTCATGTCATTGCCAGTCAAGCAAAGTATCATCTGAACTATCCTGCAACTGTGGTTCCTTCCCCTTTCTAAAAATGGGATTCAGGGCACCTTCTGAGATGCTGAAGAGGGAATGAAAGATGTGTTTACACATCTAGCTTTTGGATGGGGAGGAGGGAGTAGAGATGCAAAATTTCCACTTGAGCCATTACAGAGAAGTGCAGAAATATAGGAACATAAGGAAAGCCCTGCTGGGTCAAACAAAAGAACAGTTTCTGAGGCCAGCCAAAAGCTCCTAACGTGGGCTTGAGGGAAATAGCCCTATCTTGCTGTTGCCTCCAAGCAACCAGTCTTCCAAGGTGTGAGGGGCATACACAAACCATTCAATCCTAAACCAGTTCACCCTGAACTGGTTCAACCACAAACCAAAATGGAGGCAGTCCAGTCCACAATCTAACTGAACTGAGCCCAGTCCATGGTAGACCGGTTTGGGATTGAGGATTCCCCTGTACAAGCAAAGGGGTAGAGGAATCCTTGAAAAAAGTCTTCTAAAGGGCAGCTGGGAGTTCGACCAAAACAGTTCACGGACCAGAGGTTGGTTCCAATTCTGCCCAAATTTGAACCGAACTGCAAATTTTGGTTCATGTACACCCCTACAAGGTGTAATGAAGTCCTTGCACTCACAGAGTATAGAGCTCTGGTTCCTACAAACGTCTTGCAGCCCCTTCAGTTTGTGCTCAGTAGGCAAGTTGCAAACAAAGCCTTGGCTGCCTGGCACAGCTTTGCAGTGATTGGCTGAGCCCCACCCAGGAGTGCCTGTGTCCCAGGGAAATCTAACTGGGAAAGGAGGAGGAAGAGGAGTCGGTCTGTCTGAAGGGACTTCAACAAACCGTTATCTGGTACTCCTGGAGTCGAACTGGAAGGGCAGGCTAGATAGTTTTTTAAAAACTATTTTTTTTGGTTTATATGCAGGGGTGTAACTACTATTAGGCAAGGGGAGGCAGGGCCCCCATGCCTCGAGGGGCCCCCCAGAGGCAAGTCACATGTGAAGTAAGAGTGTGTGTGTGTGTGTGTGTGTGTGTGAGCGAGGGGCCCATTTTAAAAAAATTTCTCTGGGCCCACTCCAGCCTTGTTACGCCCCTGTTTATATGTGATGGTGTTACTCTCTCTCCCCCTCCCCCCCCACACACACACTCCTCCTAAACCCAGGCTTATCCCTTTGTTCAAGTAAACCATTCTTTTGTTTGGCAATTACTGGTCTGTGTGTGGTGTAGTGGTTAGAGTGCTGGACTAGGACCGGGGAGACCCGAGTTCAAATCCCCATTCAGCCATGATACTAGCTGGGTGACTCTGGGCCAGTCACGTCTCTCTCAGCCTAACCTACTTCACAGGGTCGTTGTGAGGAGAAACTCAAGTATGTAGTACACCGCTCTGGGCTCCTTGGAGGAAAAGCAGGATATAAATGTAAAAATAATAATAATAATAATAATAATTATTATTATTATTATTATTAATGATGATGATGAACAGAAAAGTCCCCATGGCCTAATTGATAGGAGCCTGTGGGTGTCAAGAAGTGGGTAGCCCTAAGATTAGCCTCCTACAGGTCAGGAGGGCCATTACACAAGGCACTGAAGGTACTGTATATCTCTGGGTATTTGGTGCAGTGACAATTTACATTTTATTCAAGTGAGAGTTTTCACTAAGCTAAGAACAAGAGAGGAACTATAGCTCAGCTGGAGAGCAAAGGCTTTGCCTACAGAAGGTCCCAGGTTCAAGCTCCAGCATCTCCAGTTAAAAAGTTAGCTTTGGGTAACAGAACTGGAGAAGCCTCTTGCCTGAGATCTTGCAGAGCTGCTGTGGGTCAGAGTAGGCAGTATTGGGCTAGGCAGACCAGTGATCAGATTCTGTATAAGATAGCTTCAGATGTCCACTAGGGATGTGCACAAACCTTCGATCAACTGGAGTTTGAACCAGTTCAAAGGTGCCTGCTGTATTGGAGAGCGCCAGTAGGGTGGGGGGAGTGGCGGGGAGGGGGCTGACAGGTAGGCAGTGCCTTCCCTGTCCCTTAAAGCAATCCCCCCAATAGTGCACAAACAGTTTGTGCACATCCTTAATGTCCAGACAAGCCAATTGCTACAGAAAACACTGACAACAAGCACGAACCCTAAACCTAATCCCTGCAAGAAGCACCTTTTAATGTGGTGATTCTCTTTATTTAGCAGGGGGAGAGTAACTGGCCCTATCCACCCCCAGCACAGTACCTCCAGTGACTGTTGCTGGTGTCTTATGTTTCTTTTTAGATTGTGAGCCCTTTGGGGACAGGGATCCATCTTATTTATTTATTATTATTATTTCTCTGTGTAAACCGCCCTGAGCCATTTTTGGAAGGGCGGTATAGAAATCGAATGAATTGATAAATAAATAAATGTTAAGCATTTCTAAGACCCATTGATATCAATGAGACAGACTTAAGCCCTCACTTAAATTAATAGGGCATTAAAGTGCTGGCTTGATCATGCTGTTTTGGGTTTTTGCTTGAATTCAGTAGATTACTTGAAAAATGGGACTTCATCTTGGTTCCTTTATATCTCCAAATATTTGGCTGATCACGAAATCAGCCATAACACCGGACGTCTGTGTGCTCGAGCAGTCAAGGCGCGCTGAGAGGAAGTGCCACTGACCAGCTTGTGCCAAAACAAAGAAAGTCTGGAATTTGTGTGAGACCAAAAATAGATTCAGCTCAGTAAATCTCTACAGCTCATCTATTTCTCATTGGCAGAGCACACAAAAATGGAAATAAGAAAAACCCTAGCATACTGTAGCAGAAATCTTTCTCTCTCTCTCTCTCTTTTTTTTTTAAGAGGCTGATCAGATGGGCAGCTGTCACAATTTTACCAGAAAACCCGGCATTTTGCTGAACCTGCAACTGAGAGGAGCTGGATGCTGTGCTGGCAGAGAGACTGAGACAAACAGGAGAAGGAAAGGGCCAGATTGGAGGACCAGAAAAGCGGGGCAGGATTAGGCAACAGATTCCCTAACCCAAGTGAGGACAGTCACCAAGACTGCAGAGGACATGGAGCACTCAGAAGTGAAAGCTAAAACTGAAGGAGGTAGGATGGATTTTGGAAAGAAGAATTATCTGTCTAAAAAAGTACCCGTGGATCTGGGAAGAGAGATAGGAGAATGGATGTAAGGGGCTACATCATACCCTGAGCAAACTCAGCTAAACACCTCTTTATCAGCTGACTATATTTACCATAGAGCTGTACTTTATGTACAGTGCAATTCTGATGAAACAGGCTCAAGTCCATGAAAACTTGTGCTGAAATGTAGTAGTCGTTAAAGTGCCACAAGACTTGCTATTGTTTTTCTAATGGCTACTGAATCCCCTTCCTCTTTAAAAGGAATAAAAGCAAGAAGTGAACAAGGATGGAATAGAAGTACATACATATGAATATCATCAGAACTGGACCTATTTCACCTCAAATAAGTCTGTTCAGATTCTTTATTTTTAAATTACAGGAAAACATTAGGATATATGCACAAGAGTTATCCTATCATGATCCTCCTCCATGGAAACAACAAATACCTGCATCTAAAATATGATGAATATTACAGAAGTGAGGTACTTGCTCTTGAATAACCTCTACAGGAGTATCCAACCCTGTTTAGGTGAGGGGTTCCCAACCTTGGTTCCCCAGATATTGCTGGACTACAACTTCCAATATCTCCAGCCACAATGTGACGAAGGATAATACAAGTTGTAGTTAAACATCATCTAGGGACCCTACATTGGGATTCCCTGGTTTATGTCATGGGAACGCAACCACAGTTAGCTGAACAGAATGACTCTCACACACCTACCCAGCCCCAAATAAGACTTTTAAAAAAACTATAGAAAATAGCTGAAAATTGGTTTTCATTTTATTTTAAGCTATAGTGTAAAATAACTGGACCCCTCGAAATTGAATGCCCTTTGCTGATAAAAACAAGCAAAACAAATCTCCCAGAATATGGTTGGATCAGTGAAGTTTTATGCAAACTACCACATGGCATTATAAATCTCTGAGGAGAAAGAGACAAAAATTGAGAGAAGCTGAATCTATCCCATTTTAGTATTGTTGCTATTGTGGCTGCAGCTACTGGAAGAGACAGTTTTTGTTGCCAAAAAACACACTCCTTGGAATTGCCCCACAATCCTCCTGGATTCCTAGCACACCTACTTTTAACAGAAGAAAAATGAGGGCACATTCAGAGATATTATCGTTTCATTAAAATCACACACCAAAAGCCTTCCATTCCAAGATGAAAACAGGTCCAAGTTTCTTTGAAATTAACTCAGCTACACAGATGGTAAATATGAAGATTACAGTCCAGTGACCATTATTTTCAATAGTTCCTTTGACAAAGATGAGACAATGAATTACCATGATTTCGGAACATCAGCATTAGAGTCTGCAGTACTTTGGAAATGAAGCAGCAAGAGGCACTTCATAGCAGTGTATACATGTAATTTTGTTAACACTTGTGTTTTGTCAAGGATAATGTAAGCACCATGCCATCTGGTCATCAGCAATTGGGATGAACAACATTTGCAGAGTACTTCACATAAGACTCTTACCAAAGGCATCATTTAACGAAGAGGGAGGGGAACAATGTGCTTTCCTCCCTATATTTCACACCACACCTAGCAATTCCTCACAAGCACCTACATTTTTAGCTATCTCACTGCTTCTACATATTGAGGGCAGTGCTACACATAATTCCTGCAGGAACATAACTCCTGTTTTCTCCATAAAAACCCATGAGAGATCATGCATGCACACTTGTACATATGTGTCTATGAAACCTATTCAGGGTTCCTAACGAAGTGCACAAAGGTGTGTGTACACACATGTATTACTACTTCTACAGTAGAAAACACCAAGGTAAAACCAAAGTTTCCCACATCAATTATAATCAGCAATCAGTTGTAATCTGCAGCAAGTGACACTTGTTACAAATAGTTAAATGGCCCCACGTGCAATAGTATATATGCATGCCACCCCCAACCCCATAAAAAAGGAGATCAGTTGGAAATGCTGCAGTATTTACTCTGAAGTATATAAAAACAATCACAGCAAATTCTCTTATCGCATATTGCCTTTTTGGGCTATTTAACCTTTAAAGAATCCAACAATGGGTCTTTTACTAGATCTCTATCCCACACTAAAATCTTCCTCCCAACACACAACAGGATTCCATATTGCTGTTCAAGTTCTAATAGAGGATGATGGTACTATTAGAAGCTGGGAAAGCACAAAGACACATGGAAATCAAACATTATTTGTGTAGGTTTAATTGCTCTGTAAGTGTAATATCCTCTTCTGGGAACACTAGTTAATGGAGAAGAGGGGGGAAAGAATTGTGCAGGTTTCCAGATCAAATCTGTAATTAGCAAAGGTAAATACGTTTGTACCCACAAAATGCCCTGGAGCTACTCTCTTGGTTTTCTATTAAAGTCTTTGATCACTTCTAATTCTTCTTGAAGTTTCTGAAAGCAACTATGTAGATAACATCACACACTATTTTTTTATTAAGCCACAAAGCTTAATAAAAAGCTGATTAGAAATCACAGCCAAATTTTATAAAATGATATAGTTGATACAAGATGAATTGCAGAGTTGCTACATTCTGCTTAAAGACGCATGCTACTGCAAACATGAAACACCAAGAACAGGATGCAGTTCTCAGGGTCAGACTGACAAGATGCAGAAGACCTATGAAATGCAAACACAGGGGGCTTCAAATTTGATCGGAGCAAGAAAGAGAAAGGAAATGCTTAAAACTCTACCCATGGGCTGGTCTTCCAATCAGATCTTGCCTCCCAAGTGCTATTTTCCCTACTATGTTGTTCAGAAGAACATCCCAAGGAAAAAAGGTCAAAGCACCCTCTTGATATGCACAAACTAAAAAGGTCCAACTGAGAACCCTGGAGAGCTCTGAGTAAGCAACCTGCTCTTAAAAAGGCAGAGGAGGAATGAGGTTTTAAATACATAAGAAGTTGTGTATGGTCCATCTAGCTCAGTATTGTCTACACAGACTGGCAGTGGCTTCTCCAAGGTTACAGGCAGGAGTCTCTCTCAGCCCTATCTGGAGATGCTAGAGAGGGAACCTGGAACCTTCTGCATACAAGCATGCAGGTGCTCTTCCCAGAGTGGCCCCATCGCTTAAGGGGAATATCTCACACGTAGTCTCCCATTCAAATTGGAGACCCTGCTTAGCAGAGGGCACAATTCATGCTTGCTACCATAAGACCAGCTCTCCTCCCCCAGTCTCAGATTACTTCTCCCAGGCTCCATCTCTCTGCCTGGAAAGCACAGAGGTTTAAGGGGGCAGACCTCTGGTCAAGAGACATGCACACCATTACATCTCTCCTTGCCCACTGTCAGCGATGGTGTGCAGGCCTAAAGAAGCATGAGTGGAAGGGCTCAGTTCGCCAGGGGACTCAGGCTCAGTGAGCACTAGCTCCATGGTCTCCAGTTTCAGTGTCTCCTACCCACTATTAAGGCTCTTCTGACCAGTGTTCTCATTTTTTTCATCTGTGTGCATGTGCATTCAGAGTAGGATCTACCCAATTTAACCCAGGCAGAATCTAAAATTAACTGAGCAGATATAAAAATGTGTGAGCGCACACGCCTTAGAGAAAACACTGCTTCTGACCCGACTGTTCCCCCCTCCTCAGGATTGGGCTCTTTGCTACTATTCAGGGCAGAGGTCATGATATCTGTCCTCCATGCTGTGGCTGCTTCAGTCCAATTCACAGATGCATTTCAGATTTTAAAAAAACAAGTAAGGAAACCATTCCCAGGTTCTCCACATGACATTTTGGTGTAATGGTCAACATGCTGGACTAGCAGCAGGGAGACCTTCTCTCCAGCAGCTCATCTGCACATTTACCCAACAGCCTCTGCTGCAGATGTGAAATATCACCTTGAGGTTGCTGGGACTTGGGCTTTCTGCTATCCCATGCTCCCCCACTAGTGGGACAAGGACTGGGAAGGCTACAAGTTGTCCGCTTACTCCGCTAGCAGCCTCTGCTGAAGATGCCAGAGATTACTGTGAGCTCACCAGGGTATGGGATTCTTGCCAACCTGCATTCTCTCCACCAGCAGGCTCCTTTTTCAAGTCCTGCACATTATTTTCCTTGTTCTGTTAATCTTAGTATCCTGGTTCAGTTGCATGCTTTCTGGCCTGTTTGAGTCCGTTCTTCCATCCAAGTCCATTCAGACACTTGAAACACGACTTATTGACAAAAATACATAAGTATTATAGATCTTTCCATCCTTTTGAATACTTACTCTCTTTTCTTAAGAGTTTATGCTTCTTAGGATTTATAACTAGATGCAAGGTCAAGTCAATTCCCAGGCAAATATTCAGTGCTAAGCAGCTGACATGACTTGCTCCTATTATGTAACTATTAAAACTGTGTATCTTATTCTAAACATAGAACTTGCTGGTGTCCAAGTGTCTTCGCTACCTTTTTTTTCCTTTCCCTTGGTCAAATGAAGATTTTTCCATTTTGAACAACTTTCAGATTCTATTAAAGCTTCTTTCCATTTAGTGCACACTCAGCACCAACTACATATCACAATTCTTCTTGGAATGATCACATCAAAAATAGCTTAAATTCATACGCAAAGTTTTAAATGCAATTTAACCTATAACTCTATTTTCTCCCTTCAAAGTCTCACCACAGGGATACCCTCTAGCCCTCTACCCTCAGGCTGAGGAGAGCTGGTCTTGAGGTAGCAAGCATGACTTGTCCCCTTAGCTAAGCAGGGTTGCATATGAACCTGGTTGCATATGAATGGGATACTTAATGTGCGAGCACTGTAAGATATTCCCCTTTGAGGATGGAGCTGCTCTGGGAAGAATAGAAGGTTCCAAGTTCCCTCTCTGGCATCTCCAAGGTAGGGCTGAGAGAGATTCCTGCCTACAACCTTGAAGAAACCACTGCCAGTCTGTGTAGACAATACTGAGCTAGATGGACCTATGGTCTGACTCAGTATATGGCAGCTTCCTATGTTCCTGATAATGGCATTTGGAGGATAAAGTACCACTTCTGTCCCAAGAAAGGTCTGAATGTACATTGTGTGGTTCCACTGCTGAAGCTAAACTTGAGCATGGCTGATGTATGGATGAGAGACTGTCTGGGAACCTCCATGTGCCGCCCCCCCCTCTCTCTCTCTCACACACACACACACCCTCCATATGGACTCTCCTGTAAATTTAAGATACAATGAAAATCCAATATGGGCTACAAATCTTTAATAAGTGCATAAAAGATTTTTGCACAGCATTCTGGATTACTGGGATTAATAAGGTCATCTAAACTAATTTTACATACAATGTTCATAACATTAAGGGGAGAAAGTGATTGTAAAAGAGAACCCTGTTTGCATTCTTAATCAGTATTCCACACTAGAAAGCAGAAAATCGACCTGAATCTGAGCCCTAAAAAGACTATTTGTGAGGTTTTCCCCAGTGAACCAGAACTGAACCCCAACCTAAAATCTCTTGGCAGCCTTGAACCTGAACCAAACCCCTAAACACAAATAGTGATAAGCAGTTCAAAGTAAGTGGTTCAGTTATTAGGCATTCAGCTTGAAATTATGTTTAGTTATAGTTTTTTAGAAAGTTAAAAATTCAAACATTGTTAACTAGTATTTTTAGTAATATTAAAACTAGTTGTTTTTTGTTCTCCGTTTGAATAGTTATTGTTCATATCATCTTTACCACAGGTAGGGAGATCAGCATCAAAGGAGTTGGTCATACCTGGTCCCTCATGGAGGCGCAGGTGGGTTATGCATTCAACTATCTTTACTTTAGTCCAGTCATAGACGTAGCCTCAGCTGCCAGCTGCTCATGCTCCTCATGGCTCATTTTCATCATGGCCATTCTCCCTCAATTGCCTTTGCCCACCGGAATACACAGGCTTTACAAAGAGTCTCAGCAGCCCACAGTGTGGGAGCCGTCTCTTCATGAGATAGCATGAAACGTTCTTCCTGCTTCTCTTTGGACCTGCTCCCATGGTCAGCCAGTGACAGGCAATTGCCTGCTTGAGACCTACATAGGCATGCCAGGCGATCCTGCCCCGACACCCCGTGAGGACTTCTACTGGGCCTCAGGGCCAGATTGCTTCTGAGACCAGTGTTAACGAATCCCCTACCAGCTCTGCCATGGGTGGGACGAGGTTCACAGTCACTGTATTCCTTTTACAGAGTTACATTGCAAGCAAAAAACGTTTGATACTAATTTGCCTGGAACATTTTGACATTATTCGGAACCTGTACCAAATTTTAAATTTAGAGGCTAAACTGGAACTGAACCAGTTAAAAGATGCTGATAAGACTGAACCAGAATTTAAACCCACATTTTTACAGTTTGATTCCCTGTTAAGAAGGACTCCAGATTTGAAATCACAACACACATCTATTAGTCTGATCCATTCTTGATTGTGCAGCTGTTGTGTACTAGTCTTATTTTAAACCCCGACACATGCATACCAGTCAAATAATCCAGATTTAAAACTTCCTCTCTACTTCCTGAAGCAGACCTTTGCACCACTCCCGGGAAACTGCTGTTGATCAAACAGAAATTAGAGATGCAGAGATCCCACTTCTCAAGGAGCATATCAGTTTTAGCAATCATTAGCAAAAACCAAACACCAGTTGTTACACCAGACTATCAGTTGTTACTATTTGACTACATTTGAAGTTATTCAGATGAAGTCACCTGAGTCACCAAATACATCTCTCAAAACAAGTCTTAAAGATGCATCCATCTAAGCATTTCTTTTAAAGAAGATTCCAGGTTAATTCCCTGGCACCTCTGGATAGACCCGGGAAAGATATATTTCTGGAAAGCCACTGTCAGTCAGTGTAGGCATCTCTTAGCTAGATGGACCAATGCTCTGGCTTAGTAAGAGCCAGCTCTGCATGTTCCCACGACAGCTCCCCCTCCATTCCATGTCATGGATCTGAGAGATGTAAAAATGTCTTTCAGTGGTGCAGAAGTGTTACTTCTGCACTGAAAGAAGATGCCACTGAGACTTATACAGACTTATACAGCTTTGCTTCAAGAGCTTCCAGGAAAGTCTGAGTCCAGCCTGTGCATTTCTTAATTATGGGAACTAGTAGATTAATCACCCTTCAGTCTCCTGCTTTCCTCCGTTGTTTGTGACGAGCATCAGTATAGACTTGGGGCTATAGAGTCTCCTTGTTATTTCCACTTAATTGTGAAATACAAGTCATCCAGAAGGCAGTTAACTTCTAACAGTTCTATTTACCAAGCTTGTTCAGAAGTAACAGCAATATGTTTTAATATGTGGCTTCTTAGTACACATGGAAAATGTTTCAGTCCCCTGGACGTTCCTTTTGATATCTTGTGGGAATATGCTGACTCAAATCATTCCTTTTAAGCCTGTAGTCTTTAAACCAGCTTCACTTTCCTTTGTTCCTATCATCACTTGGCTTGTTTTCCTCTTTCTGTCTTAAAGAATTTATTATTTTGCCCTTCAAGTTGTTTTCCTTTTTCTTTTACTGTTGTCTGCTGAATAATTGTACAGTGTATTATAATAAAGGGTCCTTGTGGCAGATAAAATGGGAAAGATGGCCAACTACCAGCTATCCTCTTAAGTGTTGTTTTTCAATGAGGGTTTGATTCAAAACTTTATGGCATCCTGTAGTATTCTAGCATGTTGCATAGCCATTCCTCTGCTTCTTCAGCTCTGGCAAACTACAGTCATACCTGGTATCCAGACACCAGCAAGGTCTGCTCTCATGCCCCTTCTAGTGATGCTGCAGTACCCAGAAAGAGCACTTGTGCTACTGTGGCTCTTGGCTGTTGAACATTCCCTCCTGGCAACACAACAGAGTCCCCAGAAGACTCTGGAAACAGTGCATGGTTGAGGTTTACACATAACGTCACAGCATCTTGCATTACTGCAGGACATGATTCAGATGTTATGAAACATGAGCAGAGCATCCAAAGAAGGTCCAGAAGTCCTGGCCCAGCCAGTCACTCATGTTCCCCTGCCCCATGCTGCTCTTGGTTATCCCAGCATTTATCTGAAGAGGTGAACACTAACCTTGTAACACTGTAACCGTGATCTACTTGTGCAAAGTGACCTTTTTCATAAAGTCCAAATAGGACTATAATGAACTGTAGACTGGGATGTTAAAAATTAGCACTTACAAGCACAGTTGGATCTTAACATCCAGATCCACTTAGTTAGTGATCCAACAGTAAGCTTCTCACCAGATATGCTTGCCTCCACATTAACAGATGCTGGAGTCATCTAATTAAATGTTCTGTTGAAACAACTGCTCTGTGGTAACTGTTGCATTCAACCAAGTCTCATGATGGGATACTTGCAATTCTCAATGACACAGTCCTGAGCTTGCAACCTTGATATTTAAGGGCTTCTGTGTCTCAGCCAGGCAACTATACTGGCCAAGACATCTTCCCACTCAGATGACTTTATCTGTATCACACTGCTGCTACCTAGCAGAGATATGCAGAACGTTTTGACTGCAAAACATTTTGACTCTAAACAGGCTATTTCGTGTGTTTCAAGCTCAAAACAGAACGCCCTCTTTTAAAAAGGGATCTGTTTCGAGCTTGGAACTAAACAACCCCATTTCGATCAAAATGTTTTGGCAAGTGAGCGCCATTTTGGAAGCCTGTTTTTCCGTTGGAAGGTCTGATTTTGTGGCTTTCTTTTCTCAGCACTGAGTACAATATGCTGTGCTATTGCTGCTATAACTATTTGGTTTTACTGGATCTCAGACTGACTAAGGCAGAACTTGGGTGCCTGTCTTCTTTGAGCTATGGTTTGGTTTGTGAGATAGCGTTGTGGTTAGAAATGGACAGTTGCAGCTGTGTGTGTGTGTGTTGTATAATATCTCTTGGTGATTGCTGTGATGAGTTCCATGTCTGGCTTTGAGACTAATGTATTTCACTTACTGCTCTGCAGTTTGCAATGTAAGTCAAAAGTCAAAAAATGTAGCTGAAGTTTCTCTAGTTGAGCTTATGGCTATGTTTGCTGCCAAATAAGGGTGCTGCTGTGGCAGCTGCTGCAGTGATAGGAAGTAATGTAAGTAGTCATAATTGTGTGTGAGAGAGCGACTTGTACTAATGATGTTACTGCAGTGCAAGCACTGTAGCTGGCAGTGGATTCTGGGTCAGAATGCTGGTTAACAAATTTTTAATCTTTCCCCAACCCAAACCCCCCAAATAGGATCCTATTAGGGGAAAGGTTGAAATTTTGATTTAAAAATTGCCTGCTTGCCCATTTATTTTGTAAGCTGGGTGGTAGGTAGCACCCATCAAGGCCTACCACCCAACTCACTTTGGCATCTCTAGGAGCTACCCATGGAGAACAATGGGTGTTTCAAGCTTCCCCATTGTTCCCTATGTCCAGAACACTTGAAATGTTTTGAGTTGTTTCATCCAAACAGCCGGCTCAGCTGCTGTTTTGATGAAAAGTTTTGGCCATTTAGTGTTTTGTTTCAAGCTCAGAACAGAATGCGAAGTCTGTTTCGTACACATCCCTGCTACCTAGTAAATTTCTTTGAGGAGATATGGACACAGATATTTTACAACTGGTGAAGGGAAGAATTAGTTCCATGTCAGACACTTTTGAGAAACGGATCTTCTTGGTAGGCAACTATCGGGTGGAAACCACCCGTGTGACCAGCTGCCCATGTGGTCAGTATTTATACCACTATGGGTGAGATCTTTCTATTGGAAAATGGCTCCCATACCACAAGAGGTATAGATGAATGGGGCTTAAGTCTTTGATCACCTGTAGAATTTGTACACAATCCAATAATTATAGCTTTAACTAGGTAATTTTTTCTTTCAAATAAGTTTCCCTTTCTTCTTCCTTCTGATTTGTTGACCCTTGTATTGTTAGTTAACAATAGCCAATCATTTCAGTCCCCTAGCAATAGCATATTTGAAGGATTAGCATCATATCACAATTATTATAATAAAGAATGTAAGAAAATGTCAACTATTTGTTATGCTTGATGTATTTACTGAACAAGCCTTTTAAAATAATTACATATTTAGTATTTTATGGCATGGCTCAAGTTGCTTATTTTCTGAACGTTGTCAATTCAATACTCAACATGATCTCCCCCTTCCCCCCCCCCCCCCCCACAAATCGCTTAAGCAAATAGATTTGACTGTTGCAAAGTAAAAAGGTTTAGCCAGGTCATGCCAAAGTCACTCAGTCCAAATTATTGTAATTTAGTGATCTGGGGTGATTGCACATAAAATGTTACTTGGACCGGAAAAAACATGATTATTTCATTGAGGAGCACTGTACATTATGCCGCCAATTAATTAATTTACAAAAGATGTGGTTGACTGCCAGTTTCTCTCCCTCTGAGAAACATACATATTGTTTTATACCTACATTCACTCTGAGTACAGAAAACATAAGACTGCAGGCAGCTAATAAACATATTGGGAGGGGCCGTGCATTAGCAACAGAACACATGGGTTGCATGCAGGAGGTTCCAAGGTTCAATTCCTGACATTCCCACCTGAATCTCAGGCAGTAGGGTAGGGAAGCTCTACATCCCAGAAGTTTAGAAAGACAGTGTGCAGCAAGACAGACCACTGGTTTAATTCAGTATAAAGAAGCTTCATACATTCCCAGTATGCAAGACTAGTTTATAATAGAGTCCAAGGCCTTCAGAAGGGCCGACTCTGATGCCCGAGTCCATCTCTGTGCTCATAGCCTTCAAATGGTGGTACTGGTAAAGCAACTCCCTTGGTGCCCACCAGGGGGCTCATGGTCCTGAGGCAGTTTGCCAAGGGTCCTCTAAAACCTGCAGTCAGTCCTGTTAACAACATAGTTTGACTTTAAAAACATCACTTTTGAAATTAAAAAACAACCCAGCACCACCAGAACTCTGCTTGTTAAGATCTAGTTAAAGAATGTGGTAAAGTGAGTGCAAAATGCTGCTGAAAATCTCAGGTATCATCAAGATGTCAAAATAAAATATTATGGTAAGTCTGTTCTTTTTTAAAAAAAATGTCTGGTGCTTCTACATTTTTCATACAGGCAAGTAAATCAGCTTGAAAATATCCTAGCTAAATAAGAACCAGACTAAAAGAACACATATAAATCTATGCAGTTGCTATATTTTGATATGTTCCCACTGGTGCTGTTAATAGGCTTCTCCACAACAATATTAGGACTTGTGCAGTGCAGAATTGCCACCATAAATCTGCAAAGAGAAACATCAGCAGGTAATGTTCATGGGGTGTACGGGTCAGAACTAAATTACAGGTATTGCCTAACTACAGTGCACAAGGACATGAGCAAAAAACAAAACAAAAAACCCACAACCCTCAAGCATTAGAGATAGCTGCCCAGACTTCCTCCTTAGTATAGTAGTATGTTCTCATATTAGACCTAAGAGTTTCTATAACCAGGAATTCCCACAGAATAATTACATTCAGCTCATTTTGTTTATCGTAGTTCTACAGAACCAAATCTGAAGACTATGTAACACAAGGGGAAATGCATGCCCTCTTAAGTAATGCTTCTTGATGTTTAAGCAGCAGGGAAGAGCATTCTAAGCAGCATTTAAAAAGCATTATCAAATCATGGGGAAATGTGGAGATGCCCACAAAACATCACATTCTATGGAAGGAAAAAAAAAATAAGTCAACAGGTTGACATGAGGACATATCAACATTGACATGTCTTCAAAAATAATATATCAACCCATTTCTATACTAGAAGCACACAACAGGGGGATCAACCCATGCAACCCAATCTATCTGCCAAGCTCCAGAAGACTTTAACAGACATGGAGGTGCCACAAACCTTATGCAAGCCGAGTCCCATCTGTTGTGCAATTCCAGCAGAGCAAAAGGATGGATGGGCACAAGGAATTAGCTACACATTCCAAAGCTTTCAGTAGCAGTTGTGCATTGTAGGCTGCACTCTCAAGTATATTGATAAAATAATAATGATCACAGATTCCATTAACTTCAGTGGGTTGGAATATCATTAGGATTGCTGATGTCCAGCACAAAAGGGTTCCGGGGTTGCCCAGCCTCCTTTCCAAGCACATATTCAGGATATAGGAAATACTACAATTGGCACTAGTATAATTCAACTGCCACCAAGCTGTTTATCTGAATATTAACTGGTTCAGAACTAAGAATTAAACTGTGGCTTTAGCCCTACGCACCAAGGAAGTAAGTTCCATTGAACTCAGCAGAGCTTACTTCTGAGTAAAAATGCTTAAGATCATACTATGTGACTATCCCAGTAGTCAGAATACCAGCAAGTTCAAGATCAGGGGGAAGGAAGCTGTAATGATACCAGGTCTTGTCAAGTGAAACCAGCTGAGCTACAAGACTAACAGAGATAAGCTGCAGAGGTAACCGTTGAGTGGTGATGGGGGAGACTAGTAGTGTAGCCAGGGGACGCAAGGTCACACAATTAAGCCACTAAAAATTGTTTAGAGACACACAATATTACAATCTTCCAGTTATTCATGTCTGTTAGTAAGTCACATTATAGTGTGGTCCCAGCTGGAGCAAATACTAACATGTGCTCAAACTAACCATCATGGTTTTAGGCAACACAGCTTGATGCTACGTGTCAAACTGATGTTTTAAATAAAACTCGATGTCCACCATACCCTGACAATTCAATTTAAAGTGAAATCAAATAAGTCAAAACATTTAAATATGTATATCCCACCTATCAGTTTCATTAAGAACCCCTTTTGCAGGGAAGTTAACAGAATTCCTTACCACAGATAAAAATTAATGATGGCCGAACTCTCTCATACTTTAGCAAATGGAAAAAGTCTTAAATAGATTTATGATGCACAATTATTTCTCTTTTGAATACATCAGTTATAAAGCCATATTACTAGTTGTGAAGGAGCTAGGTAATATGCTTTTTAATTAGCAAGTTTACATGTTTCCATGGGCTTAAATTAAAGCTTTAAAATGTATTCCATCAGGCACATCATTGTGCATTAGAGATTTTCAAACATGACTTTTCATTACATAATTTCAAATATCTCATTAAAAAACATTAAGTGGATACCAGTAAATGTTCAGAAGCCACATGATACAAGGCCTAAAATAATCCAATCCACTTTTATGGCTCAATAAATTAATAATAGAGGCCAACCGAGAATTTTTACAATTTCTAAGGTTGCCAAAGCAAATGTGCAAGAAGTGGGGAACTCTATAACTGTGGGTTGTGTTCTTCAGAACTAGCATGTACTATAATAAGATACTGTATATCCCTTGAGTCCTGTGGAATTGCAGCTTTCAGATTTCTTTATTTAGAAGGCATCTAACAAGGTTAATCATGACCAAGATGTTGAGATATTTTATTTATAACATGAACTTACTACTTTTTAGCAAGCATTCACAAAGCAGTTTACAACATAATCTATATGAATATCAGTAGAATCAGTCTAACCAATACAAGCAGGAAAAAACACAGCAAGACTGATCTTCAAATCTGAAACCTGAATCTCATTCAATAAAGGTCTCACTCTCAAAAGTCTGAATTAATTAAATATTGTGGTTGTGATGAGGCCTAAGGATACATGGAAAAAGGCATTATCAATCAATGCAGAACAAAAACCTACATACAAGTAGTCTAATAGGCAGAAAGTCATTTATTAAATTTTATTAAAGTGCCGAGTGCTTGCCAATCTACCTAGTATCTTTGAATTCACTGGCCAGGAAACAGGAAGCAAGTTTATTTCTGACAGTGAAAAAATAGTCATGTTGCTGTACTTTACACCTTCAACATCTCATCTGCAATCCTTGCCCTCAAAGCACAGAAATCATCACTTATCATAGCATATCACAATATGCATCTCCCTCAGTATGTCCCCAAGTATGTGGTGTAATGTCCCCTTGAGATAATGTATGTCCCTCCCAAATGCACACCAAGATCGAGAAGAGGGAGAAGAAAGTAAGGAGACCCACCAAAAGCATCCAATAGAAATAGAATGCCTGTAGTGCATCGAGACAATGAGAATGCCAACAGTGGCAATGCCAATATGCTTCACTGGGCCTTATGAGAATCGCATGAACTGCAGCCTGGAGAAAGGTTCCAATACAGGGCCGCAGAAAAATGCCAACAAGGAACAGCGAGAATGTGTGCAACCTGAAAGACAGAAAGAGGGCCCCAGAAATCTCCCACTTCCTTGCCTTATCCTGCTTCCTTTCCCCCTTTCCTCTCTTCATTATTTCCCTACTGTCAGCCTACCTTCTCCTCCTACTGTATTCTTCTTCCTTTTGGTCCCTTGCTAGCATTCTTCCTCGGCTTCTGAACTGAGCTTGCCAATGCTCCCATTTGGCTCCATGCTGCAGTTCAGACGCCGTTTCCCCTTGAGCCTACTATAACCCACGATCGTCCCTTCCCACCCGGAGTCCAATGCAGCTCATACAACCTACATCTCCCCGGGAGCTGGCTCCTTGCAACTCACGACCCCTTGCTCCAATGCAGCTTATCAAGGACATTCCTTCCCGAAACCCATCACCAGCATCGCAACCTCGCTGGCTCCCATGCAGCTCATGGACCCCACTGGGAAAGCCTGGCGTGCCCCGCTCCCCCGCTGCCTCTTGCCCGAGCAGCAGAACAACCAATCTCCCTCCACTCGCGCCACCCGCCTCCTTTCAGCATGGCTACAGTCTCCCTCCAACAGCCGCAGCGAGGTGGACACGTCCATTCCCTCCCGACTCCAGCCCCGCTGCTGCAGATGTGGCAGCTGGCAGAGACAGATGTGCCTCCCCTCTTCCCTACAAGGAGGAGCGGCAGGAGCCACACAGCCAACCCCATCACTGCCTCCTTACACTCACCGCTCACCCGCCCTGCCCCAAGGGAAGGAATCCACAGGCGGAGGGCGAGGCGACTGGAGGAAGCTGTACCCCAAGGGGACTTACCCCCAGTTTGGCTCCCTCTGTGCTGCGGCCAGCCGGGCGATCCCCTTTCTCTTCGCTCAGGGCTGCCGTCGCCCACACAGGCAGCTTCCAAGCCCAACTGCGGGATGTAGGCAGCCTTCCGGAAACGCTTTCCCAGCCTGCTGCGCTTTCCCCAGGAAATAATTCCAGCCTCTGGCGGCGGTGGCCGGAGCTGCTGCTTCTGCTCCTCCTTCCTCCACCTTTTCTCCTCCCTCCTCCCTGCAAAGCAGAGTGAAGAAACCAGCCCAGCCAGCAGGCCGGAGTTGGGAAAGCAATGCCGGCTTTAGGAAGAGGGCGACGTCCTGTGGTCACCGAGGCGCCTTGCAAGGAGAGATCGCAGATCCTGGCGCTGCGAGAGGAGGCTGTGGCAGGCAGGCGTCGCGGACGGAGGAAATCCGCACCGAGTGAACTTTTTCGGAGGAAGACACGTGTCTTTCTTTCTGACATTTCCCAGCAAGCCAGCTCGTTTTAAGAAAACATCGCATCTGTTTTAATATAATCCCCATATGCTGTACGCGATTTCGAATTCTGCTGCGCAAAAAAACCCAACGCAACCCAAACTCAACCTAACATAGTCAAAGGAAAGTATAGCTAATCCCCCCACTTGACTGCGGAACCAGCGTTTTCGCCAGAGCTGAGTTGTTGCCAATCGCGCGCGGGGCGGGGGAGGGGGGCTATGAAGATTTTGAGCAGGCTTAATACTCTAGATTCGGGTCCACAGTAAGCCATGATTGTGACCCCCCCCCTGAGGTGTCCTTTACTCCACACCCATTATTAAATGGCTCCCATTCTTTGGAAAAACAGTAGAGCCCTGCACTTGGGGATGACAAGGGAGCAAACTCAGCCAGGCCCAGGGGCGTAACAAGGCTGGAGTGGGCCCAGAGACCAAATTTTAAAATGGGCCCCTCGCTGATACACACACACACACTTCACAATATATAGTCATGTGACTTGCCTCATGTGACTTGCCTCTGCGGGGGCCCCTTGAGGCATGTGGACCCCCAGGCAGCTGCCTCCCCTTGCCTAATAGTAGTTACGCCCCTGGCCAGGCCACTGGCCCTGACACTGTGTTGAACCTGGCCAAGGATGTCATGGTGCGGGCCGGCATCTGGTGAACTCACAGCCTGCTTCCTGAAAGAGCACCTGCAAGCCCTACCCTTGCACTGATGTGCTCCGAAGCCTCACACATCCACTGCCAAACATTGTGTTTGAACAGACATGACAGATTCTTTCCGGGGTTAGAAGGCTGGGACACTCTAGCCTTCCTGATTGTTTCTTCAGACATGCACAGTAAGCATGGGCAATGGGTAGGGCCTCTGTCCATGTCAGCACGGGGGCAGGGCTTTGTGGGTGCCCTCTCAGGACACCGGGGGTGTTGTGTACATGAGTAAAACTAATGTCTGAGCAGGAGGAGCTCCATGGAGGGCAGTTTGCTAAAGGCCCACTTAAACCTGCAGCCGATCCTGTCATGCCAGGAGAAGCAAGGTTCCTCTTTCCCTTTCTGAAGGCCAGCTCTAAGACTGCAAGAGACAGAGGAATGATGTTTCTGGGATGCCCCCCCCCCGCCGCCACCATGTCCTCAACCCCACCCTCTGCCAAAAAAACAAACAAACAAACCCCAGAAACTTCCTAGGAGAGAAGGAAGACAGGCAAGCAGAACTTTGCCCCTTCCCTCATCCTGAGAGGCCTGTATGGAACTGGCTGGTGGGAGAGAGACTGGAACATTCCTAATCTTCTCAGTACCTGGAAGCTGTGGTCAGTTTGGAGTAACAGGGAGCAAAGCTAGAGTTTGAAAAGTAGGCCTGGCCATGTCATTTGCTTCAATATGACAGTCGTCTCAATGATGGGCAACCTTCCTTCTTGCTACTTTTATCACGACTAAGCCCATTGTTGCTGCTGGAACAAGGGTGTGAGCAAGGCAGCTTCTCTGCTCCAAATGTAGGTATGACAGGTGATACAATGGTGAATTGGATTGAAGAAAGGACTTAACCTCTCAAATTCTCCCCTCCCCTGGTATGCTATATTATCCCCTCCCCTTAGCTATGCTATATTATCAGGATATGGTCTGAAGGCACAGGGAACTGCCTGGAAACCCTATCTATTCTGCCTTGGGTTTCATCATAAAAGGGAAGGTGGGATATAGGTGCCATATAACAGCTACAGTCATATCTACACGTGCAGACTTAGACCTAATTCTTAGAAAGTATGCATGATGGAGGAGATTCAAAATTCATTTTTATTAACTAAAAAGCAATCGTGAAGGTAAAGGTAAAGTACGACTCCTGGCACCCACAGAGCCCTGTGGTTTTCTTTAGTAGAATACAGGAGGAGTTTACCATTGCCTCCTCCCGTGCATTATGAGATTATGCCTTTCAGCATCTTCCTATATCGCTGCTGCCCAATATAGTACCAGTGGGGATTCAAACCGGCAACCTTCTGCTTATTAGTCAAGCATTTCCCCAATGTGCCAAAATTGATTTGGAGCCATAGCACCGGGGTTAACCCTTTCATGTTGTTTCTTTTAACCCTACAACCCTGTTTGCTCCACTCAGAATACACACACACACACACACACACACACAGAGATCCCACTGTATGGCAAACAGCAGCTTCAGGGAGGCAATTCAGATTGAGAAGATGCCACAGGGAAAGTGTTAAACACCCTCTGCTCCAGTTCCAGTGCTCTAGTCCAATTCAGGGGCTCTTGTAGATGCTTTTAAATCATAAATAAGATGGGTGGGAGTTATAATCTCCTACACTGTGTGAGTATGTCCTTCACTGAGATTATAACTGTGTGTTTGTACAGTACTGCTTCAGACTGCAAATGGGGGTTGGTTCACATATTGATCCATACAAATACTCACTGCACAGAGAAAACAAAATGTCAGGAGAAGGGTTTTAGCCTGATCTTCTCTGCAACATGGTAATTTTCTCTATATATTGATTTTTTGTTTGTTTAGAAGATACATCATCTGCATCTGTTTCCTGAGATGGATGACCTTAAAATTACTTATGCTGGTAACCTCCAGACTGTAGGGATGTGCATGGAACCGCGGTGAGGAGGTTCGAAGGTGGCGGCGGCGGTGCTACTTTAAGAGCGGGGGAGGGTGCACTTACCCCTCCTACCTCTTCACCCCCCCGCCGGCGTCCATATTTTGCAAAGCCGATCGGGGTGGCAGTGTACCTCCCTGCCACCCTGTTGCCCTCGTCTTCCGGATATGACTGGAAGTTGCCGGTGTGCCTGCATGCGTGACATGCGCGTGCCCATGCCAGTGCATGCAGGCACATCAGTGACATCCAGTCATATCCGGAAGATGAGGACAACAGGGCGGCATGGAGGTATGCTGCCACCCCAATCGGCTTTGCAAAAATACGGACGCTGATGGGCGGAAAGCGGAGGGAGGGGTACGTGCACCCTCCCCTGTTCTTAAAGCGGCATCCCCGCCACCTTAGAACCGGCAGAACAACCGGTTCCACGCACATCCCTACCAGACTGGACTACTGTAATGGGCTCTATGTTGGTCTACCTTTTTATGTAGTCCAGAAACAGCAATTTGTGAAAAATATGGCAGCCAGTGAGCCAGGTTAGTCTCTGGGGCAACCTGAAGAGATCACAAGACTCCAATTTTTAATAACTAAACCAGTTGCCGATAGATTTCCAAGCAAAATACAAAGTGCTTGTTTGCTTGCTTATGTATTTATTGTTTGATTTATATACCAACTTTCATAAAATTTATCCCAAGGTGGTTTACACAGGTTAATACAATAACATTCCATAAAGTCACATTAAAATGTTAAAATCAATTAAAACCATAAAGATATAAAAACACCAAAAAGGAACAACATTATTACCAACAAAGCTCTAAATGGTTTGGTCCCAGGGTATTTAAGAGAATGCCTTCTTTGCCAGGTAGTCCCTTTAAGGTGTGCACCTTGTGCATACTCACACAAGTGTTTTTTTTTATGTCAACTCAGTGAATTTTAGATCCTGCTCAGGCTGAATCAGGAAGGCCCACTCTGAATGTACACGCTCACATGTTGCCTTGATACAGCTACCTGGAACAAAAATTGTTCTGCATACAGATGAAAAAAATTAGAGGGAACATTGAACCCTGCCACCCTATTTAAATCGGCGGAGACCCATCCGGCGGAGACTCATCCGGCGGAGACCCATCCGAGACCCATTCTCTGCAGCTGTCCCAAGGCTTTGGAACGTGCTTCCTGTCTGAATAAGAGCTTCACCATCTCTGATAACTTTTAGAGTTATCTTAAAGAGTCTTAAAGACTCTTAAGATGCACCTATTCAGCCAAGCTTTTAGTTAAATTTTAAACATTTAAATTTTTTCATTGTTTTAATTCTGCATTGTATTTTATTATGTAAACCATCTAGAGACACGGGTTTTGTATGGTATATACATGTGTGAAATAAATAAGTACCAATCCACCCCTTTTAGTAAACTCACAAGAGTTGCCTACTTTTATATGTGAATGAGGCAGATACTTGAACAAATAAATCATGTCTAGTTCCTGCAAGTATCCTTTTTCCACAGTGAAACTTGGTTTAGCTACTACTTTTATAAGAGCTTATTTATTGGAAGTAGTGGATTAAAATAATGGATACTGCCAACCTCACCAACCGCTAGAGTTCTGTTCTGGCAAAACCTCACCATTGGTGAGGCATTAAAGTCAATGGGAAAAGGGGTTAGGGGAACCACGATTGCAAAAAAACCTCTAAAAATAAAGGGGGGAAATACAATGTTTTCCCCTAAAAATCACAAAAAATCCTGTAATATCACTGAGTCACCAAGAAGAACGAGCAGATCGAGTGAGCAGGAGAGGAGAGCTGGTCTTGTGGTCGCAAGCATGACTTGTCCCCTTAGGGGTCTGCCCTGTTGCCTATGAATGGGAGACTAAAAGTGTGAACACTGTAGGATATTCCCCTCGGGATAGAACCACTCTGGGAAGAGCAGAAGGTTTCAAGTTCCCTCCCTGGCTTCTCCAAGAAAGGGCTGAAAGAGATTTCTGCCTGCAAACTTGGAGAATCCGCTGCCAGTCTGTGAAGACAATACTGAGCTAGATAGACTAATCTTCTGACTCAATACCTGTATATGGCTAGGGATGTGCACGGAACTGTAACGGGGTGGTTCAAAGGTAGCGGAGGTGCCGCTTTAAGAGCGGGGGAGGGTGCACTTACTCCTCCCATCGCTTTCCCCCTGGCTGGCATCCTTTGTTAAGAAAGCTGATCGGAACGGCAAGGAGGTACGCTGCCACCCCAATCAGCTTTCTTAACAAAGGATGCTGGCAGGGAGAAAGCAGCGGGAGGGGTAAGTGAACCCTCCCCCACTCTTAAAGCAGCACCCCCGCCACCTTTGAATCGGCAGAACCACCGGTTCTTCGAACTGTTTCGGAGGCCCATAAAGGGCCTCCGAACCAGTTCTGTGCACATCCCTATAAATGGCTGCTTCCTATGTTCCTATGACAAGTCCTCCGGACATTTTTTTTGAACCCCAAAAAATCTCTCGAAGGCATTTTAGATTGGCAAGGGTCACCAAGAGCAGATCGAATCTCTGAAACCCACCCACCCCCCGCCAAATCGCTGAAACCCCTCCAAAATCACTAAAAAAAACCTTGCCAAATGGAGATACTCAGGTTGCGGTTGGCAAGACCTGTCACGATTTCCCATTCGCATATACTCGAAACCACGGTTGGTAAAACCATGGTTGGCAAGGGATGGCTGTAATCTGTTTGTGGTGACAGCATCTCATATTGCTGTCAGCTGAGCCTAGAGCCTTTTTATGGGTTTCCCCCCCTTCAAAAGCCAACATGCATTTTGAGCAAGAAAGAAGACTAGCAGCTATCTGAAACTTCAGGCAAAGTAGGAGCTAGCTATTGCCATCCCCTGGGGATCCATCTGAGAAATAAGAAATGTTCTCTTGGTCTAAATAATTCAACCTCATACATTTATCAGAGCTATTTCCCATTTTTCATTCACAAGTCATTGCAAACCACCCCTGTGGCAAAAACTATAAGGTAGAAAGGATTTCTTCCTTTGTGTATTTGCAAGTCAGGCGTGGCTATGGCTGTGCATGAAAAACCTTGTATAGGGCAGCATATCCAGATACAGTATTTAGCAAACATATATAATCCGATGCCAAGTTACCATTTTTGTGTTGTAAAAAATGTTTAAGTAATCTCCATGGATTAAAATTGTTAGATGGGAAGCAGCTCTCAGAAACAATGCTAAGACCTTCTTCCTTTGTTAATTTATTTAGAGCCTAACACTTTCAACTCACTGTACATGGATTAAAATGGCACAGTCATGTCTAAAGTTTTGCAGTCTAATAGTCATGAAACAAAGAGAAAGGGACATTAGGGAAGAGGGAAACAAGCAAATTCAGGTACCAAAAAGTTCAAGTTATATAGGGGGTTGGTTCAAACAATACTGCTCAATCAACCTGTCCACTCATTCAATAAGACCTGTGTGTAAGCCACAACATTTGGGGGTGGAACATCCAAAACACCAGTATGCATAATTTTAATCCTACTAAACTAGTCCTTAAATTGAGCACGAAGGCTATTTTGCACATCCCCCTACATGATGATGCAGAAGTGGGACAGAGGAGCAGAAGGGTGAAACACTTGCACATCCCCCTATGTGATTCAATGGGCCAGTCAGGCATAATCCAAATCAGCTAACTGACCAAGTGGAATAGCCACTGAGAGACGGTTCTGGGAGAGGAGTAGCAAAATGGCAGCTGGTACCAGCAGAAGTAATAGAGTGGGCCTAAGGCAGGCTATCTGCATCCACTGCATCTAGGCAGAATGGCTGTCAATAGAGAGAGTCCTGAGAGGAGAAGCCAAATGGCAGTCAGTCCTAGCCAAGCTGATGGAAAGGACTGTGCTGTCTCATCTCTCAAGATGGACATTTAAATTTTATACTATACTCTTTTCTTTTTTTTACTTCTTGGAAGTTTATCTCTCACTGGTTGAAAGCTAAAGGTGGGAGAAGTCAAACATGTACCTTGGATTTCAGGAACACTGATTTTAATAACCTTAGAAAAGAGCTAGGTAGAATTACATGTCTAGAGAAAAAAACCAGAGAGAAAATTTATCAGAAAAAAAGCCCATGGTGGATTAAATGGAGTTATTAAAGGTGCAAACACCAATAATTCAAATTGTGCAGAAGCCTTTAGACTCTAAAGTTCCAGAGGGCTCTGCAAAACTTTCCAAGTCATGAGAAATAATAGCTCCACTCCACTAGGAAATACAGCTGAGAATAGATGGACTGCCCATTAGCTGGATCAGCTCACAATTTGATGGGCTTTAGCCCAACAGTCTGGTATGGACTAATAGTGTTCTGTCTCCATTATTACTATTTTTGGCCACCATCCAGACTAATGAAATGCTGGTGCAGTGACGGTGTGCTAGTGGAATGGGGAGGGACAATTTCCATAAATATTTCCTTCCCTCTGAAATCAACTGTGGTTCCTGAAAATATGTCCCTGAGGGTCATGCAGTCCTTCAGAAGGAAGCGGAGATGGGTAAAAACTGCCTTTCCTCTGTTGCACTGGCACAGTTTGAGTGGTACCTGCACTTTGATGATCTGGATGTCAGTTGTCGTCGTCATCATCATCATCTAAATCTTTAAGCTAGAGAACATTAATAGCCAAAATAAACATATAAAAGCTTCATCTCATAATACAAATCCAGTTTAAAAACACTGACTGACATGCAGACTAATGTTATGCTGACTATGGGGAAGAGGTGATGTAACGATCAGCCAGTAACAGCCTTTCCTTTCCCCTAAAGAGTGAATCAGAAGTCTCCCTGTCATAACTGACAGGCTAGTGCTCAACCAATCAGCCACCAGTAGGTGGGACATAGAGGGCAATGAGGCAGGAAGAGAAGGGTTTCTTTGCTCAGTTGAAGCTAGGTTGCCGTTGCAGCAGGATGTGTGGTCATTGAGTTTGGCTGCAGAAACAACTGCAGTGATAAAGAAATGTTTAATCCAGGCCCACAAATAAGTGTATAAAAGTTTGGTTCAGGCTCCTAAACAGAATGTTAGGCCAGTAGGCCAGAATAAAATTGTTCGAGTCAAGGATGTGAGGCCCATCGGTCAAGAGGTAAAAATACCAGAGCCTGACAGGAGACAATGTATGTGACCAGGGTCATGAGACAAATCCCCCACTCAACAGAAAGAAACACAGCTGGCACCAGGAGATACTGATAAGGAGTAGGGTCAGCAGAAAGGCCAAACAGTAACTCATGTCCAAGGCTCCAATTAGCACCACAGGAAAACATATGTTTAACCACAAATGGCATATGTCGATGGATGTACTGACTTGCTTTTAATCTATATAAACTGGCAACTGCGTACCCTGAGTACACAGTGCTTGTCAGACTTCTAGCTTGTACTCTGCCTTCATGATCATGAATAAAAGCTAATTTGAGCACCACCCTCATGTTGACTTATAAAAAAGGGAGCTCTATTGTGGGAACCTTGTCTAATCCTCTTTAGTTCAGTTAGACACCCCATTCTCTGTCAATTTGATTGAAGGATTATCTCAAGGGGCTGAATTAAACAGGAGGGCAAGGTTCTAGAGGATTTTCCTGCAACAGAAGATCCTTGAAAGACAGGATTGCAGGAAACTTGATTTTCATCAGCTGAATAAAAAGGAAAAGGAAATCAGGACTTTTTGGCTTCTAGAAGTTTAGCCTAGGGAACAGTTTGTTAGTCAGTTTGAGTTAGACTGTTATTTTTCTTTCATGTGCTTTGTACATCCCTGATATTGTTCTAGGATTGTGTAACTGTAACAAAACTAAGCTAAGAAAATGCTAGCCTGCACCCATCCATCCAAGGAGCTGAAAAAGACTCTAAGTTTTAAAGTTGTTTTTGTATTTTCCTACATCCCTGTTCCTTACCACTGGGGTGTTTTTTGAAGTATTCTTGCAACTACTGAGTGTTTCTTTTACCTGTTTCTAAAAGCTGAGAGAGCCACAGATGGAAGCTGTCTGTAGTATTTTGAATGAAGTTTATTTTTTTGTTGTTGTTCTCTGCAATTTTAATAAGCCTCTTGATTGGATTTTTAACACAGGAAAGTAGGGCTGGAAAGGGGATTTTGACTCCGGTGCAGACCATGTCTCAATTTGATCGTTCATCAACTACCAAGTTTTCTCACCACGTGTAAGCTTGCACATGGAAAGTGTTTGTACTTTTCCAATAGTATGAAGCTTTGCCCAAAGTTGATACTCTGAACAGTTCCCGGGTACCATGTGGAGACAACCATTTTCACCATGCAGCGCTGCACTTTGCCCAGTGCTGGGGAGCTCCTTTAAAAGAGACACAGTCCTCTTCGGCCTCTCCACCATCTTGGAAGGCATCCACAGGGTGCTGGGAAGTGTAGTCCTTTACAGCACTTTCCCCAGAGCTCTTAAGAAAGGGTTTCCTCTCTCTTAAAGGGCCCTCCCATCACTGAGAAAAGTGCAGTACTGTGCAGAGGGTAACACAGAAGGAAATGGCTCTCTCACAATGAAGTTTTTTTTGCCAGTGGCCTCTGTTTGAAAAATAGTGAAGATTACTGGTCTAGATCCTGCCCATGTGCCCAAAAACATCTCAGTCCACCCTAGAGGCTAGGGATACATTTCCTAAACAAAAAACTTTTGTGCAGGGAAAAAAATAAAACCTGTGTGTTAAATGTGCTAATTAAAAGTACATGTATTTCACTGAGCTGTCACTAAATATGTGCTTGTGCAATTATAAGACAACAATCTACATGTGGTTTGCATGCCATTTCTTACAGATTTCTTTCCACATAGGAAAATGTAACATATGAAATAGCCCCCCACTGACAAATGCATACATCTTTCGAGTTCCAGAGGAAAAAATAATATTAATATTATTAATAATAATAAATTTATAGTCTCTAGTCTAGATGTTGCACTTAGAACCATGTAACATTTCCATGACAGTTTTGTTTGTAAATAAAAAACTGAAAATCATGCATATGTTATTAGCTATATTGATCATAATCTAAAAATAAATAAATAAGAAACCTTGGGAGACTGCCATCAGGAGTGGAGAAGCTGACAGAAAAAGGTATTGAACATGTTCCTCACTGGTTATTTCCCTGTTCAAAATCACACACACTTTTCTCTCTCCAACAGAAAAGATGCCAATAGTCCCACTATGACCACGGGTGAAGAGAGTGGCTGGGAGATACTTTTAGCAGAAAAAAACAACTAGTAGGGGACAGTGTTCCTTCTAATTTTTTTCATCTCTGCATGAAATGAGTTTTGTTCTGGGCAGCAGTATCAAGGCAGTTGTGAGCACGTGCATTCAGAATAGGATCTTTCTCATTCAACCAGGGGCGTAGCAAGGTTGGAATGGGCCCAGAGACAAGATTTTAAAATGCCCCCCCCCCACTCAAAGTCCAGGGCCTCCGCACACCCCAGGCCCCCAAGGATTTAAGTCTGATATTCCAAAATAAGTATGCTGCCTGGAAATACATTCACTGAATACACACACGCACACGTCACAATATATAGTGATATACATTGAGTACTATACATTTGTTTTACGTTTAATGCCTAGAACACACTAGAAAGATGAATGATTAAAATGGCCCCTTCACTGCAGATTAGCAAAGGAGACTTTCAACCATGCAGGGTGAGCCTATGTTTGTTTTCTCAGAATTCTGAACAAATTCAGTCAAGTTTGATTCCAGGAGGTTTTTCACAGGAGGCTTTTAAAGCCCTTTAACACACATCTCCTCTGGAATAGAGGTGCTGCATTCACATGTTGGCCAGATTTACCCTGAAGTCCCTGCAAGTTATTGGGTAGCAGTTCACACACAAGAAAAATAAAATAAAATAAAATCACAACACATGCTTCACAGTTCTCACTCAGACCTTCTGGGTTGCAAAACAACTTGAACATAAGTGCATTTATAAATGAATGAATAAAATAAATATAATACTGTTTCTTCCAGAAGTTTTTGTAATTTTCTGCCATGAAACAAGCCACTTATAGGACTTTTTAGATAGTTTTTTTTAAGCCAGCAAATTTTCCAAGCTGTTTAAAAATAAATATTTCTCAGTCCCTCCCCCCTATATCAAAGCCCTATGGCAAGCAGATGCCTATATATCCGGGGCGGGCGGTGGGGGGTGGAAGGTAACCACAAAAAGGAGTTCACACTCTACCTGGCAGCAAGGGGTCTTCTGCTGCAGAGAACAGTGGTGGCCACTCTGGCTGCCTCCTCCTTCCTGGCTGGCTTGGGCCCTACTCGAGTTCAGGCTTCACAGAGGCCTACACGAGGCCTCCGTGGAAGCCCCGCCCACCTGCCGATCAGCTGAGAGGCGGGAGAAAAGGAGCTCTTTGCAGCTGTCTGCTGCTCGATTGCGGGCCAGGAGAACAAGCAGGAGAGACGGCGAACAGGGCAAGTGGCTGAGGGGCCTTGGGGCTGGGCAGGAGGCAATGGGGAGTCACGTAAGGTGCCTCTGGGGGGTTCCTCCAGGCAGTGGGGCCCCCAGACAACTGTCTCCCCTTGCCTGATCATTGTTACAGGCCTGCATTCAACCTGAGCAGGATCTAAAATTAACTGAGCAGACATAAAAAAGACTTGTGAACTCTTGCACATGTGAACGCCTTAGAGGGAACACTGGTAGGGGATAAGTTTAGCAACCCCTCTCTTCTATCTTTTTTGCAACTCTGCCCCCAAAACTGTCTTTCATTTTTTACAAAATTAAATCTGCTTATGGGCTTGACATGGAGTGGTATTTTGCTGCCTTTTTAATTTCTCCCTATTTATAATATTTTATGTATTAACCTGTTTTATGTTTGTATTATTGATTCTGCTGTTCTGATTAATTAGGTTTTTCTGTTTTATGTGCCTATTGGCTGTAATAGTCTTGATAATGACAATTAAAAAAAACAAACACCACTGGGGGAATGTTGCATACGTCTTGCATGCAATGTCTAGTTTGACCCTGATGTAACTGGAATAAATTGTTAGAAATAACACAGACAAAAAGATAAGCAAGCTATAAAATATTATTCTGCCATATTTTCACTCTCATTTTAGTTTCTTACGTTTTTCCTGTGGTTGGTTATTCTTTGTATATTTATTTTCCTCTAACATATGAAACTTGATGTGTTGTATACAGAATTAAGGGGGAAGGCCAGTACATATCTATGGTAAGAAAATGTAAATAGCAACCGCCTCTCAGGTTGAGGCGGTGGCCAGGGGTGCTTTCTATCAGCTCCAGCTGATACGCCAGCTGCGCCCGTTTCTCGAGATCAACGACCTCAAAACAGTGGTACATCTGTTGGTAATCTCCAGACTTGACTTTTGTAATGCGCTCTATGTCGGGCTGCCTTTGTACATAGTCCGGAAACTTCAGTTGGTACAGAACGCGGCAGCCAGCTTGGTCTCTGGGTCATCTCAGAAAGTCCATGTTACTCCTTTACTGATAGAGTTACACTGGCTGCCAATAGGCTTCCGGACAAAATACGAAGTGCTAGTTATAACTTACAAAGCCCTAAATGGCTTAGGCCCTGGGTATTTAAGAGAGCGTCTTCTTCATTACAAGCCCCACTGCCCATTGATGTCATCTGAGGAGGTCCGTCTCCAGTTACCGCCAACTCATTTGGTGGCTACACAGAGACGGGCCTTCTCTATAGCTGCCCCAAGATTGTGGAATGCGCTCCCTGCTGAGATACGATCCTCCTCATCTCTGGCAATTTTCAAAAAACACCTGAAAACCCATCTTTTCACCCAAGCTTTCTCAGCTTCCTAATATTTTTGGGTTTTAATTTCTGGTTTACAAAAGTTGGACTTGCATTTACTGTGGGCTTATCTACATTATAAACCTTGATCAGTTTCATTCTAGTTGAACCATCATGGTTTTTCCAAAGAATTCTGGGAAATGTAATTAGATTTTAAAAGTGGGAGAATCAAGGAAGGGGTCCTAGGCTGAATCCCTGGCATCCCCAGGTAGAGCTGGGAAATAGCCTTCTCTGTCTGAAGCCCTGGAGATCAGCTGCCACTCAGCACAGACAAATACTGAACTAAATCGGCCAATGGTCTGACTTAACGGCAGACTCCCACGATTCTAAAGATCTAAAATCCTTCTGTAACCCTATTCAGACATTATATTGTATGTGCACACAGGGCTCTGTGCACATGTACACATATTTGTTTGAATGAGTGTACATGCATAGATTGCAAGTTCTGTATATAACATGTGAATAGGGCTTTTGTGTGAATGACTGTGCATACAATTATTTTAAAAATAAGCCCCCTCAAACAAAGTATACAGATTATGTTTTCGTACAGTCATGGGTTCCTTGAGTTTATTCACTTTGTTGATCACCATAGTAGTCCTCTTCCTACAACAGGGTATCTCTGTTCAGCAAGATGGGTAATCAGAAGACGTCTGAGGTCAAACACAGAACCCAGACAGAACCCCAGACAAACTCCACCCACACAGTTCTGGAGGGAACAGAGCAGAGTTGTATACATTATTAAGGAGACAGTAGCCACATGCCACACAGTGAGGAAATATACTACTGTACATCCACTTAATATAATGTGTGAATGACTCTGCATGCATACAGATCTATATAGATGGTACCCAAATTGCATTGTTCATGTGTGAACCGGACTTGTACATGCACTGACTATAATGTTTGAATTGGAACTACTGTTCTTTGTGGAAAGGGAATGACTATCAAATCCTATGAGGTCTATGGTGCAGCTACATGAATGTTAAACACCAATATAAAATAGGAGGTGAAATAAACAAGTACATAATCATGTATTATTTATAGACAGACAGATACCTATATACAGACTAGTGTTGCATTAGCACAGGGCTAGACAATTTTGGTCCTCTTGTAGATGTTGGACTACAACTCCCAACATCCCTGATTATTGGCCACTGTGGTGGGGTGATGGGAGTTGTAATCCAACTCTGGGAGGGCCAAAGTTGTGTAGTCCTGTGCTAGGATAATGTTGTGCTTGCACACGGATGTGCAAAAAAAGGAAGCTTTGTTCCAGACTGGTTCTTGCACTAGTGGAAGATGCTGACACATTGCATGATGCTTGCACAAATGGTAGCATTATAACCTGGTACGTGTCCCAGAGAAGAAGATATCTATTAGCAGTTGTGCCACATTGCAGAGCACCACAACCTTTGGACAGCTCCACAAACTTCTTCAGTGTGTGCGCTCAATTTCTCTCATTGTGCTACCAATGCTTTTAGCAACCACATGCAGGTGAGAGGACGCTTGGTCCTTTTACAGTCGTATTCTATAAAAGGGGGAAATTCAGCATGTGCAGCAGGGGCGTAACTATAATAGAGCAAGGGGAGACAGTTGTCTGGGGGCCCACTGCCTTGGGGAGCCCCCCATAGGCAAGTCACATGACTGACTCCCCCAGCTGTGCACCTGCCTAGGCTTCCTTCAGTTGTATTCATCCTCCGAAATTGATGTGAGTTTTAAGACCTGGAGCTACCAGAACAGCATGTCTTTCTCTAGTACCATTAAATGACTTGCATCATCCACAATTTACAAAACCTTTTAAAAATAATTTAGGATGATGTAATATTGTGGCACATAGAGGATAGATAGATAGATAGATAGAACTATGCTTTTTGTTACCACTATTCAGCCTCATTTAAGATTTATTTTCTTCATGAGTGGAGCTTCAGTGGGGGGGGCATTTTAAAATCTTGTCTCTGGGCCCACTCCAACCTTGCTACGCCCCGATGTGCAGCTTCCCCTCTCCCCCCCTGTCTTTAATAAAGGCAGGAGTGGCTCAGGACTGCATCATGCTCTGGGAGTTGCACTGAGGATTTGGGGTGGGCTGCTTGCATTGCATGCCTATTGTGACTCCATGAATGCTTGAGTTGCTTTTGCAGTCAGGCTAGCTCCGGATATAGGAGCCCTCCCTCCCTTGCATGTGACTGGTTAATTCATCAGTTTCTAGGATTGCCATTGTTTTTTCAACCAGCGCTCCCGTCCTTTTACGTGTGACAAACAGAAATCTAATAGGCGAAGCTTTTCCCCAGACGCGAATGCACCAATGGGGGGGAGGGTGCACCAATGAGGAAAAAGTGCCACCTTCTGAATAGCTACTTGTCTTGTAACAGAAAGCACAAGAGCCCTACCAGAAAAGTAACTGGCATCAATTGGTTTCCTAAGAAAGCGTATGTTAAGTATGCAACCGTGCTTTTGCACAATTTGACCAGTTTCAAATCTACAGGCGCCTAAACAAAACGAAAGCGTGCTCTCGTGAAATTAAAAGCACTCATTTCTCCAGGATGCTAACCGACTTGCAAACACTACCAAAGAAAACACACTTTCCCAATAGAAATAATCCATTGCATATAATAGTGTGTGTCACTGTTATTGTGGGAATGCTTGGCGCCGCTTTCTGCTGCACTGTTGCTTTCGACAGAAGTACCTTGTGGTTTGCTGGCAACTTCTACTCAGTATCAGCAGACCTGAGGATTGTACTAACCCACCCTTTCTTCCGGGGCGCCCTTTATTTGCAGTCTTCTGATGAACCGGCAGTCCCAATGCACGGACTAGGTTTCTTGGGAGAGGATGAGAGGGGGGACAGATGTACCATATCTAAACGTCAGGGGGTTATTTGCCCGAAATGGGATTCCTCTTGGAGTGGTTTTGCCCCAACTCTTCCTCCCCCTCCCCTGCAGTGAGTCAGCCCGGTGGCAATATATAGCGGTGGGCGGGCGTCTGCTCTTTCCAGAGCACACGGGGTCCATTGCAGGTTTTTGTGCGCCTCTTGTTGGTTTTCGCGCTTACAACCAAGACAATGGCGTGGCAGCCCATGGAGATCAATCCCGAGGTAGTGAAATCGGTTCTCATTTCAGAATGGGTTGTGGGTCTGGAATCGTAGGAGACGCGGGGGGTAGTTGGGGAAGGGATATAGGGAAAAGGGGCGGTCTTGGGTTTGGGGTTGCCTTTTTGAGATCAAGTGCAGGTACTTACTCCTGGTTAACTAAGATGCTTTGGAGGCAAGGCGTGGCGGCTGTGAGCAAACAAATAAACGCTCAGGGGGTTAAGGGGGGTTTCTCGGCATGTGGGATCTAAGATGATGGAAGAGTCGCTTCTTGGGATTTGAATAATCTTGGCGCTAGAGCTGATGTGGGTGGGTGGCGGAGTGACCTAGTCCCAGCCCCAAGATGGGAGACAGGACCCCGCCCTTCCTTAGGCTGACCTCTCTCTTGCTTCTGTGTTGCAGATGCTGAACAAAGTGAGTGCCCGTCGAGACTTGGAAGGATAAGGCGCAGGTTCTCTTGGCTGGGCGTTTCCTTGCTCTCCATTTCACTTCATTAATTTTTAGCAGCTCTGGCGGAGCTGGGAAGGGAGCGAGGAAGCGGCTGCATTTGGACTCTTACTCATTCCTCCATTAACTCTTCTACTACCATTGGCAATGGGAGAATAGACGTCTTGGAACAGGGAGGGGGCGGTCTGGGCTCCCCACCACGCCATGCAAACTGTCGCTGGGCTGCGCGGCTGTTCAGGAGATGGGCGACAGGTGGCGCTGTGGCCTCGCGTTTTGTGCTGTGTCACGCAGGGGCTGTCACTAGAAAGGGGCTAGTAAGTTGGAAGGTTGATGGAAAAAAGCTTGTTGTCTTTGAGGATGGGCCTCTCCTGCTTAATCATATTGGGAGAGTGGGAGCTCTGCTGCTTCACAAGCAGGCACTCTGGAGGATGGTACTCTGGGCCCTCCTTGCTGTTGAAACTAGGGGACTCTCCTGGGGATGACTTCAAATGTTGGCATCTGCAGCAGTGTCTTCCGTTTGTTTGGGCCTCTCCAGGACTCTCTTTTGAGGGGCCAGGATTCACATCTGCCTGACAGTTGTAGTAGCCACCCTCTATCTAACCTTCAAAAAATATAAGTATTGACCAATATCAGACAGATGTTTCTGGGAAGCGGGCGTAGCAAGGTTGGAGTGGGCCCAGAGACAAGATTTTAAAATGAGCCCCATCCTCACTGAAGCTCAGCTCATGAAGTAAAGAAATCTTAAATGAGGCTGAATAGTGGTAACAAAAAGCATAGTAAAATAAATTTATATATATATATATATATATATAAATCACACCTATGCGCCACAATAGAATATCATCCTAAATTATTCCTAAATTATTTTTTAAAAGGTTCTATAAATTGTGGACTATGCAAGTCATTTAATGGTACTAGAGAAAGACATGCTGTTCTGGTAGCTCTAGGCCTTAATACTCACATCAGTTTTGGAGGATGAATACAACTGAAGGAAGCCTGGGCGGATGCATGGCTGGGGGAGTCAGTCATGTGACTTGTTTCTGGGGTGGGCCCCCAGACTTCTGTCTCCCCTTGCCTTATTTATAGTTACACCCCTGCTGGGAAGGTCTCTCTAGCTTTCCCCCTAGTCTTAGATGACTTGGTAAATGAGTAAGGTATTCTGCTAATACTCAGAAGCATTCCACCACAGCAAAAGTAGTCCCCAGATAATGCATAATCCAGCACATTAAGGTTGGAAATGCACTCTGGAGTGTTGTGTATGTGTGTGCCCCACCCACAGATACAAATTCAAGGTCATCTGAAATGTATGAATTGCCTTCAGTGATGCATATAACCAGGTGGCTGAAGCATATTAAAAGGATGGATTTTTAAGCTTCTCTAGAATATACTCATGGGTGAAATAGGGTTCTAAGGGCCAAACTAGGTTCTACTCTAAAAGCTTGTTGGAATCTCATGACTGGTACTCCACAGGTTTTCTCTGGCACAGACTTCTGTAGAGAACCATGGTGGGGGTGATGGTATAACCTTTTCCCTCTGCTGTTTCCCATGGAACATTTCCCATCACCATTATTCCCCCACAAAGCTATCTGTGCCAATTGGCAAAATGTCTCAGATCAGGGGGCCCATGGTTCTTTTACAAAAAGCAAACTCGGGGGGTGTCCCAGTTGCAGAATTCAATCTCTTGGTAACATTTTCACTTCAACAATCATTGTTTACTGTGCACAGGGATAGGAAGTGGTGCCTCCAGGTTGATCATGCCAGATATAAGGGTGGTGTTTGTGCATGCTGATTTTCTGCCCAGTACTGTGTGTTGCTTAACCTTGCAGGTGCTGTCACGCTTAGGAGTTGCCCCTGGCTGGCAGTTTGTGGATGTGCTGGGGTTTGAGGAAGATTCCTTGAGCTCTGTGCCTGGTCCAGCATGTGCTCTACTCCTACTCTTTCCCCTTACTGCTCAGGTGGGTATGAAGGTTGAACAAGAATGGCATATATAAGCAGAACTTAATAGAAAGAAGAAAACTATCTACTTGGGAGTTGAGTTGTTGAAAGCACTTCTCTGTGCTGATGCAGGCAGTCTAGTCCTCCTGCCCCACTTTTGTAATGCTCTAATGTCACTGTGAATATATCTGAGGTGTGGTCTTCTCATGAGAAGAAGCTTAATGTAAAACAATTACATGTAATTAATGTAGTACTTCTGAATTCTAAAAACAAAATAGCTACTATTGTGCAGCTGTCCAGTAGAAACCTGATCTAGAACAGGGAAGTTGTTTGCCTGCCTCTTCTGGCTTGCTGCAGTTCGGGTTGCATAGGTGTGGTGTTGCCCAAACACTTGGGATGCCTGTGCTATGATCCTAAATTGACTAAAGAACTACTGACTTCAGTAAGACAGGCCACTTGCAAGCAAGTTGTGAACGTTAGGATGTGGTGCCTTGCATTGACCATGTTGATGTGTTAGATATAAAGCTGTCTTGATAGCTGAGCTCTTGTCTTGGCAGCCTTAAGCCAGAGTACATTAACTTTTGTTCTGGTGGAAGAACTGTGGTCGATGGATCTGTAATGGAGTTTTCCTATCTCGAGGAGAAAGCAGAAGCTCAATAGAGCATAGTACATAATAACAATTCAGTTATAACAATTGGGCTTAAAAATAACAACCAGTATTAAAGTTCAGTAGGAGCAAGTCTACATATCAAAGCTTTTGCTGTGGGCTTCTACTACAAGAGAGGGCCAAAACATTCAACTTTGAAAAGTGGAGCTCTACATATCTTGGGGTGGCTCGTGCCCTCGTATTCCTTTTCTTGTCTTGCACGTTCTCTGTCTATACATCTTTAGATGGGCTCCATTGTTCCTTTTGGAGGACAGAAGTACTTAATACACTTTCCATGTAAACACCAAGATAACCTCCTTTGGTATATTTTTCAAAATGCTATAGTGCTTGGGACACACTTTCTGGTTTGAGGGCAGCATGCCAAAGTGTGAGTTCATGTTGGTTAAAATAGCTTAAAGTTCATATGGTGGTAGCTGAAGAGATCTTGGCTAGTAAAGCTGAACAAGGAGCCTTTGTACAGCTCTCCTTCAACCTGGGACACGAAGCATCTGGCATTGGAGGATCAAACAAGCTAAAGTACAGATGGGGCAGAATATTGGCTGTGGAATCTTCCCCTTATTTAGAAAAGAATAGCAGTAGTAATCAAAGCAGCCTTGTGTCAGGGACTGCTTCAGAGGCATCCCCACTCTGCTTCAGGCTGAACTCTTCATCCTTCAGAGAGTTACTTTGGACTGCCCCTCTCCTGTGTGTGGAAGTACTACTTACAAGACGGGCAGGAGATGGACTGCTTGCCTATGTTCTTGCTTCCAGTAGCAAGAGAGGAGATAGTATCTTCTGTGGTTGGTGTTTTTTAAGATTGTGAGCCCTTTGGGGGCACGGCGCTATCTTATTTATTTATATATACATAAACTGCTTTGGAAACATCTGTTGAAAAGCAGTATATAAGTAACTTTGACTTTACACTGGTGTGGGTCTTCCTGGGAGCTGTCGTCTTTTTGGGAACTGTGGTCGTTGCCTGTATTACAGTCCTAGAAGTAGTATTTCTAGGTGGTGGGGAGGACCAAAGCAAAGCTTTGGAGTGGGGTTGAAGAGTTTGGTCCAGTTTACTTCACTTTGACTCCTCCAAATCCCTCTTCACTGTAGATTAAAGCCAAATACTACTACTACAAATATTTATATACTGCTCTTCAACCAAAGTCCTCAAAGCAGTTTACATAGAAAAATAAATATATAAATAAGATGGTCTCTTGTCCCCAAAGAGCTCACAGTCTAAAAAGAAATATAAAGCAGTTACCGGCATCAGCCACTGGAGAGATGTTGTGCTGTGGTTGGATAGGGCCAGTTGCTCCCCCCTGCTAAATATAAGAATCACCAGTGTAAAAGGTGTCTCTTTACTCAGTTAGCAGGGGTCCAATAGGACCCAAAAGTAAACTAAACCGCTCAGATGCAGGTTTTGGGTAGTATACACTGTTCCCTCTAAGGCACGTGCATGCTCACAATTTTTCTGATGATCGCTCAGTTAATTTTAGATCCCGCTCAGGTTGAATGAGGAAGGCTCCACTCTGAATGCCTGTGTGCCCAGTTTCTTGATACTGCTGCCCAGAACAAAACTCATTCTGCAAAGAGATGAGAAACTAGAGGGACCACTGCTGGTATAGAAATGTTAGATAGATAAAAGCTTTATGCAGCCCTCCCTGTAGCCCCATAACTATTTAGTAATAAGCTAGTATGAACATAGGATGCTGCCGCTTGCCAAGTCCTATCTAGGGCAATGTTACTTCATCCAGTAGATGCACCTGGGGATCTTCGCAGCTCTACTTGAAGATAGCAGGGGTTGACCTCTGCCTATAGGATGCTTCAAGCAGATGCTCTACCACTAAGCTATGTTCCCTCATAACAAAACCGAATTGCAGCCACCTTCTAGAGAGAAGTAGATTGCTTGCAGTCCTTGAATAGTGACTGAGCAAGCCATACAGTTTTCACTCACATGAAGCATGCTGGCATTCTATCTCTGAACTTGTTCTAGTGCATTGTATTTTCTGTGCAAAGTCCCTAAGTAAAATAAAAAATGAAAATGAGGCCATTAAATTAAATGAAGATCTGATGACTGATAGTGATCTCTCATGTGGACCTAACTGATGGGCTTGAGCAGCAGCTGCTCTGGTGCACCACCAGAAACTTCCACCATATTAATAGCTGCTGTTAACCTGCATCGGTTTACAGACATTAAGTAAAGCCCATTGCCTTGCACTACGTCTTCAGCTGGGCTTAAGATCAGGGCACCTTTTCAGTGTTCATGTACGGCATAGCTGCAGAGAAACTGCTTCTATTGGGAGGAGGTCAAGAGTCCCTATGTGGACACTGCATCTTCATAGGGGGGAAATACAGCTAAACACAGTGCTTTCATATATGCCAGCTTTTTCCTATACCAAGAGAGTATTTGTCTAGACAAAAACATGTAGTACACTAACCTGAGGGCTGTTCTGATTTTCTGTAGTCTAATCCAATGTCTAATCTGCACTTGCAGCACGAGAACTTCAGAAAAAAGCAGATTGAAGAACTGAAAGATCAAGAAGTGAGCTCAAAAGTCTATTTTCTGAAGCAGACTGCTAGCAACTCATGTGGAACCATTGGTCTTGTGCATGCAGTGGCCAACAACCAAGATAAAATATTGTTTGGTAGGTACTAGGAGAGTGTCTTGAAGTGGTTGTAAGTCCTTTGGGCACTGCGCTCCCTCTTCTTGGATATATAGGCTAGGTTTCTGGCACAATCCTGAATGATTCCTGAGTCTTCAGGGAACTTCCTTGGACTTTTTTCCTCACACTGAACCCAATGCTGCCCAGATCACTTAGGATGTACTTGCAGATAGTGGGGTGCAAAAAAGGCCTTGGAGCTTTCTGGTAGTGAAATGGGGGTAGTGGTTTAGTAGTTGATCTATAGATGTAGATAACTAAAGCAGCTTACAGGAATGAAAGAAAACAAGCATATAAAAACAAAAGCACGTATAGCAGAACACAAAGAGAAGCATATGACCTAAAAATAGGAGAGTCTGTTGAAATGGAAGTATCTTCAGCTGCCATAAACATTGGCTAGGAAAGAGAACCAGTCCCCTCTCCTGCAGAAGGGCTTTGCAGGGTAGGTACCAGAACAAATAGACATAAGGTCTACTATTGGTACCAGAATACTACGAAAAGCTTGGTACATCTGGCACCATATTATTGGTGCTTTCAAGGGAGATGTGGCAGCTGTATTCCTAAAGTACTGGGCCTCTGTGGGAGTCTTCCTGTCTTGGGATAGGTTTTCTTAATCCAAAGACATGGGAAGGGGTTCCCTGCTCAATGGTAAGAAGTATTTTGTAAGTATTGGATGTAGTAGTGAGGCCAACAGTATCCAAATGGGCATTTTCTACATACACCATTGAGGAAAGGGAGTTCCTAGTCTCCAGAATAAAAACTAAAGTTGAGCAAAAGACTTTAGGGCAGGTCTGCTCAACTTCGGCCCTCCTGCAGATGTTGGCCTACAACTCCCATAATCCCTGGCTACTGGCCACTGTTGGGGATTATGGGGAGTTGTCGTCCAAAACCAGCTGGGGGGGGGGTGCGGGGTGCAAAGTTGAGCAGGCCTGCTTTAGGGGATGGGAGAGATCCAACTAGCTGGCACTTACTTTAAAAAAAAAAGACTTTGGACTTTTATATAGCAAGGAGGGTATAATCTCTTAAAGAACTCTTTCAAGAAACCAGTTATGGGGAGGAACATGACCACACAGGATGTCTGACTGCACAACTACATCACACAGCAATCTCAACATGTCTTTCAACACTTGTGACTATATGAGGAAAGAATCCTGCTTTCCAGGAACAAATGCTATAGGTGTGGGTACTAGGAAAATGGTATTGAACAGTCACTTGTCTTAAGGATTAAAGCCAGTTTAGAAATGTACTACTTTCACTGCTGTAGAAAGTCTCTTAAACCCTACCGAGCTGTGCAGAACTTGGAATAAGCCGAAATCCTTCTTGGTTCCCCCATAACAGGTAGAGAGGTGTGTGTGTCTCCAGAGTCTAAATGAAAAGCCTGAATAGAGGAGGGGTATGGTGAATGCAAAAAACTACAAAGCTGCTTGTAGCATTAAATATTTCAGGCTAAGACTTGCGTAAACTCTATGAAATAAGCGTGTATGTCTTCAAAAGGAAGCAGAGTACAGGAGATGTATTGGATGCACATTGCTGGTTACATATACCAAAGTATTTGCAAGCCACTTTATTTTCTTAAGGCCCCCACCTATCTGATGTAACCTTGTAGCCTGTCAGTTATCTAATTTCATCTCTTGCAGATGAAGGGTCTGCACTGAGAGAGTTCCTCAATGCAACAGCTAATCTCTCTCCAGATGAGAGGGCAAAACGGCTCGAAAACAATAAGGTATCGAGTATGGGTAATTTATGGGGAAGGGGAGTGTGTAGCATGAAGCTTTAAGTAACTTGATCATTTTTCTGTTCTCTCTAGGCCATTCAGGAAGCTCACAATGCAGTAGCACAAGAAGGCCAGTGTCAGGTAAATATATCTTAACAGAACGGCTTACAAAAGTAAAATGTTGATGCCAAGAATTGCTAATGTTTAGGAGAAAATGTTCCATTGCAATAGAAATGCAGCATACTGCCTCCTCTCAAATGCCTTAGTATCAGTCCTCCCAATGTTAGGTTGACAATGCTTCTAGAATTGGCTTCAGCACACAAAAATCCCTCTTCTGGGTTCAAGCATGCTGAGTTTGGGGACAGAACCCAGCTTTGGACAGCACAGATCAGCTTTGCTTCCCTATGACTTTTACCAAAACACTTTCCTTTCCCATTCTGGGAATAGCCTGGCACTTTCCTATTCTTTAAAACAATCAATGGATCCAGGAGCACTCACAAGCTACATTCCTGATCTTTCAGGGGGAGTGTAACGCCATTGAAAACAGGCAGATCTAAACCATCTTTTGGGTCTCAACTCCGCACAATCAGTACCTCCTGTCTTGTTTAGGTTCAACTTCAGTTTATTCCTCATCCAGCCCATTACTACCATTTCCTGATGAAGTTGATAGGGAAAGGGAGAAATTGATTTTGGTGTCATCAGCATATTGATAGCACCCTGCACCAGCTCTCTTGATGATCTCTCCCAGTGGCTTCATGTAGATATTAAAGAACATTGGAGATAGTATGGAGCCTTGTCAAACTCCATACAGTAACTATCTTTGCAGAGCAACAGTCCAAGTAATACCATCTGGAATCTTATCTGAGAGGTAGGAATTGAAGATCATCCATCAGGCTAACCAAGGCAGTTAACCCCATATCCTGTTCAAAAGGCCATTTGAATGGGTCTAGAAGATAATCAGCTTCCTCTAGGACTGTCTGGAGCTATGTGTTTCCTCTAACAGGGATTCCCAGTTTTTGTTGACCACAACTCCCAGCACCCACAGTTGCAATAGCTCTTGCTTGTGGATTATGGGAGTTGTAGTCAACAACTGGGAATCCCTGTTAGAGGGAACACTGACTGTCACCTTCTCTATCACTTTCCCCAACCATTTCCCAATGTTTTTTGGGGGAATTAAGTCCATTGTTCTTAAGTTTAATATTGCAGTTACTGGAGTTGGGGCTGATCTCTTATCGGGGCCCTTCCTCAGAGGTGCTAGTAGCGGCTTCTGGGAAGATCTTATTGGAGGAAGACACTTATGGAGGATCCCCCAAAGCAACTTGTTAAGGGGTTGGGTCTAGCTCCAGTGTTTGTAATAGGGATTCCCACATGTTGACTATGAACCACATAATTGCCAACCAAAGGCCATTGCAGCTGGGGATGTTGAAAGTTGTACTCAGCATCTGGGAATCCCTGTTACAAGGAATACTAGTTTAGCTCCCTAATTTGCATCTGCCAAAAGGCACATACCAAGGAAACAGGATGTGGATATTCTGCAGAAGTAGCAAAAGTATGATTTTGCAAAGCTACAAAATAAAAGACAAAAATTTAGTGGGGCAGGGAGAGAACCACAGCTGCATGTATGTGTAGACCTTTAAAAGTATTGACTAGGGATGTGCCCAAAGTTGCTTCGGTGCCGGCAGGGGTAGTTCTTTAAGAGCGGTGGAGGGTGCAGTCACCTCTCCCACCACATTTCCACCGCCGATGCTCTGTTCTTTTCAAGCCCCTCAGGGCAGCAGCGTTCCGCCCTGCTGCCCTGTTGTCCTCATCGGCTGGAAGTAGCAATCATGCATGCGCCCATCGCGCGTGCCCATCTGCTGTGCGCACGCACGATTGCTACTTCTGGCCAATGAGGACAACAGGGTGGCAGGGAGGAACGCTGCCACCCCAAGGGGCTTGAAAAGAACAGAGTGCCAGTGGGGGAAACGCGGCAGGAGGGGTGAGTGCACCCTCCCCCGCCCTTAAAGAACTACCCCCGACGGCGCAGAAGCAGCCCCTGGAGCTGAAATGTTTCGGAGGCCTTTATAATGGCCTCCAAAATGTTTCAGGCTAGTGTTGACTAGAATGATACATCAACAACCAATCCTTTCAGTATGTTCAGGTGATGCTCAGCTCCACGTTTTGAGGTTACATTTACAATATTGGACAACTGCTAGTGGAGGAAATCGTGACACTTCTCTTGACCTGTATGGTGCATGCTCTACTTGCCTAATGTCTGAGGTGGAGAACCCCTCACTTCACTGCAAAGCCTCATTTTGAGAAAGCAGAGCTAGCAAAACTCCTGGCATTTTCCTGGCAGACAACAGAAAATGGGTAGCAACTCCTTCTTGAAAAAAAATGGTTAAGAAAAAGGTCATAAGTTGAAATACATTACACTAGATGAAACCTAGGGACTCCATGGTTTGGTTAGAGGCAGTGTCAAGACCACACTATAACACTAGGCTTGTGTATATTGGAATATAGAAGGTTATTTGAAATGGTGTACACATAGTTGGAAAGGTTCTATCTTGGTGTAAAAAGTGAGAAGGAGCACAAGTGTGCCACCCACAGATGTTCCTCATTGGTCTAGCTAGACTACCAGGCTCTTGCTTTTACCTTCCCTTAGGTTGAAGAAGATAAAGTGAACTTCCACTTCATTCTGTTTGCTAGTGTGGATGGTCACCTCTATGAACTGGGTAGGTTTGTATGGTTAAAAAGCTGATTCTCTGTTTGCAGTGATGCCATCATCTCTTCATAAAAGTAATTGCTTGGACAGGCAGCCCTCTGCATTTGGAGCAGGTAGCAAAATCGTCAGGAGCACATACTTGCATTTAAAAGGCAAGGGTAGTGCAGGGAATGAGAACAGAAGCTCTTGAGGGAACAGCAGATGGTGTAATGGGGGAAACTGCTAGCACTTGCATGTTTCAAGATGGTAGCTCTTAATTATATGAACTAATGTATTCCAAGTTTTCTTCTCTATGTAGTAAAGGCAACTTCCTGTACTACGAGGCAGGATTCTGCTCCTTTACACAGGTCTCGACAAATCCCAGGTGCCAGGAAGCCTTGGTGCCTAGTCTAGGATATTCAAAGGTGGAGTTAATTAAGTCTTTGTTTGTCTCAGCCCTATTTCTAAGTTCTGCTTGTAAAGGGGATAAAGAGAAGCCCATTTACCCTCCTCCCCCCAAATGCCCACGAAGTCTAATTTTGCAAGTTCCGTTATCTAGCTCCTAGACCCAAAGAGAACTTGTCAAGGCCTACTCTAGGAATATTGTTGCTACTGTCTCAAGTAGGAACAACGTTCATTTTTATCCCTGACTAGTCAGGTTTTCTTAGATGACTTCTACAAAGGCTTTTTCCTGAAAATTGGTGTTATGTCTGTTAAATGTCTTAGTCTAGTATTTTAATATTGGCATAAATGTGGTGCACACTTGATATCTAGGATTTCCTCTAAGACTTGTCCTGATTTTTGAGTTGCAGTTTGGTTAGCCAATATATAGTAATGATTTTTGTATGTGTTTAATTCCTTAATGAAGATCTACTGCTGCAGAGTCCTGGGACTGCTAGTGACCTCTTCCCATTAAACTGTCTCCTGCACCACGTGCCTCCCATTTTGCACTGTTGTCCCCTTTTTTCTTTAAGTATGTGGCATCTGGTTTCTCAAACACAAATTGATCATTGGGCTCTGTCTCCAGAGTACATGCCCTTGAACAAACATGTTTCTGCCATGAAGGGCAGAATCTACTATCAAACCATGCTAGGTGAATGTCCTAGAGGGTTTTTTTGGATACAGCTTTCTCCTTATGTATGTTTACTATGAACAGTGGGCTGCTGTATAAAGCAACACTGAAATGGCATGCATGCTGTCTTGCTTTTCAGGGAAGAAACTAGACTTGACTGGTCAAGTCTCCTCTTGGATCAGTTGCGTACAAGCAATGGGGGTTGTGAAAAAATACTTCTGCCATGCTACCACACTAGTAGTAATGGCACCTTGGTGGACTGTATTCATAGAAATAGACTCAAATCTAGGTTCTTGACAGTTTCTGGCTCTGTTTGGATGCTGGGAGAGGGAGCCAACTGCCTTGATGAGATTCTGCCCATCTTCTCTAGAAATCCCTGGCTTAACTTTAAGCTATAAAGTTTACAAGGATGGGTATCACATTCCTTTCTAATAAAACACCTGTCTCAGGTCTTCAGAACCAACCTACCACTGTTAAGAGGTTCCTCTGTTGCACTGATTGCCACTGCAAGCAAATACCTAACCTACCAGCAACCAGTTGTGGTGGTGGGCTTCTTCAAAGGAAGCAAATGTATACAGTGGGAATCCTACCCCAAATCCTTGTGAACTTTCTCCTCTTCTGCCTTGCCATAAACTAGAAATATTGAGGTAAGCTGGGCAGCAGCAAGAACAGAACTCCTCAGTAGTAGCCGCTCACAGAGAGCTTGATTTTACAACAGCTTATCTGTTTGCCAAACACAGACATTGAGGCAGCAGAGGAAAAATTGATGTGACCTCTGACACTAGCAGTATCTTCATTTTGCTTTCTTTGTCCAAAACATTTGGCAAGTAGAGGGGAAAGGGCACTAGCTAAGAGGGCCTGGCAGGTGCTAGATGAGGGGACAGTCCAGAGCTTTCCCACTCCAACTGAAGTGGGACAAATACTGCACAAAGTTCTTCCTGTATTGTCGCTGTTGGTGTGCATCTCTTGACTTCCTATGACATTCAAGTAACCTTGCCTTCTTCCATCATCCATTCTTGCAGATGGACGAATGCCCTTTCCTATAAATCATGGCACTAGTTCAGATGATACCTTGATGAAGGTAAGCTTTCCCCTGGATGGTGGATCAGTAACTTTGTTCTTCCAGGCATAATCTAATTCTTGGTTTGCACTGTTTGTGTGTGCCATTCATGACTTGAGAATTCCAATTTTTCCCCTGTCTGGAGATCATCAGTATGGGATCAGGCACTGAGCATGCTCAAGACAAGACCGGATATTGAACTTGTAGATCCTCCCACCGACTGGAGGCTTCCCCAGTTCCGGTCTTGTCTGCTCAAGGCTTGGTCACATAGGAATTTGCTCTGCACAGATTTCTCTTCTCCTTCTCTTTTCTGTGTGCAAGGTGGGAAGGAGACTGCCTTAGTTGATTTTTTAGTTTCCTAAACTACAAAATTCTTTTTCCTTTTTTGGAACTCGGCTGATTGGTACTTTCACTTTCCTTTTTGCTGTTAAGTTTGTTTGCCGGGTTTCTGCATCGGGCAGCATGGAGGTAGCGCATGCTGAAGAGCTCCTTCAGGGCTCTTTATCTGAGGGCAATTTGGCTCCAGAAGGGCCACCCCCAAACCCTCTGCCCACTCTGGGCAAACCTGCTATCTCGGTGGATGGCCTACCCTGCTCCGGCGGCAGCCCATCCCCTGCCCCAACCGCTTTCTCCGAGGAAAGCAAAGAAGAAAACGTGCAAAGAGAGCAAGGAGAAACTCAAAAAGGCAAAAAAGCTGACGGGAGCCGTTAGGCTTAGTGAACGCCTACTTCTGCAGGCTGTGTGCAGGCGGTCCCGACGCCAGCGGGACTCCAAAGGGAAAAGGAACAAAGGAGACGCTGTGCCTTCGGGTGAGTCACACTCTCCCAGCGCTTCCCCGGCGCTTCCCTCCGGCAGCGGCGTGATTGCTCCGCCGCTCCTCCTGGCCCCACCGGCTCTGCTGCCGCCCGATTTACAACCGCCCGCCCCTTCTCTGGGCGCCTCTGAGTCCCAGCCTGCTCCTCCTGCTCCGATCCCACTGGTGGCGGTTCCTAATCCGGGGGTCCCCTCTCAGCTACCCCCTGATGTAGCTGGATGGCTGAAAGATTTTTTCATTAAGGAATGCCTCCCGCTGTTGCCTGGCCAGCCCGCCTTGCCTCTGGGCAGTCCGCTGTCCGTTCCCGCCGCACCGCCGCCATCAGTTCCGGCGCCTATTGCGCGTGTGCCCAGACCCAGGGGACGTCTCTCCTCATCGTCCCCGGCATCCAGCCCCCGCAGGGACGGCATTCCCCTCTTCGAAAGGGGCCGTTTCGCGCCTATCGCTTTACCAAGACGCCATAGACGCAGGCTCCCCTCCTCCTCTTCTTGCTCAGAGCCTGATCTTCCCTTGCCTAAGGTGCCTAGGAGAGATGGAGAGCGACCCCCCCCCGACCCTCCTGGTCCAATACACATACCCACCGGTCCCCCCTCTCTTCCCAATCCTGTCCTTCCTTCCCGTGTTGCCTACCCAGCCCCCGTCTGAAGAGGAACTTCCTAATGATCCAGTAGGGAACCCTGACAAGGAAGAAGGAGAACTATCTGAGGAAGAGACTACACCTACCCCTTCCGTATCTCCTCGCTTATTTTCCTCTCAGGACTTTGATGTTGTTTTGTCTAAGGCTAAGCGGGCTATTAAAGATGTCTCCTTGGCTGATGTGGTTCCCCCATCAGAATTTGACCAGGAAGTCTTTCCTTCTACTTCAGGGGCCTCGTCAGCTGTTCCATTCCCCACTTTATTTAAGCAGGTTATGTTGGCAGAATGGCAAAACCCTGCCTCCTGCAGGCCTATAGGAACTCTCCCTAAAAAACACTATAATCTTTCTAACGAGGTGTCAGCCTTCCTAGCCACCCCTAAGGTGGATCCTCCTGTTGTTCAAATGGTTTCGGGATCTCTTTTGAATATGGAGGGTCAGGAACAACTTAAATCTACAGAGGATAAAAAGAATGATTCTATTTTTAAAAAGTCTCATGAGGCATCAGCCACGGTTATTAAGATGGCTACCACTAATTCTATTTTTGCTAGAGCCTCCATTCTCTGGATCAAACAGCTTATGACCCTGGTTCCCCCGGGCCATACACAACTTCGTCAGGGTTTAAATAAGTTAGCAAAAGCTTCTGCCCTCATGGCGGATTCTAGCCTTGATTGTGTGCAGTATGCTTCACGGGCTCTGGCTTCAGGGGTGGCCCTACGTAGGTCCCTGTGGCTCAGAGGGTGGCAAGTAGATTCGAAGTCTAAAATGGCGCTCCAGGCCACTCCTTACTTGGGCAATAACCTCTTCGGGCCCCCCCTGGAGTCCGTGCTGGTGGATTCAAAAGACAAAAAGAGGGTTATGCCATCTGGTAGGCGGGACTTTCGCAGGGGCCCACGAGGTCAGAACTATTCCTTTCGTGGCTACAGACAATCTCAGTTTCATTCCTTCTCCAGATCAGATACCAGGCAGCCTCCATTCAGAGGCTTCTTCAGATCACAGTGGAGATCTAGGGGCAGAGGTTCCTTCAGACACCAAGGCGCTAAGCCCGCTAATCCGCCCACCCAGTTTGGCAAGCACCAATGACTACCCGCCCATCGGGGGCAGGCTCCAGCTGTTCGCCCTTACTTGGTAGTCCACCACGCAAGATTCATGGGTCCTGGACACCGTGTCCCAGGGCTACACCATAAAGTTTTCTCATGCTCCGCCAGACTTCTTCCTAGTCACCCCCCTATCCCGGAAACCCGAGAAGCGTCATCTGATGCGGGCAGCGATTCAGCATCTTCTCGACATAAAGGCGATCGAGATGGTTCCCTCCACCGAAGAATGTTTAGGCGTCTACTCGCTTCTCTTCTTGGTCCCCAAAAAGGATGGGTCCAGTCGGGCGGTCCTGAACCTCAGACATCTCAATCACTATGTACTGAAACAGAAGTTCCGCATGGAATCAGTGCTCTCCATCAAACAGTCCATTCTACCCAACGAATTCCTTGCATCCGTAGATCTCACCGAGGCCTACCTACATGTGCCTATTCATCCGACTCACAGGAAGTATCTCAGGTTCTTCTATGACGACTGCCACTTTCAATATCGTGCTCTCCCGTTCAGCCTCTCCACGGCGCCACGGGTGTTCACGAAACTCATGGCAGCGATGGCCGCACACCTGCGCCTCCAGGGCATTCGGATCCATCTGTACCTCGACGACTTGCTCTTGAGAGCGCCATCGTTCGAGACGGCTTTACAACACCTGCAGACCACTCTGTCTCAGGGACCACAGCTTCGTGGTGAATCGGGACAAGAGCCACCTCCTGCCCTCGCAGTCCCTCCAACATCTGGGGGTGGTGTTTCATACCATCCCAGCCCTGGTGACACTCCCAGAGGACAGACGGATCAAGCTGGCAGACATCCTTCGTCCTCTCCTCCACTCCGACACAGTGGATGTTATGCTATTGGCTCAAATCCTCGGGATGATGACGGCGGCCATGGAATGTGTACCTTGGGCCAGGTGGCACTCCCGACTGCTTCAGTGGCTTCTTCTGCCTCACCAGGATCTAATATCCTCGGGCTCTCACATAGAGGTCCCTCTTCCCACCAAAGTTCGCCGGACCTTCGTATGGTGGATCTCCCCTGCTCTGCAGACAGGTCTCCACTTCACAGAACCAGACAGGATTCTGATAACCTTGGATGCCAGCCGGTCCGGCTGGGGGGCAGTTTGCCTGGGTCATCCGGCGAAGGGTCTCTGGTGCTCAGAGGAGAAAACCTGGAGCATCAATCGTCTGGAGCTTCGAGCCGCGAGATTGGCCCTATTAGCCTTCCAGGACCTCATTCAGGGAGCCCATGTCTTACTCAGAACCGACAACACCACCACCAAGGCACACATAAACTGGCAGGGGGGCACCTGCTCCAAGAATCTGATGGCAGAAGCGAACCTTCTATTCCAATGGGCAGAGAATCACATTCTCTCTATCAGAGCGGAGCACCTAAGCGGAGTAAACAACACAGTAGCGGACTGGCTAAGCAGACAGTCGGTCGATCCATCCGAATGGAGTCCCCATCCTCGGGTCTTCTCCCAGATCACACAACGCTTCGGCACTCCCTTCATCGACCTGTTTGCATCACACCTCAACGCCCAACTTCTTTTCGAGGTTCCTCACTCCCACCACCATGGGCACAGATGCTCTCACCCTCCCATGGCCAAAGACTCTTCTTTATGCCTTCCCACCTATTCCAATCCTCAATCAGGTGGTCAGAAAAGTCCAGTCAGAACAGGTGGAAGTAATTCTGATCACCCCGTACTGGCCTCGTCGAGCATGGTTCGCAGAACTGATCAGCATCAGCGAGGCTCCTCCGTGGCGTCTTCCTCACTGTCGAGATCTCCTGCGTCAGGGGCCTATCCTTCATCCAGACCCTGACTGGCTTCAGCTATGCGCGTGGAAATTGAACGCAGCCTCCTAGAATCTCAGGGCTACTCCTCACAGGTTCTGAATACTATCTTGGCATCCAGACGCCTTTCCACTCAGCGCATCTACCAGACTACATGGGCAGCCTTTTCCGGCTGGGCCCGCAACAAGCATCTTGACCCCCTCTTGGCAGGCGTTCCAGAAGTCCTGGACTTCTTACAAGCCAGACTGACGCTACATCTCAAACCATCCACCTTACGGAGACAAGTTTCCGCTTTGGCTTCAGTTTTAAAAATTTCTGACCCCAGCACACATTCCCTCCACCCTCACATATCTCGCTTTCTCAAGGGAGCTTCTAACCTGGCTCCTCCTCCGGTTCCCCGTTTTCCTTCTTGGAATCTCAACAAAGTGCTGAACGCTCTGACAGCCCCTCCCTTTGAACCTATGAGTTCCATTCTGCTAAAGCTGCTATCATACAAGACTCTGTTCCTCGTGGCTATTACTTCAGCTAGAAGAGTCTCAGAGTTGGGAGCCCTATCCGCTAGAAAGGAATTCTGCGTTTTCCTTCAGAATGAAGTCCGCCTCACCTTGGATCCTACCTTTCTGCCCAAAGTCAATTCAATATTTCACAGAGCTCAGGAGGTCATCCTTCTGTCCCAATCCTTCGCACCCTTCTGAACAGCGTTGGCACAAATTGGATGTGAGACGTGCCTTGCGCTTCTACGTGAGACGTACCAGGGACATTAGGAAGTTAGATGCGCTGTTCATGTCCTTTTCCCCCCACAACCTGGGTCAACGACCCTCTAAGGCATCTTTAGCAGCCTGGATTAGGGCTTGTATCAAACTGGCCTATGAGAACCTCGGTCTCTCCCCTCCATTGGGCATTACTGCTCACTCTACCCGCAGTGCGGCGGTGTCTGCAGCCTTCTCCGCCAATACCCCTCTGGGTGAAATCTGCAGGGCAGCAACCTGGAGTTTGGTTTCTCCCTTTATTCGTCACTACAAGATTCCGTCGTTCTTAGAGTCTCAAGCAGCCTTTGGCCGCAGAGTCTTGCAACAGGTGGTATGACATCCTTCCCTCCCAGGGACATTGTCTGTTTTCGGCTTGGGTATGTCCCATACTGATGATCTCCAGACAGGGGAAAAAGGAACATTGGGTCCTACCTTGTGAAGGGTCCTTTTTCCCTCGTCTGGAGATCATCAAGCCCGCCCGGATGTCTTCTGGTACGGTTGGGTTCCTTCGCTTTTGGGTGGAGGCAGCTCTCCAGGGAGTTAGTTGGGCTGTATTCTTCCCGCTTCTGTCGACTTCAATTATTTTTTCTGGTTGTTTCTACTGTTAAAGTTGTCTTCCTGTTTTTTGTATATGTTTCAATTGTTTAAGTTTGCAGAGCATTTCAGGTCCTCCTAACCTTTCGCTACAGTCCTGGAACTGGGGAAGCTTCCAGTCGGTGGGAGGATCTACAAGTTCAATATCCGGTCTTGTCTTGAGCATGCTCAGTGCCTGATCCCATACTGATGGTCTCCAGACGAGGGAAAAAGGACCCTTCACAAGGTAGGACCCAATGTTCCTATTTTTACTGATGAATTTCCCCTTAAATTGAGCTTGCTTTCCCATAGAGATGGGAGTGCAGAGGAGTGAAATGGCCTCAGTTTCCCATTCTGAAGCTTGAATTGGTGGTTAAATGCTGCCTATTCCAGCAGTGGCAACATTGGTTGGAGTATAGAAGAGGTGTTCAGACATTAACAATTTCAGAAACTCTAGAGTATACACCTGGTGTTTGTTTTTTGCTAGGTATTTAGGACTCTGTTAATCTAGCTAACTGAGCAAAGAGGAACATTTTTTTAAAGTGGTGGTCCTCTTTATTTAGCAGGGGAGAGGAACTGGCCCTATGCATCCCCCACACAGCATCCCTCCACTGGCTGTTGCTGGTGTCTAACTTAGGTTTCATTTTTTTTAGATTGTGAGCCCTTTGGGGACAAGGAGCTATTTTATTTATATCTATGTAAACCCCTTTGGGGACTCTTGTTCAAAAGTGATATATAAATATTAGTCATAGCTTGCAAGCATGCTATTTTACATGGGTACCATGTTTCAGCTTTGCTAGTAACTTAAATGAGTTACTTGCTTTCTCGTAAGTCTGCAGTGGTGGTGTATTTCTGTACTTGGAATGCTAAGATGCCTCTCTTATGTTCTCTTAAGGCCTCTGCCAAGATCTGCCGGCAGTTCACAGAGCGTGAGCAAGGAGAGGTCCGTTTTTCTGCTGTGGCGCTGTGCAAGTCTGCTTGAAGTTCAGGAGGATAAAACAGCCTTGTAGTTCAAGGGAAGCGGTTCAAACCTTTTAGTGCTTTAGTATTTGTTTAAAAACACAGCAGTTCCTGATCCAAGTTTAAATGGTCTTGCAGGACATGTTCTGTTCTCGTGTTCTTCCCCCACCCCCTATACACAGCAGCTTCAGTGGCGCTTGCTTGTCCTACCGTCTAAGCCAGGGTGCCTCAACCCTTCAAATGTGTTGGAGACTCTTGACTTGACTCGTTTCAATGCTTCATAGGGCTTTCTTGACTTGTTCCCCCAAGTTTCTTTTTAAGCTGTTGTGACAACTTGTAAATCACAAGAATAAACATCTTGCTATTCAAAAAGCTAGTGTTGGGTTTTCATACTGCTCAACGAATGTTGAGTGTTGGAAGGAGACGGTGCCCATAAATTGGACGGTAGCTAACCAGTGGCCAGTATTTAGTCCTCCAACATCAAGTTTAAGCTAGACTGTGTTTGGCTTGCTAGACTTTGTAATCGGGCAACATGCATGTTGTGGCCATGGCCAGATCTCAAACCTTATGAGCTTCTGCTTCTTGCAGCAAGTAGCTTGTCAGCCCAAGAAGCTGCTAAATGAGCCTTGCTTGGCTTATTTACTACTGCACTGTGAGGATGAAGCTAGTAGGTTATCTTGCAATAGCTACTCAGACTTGAGAGCTCTTTCTTCCTTCCCCATCTTTGAACCTTGGACTGAGACTACTGTTCCATGTGTCCATTTTAAAAGTTTCTCTTGCAGAGTGCATGCTGGGCCAAAGCTAGTAAAAGCTAGTGGGCTCTAGGCTAGATTCTCCTAACACGAGTCCACAGCTTGAAGGAGCTTTTCTGTTCAGGCTTTCTAGCGGTGGGTTCCACAAAGCAATCTTCCAAAGAAGAACCTAAATGTACATACCGTGTTTCCCCGAAAATAAGACAGTGTCTTATATTAATTTTAGCCCCAAAAAATGCACTAGGGCAATTAGCGGTACATCAGAAATTACTGCTAGGTCTTATTTTCGGGGTAGGTCTTACTTTCAGAGAAACAGGGTAGAATCTGTATTGCCTGACTTTGAAGTGGTTAAGAGCCGGAAGTCTTTAATATGAATCTCAACTCCTTTATGAACTTCAACCACATGGTCTCTGCCCCATTCTGCTTATGAACCTACCCTACAAAGTTGGTAATTATACCAAGAAAATGAAGGTGTTAGAAGAATGAAGTGCCAGTGGGGGGTGGGTGAGGATTGCAAATGACATAAGAATTGCTGTTTTGAAGATCCTGCCTAGAAACAAGAGTTGGAGGAGAGCTGGTCTTGTGGTAGCAAGCATGACTTGTCCCCTTAACTAAGCAGGGTCTGCCCTGGTTGCATATGGGAGACTAGAAGTGTGAGCACTGCAAGATATTCCCCTCGGGATGAAGCCGCTCTGGGAAGAGCAGAAGGTTCCAAGTTCCCTCCCTGGATTCTCCAAGATAGGGCTGAGAGAGATTCCTGCCTGCAATCTTGGAGAAGCTGCTTCCAGTCTGTGAAGACAATACTGAGCTAGCTAGACCAATGGTCTGACTCAGTATATGGCAGCTTCCTATGTTCCCAAGTTGGCTTCTCAACTCATCTAGTGCCAGCCACCTCTTCATGTTTCAGTTTGAATGTGTATTACAACTAGAAATGCTAGTCCTGGCAGACAAATACATTTATCTGCCAAAACCTTTTTCTAAAGCAACTTATAGCAATTAACATTCATCATAGATCTCATTCTATATAAAATTAGCTTGCGCTAATGATAAAATAATTAAAATTATAATTATAAATTATGTAAAATTAGCTTGCGCTAAAGTCTCCATCCTTCAAAGTTCTTAGAACACTTGTGTTTCAAAGTAAAACCAGTCTAGTGCTGGTAGGATAGCCTCTGAAATGCAAAACTTCTCATAAACAAGTTCTTGATGTTCTCCCCTAAAAGCTGAAATAAAATAAAACTTCACATGGGGTTCTATTTTGAATGCTCTCCATTCAAATAGAGGATCATAGCCTCCCTCCTATAGCTGCAATTTCTGTCTGGTGAAAGGTATGCATCCTTGACCACACTAAGTTGCGCTTGGCATTGTAGGAAAAAAAGGAAGTTATAGGCATAAGTGAACACGGCTGCCTCAGTCAGGCGCACCTTGCACTTCTCTAGAGCTGCCACAACCCTTCTAGCTTATGCATGTGAACAGAGCAAGGTCTCTTCCTTTCGCTTACTTGCATAGAACAGAGAAAAGGACTTGCAGGATGGTGATCGAGAGAACATTTAGCAAAAAATGATCCCTTCCAAATACTTGGTGTGCTGTGAGTAGCTTGTGCTATCACAGCTAAATGACAACCCAGCTGGAAGCGGTTGCTAGGTAGGCCGCTGGCAAGTCACCTTAGCGGATGCTCTTACACTAGTGGCCTTAAGCTATCCATTCTGAATGGCATAGGCTTCCCTACCTTGTTCTGCTGCCAAGCAACAGGCAGATGCAGAAAAGGGGCCAGCCTATGTCATTGGAGGCTTCACAAAAACAAGTGCTCTCTGTACCTAGGAGGATAGACGCTGCAAGCAAGAGAGAATGCAGCCAATAAATTGGATATCAAGAAGCTACAAAACACAGTAATCTGGGTGCTCTAGCTTTAATTTACAGTATTTCAGTCATTTTCGCAGTGCCTAACAATTGCAGCCTTCCACAGATCAAATTCGAACTATTGTATGTTCCTGTTTCAGTTCTCACTCTTGAAATTGTAGGGCTCACTGCCATTATGAAAAGTCTTTATTCTTAAACAGAGGGATCCTGACAGCTGACGGATGAAACAATCTTCTTGAACAATCAAATCTGTATGTATAATAATTTATACGCGGATTCTCAACCGACGTTTCACAAAGCAGTTTATACAGCAAAGGGAACGAGAAGACAGCTGCCTGTCCGAAAGGAGCTCACAATCATAACAAGATAAGGTAGATACTGGGAAACAGCTACTGGCAGGGTGAGGAAACTGGGATTATGTTTGCTTTTTTAGGTTGCCTTCTAAGGACAGGCACCTCTGCCCAGTTAGCATACTACATAACTAGTATACAAGCTGTATGGAAGAAAGCAAATGGGTTCAATATGCACAGGGCCGTTCTCTAGTGGGGTCAGGTGTGGGGCTGGGGGCAAATCAGCAGTTCATATCGTTACAGAATCGTACTAATACACAAAGCAAATAGTGTGGGTGAGGTTTTTGGACAAGTCCAACCAGCTTGGACATATTATGCATTTCTAAAGAAAGCACAACACATGTTTTACAATTCTCAGACCTTCTGGGTTGCAAATCAACTTGAGCATAATGCATTCATAACTAAGTAAATCTATATTGTTACAGAAGTCTTTGCAATTTTCTGCCATGAAACAAACCACTTATAAGACTCTTGGGATGTGTTTTTAAAAAACAAAAACCCAACAATTTGTCCAATCCACTTCAATTTAAATTTACATATTCCTTCCACCCTGCCCTACATCTCTGCTCAATACCAAAGCCCTATGCCAAGTCATTCCAGGACAGGTGATCTAGAGGCTGAGGCAGAAAGGGGGGTATTTTACCCTTTTTTTATGAAGGCAAAGGGCAGATTCTTCTATAAGGGGGTGGAATAATGGTCTCGGGAGTGGGCAGCTTCATTTCCAGACATTTTTGTAACTTTCTGCCATGAAGCAAGCCACTTGTAGGACTTCTTGGATGGGATTTTAAAAATTAAAAACCAACGATTTGTCCAATCCACTTGAATTTAAAGATACAACTGGAGAAGGGAAAATGTGTCCTTCTCAAGATGTTAGGTTTATCAGAGGCAGGTGGAATCCCTACTGCCGCACTTACTGCAGAATACACATGTTTACTTTCTCAGGTATATTGTATTCATGGTGGCAGAAATGCTGCAAAATATGTGGGCTGGACTTCAGTGAGAACAGCCTCTGGGTTGGGGGGAGAAGAAAGGCAGGACATAATGTGTATATGCGAGTCCTATGCTGTAGTCCTAAGCATAGAGATGCATTGCTTGTATTTCCCCAAAGTCCCAGCTGTATTTGGATATTCTTGACTATATTCTCGATATCTTAAAATGATAGTATTGTTACCAGCTGAGCTTATTCTGCTCACTCCCAGAAGCCTCCCTGGTTGCAACTGCATCTCCAGGCTTGGAGATTGCACTTTTCCTATGCTCAGGAGCTGCATCACAATATGAGCTCCCAGTCTGTTATACATGGGGACAAGTTGCTTAGTTGGCAGTGGACTGGTCGCCCCTAGATTTGGCTGCTAGCCCCACAAATTGGAAAGGGGATTAGATCCACATTCCCTCATTCTGTGAGGGGGGCCTTATTAAGCAGACTCCAGGACTAGCTACTGCCAGTGTTTGGCATTCAAGATAATTTCAGCCTTGGAATGAAATCTAAACTCCTCTCTTCCTCTTGCAAGAGAGATAACACCTGTTGTTAATGAAGCACTCAGACCAGGAAGGCAAGGAAGAAAAGACAACAGACCCCATTTTTATAGGGATAAGTCGGTGATGTAACTTTGAAGAGGTGCCCATTGAAACTCTTGATAGAATTATTGGGAAGTCCTTCCCAACACAGGATATTCTTTAAACGCACCTGCACACTTCCAATTCTTCTCACAATCTGCCTTGAATGCCAAGGCGATTCATACACATTCCTACCCAGGAAGGACTAAGACACCATGCATTTCAAAAAAAGGTTGACTGGGCTCCCCCATACAGCAGAGCAGGACAAAAGAAATGTGCCCTCAAGGCATGTTTTGGGATGTAAGTTCATGCCCCAGGGTGCTTCCTTGTGTAATTACACTTGGGACTCCCACTGAGAAACATCTCCATGTCTTACTCTGGACCCCAGCAGACCATCTTGGTGTTCCCCTCTCCAGGACAGGTGATATAGCCTCTTGCCCGGCTTCTTCAGGGCTGAACCTATCCCTTTCTCTTATTTCTGAAATCTTGCTCTTCTATCTTAAGTGCTGCTCTACCCACCTGGGAATTTACACATAATTTGGAACTTTAAGCTATATGTGCCTTACAGTAGTCTATTTTTAAACACATTTGCATTACTTCTACTTTATTTAGTCTTATTATATTTGCTTTAAATAAACTCCTTTTTTATTTAATTCAAACCTCTCTCTCAAGCCGATTTTCTTGAGTTCATATGCTTGGACAAATTAAGGCTGATTGGAACAGTCTCCCCTTTTGAGCTAAATTCCCCACATATGCCCAAACTAGGGGGTGCAGGCCAATCACCCTCGAGGCAGTTTCATTAACAGTATTTGTGTTAATTTTCTACTGATGGGCCAAACAAGTTGACTTTTATTAGATAATGTTTAGCATATGACTTACAAAAGCAACAGTGAAAGAACTTCAAGGGAAAACATGGCTGTAACAGAGTATACACACGTGGACAAATGTGTTAGTACCCCTCCACGAAAAAGAAGAACCCACAATTGTCTCTGAAATAACTTGAAACTGACAAAAGTAATTGGCACCCATCATTGTCTGTTCAGCATTTAACAAAAATCAGACTTTGCTTTAGAGTTTTGATAAAGCAGAATATTTCAAATAATAACACAAATGAAAATGGCATAGACAAAAATGATGGGACTCTTAACCTAATATTTTGTTGCACAAACTTTGGAGGCAATTACTGCAAACAAGTGATTCCTGTAGCTCTCAGTGAGACTTCTGCACCTGTCAACAGGTAGTTTGGCCCACTCTTCCTGAGCAAACTGTTCCAGCTGTGTCAGGTTTGAAGGGTGCCTTCTCCAGACTGCATGTTTCAGTTCTTTCCATAGATGTTCAATAGGATTCAAATAAGGGCTCATAAAAGGCCACTTCAGAATAGTCCAATGTTTTGTCCTTAGCGATTCTTGGGTGCTTTTAGCTGTGTGTTTTGGGTCACTATCCTGTTGGAGGATCCATGACCTGCGACTGAGACAGAGCTTTCTGACACTGGGCAGTACGTTTCGCTCCACAACGACGTGATAGTCTTGCGATTTCATTATTCCCTGCACAGACTTAAGGCATCCCGTGCCAGACACAGCAAAGCAGCCCCAAAACATAACCAAGCCTCCATGTTTCACAGTACATATGGTGTTTTCTTTGAAAGCTTCATTTTTTCATCTGTGGAAATAGAGCTGATGTGACTTGCCAAAAAGCTCCAGTATTGTCTCATCTGTCCAAAGGACATTCTCCCAAAAGCATTGTGGCTTGTCAATATGCTTTTTAGCAAATTCCAGTCTGGCTATTTTGTGTTTCTTTCAACAGTGGAGTCCTCCTGGGTCTTGTTCCATTGAGCCCACTGTCACTCAAAAAGCGACGGATGGTGCGATCAGACACTGATGGACCTTGACCTTGGAGATCAGCTTGTATCTCTTTGGAAGTTGTCCTTGGCTTTTTGTCTACCATTCTCACTATCCTTCTGCCCATTCTGGGGTCGATTTTCCTAGGTTGGTTATAGTCCCATGGACCTTGAACTTCTTAAAAATATTTGCAACTGTTGTCACAGGAACATCAAACTGCTTTGAGAGGGTCTTATGGCCTTTAACATGCTTGTCTATAATTTTCTTTCTGATCTTGGACAACTCTCTCCTTTGCTTTCTCTGGTCCATGTTCATTGTGGGGCACACGATGATACCAAACAGCAGAATGACTACTTTTCTCCATTTAAATAGGCTGAATGACTGATTGCACAATTGGAGACGTGTGATACTAATTAAAGAAAACAGCTAATTTGAAAAATCACTCTAATCCAATTATTTATTATCTTTTCTAGGGGTACCAACAAATGTGTCCAGGCCACTTTAGAATATCTTTGTAGAATAAGCAATACCTGATCTCTTTTCACACTTGCTTTGTTTTACTCAATGACATAGCAAAGGCATGCAGGTATACATGGGACAATTGCTTTTCATGTAATCGCTTTTCAGGAGGCATAAAACACTCTTTCAATGAGCTGTAAGGGTACCAACAAATTTGTCCACATGTGTGAATGTGCCATACTAGTAGCATCATGCACCCTGTCTGGCAAGAAGACATGGAGGAGGAAATATGTATATGTCGAGTCCTATCTCATTTAGGGAGCTCTAAGAGAAAACTGATACTATGACTTGTGCCTGAAAGATTGTTCTAAACCAGGCCTGCTCAACTTCGGCCCTCCTGCAGATGTTGGCCTACAATTCCCATAATCCCTGGCTATTGGCTGCTGTGGCTGAGAATTATGGGAGTTGTAGTCCAAAAACAGCTGGGGGGCCGAAGTTGAGCAGGCCTGTAACAAACCCAGACCCATAGTCTATTGGTTTAATCTCCTGTCAGACAAACTGCTGTCATTTTTGCACCATCTACATCTTTTTAGCAGGTTTCAAGGAAAGTTCTACTCACAGTGCATTACGGTATACAGATGTCAAGGTGCTGAAGGAATAATTATAGTTGCCACATAGAAATGTGTATCTTACAGCACTTCTGAAAATTGGGCTTTGTTGACATTGTAGTTTTCCCACTTGGCACCCTGTAATCAACTCGTTAACATTACATAGTCCTGTCTGGGTTGCATTTCAGTTAGCTTACCTGCATCCAGCCCTCCATCATGGCCAGAGATTGTGCAGGAACAAGGACTGTGGGTCAAGTACCAGATGAAGAAGAGTGACAGCATCATTGGTGTAATAACAGCATTGTTCTCCAGGTCCTGCCCTATGTCTTTATGTGCGTGCATGAGACAGATTGAACTCTAGAGAGAAAGCAGAACTTGGGACCCACTAGCCATGAATGATAGCCAAGCCAGGGCTTGGTAAACTTCTCTAGGACTGCCAAAATGGGTCTTCCTTATCAACTAGAAGGCTACCATATTTGGTGGAAGTGTTTCCCCCCCAATAAAGATAATGGAAAATATTGGGTCAATTCTGACCCCGAGTCTAATAGTGTTGGGGGACCCTATGGAATTTCTTTTTGTTTTTTATTACTATACAGTAATATATGGTATACTAGCTGAACCCGCACAGAGCATCTGTGCAGCAGTACACTCCCCCCACCTTCTGCGCCGGTCTTCTCGGCCCCCTTTCTTCTGGCCCAGTCTTCTCTGCTTTGCCACCGCCATTATTTATCTCCCTCCCGTGCCGCTCCCAAAGCAGGTGTACTTCCCTTCGGGCGGCTTGAGGGCGGCTGCCTAGTGTCTTGCTGCCTTTGATGCCATCCCCTCCCAAGGCAATGGGTCCAGTTTCCTCCTTTCTTTCTCCTTTCCCCCGACTCTGCCGATTTCCCTTCAATTCTGCTTCTTTCTCCTCTCTCCTGGGCCTGCCTCCCTGGCTGCTGTTCCCTCCCAAGGCAATGGTGGAACTCTTGCAGGACCTCACGAGAGTTCTAGCAGGCATCCAGACACATCCACACATCCCCACGCAGTTCCCTACGCAGTCAGTGGTAAGAGAAATATATCGAGAGATATAGTGTATGTGTCAGTACCCCTGCTAACTTGGCAAAGAGGCACCTTTTAACGTGGTGATCCTCTTTATTTAGCCGGGGGAGAGTAACTGGCCTGATCCCCTCCCTCTAGCACAGTACCTCCAGTGACTTTTGCTGGTGCTGTCTATGTTTCTTTTTACACTGTGAGCCCTTTAGGGACAGGGATCCATCTTATTTTTATTTATTATTTCTCTGTGTAAACTGCCCTGAGCCATTTTTGGAAGGGCAGTATAGAAATTGAATGAATGAATTACTATATGTATTTGGAGGCAATGGAGAGAGAAAGAGTGCTCTGAGAGAGGCCATGTCTCAGGCTCCAATTTTCCTTTTATGATCGTGTCTCAGTGGGAATTATTGCAAATTTCTTGACCTTCACAAAACAAAAGTGTCTTACAACCAGAAATGTAAACATTCACCTTTACTTTTAAAAAATGGCTTAAAAGAATTGACTAAAATAAAAACTAATTGGGTTAGAATAAGAAAGAGCAGCCTAACTTGTAAATGATTTGAATTAAAAATGGCTTCGCTTGATATCTTGTATGAATAGAAATAGAATATGAATCCAAACATTGCATTTTTAAAATAGCTGACACTTCTTTTCATTAGGGCTTTCTCTATAATTCTAATCTATATGTACTTAAGTTTTGATTTTAAAAGAAATTTCCTAGGGATGGGCCTGGACTGGTCTAAAGGCCTCTGGACCATTCTAAAGGCCTCTGGACTGGTCCGGACCTGGCCGGTTCGGTTTGGGTGGGAGGGTTCCTTTAAGGGTGGGGGAGGGTTTACTTACCCCTTCCGCCGCTTTCCCCCCTCCAGCGCGCGTATTCTATGTAGTAATTGGGGCGGCAGGATACCTCCCTGCCGCCCCTTCTCCCACTTGAGTGCAAAAGGCTGCACGGAGCCTTTTGCGTACGCCGTGTGCAAGTTTCACGTTTCCCCGACGTGTGCGCGCGTGTAGACACACACACACGCACGCACGTCGGGGAGACGTGAAACGCAACGTTCACTGGAGGTACTGTGCTGGGGGTAGATAGGGCCAGTTTATTTGCTTGTCTGACACTGGACTAGCAAGTTCAGGGCTCATTTCTCATATAAGAGAGAAAATACAATTGAGTAACACTGGTCAATGTGTTCTGGGTGTGTTAGTTTGCTTTGTTAGTGTCATGTTTTATTCTCTAGATGGCAGAATTGAGATAGGGTCTCAGATCATGGCCAAGGCTATTCTAACAGCATTTTCTTTTCCAGGGTTATATATGCTTATAAAGACTGAAGAAGTCTGGAACCACAGTCTGAAGTTCCAGTTTAATGTGAAAAACCACCATTGGCCACAATCCAGAATTCATATCTCATCTCAGTAACAAAAGCCCTATTTTGCTTTATAAATAGTCATGAAAAATTAAATTCCTTACTGGAAGCACTAATAAGGACTGCAGTGAGATGGTATTCTCTTCTATATTCTAATAATTCTGGCCATTTCCAGACCATTTAAAAACTAAAAATATGCAGTTTTACTCTATTGTTAGTGAGAACCTAGACCAACCCATTTCTGAAGCATTTCTGTTGTAGTGATACTGTATTTCCCCCCAATGTTCAAAACACAGCATGGAATTCTAGCCCTGTTAGCATCTCTGTGTTAATGATTTTTACACAGCCCAGCTATTTCATGTTCCAGCTCTTACTATGTGGCACAGTGTCATCACATGAATATTTCACAAACCCCACCAGCATGCATTACAGGAGCGTGATGGCATAATGTAGCCATAAACTGAATATTCCGCATTCTGTGGAAAGAGCATGTGCATACACTGAGTGTGTGCAGAAATTGTTCATGGCACTATAATATGTTGCCCAGCTCATAGGCCCTGCATAGTAGATGTATCTGTGGTTTTCCCCACTGCACATAACATTATGGGAACCAGGCCAAAAACAGCTTCCTGCAACATATACAAACATAAGAACAGACCTGCTGGATCGGGCCAAAGGCCCATCTAGTCCAGCATCCTGACTCACACAGAGGTCCATCTCGGCAGGGAGTGCATTCCAAAGCCTTGGAGCAGCAAGGGCAAAGGACTGTCCCTGAGTAGCACCAGACAAGCCGGTGGCAACTGCAGATGAACATTATGGAGAATATTATAAGTGCATGCAGTATACAGGTGTGTATTTTCATAAGTGTGATGCACCTCCTAGTGGAAGTCTTGGGAACTAAGTTAAGAAGCCTATACTGTATTTCCAGTTGCACAAAAACTAATTCCAACTGCTTCAAGAAAAAATGAATTATTTACTACAATCTCCAGATTGATTGACTGATTTTATATACCACCTGACTCCAATGGCTCTAGGTGGATTACAAAAATACACAATAGAAACAGAATAAAACCAACTATTAAGCAACAACTAAAATTTAAAACATTCAAAGATTACAGTAATCAAAAATATTTATTTTAAACAATTTATAGATAAAAATTATACATATATATAACTCATCACAGAGACCTTAAAGGCCAAGCTGAAGACATATCATCCTGGAGAGAATCTATCTGTAGTCGCTATGAGTCAACACCGACTTGCCGGCGCACCAATCAATCAATCAATCATAATTTCATACATATACTATGTATGAAAATAATTGTATCAATCACCTGGGTAATAGCAATCAGTCACAAAACAAAAAGAGGCACCATTTAGGGAGGGGACATACCCCATCCCTGTGGTTATTTCCACTTGGTTATTCAGAAGCATTACTATCCACCCCATAGCCTGCCCGAAAACCAGTTTGAAATGGGTCTAGATAATCGGTTTCCTCCCAAGACCACCTGGAGCTGAGAGGCCATCACCCTCTCAATTACCTTGCCCAGCCATGGGAGATTAGAAACAGGCCTATAATTGCTCAGCTCCAAGGGATCAAATGCAGGCTTCCTTAGAAGAGGTCTAATGATTGCCTCCTTGAGACAAGGAGGCATCCTGTCCTCCCTCAGAGAAGCATTTATGATTTCCACCAGGCTGTCTACAACAACCTCCCTGCTAGATCGAACAAGCCATGCTGGACAAGGGTCAAGAGAACAAGTGGTAGGCCTCACCGCTCCAAGCAGCTTGTCCACATCCTCAGGAGTCACAAACTGAAACCGATCCAGTCGAAACACATAAGGAGTTGTTGGGCATCTCCAGCTCAGACATCAAATTAACTGTGGAGTCTCCATCTAGGTCGGCCCAAATCCAAGAGATTGTATCTGTGAAAAACTCTTCAAACACATCACAGCGGGTAACTGATGACTCCAAATTCTGGTTCAAGGGAGGGGGAGCAGATATTAGTCCCCTCACAACCCTGAACAACTCCGCTGGATGTGAACTCATAGAGGCAATATGGGCAGAAAAGAACCACCTCTTTGCCGCACGTATTGCCTGAGCATAGATCTTTAGATGTGCTCTGTCGCAATCTGTCTGACTCGAGTCAAGTCTTTCTCCACTTACGCTCCAGGTGCCTACCTTGCCGTTTCAGCCCCCATAGATCTTCCATATACCAAGGGGCCAAATTTGAAGCAGGTCGGAGGGGACGCTTGGGAGCAATCGTGTCTACTGCCCTGGTGAGCAAGGTGTTCCAATTCTCAACCAGGGCATCAACAGGATCACTGGCAAAGCCAGCACTGAATTCCTCCAAGGCTTCTTGGAATCTTACTGGATCCAATAACCTCTTCGGGTGGACCATTCTAATAGGCCCCTCGCCCATTACACCTGCATGATCTGCTTTCTCAGCAACTGCCAAAAAAAGAAGCATTTTTTAAACAGCATTTAAAAATTGCCTTTTCAGCAAATGCACAACATGCATACACAATGATATATTACACAATCAAATATCAACCAAACATTGTCAAAATGCAATATAACAGAACAGATATCATCATCATCTATTATGGTCCATGACCTGAAAGGAACAGAAAAAAGTCAGACGCACACCCTTAAAAAAACAAAAACCAACCCAAACCACATTAATAGAAAACATCACCCAATAGCTTGTGCAAATTTATTGTGCTGATCTTGGTAGCTAATTGCATGTTTGTTTTTGCTGTTTCTTGGTAATCACGCTGCATATGGCAAACTGCTGTTTTGGTTCATTAAATATTTATTTCAATGTATATTTTGTAGTCTTTGGTTCGATTTTACAGCACAGTTAATTGTGTGTACTGCAAGAATACTGTGTCCCACAAGGGGACTGAACATGTCCCAGAGCTACATTACAGCTCCATTGTTTACATACATTTCTGCCATTTCCGTGATTTGCAGGAGGGCGGTGTCCCAAAGGAGTTATATGACCTCTGCCTGTATCTGACATTGTGAGTTAAAATGTTGCTGATCTGTTAGAGGAGAACCAAATGTTCATGAATGGGCTGGAAAACGACAGGGAAACTTTTAGTCAAAAACACTTCAGGCTTTAATGTCTCAAATGCTTCTAAATGAAACTGGTGTGAAATAATGCATTTCCTTTACTTATGTCACAAGTGTACCATTGAGATAATGATGCCTGCAGTTTTGCTGCTCAGTAAACAGATACACTACTATTCCTAAGCAAACTTTAAAAAACCTTAGTTCTGCAAGTTTTCAGTGCGGCAAAGCTTGAACATAGAAGATTCGCCTGTGGAGAGCATCCACCGGCTGCCACTTGTTATATCACAAACCACCTCTAAACCCTGGAGCGGTTCTGCAACTTTATTTTAAATGCTTTTGATTTTTTTCCCCTTTGGCAGATTAATATGCCCCTCTGGCAGATTAGAGTGTGTGCGTGCGTGCGTGCGTGCACGCAAGCACACGCCCTTCCTTTCTTCAGTGCACAAGAGATGGGACAAGATTGGTGAACAGTCCAACATTCAACCTCCAGTTAAGCTATGATGTCAGGGATCAACTGGGTTCATGACCCCTGCTAATTTGGCACAGAGGCACCTTTTAACATGGTGATTCTCTATTTAGCAGGGGGAGAGGAACTGGCCCTATCCACACACCCCACCCCCAGCACAGTACCTCCAGTGACTGCTGCTGGTGTCTATTATATGTTTCTTTTTAGCAGGGGTGTATCTAAGGTAGGGCAAGCAGGGGCACGTGCCCCAGGTGCCACTTGAAGGGGAGCACCATTTTTTTAAATTTAAAAATTTAAAAAATGGCCTCCGGAAACAAAATGGCTACTGTGCATGCTCAAATGGTGTCTGTGAGGCCCTAGGCCAGGGGTGGGGAACCTTGGCCCTCCAGTTGTTTTTGAACTACAACTCCCACCTGTGGCTGGGGAGGATGGGAGTTGTAGTTCAACAGCTGGAGGACCAAGGTTCTCCACCCATGCCAGGTCTTGCAGAGGCCATCTGAGCATGTGTGACAGCCATTTTGTTCTCAGTGGCCATTTTTCTAAAAAATGGCCATTGCACATGCTCAAATGGTTCCTGTGAGGCCCTAGAGGCCAGCGGGGGGATGGGGGACCTTTGCAGACCCCCACCCATGGCCTTTAGAAAGCCCCCCAAAGGGGCTACAAGTAACATTTTAAAAAATTAATATAAGTCACTGTACACATATTCAGTTTGGCACTATGTACAGAGAATCAGGGCTTGTGAATACTGAGCTGAAACTTATGAGCTGGGATTGTATTCATTTGCTCTTACTTTACTTCTTGTGATAAGTGAGTTAAATGTGAATTCTTAATAATATGGCTATTAATGGTGAGTTTGTCTTTGAATCCGTGTGAAATCCTTAGTATTAAGGCCCACTGGGAGTTTCTTGCTTTCTTTCTCTCATTTTAACTGTCTTTCTGAAATACTAGAATATACTCCAAGCAGTGACACAGTTTACTCTGCTTATCCTTTAATTATTTTCAGAGAAAAGCCAAATTCTCCATTTATTTTTAAAACCTATGTAGTGATGCTACAATGCATAGTAGAGAATTAGACAGGGACGTCTGTTTAATTTTCCAAGTACACCTCCACATAGTGTTTGGGTATTTAATGAGCCCCAGCATACTGAAATTTGTAGTTTTCCAGCATTTTTTGGTCTGGCTACATCCACTGCTAAATAGTTTTTGAAATATTAAAAGATTAACGAGCTTGTATTTTTGAGCTGATATTATGGTAAAGTTATCTGAAAGATGGGTGTCAGATGTTTGGGCAGGGGGTGCAATTTCAGTGCTTGCCTTATGCACTATTTTCCCTAGACATGCCTCTGCTTTTTAGACTGTGAGCCTTTTGGGGACAGGGATCCATCTTATTTATTATTTATTTATGTAAACCGCCCTGAGCCATTTTTGGAAGGGCAGTATAGAAATCAAATACATTAAATACTAAAACGAAGAACCTACTGTGACTTCTAGTCAAGTGGCACATTTGTCTTTAATTTTTTAACTGCCCTAAATCCCTAAATAATCACAGCATGTAAGAACACATAGCAACAGTACAGTGAGTAAAATTTAGCATGTTTCAGCTGCACATCTACTTGGGAATAAGCTCCACTAAATTCAGTACAATTTACTTCTGCACTAACATACGAAGGATCAAGCTATAGAACGCATACAAAATATATATTAGAAATAATCTGTCATTTGAAACAGGGACATCCCTAGCCACCAAGGGCCAAATAAGAAGTCACTTTACACATGTCATTTGGCCCTCCATGGAAATTGTTAAATAACTATGGAGTCCCTGATCCAAAGCAAAAGCACAGCATTGAGGGATTCAATCCATTGCCTCCACTGACCTGGATTGGGGCCCTTGTGTAGCTGTCATTCACCCTAAGAAGGAAGCTGCCATTAACATTTGAGGCAAATAGCATTCTGGAAGGCCCCAATTCAATTCAGGACAGAACTAAAGGCAAAGGGTCGCCTCCCACATGCCACAGTTCCAATCTGGAACAGCACTTCCCAGTGTTCCTATATAACAATAACAGCAGCAAAGGGCAAACTTATGTTTTTAAAGGTATAGTTTGGCCCTAAATGCCTGTTTAATTTTTTTTTTAAATCCAAGTTTCTTCTGAAAGTAATTCATTTTGGCTTCTGTGGTGCCAGGTCTGGAATTGCACTTGTGTAAGTGACATGGCAGAATAATCTAGAAAAATGCTAGAACCTTCCTAAGTGGTGCTGTGACCTCTTACTTGGAGGAGTCGCTGTTTTTCACACTTTCGGAATGTGAGGAAGCTCCAGATTAGTCCTTTCATGCTCTGTTTATCTGTGACTGCTGTGGAAAACAGCCACAGGGAATAACCTATTGGTAGAATGCTTCGTGAAAAGGATCCTTTCTTTCCTCCTCTAGACTACATAATTAGATATTGATATATGTTTATCAAATTGAGCTAGGCTTTTATTTGTTTATTACCTCAAACTGACATGACGAAGAAATCAGGGTCGAACAAATGTAGGCATGTGAAGTTTCCCCCACTGATTACCACAGTCTACCACATTACCACATGCTGCTTTTGTCTAGAATAAGGTCACAATGCCAGGACTTCAGCAGCAAGACTGGAAAGTACCAGCACAGTGGCCTGTGGGCACAGATGTGGGAGAAAGCATAAACAGTAGTATGTTACTAGCAGGGATGTGATGATCCAAATTCTTCCAGCGAGACCAGCACCCTTCAGCTCTAAGGGGTCCTTCAGATTAAGTAACAACACTCAACAAAAAATAAACAATGCAATAATTAGAATAAAAGTACAATAATTACAATATAAACAAACAAGTATGGCATGAGCTAGTAAACTAGTAAAGAACTAGTAAAACAAGAACAGCCCTGCAGGATGAGGCACAAGGCCCATCCAGTCCAGCATCCTGTTTCACACAGTGGCCCATCAGATACCTCTGGGGAGCCCACAGGCAAGAGGTGAGGGCATGCCCTCTCTCCTGTTGTTACTCCCCTGCAACTGGTATTGAGAGCCATCATCCTCTGAGGCTGGAGATGGCTCACAGCCACCAGACTAATAGCCATTTATAGACCTGACCTGTCCACAGAAGCAGCAAAAGCATGCCAGCCAGCAGAAGAATATAGTGTCAATTTGTTCTGAAAGACTGATTGAAAAAACAGGTCACAATGGTGTCTAAAGGTTCATTGTATAAGGGCTTGGTGGGCTTCCCTAGGGAGGGCATTCCAAACAGCTGATACCGCAATTGCAACAGTCCAGCTCTGGATAGATATTTGTGGATTGGGGTGGGTAAACTTCCACATTATGAGGGGGCCTCAATTAAATTTTTTTTTTAAAGACTACATTTCAAGTTCTGTATTTTCATTAAAAGGTATTTCTAATGCAAATAAGCTTATTGCAAGATAAATGTACTCTTTTAAAAATAGTTTTCATTGCATTTTTGCCAAGTAAAAACAAGTTCTAGTAAGAACTAATCTTCCTACCACTATAATCTTAATTGATAATTACCATCTTCACAAATTAGCCAACCATACATTCACACATCCACCATCTTTAATTGTGGTGGATGACATCATTACAAACTATGTGTCCCTACAAGTGTTGCAAATTTGGTTCAAATTGGTTAGACCAGGGATTCTCAGCGTTGGGTCCCCGGATGTTATTGGACTTCAACTCCCATAATCCCCAGCCAAAGGGGGCTGGGGATTATGGGAGTTGAAGACCAATAACATCTGGGGACCCAATGTTGAGAATCTGGGGGTTAGACAGTGCACAAGTTAGCCTTCTTGTACCTCAAATGTTCATGTGTCTGCCATCTTGAACTGGGGTGGATTACATCATCACAAACTATGCACTGAGGTGTCCCTTTGTGTCACTCACTACAATGACACCTACTGTAATTTGCTTCAAATCGGTTAGGCGGTCCACAAGTTAGCCCACTTGTGCCTCAAATTTTCACACCTCCGCCATCTTGAATCGGGCTGGATGACATCATTACAAACTATGGTCTTGAGCCATCCCTATGTGTCCCTACAGCTGCAGCAAATTTGGCTCAAAATTGGTTTGGCAGTTCATAAGTCAGCCCAGTTATGCCTCAAACATATAAGTCTTCCTGCTTGAATGGGGTAGATGACATCACTAACTCTGTCATTGAGGTGTCCCTATGTGTTCCTTCAACTGTACCAAATGTGGTTCAAATCAGCTAGGTGGTTAGCCCACTTGCGCCTCAAACATTCATGCACCTGCCATTGTGTGTGTGTGCGTGTGCACACAAACACACACAATATATAACAGGTTACCTCATAAGCTTACTTCCTTTAAGGAATGTAGGATTTTTAAAAAAGCTTTATTTCTATTCCCATTGCCCTTTTTGTTAAAATAATATTATTTCTGCAATGCAATGTTACCTTTTAAGCTTGACATAGATTAGGGCCTCATCATGTCATAGTCCATCCCTGTCCCCAGCCCATCCCCATGCCTGGGGATAATGGGAGTTGTTCAACAGCATCTGGAGGGCCATGTTTGCCCACCCCAGCTGTGGATGGATATCTGGTTAAAATATCTGTGCTGTAAATTAGCAGGGCACTCAGAGCAGGGTCTCAAATGCTGAATTAAGTGCATGAGGAAGCATATATGAGAGCAGACAGACCATAAGTTATTCAGGTCCCAAGCCATGTAAGCATTTAAAGGTCAAAACCAGCATCTTGAATTTTGCTCAGAACAAACAGGTAACCAATGCAGATAATACACGATCAGAATAATATGCTCTGATCCACACCGTCCACCGGCATACCTGCCAGCAGCGCTGCCCAGAAGCCATATGTCCATCAGAACCCACAGGATCTGGTCGTGGGAGGAAACACGCCCATCAAACTCCATCCAGGCTACCATTGCCAAGCTGAGCATCAGACCAGCCTTGGGAGGCGCAGAGCCCTCTGCAAACAGTTCCAGCTAACAGTCTGGTGGCAACATCTTGCACCAGCTGAAGTTTTTAGTGCTTTTCAAGGGCAGCATATTCAGCTCTCTACCTATCTGCATAAGCTTCTCTTTTGCTTCAGTGGTGGTGACTGGATCAGCAGAAGTGAGATCATGCAAATATGGCTCAGATCCTTCCATTTAAATTAATGGGGTAGGCCATGTGTATCAATCAGAACTCTTGCAGCAAACTTATACTCGTACCTCAGTCCTAAAGTCATTTACTTGGAAGCAAGTTCTACTGATTTTGGTGGAATTTAACTTTTTTATTTCTATGGAATTTTACTTCTTGGTTGTGTACTTATTAAAGCCCCAGACATAATGAACGGTATTCATTTTGCTTATTTGGCTCATCAGCCTAAAACTTATGGTCACTTCACTTACAAACACACTAATCATGTATACCTTTATGATACAGGTATACTTGTCAGGGAGTCATGATTGGCTGTAGCTCCCTATTGAGTGGTGTACTTGATGGCAAACCTGGGTTTTCTGCCTGTGTGATGCGAGATCTGGTGGCCCTAAGCACTCAGTATCCATATACAATGAGCTTTAAAGAGGAAAATAGTGTGCTGGGGTCACTGAAAACATGAGTACCCATTCAGAATTATAGCCTGTGACCTAACTGCAGAAACATACCATTGTACTACTGCCTCTCTTTGCTCAATGGTGTACCAGAGTCAGCATTTTGTAAAAACGCTCATTTTCAAAGCAAGCTTTTACTGATAAGGTAGAAGCCTCTCTGATGCCAATGGTTAGTTATTTGCTTGAATTCTGATCTGGAAACTAGTAATTATTATTGAATGCTGTACTAGCATGCAACTATTAAAAGCAACTCTAGATGACAATTATAGACCAAGGTTATCTAATTAGAAGTGCAAATAACAGGCTTACCTAACAAGCAGATGCTGTTTGCAGTCAACAATCAAGCAGAAGCTATTTCACAGCCAGTTAAAGTATTTTGGAACATAGTTGTGCCCCTTCTTTTCTGAATGAAGATAGTAGACCGTTATTTTCTGAACTGGGACAATGGAAATGATTCCTAGCAATTATACAAAATGATTTCCAGGGGTCCTACAAATGTTTTATTCGTGCCTTCAGATGAAACACGTTTGCCAATTATGTTGAAGAACTGGCATCTCATTTCACAGCTCATTTAAAGTAGCAGCTAATTTGAAATATGGTCTCTAGAGATTAAAGCTCCTTTTGTTGGGAAATCTGTTGTACATTGGCCTCGATTTTAGATTATAATTTGTAATGGATTTTTCTGTAATGAATTTTCTATCTTATGGCTCAGGAGAGCAATTTTGCTATAGTCCTCTAGTTCCTGGAAGCAAGGATAACAAGATACCACAGATGGGCAGGTGCTACACAGATCTATGTCAATTCACATAATTCTCTACTAATGGCTCACAAAGCATCATATATCATGAAATAATTCTTTCTATCTAATAATGTATGGGGTTTATTCTAGGGTACAGGACTTATAAAGGGATTCTACCTTGAATCTCGAATGAATGAAAACTGTTGGACAGTCTCAGAACAATGCAACTTACTCTAACCGAACCTTATGTTTTACAATGTCTGTATGACTAAGTTGTGCCTTTCTATCTGAAGCAGAAGAAATAGCAGCAGTGTGACTTGAGTAGTAGTGCAAAGGTAACAATGACCTTTGGGAAACACTTGGGTGGTCTGTAGCAGTGCTGCAATGTTTTGGGTTTCATTTTTTATATGTTTTGTGTGTTAAAATTAAAAGCTTAAAAATAGAAGATGCCTACAAAGGACTCTTCTATGTCACAAAGAAAGGGAAGGAAATGAGGTTGGAGAGAATAACCCTTGGAGCAGGGGCATAGCAAGGTTGGAGTGGGCCCAGAGACAAGATTTTAAAATGGGCTCCCCCTCACTGAAGCTCAGCTCATGAAGTAAAGAAATCTCAAGTGAGGATGAATAGTGGTAACAAAAAGCATAGTAAAATTTTAATGTATATATAACCTATGTGCCACAATAGAATGTCATCCTAAATTATTTTTTAAAAGGTTTTGTAAATTGTGGATGATGCAAGTCATTTAATGGTACTAGAGAAAGACATGCTGTTCTGGTAGCTCCAGGTCTTAACACTCCCATCAATTTCGGAGGATGAATATAACTGAAGGAAGCCCGGGCGGGCGCGTGGCTGGGGGAGTCAGTCATGAGACTTGCTTCTGGGCCCCCCCCAAGGCAGTGGGCCCCCAGACAACTGTCTCCCCATGCCCTATTATAGTTACGCCCCTGCCTTGGAGGCTTCCTGTAGGATTGATGGCACCCCCTGTGTTTCAGTCGACCTGCGTTTATTCCTCAGAAGTGCCTATCTCTGTGCTTGTTATGAAGTATAAATTTTAACCATAGCAAATATTGTTACAAGACATCACTTCTTTGCCATTTATGTAAATGTAAAATACACAGATGTGATATCTAACATGTCTAAGAGCAGATCTGTGAATCTTTCTCAAGATTACTATGAATCTTGCTCCTTGTCTCCACCACTGAAATTTGGAGTCTTCTGCTATTGCTGGGCTTCGTTTGCTGCTGTTCTTGAGGTCTTAAAAATCTTTCTGTTTGGGGCTTGTCTATATATTAAACTGGGGGGGGGGGATCTGCATTCAAGGTGTTCAGTCTTTCCTTAGTCAGCTTTGGTGACTGAGGTACAAACTAGATGAGAGAAGTTAAGACAGCTTGCTTCCTCCCACCCTGTTTTCATGTGTTCACAGTGGGAACCAAAGGCTTGTCACAGGAGCATACCCAGCAGTGAAACTTGGGATCTGATACCTGAGAGGGGGAGAAGAACCCCTAACAGGGGTTAACAGGGTCTGAGAACCATGGAGCATGACCAGTGGGAATTTTACCTGGGAAGAGGATTGCCAGGTCCAGATGGTGGGAAAAGCTGATATCCATCACCAAACAAGTGGAAATAGAGGATGCTTTTCACACCAGAAAAGTGTCCACTTTGCATAAAATTTGCATATATGTAGTGGTATTATAGATGCATATTTTGATGAAAATTGGATAATTTGAGAATAAATACCACTGTGAAGCTGATGACCAGGTGAGCTGTATGTCTGCTCATTCTGCTGTCTAGATGCAGAGTTCTCAAGGCCCTTGTTTCTTAGCTGTGAGTTCCTCTCCTGGCTAGGTTTACCACACACCCAGTTCTCTGTCCTCCTCCCCACTGGTCACCCAGCTTGTTCTCCAGGCCAGGCCAGGCCAGGCCAGCACGTTAACCGCTTGGCTCGAGGCAGGGCAGACAACTAGCTACTGAGCTAGCATCTGCATGCTGACACAGTGCTGCATGCATGGTTTCCCACTCGCCTGCTGTTCTCTACGACTACAAACATTTATATACCACTTTTAAACAGAAGGTTTCACAATGGTATTCAAAGAAAAATAAAGAATAAGATGCTCACCTGTCACCAAAGGGCTCACAATCTAAAAAGAAACACAAGGTAACACCAGCATCAGCCACTGAAGGAATGCTGTGCTGGGGTTGGATAGGATCATTTGCTCTCCGCATGATAAATAGAAGAGATTCACCACTTTACAAATTGCATTTTTACCCTGTTAGCGGGGATAACTGATTAAAGTTAGTTAGCTAACTTCTCACTGCCACCACCACATGAATGAAAGAAGCTTCACCTTCTGGGCCCACCTATCCAAGCTCGTGCATCACATGGCTCTCCAACCATGTCATTGAACCTCCCTTCTGCCTTCCCCATTGGATCAGTGTTCCCTCTAACAGGGATTTCCAGCTGTTGTTGACTACAACTCCCAGAATTCCCAACTGCAATGGCTTTTGCTTGGGTATTACGGGAGTTTTAGTCAATAACATCTGGAAATCCCTGTTAGAGGGAACACTGCATTGGATGGATGGTCAGTAGAATACTGGCCGGGGAAGGAGACAAAGGAAGATAAGCTGTTAGTGATAGCAAGGTGTTCTGACTGAACAAAATGTTCCAGCTGCTCTCCAGAATTTTGTATTTGTAACAAATACAAAAAAAGTCATTTGGTCCCCCAAATAGTTGCATGTCCTCTCTAAAGGCTGGGAATGAGAGGCTCCCACACTGCTGAGTCAGTCTTGTCATAGAGGAAACCCAAGTTGCCTTGGACAAATAAAATGTTCATGCTTCAAGCACATGTAAGGCCACAAGAGGCCCTTGCCTTCTGAGAAACTTCAAAACCCATTCACCTGAAATAACTCTCTGTGGGTATTGCTGATCGTGAACCATAATACCCTGTTGTTCTGACCATCAATTGCCACCAATTCAATTCCAACCCCCCGTTACCTGGGCAGGAGATTGGATTTCCAAGTTTTCCTTGCTTTTGGTTTGCACCTGTCCACAACCCTATCAAAAACCCACAGCAATCCTCTTCTGGTGGCACTCAGAACTCTGGCCAGGAATGGTTGCCGTCACACTGCTTGTGGAACACAATTCTCCAAGATAGCTGGATTTGCAGGAGTTCAGTGGCACACACTGCTGCCTACTGCCTCACAGTTCACCCCACCAAGGACCAGCTTGGCGCTTAAACACTCCCCTTTGAGGAGAAGTCACTAGGCTGCTGAATCTTCTGTTGGAACTCTGGATCACAGGATCCAGAATTGTGAGAATCATTAACTTTGCACACACCATTAGTGGGACACTCGCATGCCTTGACACTCTCTCAGCAGCAGGCTTCCACCAAATTTATGTTCTGACCGGCTGAGAATTCCAGGACTTCCTGAGCAGAAAACACAGAGAGAACCCTTTTGAGGTTGAGTCCTTCTAGCAAGCTTGCCACAGCCTAAACAGCCATATCTGACTGTCTGGGCATCTCAGCACTCCTCCAGATTGCTGTGAGCTTGTGTAAAGCTGCTCTCTTCGGTGCTGTGGCTGCTGCCCACCACCTATCCTTGCTATCCACGGATTGACTGATTGATCAGTCCACTGATTGACTTGATTGCCGTCAAGTCGGTGTTAGCGACTCTTAACAACCACATAGATAGATTTTTTCCAGGGTGATTTGTCTTCAACTTGGCCTTTAAGGTCTCTCAGTGGTGTATTCATTGCTGTCGTAATCGAGTCCATCCACCTTGCTGCTGGTCATCCTCTTCTTCTCTTTCCTTCAACTTTTCCCAGCATTATGGACTTCTCAAGGGAACTGGGGGTTTGCATAATGTGTCCAAAGTTTGATAGTTTGAGCCTGGTCATTTGTGCCTCGAGTGAAAATTCTGGATTGATTTATTCTATTATCCATTTGTTTGTTTTCCTGGCTGCCCATGGCATCCTCAAAAGTCTTCTCCAGAACCAAAGTTATAAGCATCAATACTTTTTCTGTCTTGTTTCTTCAAAGTCCAGCTTTTGCATCTATAGAATGTCACGGGGAAAACCTCCCAGTGGAGGGCTTCCCAGCCCTCCTCTGGGAAGACCTAAAGAGAGAGCTTTACTCCTGTCTCCGTGGGTGGGAAGTACTCCTTGGATCACACATGAGATCTGCAGACTCAGGAAAAGTATACAGCATTGTCTCTTCTCTTCAAATTTTATTCTCTTTACTCTTCCCTCTCCCCCACTGTCCCCCCATTTATCTGTTGGAAATTGCAATGGTGGCAGGATTATTCCCAGCCAGAAGGTAAAGGGCTAATTTCACCTCCAGAGGTGAAGGAATGTGTGTGTATCATATGTAAATGGATTCTTGGCATACCTGCTTTTGTGTCACCTAGGCACAGAGACCCAGACCCAGACAAAGACTCACAGACTCAGACTTCTCTCTCCATCCAAAACAGGAATGTAACTCAGCTATGGCTTTTCTTATTGAAGTAAAATCTCTTATAGTTATGAACTGTGATTCTGAGTGGATTCTTCAGAAGCCAACTCTGCTAATATCCCCCTCCATGCCCATGAAACTGCTCCCCCTCCCTTTTGGTTTGATTGTATTTGAGTTCTTTGCATCTTGCCCAAATCATAGGTTTGTATTCTTGGCACTAGTTGCCAAATACCGCCATTCTGCAGCATGCTCCTGGTATTTCAATCACTTCATTTCTGTTTTCACAAGCCCAGTCTCTGAGTCCACCGCTCCTCTAGGGCAGTGTTTCTCAACCACCGGTCCCTGGACCGCTGCCGGTCCCCGAAGGCTTGAGTGCCGGTCCCTGACTGGGAGTCAACCCCCCCCCAAACTGAAATCAAGGCACTCACTTCCTCAATTTTGCACATGGCACGGAAGAGGAAGAGTATCACGGAGGCATGGGACCCTTCTTGTGCCTTGCCTCCATGTGCTGCTGAGATCTTCCTACAGCTATCTTATTCCCTATCTTTACAGCTTCAAACTGTATGCGGTGCGGGGGCATGGAGGAAAAAGTATGGCAGTGGGCACCACTTGAAGGGCTGCTGGTTCTTGCATGCTCATTATTTGCAGCCAAAGGTTGGTTGATTGAAACCCAGCTGCCTGTTGTGGTTGAGGCGCCTTGAGAGGGAACGCTGTTTCCCTCTTGCATCAGTGGGGCTTGCTTGTATGTTGTTTTCATTGGCCCCATGTAGCTTTTGAATTTTTCTAATGGCCCAACATACCCTCTCCACTGAGTAATCAGAAGCACCTCCACCCCCACCCCGCACATACTGAAGACAAACTGGAGACAAATTTGTTCACCCAGGCTTTTAGATTCAGGGGTTCTCAACCTTGGGTACCCAGACATTGGTGGACTTCTACTCCCATAATCCCCAGCCATAATGGCCAAATGCCATTGTTGTTGGGGGTTATGGGAGTTTAACTGAGAGACCCAAGGTTAAGAACCCCTAATATTCCATGTTTGCAAAAGATTCCAAATTTAATTATTTTAATGCTTATATTATTTTCATTCTAAACTGCCCAGAGATGCATGTTTGGGGCAGTATAGAAGTCTGATAGAGAGATAGATAGACAGACTTGAAACCCCTTTACTAACTGCTGGTCCGGGAAACTGCGCATGAAGAATGTAGCGGTCCTTGAAACTCTGCACGAAGAATTTAGCGGTCCTTGACTCCAAAAAGTTTGAGAAACACTGCTCTAGGGGTACTCTAATGTTGGTATTGTGCCTAGACTGCAATCTTTTGTTATTGCACACTTGCAGATTTGGTTTCAGAGCTAATTCCTGCCAAAAATTTCCCCTGAAGCAATAATTTGCTCTTGTAGGTGCCATTGCAACAAATGCAAAGAGTTAAAGCCCCTCTACTTGCCCTGTTTCGATCTGCATCAGGCCTTCCATGACTGCTATGTTAAATGGGGTGGGGGGGAATGCAGGAAACAATTATGTGTCTAACATCCCACCTAATTTGATCCACAGTCCTTCTGTAAATGGAGGATTAGAAGGGAATGTGTGGCATTTTTTTCATTTGACTGCTATATAATTCCCCCTAGATAAGTTTTTTTTTAATAGTTTGAGAACATTCTGTGAAATTATATTTGCATGTATATTGCTTCATCTGCTGCAATTCACTGGTGCTGTCATCCTTCTTGTGTTTTAATCTCAGGAGGAGGCCACTGGACAACATCCCATAATATTGTTAAAGGAACTGAACAATCAGTTAACCATGTACAGGGTGTCAAACACTTTAAAAGGTACATATTTTCAACATTATTTTATCACTTCCAGTCTTTTGAAGGTTGTTTGGCCTGAAGATAATAATAGATGTAATAGATGTAATAGATTTAATAGATAAGATTTAATAATAGCTAATAAGGTGTTTAATTTTTTGTGGTAATGTATGTGGGTTAGCTACCTTATTACTCATCTCTGTTAGATGGAGCAACTCCTTATCCACAACTCTAACCATCCTTGATTATGTGATCTTAGCCTTTATGCAAATATTTCAATTATATTTGACTTCTGTTCTAAAACCTATTCTCCATTGGAGATATCTGATACTGTAGGGTAGCCATCAACTGAAATGTCTGCCAGGCAAATTTGACCAACAGAGTCACTGAAAGTAAACCTCAAGTATTTAAAAAAATTGGCCACTAAATATGGCTGGTTGCTACAGCCTCTGCACAAGTCATGTAACTCCTGTGATCCTAAGGCTCAGACTGCTGAGCAGTTGGTTAGTTGACAGCTATTTAGGACTAGAGAAATAAAACCTAGTTTGAATTGGAATGAACTGGTAGGCTCAACGTCAAACTGGAAACACCTCCCATTCTAAATGTGCTTGTCCGTCATGCCTGACCAATTTGTGAGTGTTTTGTTGCCCACATGCTTTTGTTGAGGCTCCAAGCACAAGCCATACAGCCTCAAACTGGAAACTACTCCAGACACTACTTGCTGACAAAACACAAAAACAACAAAATGAGGAATACATAAAAATATAAGGCGCCCATAAAAAGAACCTAGCAGGGACTGTCTCCCTCTTTTTAAAAATATGCTTTAAGACTGGACTCATCTGAGTGAGTTTTTCTGGCGGCATGCTCTTGTACCACAACAATTTATTGGCACTAAAAAGTGTTTTCCAGTTTGGTCTGAGTTGGCAGTCTTCATAACCTACATTATTTATGGTGTTTTTTTAATTCAACAAAAGCAAATATGTTCCTCACACAGAGCTGGCCAGCAGAGTATCCAAGAAGAGGAGAATAATGGAAGCTCTAAGCCAGGATGTATTGAAGAGCTAGACCTGTTACAGCAAAATGTGGGATCCAGAAGGCCCCTTCCATGGAGAAGTTCCCATGCATAAGCAGGGGCACTGTTTTGGTTACTGGTATTTTGCAGTTTATGTGTAGGAATATCTCATTTCCCCTGTGTTCCAAGGCCAATATCTTCACATTGAGAAAATTAAAATCATCCTCTAGTTAGCACTACTACTGCTCAAGGGATTGCTGTGTGCAGATGGTACTGGATCTGTCAGGAATGTAACAGGATGGCAAAAGTTGCAATATATTCACTGCAGCAGCCTCTGAGCCACTTTTATCTGCGTAGTACAAATGCAACAAATACAAATATGATGAGCAGTACCATGATTGTCATTGGGTTTTCATTATTTTTATCATCCCTATAACCCATTTAGTATGTAAAATTCTTGCCAATACTTTCTACATTACTCCTCATAACACCTATGTGAGCTGGTTCATTAAATTTCACATTTGGTGGGTGGGAAGACGAGGCTGAATATAGTGATTTACCCAATGCCACAATGAATCTAGGTCCAACTCTCCCCACACTGGATTTCCAAAGTATATGGAACAAGACTGGTGGTAGCAGTTTAATTCTGAATTTCTTCCCTTGGTTTCTTTGGTGTAATTACACACATGTTGTACACATTTCTTCTTTCAAAAATGTGGGTGTATCTATGTACGTCTTTGTCGTCGTCCCCCCCCGTAGATACAACTTTTCCAGTGGTAGTTAGAGTATAAAAGTAGTTAGTTTCCGAGGTAGTTAGAGTATAAAAGTACACGAGTCAGACTAAAATTTCCAGAAGAGTAGCTAGCAGTCTGTTGCAGCAAAAGCAACAAAAGGTTATATCCAAAGAAAGGGAATTCTAACCAAGGACAGTCGACACCGACTCGATGGCACGCCTTTACCTTTACCTCTGAAATCAAACAAGCAACTAACTGAAGTTAATTTATTTAAGCGATGTGTAGTCAGAATTCCATTTATTGGGATACAACTCATAGTGTCCTATGGCACCTTAAAGTCTAACAAATTTATTAGAGCAGAAGATTTTCTTAACTAGAGCCCACTTGAAGTAGGTGCACAAAAGCTTATGCTATAATGACTTTGTTTGTCTCCTTGATGCCAAAGGACTCTGCTGTTCACAATTGTAGATGAATAGCTCTAAGGTAGTAAGATATTTTTTTCCTCATTATCCTTTTATCTTGTTACCTCTGCTGGCTTTTTATTGTCCTTCCCTTCACTTTTGCATTTTCCTCAAAACTTTCTTACTATTATTTTGGCATCTTGTCCCATTTCCTTCTCTTCAGCCAAGGTGACATTCCACCATGTTTTGAAATAATATAATAGCAACACTATTCTGGCATAAACCCAAGTCTTAATTCCTGATTCAGTTATTCTAATTCTCCCTCAATCTACACAGAATCCTATTAAGACCAGAAAGAGCAGGGGTTATTCACCAACTCTTCCTGGATGGGCTTTATGAAAAAGGAAAGGCTGCTGGGTGAGAGAGATTATGTCGTCCCACTTGGTTTTTCCTCAGCATTCCTGGGCAGCTTTCCAACAAGTCATCATGTTTACAGAAGTAAGCACTTTGTACAGCATTTATTCTAAAGCAGTTTGCCAGCAATATATAAAGTACATAGATAATATGTATATGGAATGTGGAGGAAAGAGGCTCTGATATGCTCCTATCACATAAATCCAAGTTCTTACAGGATAAAGAGCTAAATGATGGTAGGCAGAAATATACTGAATGCTCATACTAGCATGGGGGTGGGGGTAGGGAAAGTCCTTGTTGACAACTGATTGATTATAGGTCTTTTGTACTTCATATTACTAATTATTACTAAGTTTTGTGTTTGTTCTAGGCAGAAAAAGTAGATTCATGGTTTTGCTTGACCTATGCACTCTAATCCTGTTCCTAAACATATGTACATCCCAATCTGATGAATATTTACTCAGATGTAAGTCCCACTTAGGTAAATCACTCCAGAAGAAGCATGCATAGAATTGCATCTTTACTCATAAGAGAGCTAGTTGACACATGTGTATATTAATAATTTCTAATTTTTTAAATCATCCCCTGTCTTTAACAACTGTTTGGCCTGCAGGAGTTAGTCATGATAGTACATATCCCCATATGCCATGAAAAACATAATCTGCTAATTCCTGTGGACTAGATTGCTATTAAGGCCACAGGAGCAGGTAATTAGTTTTTTTCTGGCCACCTGGAAACCTAAATTGCCCCTTTTTACAACAATCTTACAAAAGAAATAAAAACAGGTGAAGATTTTACTGAATAGATGAAGATGTTGCATTTTAAAACAATAAAGAAAAGATCAAAAATACAACAGCGTAAAAAAGGTAGATTAAAAAGCATCATAAAATCAGTTTTACCAAGGATTAAAATTAAAAGGCCTAGAAGGAAAAAAAACCCTAGCTGAACCCGCACAGAGCATCTGTGCATTCTTTGGGGTTCCCCCCTCCCCGTGCCTTCTGCCCCACTCTCTCCAGCCCTCCCTCCCACCTTCTGCTGCCTCCATTTCCGCTGCCGCTGCCACTGCCACCTCCCCCACCACTGCCACCTCCAGGCTGCTCTCTTTTGTCCCCAGGCCCTCCTTTCCCCTCTGCCTTTCCTCCTTTCTTCCTCCAATTTCTGCCTGCCTCTCTCGCTGTCTCTCCCTCCCAAGGCAATGGTTCTAGGCATCCAGACGCATCTGGATGCAGTTCCATACACGGTCAGCTGTAAGAGAATTAAATAAATAGATATTTTGTCTGGCACCAAAAAATACAACAAAGCAGATGCCAGCCAGTCACAATATTCCCTGCGGAGAGAATGTAATTTGTGGGGTACCAGAACCAAGAAGGCCATTTCCCCAGTTGCCACCCACTGAACGTCAGATGGCAGAATGACCTTTAACATTTACCTCAGTGTTAGGGCATACTCAAGTGGAAACAAAAACATCACCTAATGCCATGCTAGGAAAAGCACTACCTGCTTAATTTCTTTGTATCATCATGCTGCTGTTATTATCCAGCTTATTCAATGATTACAACATCAAGGGTAATTTACCTGTGTGAATGAGCTATCACACATACAAATCATCCTGCATGATAGCAATGATAGCAGCACGACTAGAAGAAATTAAGCAGGTAAAGCTTTTATCTAGTCATACCACAGTCAGAACTTGCATCTCACCCACTGTCACCTCAGACACAACACTTTTCTGTAGAGGTGGTTGGTTCAGACATTCAGCTGCCTGTCATCAAGTATATTGTACTTGTATAGTGAGAAATCAAATTATAAAGTTTACGTGCCTATGTGAACCTTTAATAATTCATATGAGTTTTTCACTTTTTATGCAACAGAGCTTCTCTGCCTTTGTTTAACAGAGGGAGAGTAACTGGCCCTGCCCACCCCCAGCACAGTACCTCCAGTGACTGTTGCCGGTGTCTATCTTATGTTTGTTTGTTTTTTAAGATTGTGAGCTCTTTGGGGACAGGGAGCCATCTCATTTATTTATTTATTATTTCTCTGTGTAAACCACATTGGAAACTGTTACCCGTGAATCTAAGCATTTCATATTGATCTATATGTATTGATCCTAGGGTATATAGTTAATGGAGAACTGAGCTCTTGCTACACCATTTTGATGGTAGCTGAAGAGAGTAAGAGTCCCCTCCATCTTGTATTCCTGAATGTATGTCAGTGGGAAAGAATCTGCTTAGTATGCTTTGGTTCTCATACTCTGTGCCTTGCAGACCTTGTAACTTGCAACATAGTATGTATTCTCTATGCCTTGCTTTGTTCTAGCCTACTAGTCAGTAGGGATGTGCATCCCTCCGAACCAGTCTGGATGGGCATGGGGGGGGGGTTGTAGCTTTAAGGGCGTGACGTGTACGGAGCGCGCGCGGTGGTGGCGAATGCACACGCGCGCCAGAACGGGCGCATGCATGTAGCGTACTTGAGCTCTGGAGGGCTAACGATGGGGCCAGGGGTGGCAGGGAGGAACGCTGCCGCCCCAGAAACTTTTACAAAAACTTCAGCGCCGGAGGGGGAAGAGCGGCGGGGGGGGGGTAAGTACTACCCCCCCGCCCTTAAAGCTACAACCCCCCTCTGTGCTGAGCCGCCGGACCGGCTTGGAACCGGACCATGCCTCCTCGGAACCGGACCGGCTCGGAACCGGACCATGCCTCCAGCATGGCCTCCGAACCGGTCCGGGCACACTCCTACTAGTCAGGAGAGGTGATGATGCTGGTATCTGAACTGCCTCCTCGAAAGCTGCATAAGCACTCCTTTAACAATGGTAGTATTGTAAGCCTGTTGGCCTAATATGGAGTTGTACTGCTGGACTACCTGGCTGGCTTGTTGTGAAATGATGATGTATTCAGATGTATCAATTGTTGTATAAAAGCTTTGGATGGACACCATCTTGGTTCCGTCTTGTCTTTGGGAGCTATCCCCTAGATGGCCACTTTGTTAACTCTGCAGAATTCAATAAAGCTTCTTTGAATTATAAAGTTTTCTCCTCCTTGGTATGTACAAAATTGGCTATCGTCTACCAAGTAGATAGTAACCCGTTGGTTAACAAAACTTTTGTTGATAAGCAGTGTATAGATATTTTTTGTTTGTTTGTTTCAGGATGGGCTAAAATTCAGCAAGTGAAAGTTTCTAAAACCACTGCCTCTCCATGCTGGGACTTGCTGAATTTCTGACAATGGTGTCCCTGTTGAAAGTAAAGGAAGCTTGTCAGAAGAAGTGGCAGCAACTTTAGTACTGAAAGATCAACCCTCCCTGCACATTCTTCAAAGAGAGATATTCTGGGTGGGTCTGGTATGTCCTGTATTCTAATTTGAATATAAATCTTTTTTTATTTTTAACCCACACACACACACCATAAAAATCCTTGTTGACAATTTTAGTAACAGGGTGTTTGCTAAGAGCATGCCATGAAAGGTACATTTATGGAACATTTATTAATGTTTAATTGTTTTATACTAGATTAACTTTGATAGCTTCCTCACACACACAAAAATCTTGAGAATTGTTTTATGAGGGTTCTAAGAACTCTCTATTAGAGATTCCAAACCCTTTTCACAGAACTAGAGCTCTCAGTTTCCCTGGCAAAAGGAAAGTACTACATCAGATCGAGAATGGGGCATAGATATAAATAAAGCTTAATATAGGATTGTCAACTGCCCCATACCGCCCTCAACAGTAATTCCTTCTGCAGTAGATCTGCATAAATTAGCAGTAAACCCTTTTACAACATGGAGTAAATATACATTATCATCTGCAAATCATAGGATCAGGCCAAGGGCCAGTGCAGGAGGAGGCGAGGGAGTTGGAAATCCCAGTTTAATACCTTGATTGTACGAGCTAAAACATTTGAAAATGGTGCCCACTGCCAAGAGGTAAGACCCCTGCTTTTAACCTAGCAATCGTTGGAAGTAATGTACTTGGTGAATCCATGGCCTGCATCCCAAGCCCCAAATGAGACAGGAGACATTGGTGAAGGGAACAAACTGCTGAGTTCTTCAAAAGAAGGAAATTGTGAGAAAACATTAGGAAGCTTCAAGGAAGTGCTGCTAGACTTTTTGGATTTGTTCCAGTTAAAAATCGGGATAAGGCTGGTTGTTGTCTTTGTGCTGTGCAATTCGTTGGAGAAAGCCCGGAGACCATATTATAGCAAGTATGTGGCTCTGTACATTGCTTCCTGTTGGCAATATATCTTTCAGTCTGGTCAGCAGACTGATTAGGTAAACTGCCTCTCAGACAACAATGTTCAAACACTGTTTTTCTTCCTGTCTCATCAATCTGCTTTAGCAAGCTGCTAAGACATTAACAGCATTTCTAACTAACAAACATTTAAAACATTATGTTCATTTGCTGTAGGTTGTTGCAACAGATGAACATCCAGTGTTTCCTTTTGCCTAAAGGACTGCCACCTTTTCCTGGCAGGTCTCCTGTGCCTATGGCAGCTGCATGAGAGGAAGAAATGCAACAGGTGATGCATATCTTAAGGTTAACAGCTGACCAGAAAAATATAGCCTGGCCTGCTGCTTTGAACGGCATGCTTAATGTGAATCAATCAGCAAGCTATGCTTTTCACAGGGCAGAGATTAGCATTACCTTTTCGCCTATCAGTGTCTGCACAACAAGCTGTTGTTAGAGGAAAACAGTTGAAAAACCATATAGTAACCATTTATGTCAGTTGAAAAACCATATAGTAACCATTTAGCTATTGGTTATGCAATTGCAGCCATATAGCCATTGTAGATATAGCTGCATTTAGGCACTTTCCAGACTAGCTGCTCAACAGCAGCAAAATGCCTCCGTTCAGGCAAGTTGCATTCGAAACGTAAACAGCAGGGGGAGCAGACTCGAAACTAACAACCCAAAAACCCAGCAACTTTCTCACTCTGGATATACGATGTCTTAGCTCTATATCGCAGTGATTAAATTTGAAATAAGGCATTGGAAATGTGAACGGCACCCTGCTGTCCGCATAGGGACTGCGCAGGGAGTGTGGAAGCACACTTCCGAGATACGACGTGACCCCATTGCAGGGTCTAATCTGTGAAGCACCCTGTGATTTTCTGCTTGTCATGCAGCTTTATTGTTATTTTTTATTTGATTTGATTTATATACGACCACACCCTTCCTAAAGTGGCTCTGAGCAGTTTACACAAAAATTAGAAATATATAACAAAATCAGAAGCCAGTTAAAAGCAGATTAAAATTGCAATTAAAACTAAATATAATTAAAAGCCTGGCAAAAAATATGGATCTTTAATGTCCTCCTGAAGGTCTTCAGGGAAGACAGTCCTCTTATAGCCATGGGGAGTGCATTCCATAACCTAGGGGTGACAACACAGAATGCCCTGAACTGGTGGTACCCGAAGATGGACCCTTCCTGATGATATCAATGAGTGATGGGGATCCTGTAGAGAAAGGCACTCTTTCAGGTTTCCTGGACCTAAGCCATTCACTTTGTACTTTGCCCGGAAACATATGGTACTTCAGAGAAAAATATGGTAAACCTCTTAGCCCTTTCAGTTCTGTCTGTTATTTTATTTATAATAAAAATACAACTCCCCATTCAACTCCCCTATCCTGCAGCATGAACAACTCTCAACAACTCTGTCAATGTACTCTGCCAACTCATTCTAACTTGGAAACAGTTTATACATCCTACCAAATCAATTAGTAAAGCTTTTCCTAGACTGTTATGTTTGGGAGTGGCAGGTAGAGAATCACATTTTAAAATATTCTCCCACATAAAACAAATCTTGTAAATGAAACATTGCATGTCTGAATATTTCTGTCTTACATGCTAACTTGTATATATTCAGGAAGTTTAACTTTACAGGGCAGGATTACAAATGTGATCCCATCTGCAAAATGGTACAATCAAGAAAAGCATCACGTTTTATTCTATCAGACATATAAACTGCCCTTGTTGGACTGGCAAATAAAAGTCTCTTACTCCATAGCCTTAGTCAGACATTATGTTGTGCATGTTCATATTTTTGTGTGAATGACTGAACATGCATTCATTTAAAAAGGTTACCTGGCCACGGGCCCCTCAATGCATGATACTGAGAGGAAGTGTGCTGCTATATGTGCATTCAGCATAATGTGTAAATAACATGCATGCATGGCACACAGATTGTACATATGTTGAACATAACATGTGAATAGGCTCATGTTTCAATCCAAATGAGATCTAGTGTGGTGTAGATAAGTGGTAGACTTGGATGAGGAAGGCCTGGGTTCAAGTCTCCATACAACTATGAAGCTCACAGAGTGGCACTAAGTCAGTCTCTCAGGCTAACCTGTCTTTCAGGCTTGATATGGGTTCATCACTATGGTTGAGGAAAGCCCCAACAATTGAAGACCATACCAATGTGACAGAAAAGTGGACAGCTTGTTAACAGCAACTGAACAAGTTGAATTATATATGTAGCTAGTGTACACTTTTGGATTGACATGGGGTCTTCTTAACTTTTTGCCAACCACAGTAAACACTTTTTCTGAGAGTAAAATAAGTCTTAATTTGTCATATTTGGATTGGGGAAGGTATTTCAACCAGGGTCAGATTTGGCTACCACCTGACTGTTATTGTTATATGTTTATTATATTTTTACCCCATCTTTCTTCTAAGACGCTTAGAGCAGTGTGTATTCTCCATCTTATCATCCCAACAGCCCTGTGAGGTAGGTTGAAAGAGTGTCTGATCCAAGTTCTCTCAGTGAACATAATGGTTAAGCAGAGCAGGGACATGAACCTGGATCTGCTTGGTCCAAGTCTACACTCCAGCCTCTAATAAGTAATACTGGTCATAATCTAACAAAAGAAAAAACACAACATACCAAGAAGTTACTTCAGTTCGGTTAAGCTAAAAGCAATACTACAGTTTATAACATATCAATTTCTTTCTGAGTTTCAAAGAAAGCAAGACGAAAGTGGCAGCTTAACAACTGACAAACGGAATAACGTCTGCAAGAAGATAAATCAAACATTCTACCTCTGAACCCTTAAATTTATCTATAATCTGTTTCAGTGTTTTTCCCCTGATCACATCATAGATAGGGCAATATAAGACGTAGTGGATGATGTCCTCCACCTGACCAGCACCACAAAGACAAAGGTGCTGTTCCAAGGGAAATTTGCAGACTCTCCCTTCAAGATATGCTGTGGACATAATTTGGAAACATAAAGTTGTGAAAGCCTTCCTCAGCCTTCCTTGGTGCACTGGTAATATTAACCGAATACTGTGACAGGCTTCTGTGTTTCTTATAATGGCAGTATCAGGGTGAAAACTTTGAAGACTGTACCACAGCAGCGTCTCTACTGGCATCTCATTCGAGGAGCCGATCTCTGATATTTTATCTGCTCTGAGATCCAGCCTCTATACCATATTGACTAAGTCTTAGTGTCCTCAAACCTAAGCCAATATGATGACTCAGGATGATTTTATGTTTGCTTTATTTTGATTGGATTGTATCATGCCAAAGAGCATAAGCAGATGAAATGTCCATTCACATTTTAAATGCCATAGATTGCTGATGCTAGACTTGACCATATGCTATATAGAATTCATGGTCTAGCAAGATGTGTAACTGATTGAAGGCAGCATGAGAGAAATAAAACAAACAGGCACTGGCAGGCATATATTCTGCCATATATACACCACAGCAGATGTCTTTAAGAAATACAATGCAAAGTTGAAACATTTATCTTGAATGAAGATATTTTATTGAAGATAAGAACATATGAAAAGTACTGTTTTCCTCCTTGTGATAGTAAAGATTTGAGGGAGGACTATGCTTCACTTAGACAACCGTTGGATTGGAAGAATGGGCCTTTCCTAATAAGGGGGAAAGCCCAAAACAAAAGGACCACTCTAGAGAACTGGGTGGGGTCTACACTCAACACTACCTGCAGAAAAATAGAAAGTTTTGTTGCTGGATGTTCTCTCCCAAGAGTGCCCTAAGGAAGTAGTTGGCTGAGAAACTGCTGGGAAAATGGGAGGCCACAACCTGGAGACTGTTGAAAGACCCTTTCCTGTGAGTAGTAGGATAGGGACGAGTTCAGTTAGATGCATGAGGGAAAGTTATCTTCCTTAATTGTGTTGCTTGAAACTCAGTTGCCTGGTTAATTAAAAAAAAAAAAATCTCTCTTTCTCACACACACAACACACACAATCTCCTCTATTAAAAAGAATTGTTTTTATTGCCTACCTTTTCTTCTAATGTGATAATAAACTCTTGATGGTGAAGTATGCTACTCTTAATCTTGGGTCTGCCTTAGTCACACACCTTGGAGGCCTAAAAAGGGATGCCCTCAGCCCTCTCTAGGGAGGGTCTTGCCACCTTAACCTCTCCCCCACTCCCGAAATCTCTCTCTCTCTCTCTCTCTCTCTCTCTCTCTCTCTCACACACACACACACTCTCTCTCTCTCACACACACACACACACACACACACACACACACACACAGTGTTTTCCCCCAGAAATAAAGGGAAGGGGATAAGGAAGGTGAGCAGAGCACACAAAAAGAAAGATAAGTTTCTGATGCAGCTGACTAACAAACTGTTCCGTAGACTAAATCCCGTTTTCCTTGAAAAATCACCCCTCACCTGATGAGCTTGCTTCAAGTATCCTGCAATCCTGTCTCCCAAAGGTCTGCAGTGCTTTTTCAGTAGCCAACTCCATGTAGCATGGCCAACAGTCCTGCATTATGCGGGATGCCCTGCATTTTTTGCGGGAAAGTCCAATTCGGGATGCACATTGTCCCACTTTTTTACCACTTTGATTTTTTTAAAAAAAATTAAGTTTGAAAGCCAGCACTGAGCGGCGGTGGCCGCGTGGGAGGGTGGTGAGAGCTCTCCCAAACCATGAATGGCTGCTACTGCTAGGGGCTGGGCTGGGGCAGGCACGCTGACCTAGGGACCGGCTCAACAACATTTGAATCCAAACCACTCACCAGTGAGTAAGGGACCACACTGAGGAGCTCTCAGTAGCAGCAGCAGCAGCAGCAGCAGACCAAGGGAGGAAGGAAGGCTGTGGAGGAGACAAGGCAGCTGAGCCGATGAAAGACTGCTTTCTTCCAGCCTCGCCTTCCTTCAAATGAGGGAGAGGGCATCAGGGCCGGACTGGGGGCACTGAGAGGGTGGTAGAATGTATGTGGGGAGGGGCCAGGTTTTGAGCAGAATGGGTAATTAAGGGTGGGAGTTGGGGCACAGGGGTGGGGTGGGGCACACTAGGTGGGGTGGGGTGGGGTGGGGTGGGGTGGGTGGGGCACACCAGGAATATGCTCTGTTGCCCTAAGGGCAGTCTGAGCCTACTTCTCACAACCAATCGGAAGGAGAGGAGGTGGGGCTCTCCGGACAGGGATAGCGGGGAAGGGCAGCCGGGCAGCCGGTGTGAGGAGAGCCCAGAGAGTGCAGCAGGGCGCACCAGGCGAGGTGTTCGGAGCCAGACCATGCCCCCCAGGTCTGATTTCAGACACGGGGGGCGGAGCAAGCGGGGCTGTGGCCGCACATGAGCCACTGGCAGTCAGGCTCCACGCCTGTCATCACCATCCCACACCACCACCCCCACTCAGTGGTGGCTTTCAAAGTTTTTTTTAATATATAAGCCCTGCCCCTAGGTGGCCACTCCACCCCACGAGTTCCCATCCTGAATTGAGCCAACACAATGTTGGCGACACTAACTCCATGGCTACCCATCTTGTTGCAAGCGGAGCCTGGCTCCAACTGAGGACAAAGAAAGCCTTATCTTCCTGCTGCAAGGCTCTCTAGGTCCCGGCCACCATGTGCTGAGTGGCTGATGCCTAGCCTATCAGTCAGGACAGGGTTCCTTTCTGGTTCACTCTTTATGGGAGGGAAGGGCTGACTGCTACAGAAGGCCTAGAATAAGTCCCCCCTTTCTCTCTAGCAGGAGCTTTGACAACCCTACTATCATTGCTTTGAAAGCAAGTTAAGAAAGAGTATCCTAACATACACACACACTTCTGCCTAGCCCTTCTGCCATCATTAACAGGCTTTTAAATAGAAGGAAGTGCCAAAAGAATTGACCTGCAACAGAATCAATACTTGTACTTCAATTGTAGGAGACAAACAGAAAAAAAAGTGATAATTCCAACACTCCTTTTGTGGTTTTTATGCCACATCCCCAGGCTTTAACCTACCATGTGTCTACCAGGGTTAAACACAGTCTCTACAAAGGCAGCTCACACAGGTGAGTTGGCCCAATTATTAATAGAGGGATCCAGACCCCATGGGTGTTGACATGGCAAGCACACCCTGCCTGATAATCTCCCAAGATGAACAGGCTTCCATCAGTGATCACAGTGGCCATTTGTTCACCTTCCTCTACCAAGAAGAATATAGGCACAGGGAATAAGGGGCTTAACTAGGCTCAGAAACAGTAGTGTTTGGCCATTTCTTGCCTGCCAGTACAAAACATTGATCAGCATTCTGCAAGCACTCATAACTCTTCCAGTATAATTTCCACGTATAATCATAATTGCTATTTGTCTGAACTGCACTAATTAGTTCACATATTAACTCGCATATGCATTGCATTGACTAATTCACATACTCAAGGCTAGGGCTCATGCTGCTGTACAATGATTTTGTTTCTCCTCTGAATCTGGTTTTTGTTGCAGCATTGCTATCTATACTCTTATCAGGAAGCCAGGAAAACAGCAAATCTTTCATCTTTCCCCTGGAATCTGTGTACTGTCTTGACACCTGAGAGGGCAACAATGTTAGCCAGAAGAGGAAAAATCTTTGCATTCATGCTTAGTGAAAGCTGTGCAAATCCACAGGCAGATGGCAGTTAAAAAAGGGGGGAAAAGTAGCTTGGGCTACTGCTAGGCCTGTTTCCATAGCAACAGGGAAGCAGAGAGATTGTCTGGCGCTTGACTGAAAGGGAACAAGTTCAGCATTGGCAAAGCCAATAACGGCCTAATCCTGATATCGGTTAAATCTGTGCACTTGTGCATCTGAGTACATTCACTAGAGGCATCTCTGCATAATCTCTGTTGGACTAGCACTGGGAAGACCCGAGTTCAAATCCCCATTCAACCATGAAACCCACTGGGTCAGTGTTTCTCAAACTTTTTGGAGTCAAGGACCGCTAAATTCTTCGTGCAGCGTTTCAAGGACCGCTACATTCTTCATGCACAGTTTCCCGACCAGGAGTTAGTAAAGGGGTTTCAAGTCTGTCTGTCTGTCTGTCTGTCTATCTATCAGACTTCTATACTGTCCAAAACTTGCATCTCTGGGCAGTTTAGAATGAAAATAATATAAGCATTAAAATAATAAAATTTGGAATCTTTTGCAAACATTGAATATTAGGGGTTCTTAACCTTGGGTCCCTCAGTTAAACTCCCATAACCCCCAACAACAATGGCATTTGGCCATTATGGCTGGGGATTATGGGAGTAGAAGTCCACCAACGTCTGGGTACCCAAGGTTGAGAACCCCTGAATCTAAAAGCCTGGGTGAACAAATTTGTCTCCAGTATGTCTGGAGTGGAGGTGCTTGTGATTACTCAATGGAGAGGGGATGTTGGGCCATTAGAAAAATTCAAAAGCTACATGGGGCCAATGAAAACAATATACAAGCAAGCCCCACTGATGCAAGAGGGAAACAGTGTTCCCTCTCAAGGCGCCTCGACCACAACAGGCAGCTGGGTTTCAATCAACCAACCTTTGGCTGCAAACAATGAGCATGCAAGAACCAGCAGCCCTTCAAGTGGCGCCCACTGCCATACTTTTTCCTCCATGCCCCCGCATCGCATACAGTTTGAAGCTGTAAAGATAGGGAATAAGATAGCTGTAGGAAGATCTCAGCAGCACGTGGAGGCAAGGCACAAGAAGGGTCCCATGCCTCCGTGATACTCTTCCTCTTCCGTGCCATGTGCAAAATTGAGGAAGTGAGTGCCTTGATTTCAGTTGGGGGTGGGTTGACTCCCAGTCAGGGACCGGCACTCAACCCTTCGGGGACCGGCAGCGGTCCAGGGACCGGTGGTTGAGAAACACTGCACTGGGTGACTCTGGGCCAGTCATGTATCTCTCAGCCTAACCTACTTCACAGGTTGTTGTGAGGATAAAAATAAGCATGCACTCTGAGCTCCTTGGAGGAAGAGTGGGCTATAAATGTAAAAAATAAATTAAAAACATAAATCATGTCTTTATTAAATCCTCCCTTGCCTCAAGTTGCCTACAAAGTTCAGGGTGGGGGTGTCTGACTTTTGTACCAAAAGGAACATGTGGGGGGAAGCGAGAAAAATCTCACCTCACCTTGCTGAGCTCAGCTGCTTTAAATAGTTTTCTCCCTTCTGTCCTGGGGGAAAACTGTGTAAAGGAGCATTGTGAAATGAGGTAAGACAGGTGAAGGGGATTTGTTTTGCTCCCCTCCTTTGTGCACTCATTTTGGTACAAAAAGAAGACCTTCACAAGGCCACAGTGGGGCCTTGTGAAGCATATCTTGTAGCATATTTTCCTACAGCCCTGGTTAGCATCATACCAGAAATGGCTGGCGCGTGTGTGTGTGTGCAGCCCTGCGCCAACACCTTTGGGAGAGCGCCAGCAGGGGGGAAGCAGTGGGGCAGGTAAGGGCACCCTCCCTGCCCCTTAAAGGCCCCCCTCCCGCCTCCTGGGAATGCACAAACCAGTTCGTGCACATCCCTACTCTATGAATAGAAATAACTCTTTCTGGCAGCTTTACTGCAGGAAGGGAAAACAATAATTAAAAATCATGGGATTGACCAAATTCCTTGAAATAAGCATACACAGAGTCCTGCCATCTTGGACTACATGTGTGCCCAGTTTCAGAACTCTAAACTCAGCCATTCTGTAAATGTAAAGGATTGGGCAAGGGTAGGGCATGTAGCACTTTTTTATGAAGACAAAGAGCTGATTATTTCACATGGGGGGGAATGATAGTCTGGGGGTGGGGGGATTCTGTTGTAGACATTTTTGTAATTTTCTGCGATGAAACAAGCCACTTGCAGAATTTTGATTTAAAAAATTTACAATTAAAAATATATATATTAAAAATAAATGGAGTGAACAGTCCACTTCAAAATCAAAATAAAGAGTCTTATTAACCTGTCCTATACCTGGGCCCAATTTCAGAACTCTAGGCCAAGCCATTCCATACATATAAAAGGGATGAAAGGGGTTATGTTTAACCTTTTTTATGAATGCAATGGGAAGATTCTGCCACATGGGAGTGGAGTGATGGTCCAAGAGGGGGATTCAGTTCCAGAAGTTTTTGTAATTTTCTGCCATTAAACAAGCCACTTAAAGGACTTTTTGTAAGTGTTTAAAAAATAAATAAATCATTACAAATAAACAGATTGGCTGATTTGCTTCAAAATCAATACACAGAGTCCTGATAACCTATCTCACACCTGTGCCAAATTTCAGAATTCTAGGCCAAGCCATTCCAGACATATAAAAGGAACCCTCTATTTCCTTGGGGAAAATCATGGTGCCCTCTAGGAGAGTGGGCACATGGACTTGGGCCCCCAGGTCTATACCTAACAGCGCTCCTGAGGATGACCCCCCCAGAGCAGGGCTTAACCTGCTCTAACCAGCTCTTTCAGATCTCATATACTGCTCATGTAAGTGTGCTGTGATTGGCTGCAGAGTTAGGATCCTATGTTTCATGGTGACTGAAGGCAGAGCTGAAAGATGTGGGGAATCAGGGGACGTTGGCTCTCCACTGTGTTCAATTTAAGTGTTTTGATGCACACTACCTTTTTTGCTGACGTACTGTTGTTTTCATTGGGCCAGGAGTAGGTCTGAGTGATGTTGGCTAGGTTCTGCTTGGTCCTTCTGACACATTTCGACATTGTCATTGCCCATTTTCATACCCTGCACTGCTGGTGCTGGTGGTTGGTTTGCATCAGCATAATGATATGCCAGCACAGTCCCTAACATATATCCAAGATCTGCCACTGTATGAGCACAGGGATGTTCATAAGGCCAAACCACACATGATGACAACTGCATTACGAGGTGCACTTAAGACTAGACATTTATCTCCTTTAACAAAATGCAGCCATGGGGTCCGTAATAATAACAATAATAACAACAATATTAGCAACAATTTAATTAATAATAAATAAATAAATTATTTTCCCACCAAAAATCACCCTCAAAGCTGCTATTTGCCCTCAAAGTGTCTATTTAGCAGTCTTGGAGAAAAATGTTTGGTGGGGAAATGGAGCAGTGGAAAAGAATTAGCCTCACTCACCCAAGGGGGCATGGCCTGGGCTGCCAAGAGCCCGAATGAATTCTCAGCTCGTCATTTCAGGCAGTGTCGGCTGCCTGATAGGACGTTTTCCCCTTTCTCTCCCTCCAGAGGGAGAAGAAGGGGAAAACGTTTTATCGGGCTGTCGGAGCTGCCTGAAATAATCAGTGAAGTGTTCACCAGGGCACTCGGCGGCCTGGGTGTGGGAGGGGGGAGTTCGCTCTGGGCTCCTATGGAGCCTGAGCCACCGGGCAGGTCTCTCTTGGCAACAGGTCTCTCTTGGCAGTCTCTCTTTCCCCATTGGCAGCCTGAGTTCTTTGAACCCTTTCACCCAATGGTGGCTCTGCCCCTAGTTGGCATTCCAGTCTCCAACCACCAGCATCACATCTTGCTTGCATGTTCTGTCAGTTTCAGACTCAATGTGTGTTATTGGTTGGTTGGTTGTGCCATTAAGTCGGTGTCAACTCCTGGTGACCACAGAGCCCTGTGGTTGTCTTGGTAGAATACAGGAGTGGTTTACCATTGCCTTCTGTATGAGATGTATGAGCAGTATGAGATGATGCCTTTCAGCACCCTCATATATTGCTGCTGCCCAATATACAGTAGAAGTTTCCCATATTTCCCACCAGCATGGATTTGAACCAATAGCTTCCTGCTCTCTAGGCAGGTTGCTTCCCTGCTGAGCCATTAGGTGGCTGAACTTGTGTTATTATAGCACTTATCAATTCCTCTTTTGGTAGAACAAGCTGAGTGCTTCCATGGCTGCTCCATTAGGACCAAAATATCTCAGGCCAGTTAAAACTAGGCTTTTACCTGTTTTCTGAGAAATTTGCCTCCTTCTGACAAAATTTTGTTGACCTCCTTCTCCTACAGGAGCCTACCCACCTATTCAGGTCACATAAGGAGGCTCATTTGCATGTCCAGTTTGAAGTGTAGCTGTTAGGAACACATCAAGGGTATTTTTAGTTGTTGTGCCTGGGCTGTGGAACTCTGCCCAAAGAGATAGATCTGGCTCCTAACCTAATGACTTTTCATTGTTGCCCGAGCACCTTATTTGTTGGCAAGCTTTTGGCCTGACCTATACATAATTATGTGTCCCCTGCCCCTTTTGTGTTTGTAACTGATTATTTTGTATCTGCTGCTTCTTTGTACTTTGTAAAGATATTCGGAGATTTTTGACGTAATCTGCCTTGGACATTTCTATTGTAAGAGAGAGGAACGATATAAATGTTTCAATAGTAGTGACTGAATTAAAAGAAAAGTGGTTCTCTGTACCTCTGAGGCCATTAGAGGCTCAGGTGTGACTGGCCGCTGTGCCTCGCTGTTGACGTGACAGGTGAGTATTGCACTAAAAAAAAAGATGATTGGTGCCTATTTTTTGTGTAGTTTTTTTGTTCGTTTGCTTTGGTCCCTATAATCTTAACGAAAGTCTGGTTTGTTGTTTGTTTTTGTCCCCCTGAAGGGGGAATTCTAATACCTGTGGTGGAGGGAAATTTGAGACGAAGCGCCACCGACGCTGGCGGCTGCTGCAGCGTCTCTGGTCTCTGTGGTGCAGGTCTCATTCGGCTGGGAGTCAGAGCGCCTAAAGATGAGCGCGTGTGATTGGCTCTCCCGCTTGGGGGTGGCGGCGTGGAGGCATCATCGGCCAGGGCATTTGCAGCAGGGGCTCTGAAGCCGCCTTCTTCAGCCTTTTCCTCGCGGCTGCTTTATTTTTAGTCGCCACCTCAAACTCGGCTCCCATTGCTAGAGAGGAGGCTGGTGGGAGGGGACAAGGCAGGGTTCCAGCCGGCTGGGCGGCGGCGAACTGGGACACCAGCAAAAGGGTTACCGCATGCACGAAGCCGCGGCAGTAGCAGCCGCCGCCGGCTGGGCTGCAAGCGGTCACCTCCCCCCTTTTCGCCCGCAGCTGCTGGGAGGCAGCAGCAGGAGGGAGACAGACTGACAGACCGCGGCCTCCGGCTTCTCCTTTCCTGCCCCCTGGGAGAATCCGTTACCGTTAGTCTGCGCTCAGCCTCCCTGCTGCCGCAGCAGGACGCAGCTCGCCTTTATAGATGGCCAGTCCTGGCTTAGAGCTCGTGGAGGGGCCGGCCCAGCCTCTGCAAGACTCCCCCCAGCCTGAGCCAGCTTTTGCCGAAGCTCAGAAGTGGATTGAGGTAAGGGACCATTTTTGTTGCCTGCTGACAATCATGGTGAAACCTTCCCGTTTACGACGAGGGTAGCGCACCCCCCCCAGCTTGCACCCCCACCCCCCCTATGTACGCCCCCTGCATCGTGGTTCTCCCATTCTCCCTCACTTCTGATCCCTGCAGTGTCTTGATAGACCCGTGGTAGATTTCCAGCCGGATTGGGAAACCAAGCACAGTTTGCGCGCACAGTCTCTCTCCACCCCCACCCCCCGCCAATCCCTTGCAGTTTTTCCATATGGTGCAGAGTTGCAATCGGCAGCTCGGTGCAAAATTTAACAGGAGCTGTATACGAGATCCGAAAGAGCTGCCCGTAGCAGCAGGTTAAGCTGGTGGCACACGTTATTAGACGGCTGGAGCGATGCGTCCCTCTCTTCTCCAGCTCTGTTCTCTTCTCTTGGTCGCCGCCCCCCTCCGTTTAATCCCTTAATCGCATTTATTTTCTTTTTCTCTGAGCAGAATGAAATGAGACGAGGGATCGTAAACAAGAGGCGCGATAGAGAGAGATCTATAATATTCTCTTGAGAAAGCATTGGGGAACTCGGGACAGAAGCAGCTCTCGATTTTTATATGCTGGAATTAGGACGGGTTAACATGGTGAATCACTCCATGCTTTAGCAGAAGCTGAGAAGGGGAGAGAGAAATGAATATGAGAATGAACTTGGCGCACGTGGAGATCGCTGATGCTGGGGTAGTGTAGTCTTCTCTGCCACTAGGTCACCTCAGAAATAGCTAGTGGTTGTTCTGCCCCCATGAATTATCAGAATTGTGCATCTTTTCGGTATTGTTCTACTGAGATGGGTGATGTTAGTATTTTTGCGTGGTAGAGTTTGTAGTGAGTATATGCAAAATGGATGAAGTGCTCATATGTTGGGATGATGAATTCTAAAAGCATATGCAAGCTTCAGATCTTCATAGAATGCCTTTTTTGTCAAAATGCCTACTATTTAAATAAAGCAGCTGAGAACCTGCTTTGCATGTAGAAGGTCCCAGGTTAAGTTCCTGGCATTTTTATGTAGGGCTGAGGGGAAAAAATCCTGCCTCTGAAGGCCTGGAAAACTGCTTCTGGTCAGAGCAGACAGTACTGAGCTTGATGCCCCAGTGATCTGACTCAGCAGTTGGCAGCTTCCTATGTTATGGGACCACAGCTGGTCTTGTGATAACACACATGAATTGTCTCCTTTGCTAAGCAGGATCTGCCTTGGTCTGCATTTAAATGGGAGATGTGTGAGCACTGTAAGAGATTCCCCTCAGGGGTGGGGGCGCTCAGGAAAGAGAAGGTTCCAAGTTCCCTCCCAGGCATCTCCAAGATCGGGCTGAGAGAGACACTCCATTCAGCAGTTTTGAAGAAGTCGCTGCCAGTCTGGGTAGACAGTACTGATCTATATGGACCAATGATCTGACTTGATATAAGGCAGCTTCCTATATTCCTATATATGTTCCTAACTAAGGTGGTTGTGTGTCCTGAGTCCCTATAGATAGGCAGAAATTGAGTTAAACTGAGAGAATGTTGAGAATATAGGGCATATCAATCAGAAGTGCTTACAGATGACAGGTTTTTAATAATCCAAGTTTAGTAATGACTGTATTCTCATTTTAGGAACATAGGAAGCTGCCATATACTGAGTCAGACCATTGGTCTGTCTAGATCAGTACTGTCTTCACAGACTGACAGCAGCTTCTCCAAGGTTGCAGGCAAGAATCTCTCTCAGCCCTATGTTGGAGATGCCAGGGAGGGAACTTGGAAGCTAGATGTTCTTCCCAGGGTGGCTCCATCTCCTAAGGGGAATATCTTACAGTGCTCACACAGCATGTTTCCTATTCATATGCAACCAGGGCATACCCTGCTTAGCTAAGAGAACAAGTCATGCTTGCTACCACAAGACCAGCTCAAAGAAGAGTCTTCATAATGTTAATATTTAAATTCTACGTGTGTGTGTGTGTGTGTGCGCGCGCATGCGTGTGTTTGTGTGTGTTTGGCAATTCAGACTCGCCACTCTCCTGGCCAAAGTAGGTGTGGATGGCCATATTTGGTGCTTATCCATCTGCCCTGTTAACATATAACAGGGTGTGGCAGTGGCTCTAATTTCAGTATCAAAAGAGTTGCACGGGTGAGGGGAGCAGAACTCCCCTGCCTTTCTCTCCTTTACTTTTCTTCCAGTCATGTTTGCTTGTCCTCTTGAATTGGGCTGGGAGGAAAGTGATTTTTCTTTGCGGGAAGCAGAAACCGAGAAGGATTCCCCTTTCCTCAATCTATAAGCCCATTTTAATGTTAACATTAGAATGTCTCACCACTTTATGAATGGCACAAATGTGTGATTAGACTAATGTTATCTGCTCCTGTAGCATGGCCCTCAATAATTACTCTGATTCAGGGGCGTAACTATAATAGGGCAAGGGGAGACAGTTGTCTGGGGGCCCACTGTCTTGGGGGGCACCCCCAGAGGCAAGTCACATGACTGACTCCCCCAGCTGCGCACCTGCCCGGGCTTCCTTCATTTGTATTGATCCTCCGAAACTGATGTGAATGTTAAAACCTGGAGCTACCAGAACAGCATGTCTTTCTCTAGTACCATTAAATGACTTGCATCATCCACAATTTACAAAACCTTAAAAAAAATAATTTAGGATGATGTTGTATTGTGGCACATAGGATAGATGTGTGTGTGTGTGTGTGTGCCTTTTGTTACCACTATTGAGCCTCATTTAAGATTTCTTTACTTCATAAGCTGAGCTGGGGGGGGGCATTTTAAAATCTTGTCTCTGGGCCCACTCCAACCTTGCTACGCCGCTGCTCTGATTTATGCCTTCTCATGCTATTGTGTAGCTAGTAATGATCTCTGGACTCTCTGAGCCTAGGAAAAGAGGGCTATTTTTGATTGATAGGCATGAGAGTTTACTGTATCGTTGACTTAAAGAACCTGTCAACTAGGTTTTTAAGGAGGCAGGAGTTCTAGTATGTTTGCTACAGTTGTGACAGCTTCTTTTGTCAGCCCATAAGAGGTGATGGAAGGATTTACAGTTGGAGCCTATGCTTGTTTACCCAGAAGTTAAGTCCCACTGAGTTCAATGGGACTTACTCCATGTTAGCCTACATCTTTCAGCAGTGGGAACGTGATCTGGTCAAATATTAAGACACACAGTTTATAACAAATGGGCAGTTTGTTTACTGATGAGAGTCAAATGAATCATGAACAACTTGCGCCCTCTACCACTAAAGGAACGTACTGTATACCGCTTAGTAATAATGGCAGGGAACTCAGTTTCTCAAGGTTTGATTTTAGGAATCATGAGAATGACACAATAAAACAGATTTGAGCTTCTTGATATTTGCTTCTCTGACTGGTTACATTATTAATTCAGGAGGGATTAGAATGACCCTTCACGATTTAAAAATGCAACAAAGGTTAACCCAAGATTCTAAAATGTCAAGTGTGCCTTGAGGGTTGCATGCCACCACCCACCCTGTTTTGGGCTGTGTAAGATGAAACATAATAGTTGGCTGTACTTGGCTGGCCTTAAAATAGAGACTAATCTAATAACCATTGCACATGAGTTATCTTCATATCTGAGCATATATAGAACAATTTACATCTCCAGTTCATGATCCTGTATCTAAGTTAGTATCTCAGCTTGGTCATGGATTCTCTAGATATCCTTGGGCAAGTAAACCTTACCATAACTGAGCAATCAGTTTATTGTACAATACATGTGCTTTCGTTTCTCCTTTGTGTTCAAGCCATTCATTTTCCCTTTGGGTTTAAAGGGATGTTACATTTCATGGCAATAAAAACTAAAGCAGTATTTTGTGCACATCACTGCTGTTACGATTGCTGTGTAGAAAGGTTCCATGAGTGTCTGAGATTCCTGGAGTGCCTCCTAAATATTTTGTGTGATGTGATTATTGATGAGTAGTGCAACTCCCTCAACCCTTTGCATATGGCCTCACTATTTTGTGAACTATTTACTTAGTTTATTCTTTAGTCTTTGTGCACTCTTGCTCTCCTGTGCTGGAAAGCACATCTAACCAGATGTTCAAAGAAGAAGATGACTGGTAGCAAAGTGATCTCCACATCTAAGGATACTGTAGTAGAGATAAGATACTGTGGTATCATGGAAAGGGGACTTGAGGAAATGCCACACAGGGTTAAATGCACTTGGAGCATGCCTTAACCATATGGAAAAGCCCTTAGGTGTTGCTTTCCAGTCTGTAAAAATTCTATAGGAAACATTTCATTTCCCCCACTATTTACAATATTTGTATTTATGCATTCTAGTATTGTCATGCCCACTTGGTTACCATCCTTGCCTCATTCTACAGTTCTTTCTCTCTTCCATCAAGCCTGGGCAGAAGGAAAGCAATGGTGAGTCCTTAGCATTTTTGAGGAATGAGAATAGTTGTCCAGGTGCAGAAGTTCACCATTTAGTTGGCAGGTGCAACTAAATGGTGAACTAACAGGGATAAATGTGCTGTAAATTATCAGGGTGTAAATGTAGCAAATAGAAATATTTGACATTAAGGACAAAGTTTAGAATTCTGGTATAACATGATTCACATTTTGACAGAACGTGTTATCCGTGGCTGTGGGCATGAGATATTGTTGTGAATGGGAGAGGCGTGTTGGGATTCTATGTGAAAGTTAACCTGAATGTACATAAGAGCGAGGGAACTTTATTCATTTTTATTTATTTATATTTGTATACTGCCATTCAGGCCAAGGTCTCTTAAAGCGATTTACATACAACTAAAAAACAAACAAATGTACTCCTGAAAACTAGGCAATGAGGCACCTTTTAAAGTGGTGACACTTGATCATTAGAAGCAGGAGAATAACTGTTCCTATTGAACTCCAACACAGTGTTGCTCCAGTGAAGGAACACTAGGAGTTGCTGGCATCTCCTTTATATTTCTTTTTAGATTATGAGCTCTTGGCGTATAGGGAATAATCTTGTTGTCCCTTTTGCTATGTAAATTGCTTTGTGATCATTTTGTTGACAATAGTGTATGCATATTCTTAGAATAATTAGGATTCTGGCTGCAGCTGGTGGTGGTTCTTAAAATGTAAATTGTGCCCATCGCCCGGTGACCACAGAACCATGTGGTTGAAAAATATGGAAGTTGCAGGGGGAGGAGCTTATTCTCCTTTGAGCTGCAGATGTAAGCGTGGCCTTGCTTGCGAACTAGATGAACCCATTAAGTGGGTGGTGTTTGGAAGGGCAAACCCTGCGGGTGAAGAGCAATCCTGAAAGTGTGGTGGGAGTGTTCCTAGGAATGGCACTTGCGGGAGAATGGGTAGCTTGAGGTGGTCCGGTAGGAGTGATACTTCAAAGGGTTTCAGAATCGGGGTGAGGGGAGCTGTTGCGTGGGGGCGTTAGTTGGATTTTAATCTTGTTCGAATTTTATCTTGTAGTTCTATTTGTTTTAAACATTGGTATGAAAGATCTACCCTAAGCATTCAGGATTCTGTGGGATAAAAGCAAATGGAATAAGGAGGAAATTCTGCATTTTGTCTCGTACTTGCTGAAAGGCAGTTTCCTGTGGCCTTGGGAATTCCAGTCATTTCAGTTAGAAATGAATTTCTATTTCAAATTAAGTGAAACCTAAGTTATACAGTGTTGAAATGCTTTAACATGTTATGTGTGTATATTTTTCTTTTCTTTACCCTGTGGAAAATAAAAGTGAACAGCCCTGTATAAGGTAAGATAACCAAGCCAAACTTTCCTTTCTTTGTATAGCATCTCTTCCCAAGTTCTGTTAGTTGTACTTTTTAACTCTATAGGTCACTGGTGGGCAACCAACACTGTTCGGATTTGAACTGAGTAAGGACTGACAAGCCAGTAGTGCTGCCATTGACTCTCCCTCCCGCATAGACCAGTCATTCATGGTCCTAGCCGGAATCTTGGTTCAGTCTTCATGTTTCACCTATTATTGCTACTATGTATATACCACTTTTCAACAAAAGTTTGCAAAGCAGTTTACACAGAAAAAAGAATAAGAGGAAGAAGGTTCCCTGGCCCAATAGGGCTCATAATCCAAAGAAGAATCTGCATGCCTGCTAGCAACGGCCAATTTGCATTACAGATGTGTTTTTTTTTAATACTTCAGCATTTCTGGACAGCTATTATAGACACATTCCAGCTAACTGGCTGTGTGAATTGGCCACCATTAGCAGCAGGATTCTTTTCTGCACTTATCAATTTGTTGTGCATTATTATTCAATCGATTTGAGAGGAGTTTGTGTAGACTGCTCAGAAAGTGGTCAAGTGAATTAGTCTTGACTTTCCAGCAGTACTTGTTAGCACCTAGTGGGACTGTAGTGCCATGGCAGTCCTTGCTAGGGATGTGAAGACACATCTCTAAACTGCTTTGCAAACTTTTGTTGAAAAGTGGTATATAAATAGTAGCAATAATAGAAAATACAGAACCCCCACCCATACATTTTTTCATTCTATCCTCCCACCAGAAAAAAGCAGTGATTTCCCAATGCGCACCCCCAGGCCTTCACATCTCTAGTCTTTAATGATGCCCAAGCATCAGTCAAGCAAACTGGTAATCTTGATGCAGCCACTGTCGATACTTAGCATTTTACATTGTATGGAGGAATGGTGCTCACTTCCAGACTGGGACTGGTTAACACACAATTTTGGCAACCACAGGAACAAGTCTCTAGCTTGCACTTGTCCCTCACTACACCCAGAGCATAAGGTATGATGATCAACTCATGAGTATGCTCTGCTTGCGTAATTCTTCAGTGAGGTTTATTGATTTAGGCAGGATCTACAAGCATGCATATATGGGTGCTGTCACACATTATGTCCTACACTGGAAGAGGGAGGTGTGAGTCTGAGGGTCCTGAGCTTTGCCATGTGAAGGACTTTGACACTAACAGACCTGTGTATGAACTGAGCATTAAAGTGGCCGTAACTACTGCTACTGGAGACCTTTTGGAAGTTCATATTGCCATGTAAGTCTCCTTGTGTCTTGAGGAGAAGAGTCTATTGCTTCCATGCAGCCTTCCTTTCACTGTGTGTGCTCTTCTCACCCAGCCAGCTGAGATTTATCCAGCCCTGTCTTGTCTTTGATTCCTACACTGCCTGTTTACCCCATATACAGTCTTGCAGACATGGTTTTGTGGGCATTCCATAGTTTGTGCTCTCTACACACAGCCACCCTTACTATTTGGTGTGGCTTTTGAATGGCCATGTTTCTTTGCAGGCCAAGCACAACATGGTCGCTTTGTATTGTGAATCAGGAAACTAGTACAAGAGCCAGCATGTAAATACTATGATGGAACATTATTTTCTTTTCCTGACTTGGTCTGCATTAAAGGTAAAGTGTGCCGTCGAGTCGGTGTCGACTCCTGTTGACCACAGAGCCCTGTGGTTGTCTTTGGTAGAGAGTACAGGAGGGGTTTATCATTGCCTCCTCCCGCATAGTATGAGATGATGCCTTTCAGCATATTCCTATATCGCTGGTGCCCAATATAGGTGTTTCCCATAGTCTGCATTAGGAAATAGTTAATATAGGCTACAACAATCTATTTAGTTTTTATGTTATATTGTGGCAGCAGAAACCAAGTTGTTTTGTTGCTTTAGCTACAAGTGTGTTTTGCTGCTAATATATATAATACTTTACTGGAAGTATTTAAAATAAGTGTGGAAGACTTTAAAATAAGTGTGCCTACATGGTGAGGCTTTTCTTTTAATGTAGGCTGAATTACTGAAGGGACAGTATGTATCTCCTTTCAATTAATGCATCTCAATTTCATGGAAAGACTATATCAGCCTTGCAAAAGTATGGTGGGGCAACGACAACAAAATAACCAATCCCATATAATGTACTTGGGTCATGACCCAGCAGATGGAGAGCAGTGTGTGGATGAGGTCTCCTCTGTAGAATGAAATGTAACTCTCTCCTCCTCCTCGTGCTGTGTTGAGCTTGCTACAGCACACCTAACTGTGGTAAGCCAAGGCCTTCCGGCACACTACTTCCATGCACCTTGCACTTCATTGTTTCTCCAGCATACAATCTACCCCTAATAGGTGTGGTGCTCTGTGTGGCACCCGGGGAGCATGTAAGATGCATGCAAGTGGGTTCTTGATGTGGTAGGAATGGCTGAAGACATTGCAGTAGGTCCAGCACAACACCAGCATGAGAATGCCAGATGAGTGGGTAGGATCTTGCTATGTTCTTTGAAGTGCCTCTTTGCATTCTGGTCTCTGCAGGTGGAAGGTGCTAGATTGTGCCCATATTTTGAGAAAACATTTTATATAGCACTTTTAAGTTGATCCAAAGCAGTTCAGAAAATGTAATTCTAAAACATAGCAATAGCAATAGCACTTACATTTATATACCGCTTTATAGCCGGAGCTCTCTAAGCAGTTTACAATGATTTTAGCATATTGCCCCCAACATTCTGGGTACTCATTTTACCGACCTCGGAAGGATGGAAGGCTGAGTCAACCTTGAGCCCCTGGTCAGGATCGAACTTGTAACCTTCTGGTTACAGGGCGGCAGTTTTACCACTGCGCCACCAGGGGCTCAATTACATCAATTACAAACCAATATAACAGATTAAAAATAAACTAAAAACAGACCATATTGAACTAAAAGAAAATTCTGTGAAGAAAATTGCCTCGTAAAAGTTCTCAAAGGGAGGTAGATCCTGGCTCTCCTTGGAAGTAAGTCTCATGAATTCAGAAGAAGTATAAAGGGAACTTTCCCAGGCTCCACAGATGTTACTTCTAGGCAAGGAGAAAGGAACAGAGCCTGCCCTGCACATCTTAAGAGACACTCTACAGCAGGCGGGGCTAGGGCTAATTGTAGTAGCCTGTAACTTTGTTTGAAACATACACACTGACCGAATTAAGCTTTTAAAAAGTTTAGAATAATGGGTGACTAGAAAGAGCATCTGTTAAAACTGTACCGCAGATTTCTAGGAAGATAATATAGCAATAAAATCACCCTTGGTGCCTGATTAATTCCTGGAGGTATTCTTATCTCATGCAAATCGCACCTCTCATTCTTGTGGTATTGTCACGTCATATCCTTGTTGGACTGTCTGTTGATCTTTGTTAACCTAGAGATGGCTTTCCCATAGACTTGTATTCCTTAGACTTTGCCAGTTGATAAGAATGCTTCCTTTAGTAGCTGAAAGGCAACAGCAAACAAGTCCTGTTTTTGTTTTCGTTTTCACACTGCTTTTAAAGCTCTCCCTAATGATGCATATTGGCCAAAAAAGCAATACTATATTTATCTGAATCGAAGACTAGGTTCCTCCCCCCTCCAAGTTCTTTGATGTTAGAAATGTGGGGGTGGTATCTTAACCTGAGTGCTTCTCCTTTTGGGTAAATACAGGTATATCCTGTATTTAACCTCTTTTTTTAAAAGGGGGTTGTCTTAAATTCAGGGTCCACTTGTATTTGGGTAAATATGGTACCTTGTTAAAGGAAGAATTGGCATTTTCTTTTTATAGGCAATTTGCAGTAAATCAGAAATTTGCAGCTTTGAGGTTTTGTCATGTGGGTCAGCATCCTGAGAGCTGCTTCAACAGTAAATATCTTATAAAAAGATAGCACTTTTATATAGAGAAAAGTGCATAAACCATATGTAGATAATCAGTGTGGAAATCTTATCTCTCTCTTGATGGACAAAGTTAAGCTGCAGTTAAGCTGCATCTTCCGTCAACCTCTATATACATTGAGGTTTCATTTGTGACATGTCATCTGCATGTTTTTCTTTTTTTAATGATATACACTGAGGCTATTCTCACGATGGGGGGAAACCGGAGCCCAGCCCAGTTTCCCCCCATCTTGAGAACCACCGGGTTCGTGGGCAAGCCCGGTGGTTCTCTGGAGGCTAGCTTGCCAAAGAAGCCCTCCCCTTAAACAGGGTTAGCAGAGTGAGCGTTCCGCTAACCCTAGTTTTCCTGATCATGAGGAGACCCCCGCTGGGAGGCTAAAACAAGCCTCCTGGTCTCGGGGGTCTCCCCAGGAAGCCCGCACACTCGGGACTTCCTCATCCTACCTGGGACTGCTCACCTGTGGGGAGAGTGGGCTAAGCTCCCCGCATAGCCCGGTTAGGCTCTGCACACTGCTCATGTGGAGAGCCTCACTGTATGACAAAATTCATGATGTTTGAAGTGGCCCTGATGGGTGTAGAATAATAGAATGGGTCCTCCTGAGGCTAGAAATGAAGATGGACCTCTATGTTCCCTGCTTTCTTTTCCTCCTCACTTCTGTATCTTTGCTGCAGAATAGCTGTAAGGCCATGGTAAAAAACAAAACATTCCCAGCATGCCTTTTCTTTCACTCCTATGTAAATATTCTCACTCTCACTCACAAACACACTCTTTCTTGTGTCCATGCATTCCCTGGCCCAGAAACAAACACACAGAGAGATATATACGCCTGCTATAATAATCTCATATACCGTATTCATACAGCATCAGCAGTTAAGAGGGCAGGCTCTACTTTAAGGGGCCCAGAGATATTTGTCCCCCATTGTTCAATTATAGCTGTGCCCCAAACCTATTGCATAATTGAAAGACCATGTTGGAAGTAGCTTCTTATTATGTGTATGTATACAAATCACTGAAAGCTGTAGGAAAAGCTAATATTGCTGATACATTATAAGCTGCTGGAAAACTTGTTTCTGCTGTTATGGGGACTAGAAGTTAAGGTGATCAGCTTGTTTCATAGAGCAAGATGAAAAAGAATGTGAGAAAATATATTGATTTGGCATCCCATTCACAAAAATTGCTGAATGTACCAGTTTGGCTCTAATATGAGGTGGTTTTGAACTTGTAAAGGTGGTGAGGGGTTGTCTCTAGAAATGCTAAGTTCACCAGTTCATTTGAATATGATCCTCTGCTGCTCCTGTGGATAGATTTAGTCTATACTAGGGTGATCTATCAGCAGGGATACCATTCTGCATTCTCTTGGAGATGTGACATCACTGTGGTAAAGATTAGGGATGTGCAGAACTGATTCAGCGGCGCCTCTGGGAAGTGCTGAACCAGCTCAGGTGCTGGCATTTGAACTGGTTTGGCGGGGTGGGGAATGCTTCTCTTAAAAAGCAGGTAAGCAGCTCCTTACCTTTCTCATCCACTGCCCCGCCACTTTTCCGTCGGTGGTATCCACTCTCCAAAAGGCTGTGTGCAGCTGTGGCACTGCTCCCTGCAGCCTCTGCTTGGCCACGTGCGTGCCGACACTGTGGAGGCTGCAGGGAACAGCCCCACAGCTGTACGTGGCCTTTTGCAGAGTGGGCGCTGCCAGAAAGTGGTGGGGCAGCGGTTGAGCAGGTAAGGAGCTGCTTACCTGCTTTTAAAGGGAACCACTCCCCACCCTGCTGGCGGCTGCCCAAGGCGTTCATGCACATTTCAAACAGTTTCAGAAATGCTGAAGTATAATGCAATCTTCACTCTTGTGCTACATATTTCCTCAGTGTTGAGTAAAACAACAACAATGAATATTGCTTTGGATGCAATTGGTCTTCAGTAGAACTGCACCTGATACTTTGTAAATGCTAAGCAGTACTATTTAGTGAGTGTTCAAAGTGTTTTTCAGTAATCTTTAGAACAACCCTGCTGGGTAGGCAGTACTATTATCTCTGTGTTGCTGATGATACCTGAGACTGGGAGAGAATGGCTTGCCTGAGGCCATCTTATAAGGCCATGCCTCAAGTTAGATTTGAACTTCAGATTTCTTGGCTCATAGCTTAACTCTTTGCTTCTATGGTAACCCCACCAGCTCTCTCATCCGCAGCTGAAGATGCCCAATACTGTGAACAGATGTTGGATGCTGCTGCATAAACTGTCCAGAAGACTGTATACGTTCAGGTAAACCAAGTGAAATATAGCTGCTATACCTTTGATTCACTGGGTAATCATTTGCATGGACAAAAGTTTCAGTGACTAGATGAGCAACCAGAAAGCAACTACACTCTGTCAGCAACATTCTCCTATGCTACGAGACATCACACATGAATTTTGAAATTTATTTTTATGAATAAAATCCACTTTGTGTGAGCTTAATGTATGCTTCTTGCATTTTCTGGAATTTTGGATTGCCCTTCTGGCGTCCAGAAGGCATTTCTAGTAATTGGGTGTTACAGTCTAAGATTTTTCAGTAAAGTATAGTCTTCCCCCTGCCCCCACTTTTTTTTTTTTTTAGTGGTCCATTGGCTTGAAAGCTGAGAAAGAAGGAAGGAGATTCTTGCAGAAGAGAGTGAGTCTCTCTACGTTTCCTGTTAATATTGTGGGTTGATCTTTATGGAAATAGAGTTGATTGACGCCTCGGGGGTCCTAATCAGGGTCTTTGAAGGAAGGGTGGGGGGTGGGAAATACCTTTAAAATCAAGCCTTAGCCAGCAAGGCAGCTGATAAGAGTGCTTTCTCTGAAGTGAAGAAGAAGTGAGGCAGCTTGTTCCCTGCCCCACTGCTACAAGTAAAGGAATCAGGGGAGGTGAGGGCAGGACAGGTGGGTTTGACAGAATGTTGGAAATCCACAATGAAAGGAGCCGACCTGATAGTTGGGCTTGACACTCATCCCTGACAGGGCTACTGTTGGGTTTTGTTGGAATCCAACACTTTAATACATGCACAGGCCTGGTGTACAGACAACTTGTATGCATGTACAATATAATGTGTGAATAGTGTGTGTGTTGGAAGTGTATATAGAGTGGGCCAGTCATCCTAAATGCAGGAGTGACCATGATATGTGCAACCATGACTAGCACAGGGCAGCTCTTCAGGACTAGGTTAAAGCCAGAAACCCTAGACATTTGGCCTTGACATTGGGTTTTCTAGACACACAGGTGACTAGAAAGACCATTAAAATCTAGAAGAGGACTGGATTTTAGGGATTGCGATAAGGCTTGAGCCCTATTCAGACATTATATTGTATCTGTGTTCAGATATCTGTATACAGTAGGCCTGCACAACTTTGGTCATCCTGCCTACAACTCCCATCAACCCTGAATATTTACTGGGGATTATTGAAGTTCTAGTCAAATAGCTGGAGGGCCATAGTTGTGCAGTCCTGGTGTGTAGGTTTTTGTGTGAATGATTGTACCTGTGTTCATTTTAAAAGTGAACCTGGGTACAGATCCCTCAAATGTACAGGTGGGAAGTGTACTGTTGTATCTGCATTAATCATAACATGAGAATAACTGTATCTGTGTACAATCACAATCTGTGCACAGATTGAACAAGTGTTGAACATAATGTGTGAGCAGGGCTTTGCTAGAAAGTCTGATCTTGCACTCTTAGCTACACCAATTTTATGCCATTTTGCCTGCTTCTAATCTTATCTTTTTCTGTTTAGCAAATGTATGGGTTCTGCCCTAAAAGATCTTATTTGAGTAAGCACTACTTTTTGCATAGTTATCTGTTGATCTGAAGACCTGTTGTGTCAACGGACATTAAACAGGTGTTGGCAAAAATTACTTGACCTTGGGTCCACACCAACATTTACTGGTATCTATGGAAAAACTTCTGTTGACTTGATTGAGCTTTGAGTCATGGACCACAATCCAGCACAGAGTTAAGCACCTTTTAAGCCCAGCTGATTTCAATGGGACTTAAGTGTACATAGCTCCCCCTGGATTGTGGCCATGCTTCAGAGTTGGGGAAAAAAATCTAGTCCTACAATTTATCTGGACAACAGTCAGAAACTTGGGCATTGACTTTTGGAAGGTTCCATTTTCAATCTTGAATAAATGCTGAAAACACCACACATGAGTTTAAATAAAGCTGCGGTTTTCTCCTGGTCTATTTACGAATTGGAGGAAGTTGCTGCAGGAAATTCTCAGGCCTTTCACTTATTTTGCTAACTTAAGTGGTTCTTCTACTAGATTCATGTGCCCCAGGATCCCTTGCAATGTTGCAGAGAGGCCTGGGCACAATTCTTGAATTGCGTATTACTTGGGAATGTGTCTTACAAATTGGATGCTGCTTCGTTGTAAAAAATATTAACCTATGAGTAATTGCTTTTGCTGCTCTTGCAATTAGCTCTATATAATCTTGGGCCCAGTTCAGGCATAATGCCTAACTACCGTTAGTGTGAGACATAGTTTGTCACAGTCCTGATTAAAATCCCAAATGTGCAGTGAAAACTTTCACCTAAACCCTGCCCCTGAAGATTGTATAAATAAGGAGAAGCCAATGAGATTTCTTTGCCTCCCTACAAGCTGAGAGGTTGGGCTCTGGATGCCGCCTGAACCATGGCTAAGTGTAGAGAAACAAATTACTGCCTCTTTCTCCCTTCCAGAATGAGGTACATTTTATTACAAGTTACTTTACAGGTTGCAAATATAATTGGCACAAGTTACCTATTTAACATCTACCCATTTGCAAGCTGTAGTTTGTGAGGCAAAGAAAGGTGGTTGATTTTTTATCACACAGAGTAGAAGTATGCTGTAGAGCTGCAATTGAACATTTGTTCCTGCTGCAGCATGTTTTTGCAATGTATGTATGGGTGTGTATATATACACCTCACACTTTGTGAAGCACATAGTTTGTGGAGTACACACTGAATATCTAGTGTATTCTGCTAGAACTATGATGTGTGAAGCAGCCCTAAGATTGTTAGGAACATAGGAAGCTGCCATATACTGAGTCAGACCATAGGTCCATCTCGCTTAGTATTGTATACACAGATTGGCAGCGGCTTCTCCAAGGTTGCAGGCAGGAATCTTTCTCAGCCTTATCTTGAAGATGCTGGGAAAAGAACCTGGAACCTAGATGCTCTTCCCACAGTGGCTCCATCCCCTGAGGGGATATCTTACAGTGCTCACACTTCTAGTCTCCCTTTCATTTGCAACCAGGGTGGACCCTGCTTAGCTAAGGGGACAAGTCATGTGTGCTACCACAAGACCAGCTCTCTTTACTGTTCTCAGTAAAAATCCATAGTATATTATGAAAGCCACTTGGACAGCTCTGTGAGTGACTTAGAAAAAGACAAAACTTAGAAAAAGACAAAAAGAAAAGAAATGATGCTCTGTGGATGGCAGCCAAAATGTGACACCAGAGAACCCCATAAGATATATCTATTGCTTTGACTTTTCTGTTGGCTATTTATCTTGAAGTAAGTTGGATGGAACCTTGTCTGAGACTCAGTTCATGCCTTGTCTACAACAGGCTGAGAGCCATTGTGGCCAGAGGCGTTCTTACCCCTGGACTTCCATGTCAGAGTCCAGGGCCTCCACACCCTTAGGGGCCTTCAAATCCTCCTTCGTCTGTCCTGGGTGATGCTGGCCTGCCATTGTGCTGGGTGGCAGAGCGTGACTTCTACTTTAGCGACAGAGAGCGGTGCGGGGAAAGAAATATGTGGGATGGGAATGTGTTTAGCAATAGCAATAGCAATAGCACTTACATTTATATACCGCTGTATAGCCGAAGCTCTCTAAGCGGTTTACAATGATTTAGCATATTGCCCCCAACATTCTGGGTACTCATTTTACCGACCTCGGAAGGATGGAAGGCTGAGTCAACCTTGAGCCCCTGGCCAGGATCGAACTTGTAACTTGTAACCTTCTGGTTACAGGGCAGCAGTTTTATCACTGTGCCACCAGGGGCTCAGTTGTTGCCACCAGGGGCTCAGTTGTTGCCACCAGGGGCTCAGTTGTTGCCACCAGGGGCTCAGTTGTTGCCACCAGGGGCTCAGTTGTTGCCACCAGGGGCTCAGTTGTTGCCACCAGGGGCTCAGTTGTTGCCACCAGGGGCTCAGTTGTTTAGTTGCATGTTGAAATGTTTCTGCATAATAAATGCATAAGTATTTACATAAATATACCTGTTTTATATTTTTACATTTTTGTGAATTCAGTTGCTGTTTGCCCGAAAGAACACACATATTAAAAATACTGCACGTGTCACAGTGTGTGTGTGTGTGGGGGGAAACCTCCAAAGCAGTGGGGGGAGCTCCAAAGGTAGGTCCAGGCTCCAAAATTACCTAAGTGCACCTCTCATTGTGACGCTGCTACTTGTGTGCCGCTCCTAGTAATGTTTGAAGGGAGTGACAAAGTGGAAGGGGACATGAAAGTATGCCTGTGCTGCTTTTACCCTGAGGACTGGTGATGCTGTCACCAGTGAGGGAAATAGCACCATGCCCCAAACCCTGTCCACATCATTTCTTCCTTCTAACATTACCAGAGGGAGCATCAGAGTAGCCATGTTGCAACAATTCCTTTTCTGTTGTGTTTGTGTGTATGTGAGTGTGTGTGAGAGTGAGAGTGAGGTGTTTTAATTGTTTTGATTCTACAGTATGTTGGCTTTTGGGGCGATATTCTTTTGTAAGCTACTGTGGGGAACTGTTAGGTTCAGTTGGGTTAGTCAGTGGGCTACAAAGTTTTTGAAATGTACATTACACATATATGACGTCCTAAGCTTTAGGATAAATCTGGCTGTTAAGACACTTCATTGCAATTATACCAGTATTTCGTATATTAAGATCTTGAAAGGGGAAAAAATGCATTAATGATTGTTGACAAGGCCAGGTGGCCAGAAAATGTCAGATGTGTAATTCTGCCCATAATAGCCACCCAGTAGCAACCAACCACAGCTCCAAAAAAATAATAATCCTTTCCTTCTTTATATGGTCACTTTCCAGGGTGCTTTCCTTTTCTAAATGTGGCTTTCCCAGGTGAATCTACCCGATGATATTGCCTCAACAAACAGTCCTGCGAGCCAGGAAATGTTTCCTAGACCTGTCATTCAAACTGTCATTTGTAGATGGTGGAAAGTGACAATTCTTGCCCCAACGAGTTCATATGTGTGTGTGTCTGTCTGTGTGTTTGTATTTTGCTGTAGAGATGCTAGTATCACATTCACCTTTTGGGTGGTGCCAGGTGTTTTTTTTTTGCAATTAATCTTGAGTTGTAGTGGGTTAGGCACTCCGCCAATGATGAGTGATTATCCTTTTGGTTGTAATTGGTAAAATTAACTATTGCACTGTTTATAATTGTCAGGGATTGATAATCTGAGGCTAACGTAATTCTATTAATATTTTCTAATGGGTTATCTGGTAAATATAAGTGTGTGATTGATTTGTATTCTCCTCCTCCAAAATGTCTTGATAATGGGAAATTAATACCTTGTATGTAACTATCAAAATGTTTGCCCTTTCCTTGCAGCTAATTTGTTCCATTGGTTTTATTGGAGTTGAGCTGCAGTCTTATGCATGCTTAACTATGGAATAATTTATTGGGGCTTATACATGCATAGAATTGAGCTGTATGAATTGAACTAATTTTAATTGATTCTGAGACCTATAGCATCAAATACCAGATGGGCAGATGGTATATTATTTCTAAAAAGCATTTCCCACCAGGAGGGCAGAGAGTGTGGTAAGTGCAGGCATCCATGATAAATATTAAATGCAAACATTGATAATGACTCATGTAACTTTTTATGAAATCCCCTATAGGGTTATTTTTATGCTGGTGTCAAATGGTTGGGTGTTTTTTTGTTTTAAAAAAGACAAAAATTACCCAATATAATTTTTTTTCTTAGTGGGGATAACATCCCTGCCTAGTAAGTATACTGGAAAACCTATTTTCCCCCAAGTGTAAGCTGCTTGGCTAACATTTTCATTGATATTAAGAACTCTGTGAATTGTTTTAATTGGTTTTTTTATTTTTATATTGTAATTTGGATTGTGTACGCTGCCTAGAGATGTATATATCAGGTGGTATATAAACATGATAGATAAAGGAATAGAAATAAAAATAACTCATTTGAAAGAAGAATGTATGATTGAGCAGTGCTTTAGATTTCAAAGGGGTAGATTCCTTGTACCTGAGATGGAAAATGCTCTTGGTCATGTTTTCCATTCTACTATCCTTGGAGACTATTTTAAAAATAGGTATTGCTATTTGATAGCTTTACTCATGCACACAAACTAAAGAAGTCATGAATGAAAAAACTAATACATAAAGACTTATTCTTCTTAGTAAGAATGCAGATAGGTCAATGATTTAATACTATCAATATGAGAAACTCTTTGTCTTCCTTCCATTGGGTTTCAAATACTTCTATCTGGTATGCTTAAAATAAATAATTAGCGGTGCAATAGTTGTTAAAGACTTGTTTGGCAGCTAACATGGGAGGGGAAACAGACATAAAAATCAACTGCGTGATCTCTCTTTTCCTCTCTCATAATTCCAAAATGTTAAACAGAGGAGCTGATTATTGAGGTAGTCCTTATGCCTGTTTTAGTCACATGAGATGTTCAGGTGTACCATATTGGTAGAGATTATTTTCCCACAAGTATATTTGATTCCATCCATTGTAGTTGCTGGACAATTGCAGACAGGACCAAAAGTGTACCATTATTAATATACTTACAGAAGTATAAAATTATATTGTAATACAAAAATGAAACTGTTTTGTTGTAAGCTGCCCAGAGACTTGCATTTTTGTTGGTATAAAAATGTTTTAAATAAATAAAACCAATTTGTAAACATGGTACATCCACAAAGCAGATTGACATTACAGGTAATATGCAGGGAACTCTTTCTTCAGTCAATTCAGATCAAAAGTACTGCAAAATTGCCATGTTTTTTCCATGTTTTTTCTGTCAGAAAACCAGGAGGGATGGGGCAACTCAAACTTCCCATGGAAGTGAGTTCCAGAGTCTGGGTGTATCTACAGAAAAGTCTTTGTCCTACTTATTCTCTACCTGCCTCACCATTGGGGAGGATGGGGCAGCCTGTCTTGGGTAGATAATTTTGGGATACTGTTAAAATGCAAAATATGGTAAGTTATATAGTTAACACCATAGGATCATCATTTGGATTTTTCTTTTCTTCTCCTTTGCCTTAGATAAAAACATACATGGTCAGTGATCAGGACTTTGCCTTTGTAGCCTTTTGTGTGAATCTGTGCTCACATGTGGTATATCTTGCTCCAGCACCTTCAACTTGTGTTCCCTGGATCCTGCTCCCCATCCTCCCTTAACTACCTGATGATTCCACTCTGGAAGCTCACTGACTCTTGGCTTTATTGCTTGGATTCAGCTAGTATTGATAATACTAGTTTACAGAGTGCCTTTCACCCAAGCTTTAGCTTACTCCTCCTGACTGCTTTCCCAGGGTTACTCTCATAGTTGCAACCATCCTATGGTGTCTTTCAAAGCTTCCACCTGACATACATGCAGATTGGAAGTGGAGGTCAGACGATCTTATTCATCTTATATTCCAGTTTTATTGGAAATGGTGGGCCTGCCCTATAGATGTGAATGTTGCCTTGGGTCTGACAATTGAAGCCTGAATTTTGCATCTAATCAAAAGAAACAACCAAGTGATCACTACTGTAGTGTTTCTTTTATGGTGTCTGGGTTTTTGTGTTTAACGATGAATAAAGTCAGGAAAATAATCAGAAGCTAAATAGGAACCATGTGATCTGGAAATAGAATAAAAGCATATGATCACACATGCTAAAACATTTCTTGCCAACATGTTGATTCATGGAAAAAGTTAGAACAGAGGCTGCAGAAACCGATATTTTCTCTGGAAAACATCTGTAACAAGTGCAAAGGACTGTATTGGGATTAATAATAAATAATGGTAATTAACTTAGTTTAGGAAAAAAATCATCTCACAAATTGTTGAAAAAATGACATCTCCAGTTGGTGTGGGTATAGCTTCACGTGGTGCACATGTTTGCACAGACAGCCTTCGGAGTGTTTAAGCATTGCGGTAAATACACCTATACAGATATGTCCTATAAAGCTAGTCTTGCAACACAGACCAGTAATTCACTATTTGACTTTTCCAATCATGTGAGTGACCAAGAATAGCCCAGTGACTGTGATCTTGTGCACTGTAAGCCTGCTGCCTGTAGGCCACAGAGGCAACTGCCTCAATCACCTGGTGACGGTAAGAGGGTAACTGGGCTCTTGCTTTGCCAATAAGTGGTCAGTACTGACCATTTGTTTCATAGAGACAGACAGGGTTCAGCTGTGTGGGGTCATTATATATATATATATATATATATATATATATATATATATATATATATATATGATTTTTATTTTATTATTCTCATAATCTTTATTACGGTCGTTGACCAGCACAAGATTTTATTATTTATTTATAATATTTATATACAGCCTGATACATAAATCTCCAGGTGGTATACACAATTCAAATCACAATATAAAAATAAAATAAACAATGAATAAAAACAATTCACAGAGTAAAACAATTTAAAATTAGTTTTAATTAAAAGCCTAAGAGAACAGGTGTGTCTTCAGGGTCTTTTAAAAAGCAATCAGAGGCAAAGAAGCTCTTATTTTGACAGGGAGTTTATTCCATTGCTTTGGGGCAGCCACAGGGAAGGCCTGGTCCTGAGTCACCACCAAAGAGCTGGCAGCAACCGTAACTGGACCTCCCCAGATGATCTTAATAGGTGATGGGGTTCATGACAAAGAAGGCAGTCTCTTATGTAACCTGGACCTAAGCCATTCAGGGCTTTATAGGCAATAACTAGCACTTTGTGTTTCTCTAGGAAACTTGTTTGTAGCCAGTGCAATTCTTTAAACATTGGTGTTATATGGTCCCTTCTGGTTGTCCCAGAGACCAACCTTGCTGCCGCATTCTGTACCAGACATAGTTTCTGGTCTATGTACATAGTCCAGAAACAGCACCAAGTAGAGTGCATTACAGTAGTCAAGCCTGGAGGTTACCAGCATATGTACTATTGTTTTAGAGTCATATGCCTCCCAAAATGGGCATAGCTGACATATCAGCAGAAGCTGATAAAAAGTGCTTCTGGCCATTTCTTCAACCTCAGAAACTAGGGAGAGATTTGGTTGCAGGAGCACTCCCAAGCTATGAACCTGATCTTTCAGGGGGAGTGTAACCCCATCCAGTACAGGCAGATCTAAACCATCTCTTGGGTCTTGACCCCCACCCCCAAATCAGTATCTCTGTCTTATTTGGATTCAACTTCAGTTTGTTATCCCTCCTCCAGCCCATCACAACCAGGAATCTCACAACCCTAGACAACTTTGCTGGAAAACCCTAGACAAATTTGCTAGATAACTTTGCTGGATGTGAACTTGAGGATGCAATGCGGGTAGAAAATAATTGCTTCTTTGCCATGAGTATTTCCAGAGCATAGATCTTCAGATGTGCTCTATGTTGTAACCTGAGTGCTGTTTCCCTTGACATTTGCGGATCTCTGGTGAAATAGATTTGAAACTCAGAATAAGAATGATGAAATGCTGCATCTGGTCTCTTCTCCTGTATGGATGTGAAACCTGGACCATCAAGAAAGAAGCACATAAAAATGGGAAGCCTTTGAGATGTGCTGTCTGTCTCAGAATGATTGATTGATTGATTAAGTGCCGTCAAGTCAGTGTCGACTCTTAGTGACCACATAGATAGATCTTCTCCAGGATGATCTGTCTTCATTTTGGCCTTTAAGGTCTCTCAGTGGTGCATTTATTGCTGTTCTAATCAGGTCCATCCACCTTGCTGCTGGTGGATGCTCTTCTCTTTCCTTCAACTTTTCCTAGCATTATGGACTTCTCAAGAGAGCTGGGTTTTCGCAGAATGTGTCCAAAGTATGATAGTTTGAGCATGGTCATTGTGCCTCGAGTGAAAATTCTGGATTGATTCGTTCTATGATCTATTTGTTTGTTTTACAGGCTGTCCACAGAATAGTCAAGATTAAATAAATAGATAGATAGACCAAATCAATAAGTACAGACAATCAAGAGACTTAAACTGGAGTATTGTGAACATATCCTCAGAGGAGTAAGTTATCAAATGCCACAACTAATACTAGAAGGAAAGCTAGCAGGAAAAAGATCAAGAGCACAAAGGGATGGATGGATGACCTGAAATAATGGCTAGAAATGGACACAGAAGATACCATCCACAATTCTAGGGTACACGATCTATGGCTTTTGCTGGCTGCCAACCCCCCAATTGGGGAAGTCACATGAAGAGAGAGAGAGAGTGATCATTGCCCCAATGATATGCAACAATAGAATAGTGTGGGGGGTTTTCTTCTCTGAATTCTTTATTTCTTCACATTAAAAATTACAAATACTCTTGAAGATTTCTGGTTTTTTAGGCAGATGTCAATAAGTGTATTTATAAATTTAAAAGTTTGATTTGTAAGTGGTGGTACGTTACTTCTGAAAGTTGTCCTTCTTGGCTTCCTATAGGTTTTCATTTTAAGGAACCCGAAGTTTGAAACTGCGACACTTTAGTGGTCTCGTTGGAAGTGCTAAGTCTAGGGAATGTTTGGAGGCTAACATTTTTAACTGTCAAGGCATGCAGGGTGCTTCTAAAACTGGAGAGAGCGGCTGTTCCCCAGTGATCTCTGGCATTCAGAGTACTCAAGACTGGCAAATCACAGCTGGGTAGTATTGCAAATCCATGAGGAGCAGAGGAGTAGATGTGGGAGGAGGTAGTGGGTTGGGTGAGTTTAAAAATAAATACAACCATGCTGCTGGAATTAGTCATATAGTCTTGCCAAGTAGTATCCATTTTTAACCAGTGTAATCAAGCCAGCAATCACTTACCAGCTTACAGAAGTTTCTCGCTGGACATGATTGTTCCTTCCCAGGAGACCTGCTTGTACCTCCGAAAAATCTGGAGAATGAAGTACACTCTATGCTTACAGGAAAATGCTAAGCAAAAACAGGTGTACTTTTATTTGGGCGGTGGGAGGCTTAGTAATGTCTATAGAAAACCATTTTCCTTGACACTTGGTTAATTCTCAATAAAGATTTCTGAACTTTGTTCCATGGGGAAACGGAGGCCCTTGTTCTGAATGCATTATTTCAATAGCCTAAAACCCTAGAGTAGAGTGACAAGGGAATGTTTTGTCAGATTCGCCTTATTATGAATAAGATTGCCTTATTATGAAATAAAAGACTTGGTAGCAGACTGTATATTGTCTGCTACCAAACTCTCTTGTTCTCAATTCATATGGCTTTCACTACTATGGATTTCTTATTTTTATTATCGAGTTTTATCAGAGAACTAGTAATTTTTTTTTTTTGAGGTTTTAATTTTGGCATGCAGTCAAATCTATCTCTGTTTAAGCTGCTGCTGCTGCTGCTTCTCCTCCTCCTCCTCAGTCACTGATTCTGTGACTGAGGAGAATCAGTCCCCGCCCCCCCGCACTCCCAAATCCCTGGTATCTGGAAGCATTGACTCGATGCAATTTCTTGGAAGCTATACACTGTCTCTTTGAAAGCAAATTGTTCTTAATACAGAAATTAAAGGCAAAATTTATCTCTGATCTTTTAAGGAAAAGAGAAGTGAGGGACTAGATTAAGAACCAGCTCTTCCGCCTTGGATTCTGGGTGATTCACTGTTCTTGGTCCAGTTTGCTGAACTGAGGCATTTTATATATCCCTTGGATGCATCCGTGGCAGCTGTTGCTGTAGGGTTTACTGTAGGAAGTGCCCCTACTTTGGATATATTTACGTGAAATGTGCAGTGAAATATTCCCCAGAGCATTTTGAACTTCTGAAGCAGCTTCTCATAGATGACTAAAATGTTCCAAAGAGTTATTTACTGCAGGGGCATACATGAACACATCTGATTTGGGAGATCATAATGGGAAAGGGGATGGTGCTAGGGATGGTTAGCAATTTCCATTCCCTCCACCATGCTGCTGGCTGTCTTCATAACTAGGAGGAAACAGCCCAGATCCTTTCCCACACTGCACTGAACAATGCTGGAGATGTATCAGGCTGCCCACATCCAGCTGCAGAACCATCTCTCTGCAAGTAGTATTAAGAGATGGTACAAAGCAACCCTGAGAAAGCAGATTGGAAGGTAGGTGCGTGAATAAGAAAAAAATAGTAAAAGCCATAGAAATGAACTTATTGATCTTCTGCCATGTACGTAGAAGAGGAGAGATAAACTATGAGCATATGGTGGAGGAGATATTTATTAACCTCATCTTGAATAATGTATGTGTGCTCTTGTTTACTTATTAAGTTTGTTTAGTCCATCTGCATCCTGCCTCGGAAAGCTTCAGGCAGCTCACAATAACTGAAATACAATCTCACAAAGAAACTACATGAAACACAATAATTGAATAGAAATCTAGTAGCACATGTTTGAAAGTTTGTGATGGACAAGAACAGTTATGTCTATCAAAAGTGTATAAAGTGTTTTGGAAATATTTAAAAGAAAGCCATCTGTTTTCAAGGCAGAATGCAGAGTTGCTGATGCAGAGTCTTGGTTTTGAAATGTTATACTTCCGATGCTTGTCTAAAGCACTCTCATCATAGGTGTGAATTGGGACTTCACATTTAGAGAAAGAGGGAATCCTAGGTCTCTTATCAAGTGGGTTTCCTTATTTATGAAAATATGTAGGGCCAGTTCATAAATCCACATAGAGCACTAACTTGCAGCCGAATGTGAGTGGACTCTTACTGAAAAGCTTTGCAGTGTGAGATGATACTGTGATGATATGAAAGTTCTGCATCTGGTAGTTGACCTGCAGTTGCTCACTGATGAATGAAAAATAATAGTTGATGGTATAATAATCAGGTTATGGACATATATGTGGGAACCAGCCCTTGTAGTACCCATAGTGTCAAATGTGCTGTGACCAAGCAGTGGACTCCCAGCCAGTGGACCTGTTGTTCTCTGTGGTTTCCTGTGATTCCTGACTTCCCTTCTTGGTATCTTGTGCATTTCTACCTAAAAGTTGTGTGTCTGGCAAGTGTGTGTCTGTAAGAAGTAAGCTTTGCTGTGAACAACAGCTGAAAGAACCTGGGCAGATCCTTTTAAAATTGCCTTGCAATCTATTACCTTTCCTAACACACATAATTGTATGTCTAGCGTGCCTAATAATTGCTTAGCTTTGACACTTTATTTAGTTAAAATTTCCCCTAGTTTCAATTATTCACTGGCATTAATGGCTTTCTACAGTGTAACTCTTTTGCCAGTAGACATCTGCACACTTAAAGTACTATTTATCACAGCTGTTAAAGCTGTAACTCTTGAAAGCAAATCATAATGCTTGGTATCTTAGTCTGGAAACAGAACAAATGAATTTGTGGAGGCTGAGAAGAAAAGTAAAGGTTGCAAGATGTGCAGCTTATTTTGTATATAATTATAAGATAATGTAGTCAAAACCTTAAGTTCTGAATATCTTGGGAAACATGTACATGAATAGCCAGCGTGGTGCAGTGGTTAGAGTGCTGGAATAGGACCGGGGAGACCCGACTTCAAATCTCCATTCAGCCATAAAACTAGCTGGGTGACTCTGGGCCAGTCACTTCTCTCTCAGCCTAACCGACTTCACAGGGTTGTTGTGAGGAGAAACCTAAGTATGTAGTACACCGCTCTGGGCTCCTTGGAGGAAGAGTGGGATATTAATAATAATAATAATAATAATAATAATAATAATAATATCACAGCAACCTCAGACTTGAAACTACAGTTGTAGGCCAAGATCTTGTCTGAATTAAAGCTCTCTCAAATTTAGAGCTGTTCCTGACAAAAAGAACCTTGTATCTTTGCAGTACTTGATGTTGGGATGTAACTTTATCCACGGTCTAAAATAAAATTCCACTTGAATTTTATAACATTTGCATCTTGTTTGAAGGCTCCACCACATCTCAGGTACTGGTTTGAGGGCAGCTTTGTTACCATAAAAGAAGTGGGTGGATTGTCAGACTCCAGCCAACAGTAGGTTGTGAACATGGATTGTGAACAATGTCTGAGGCTGAATGTCTGAGGCTGAATGTCTGAGGCTGTGTTCCACCACCCAACTCTGTCCAAAAGAGGAAACAGAACTACACAGGAAAGGCACCAAGGAAACCTCTTAACAGTAGGCCAGGGCAGATCATATTGTATTCTCTGTCTCCCTATAAAAACTTGACAGTCAGCTTTCCTCACTCATCTGAACAGGAAGGTATAGACATACACAATTGGACTTGTTTACTGATGGCTGATGTGTCATATCAACAATAATTCTTCAGTACTGTGCTTCTCATATCTGACATAGATCTTTTGGGAAGGACTCAATTTCTATGTGACTTTTGCTATGATTGTTAATTCTGTGATCTATCATAACTGATGACAGTGTTCAGTTAAAGTGCTTTCAGCTTATCTTTGTATTTGGTTTTTTTTAGTTATATTGCTGCTTTGCAAAAAATTACTCCCTCCCCAACTTTATTAGAATAAAATTTATAGTGCAGAACAAAATTAATCCAAACACAAACAGCAAAACTCCAATTAATCAATCCACCCACATTCTAATATTATCTACTATCAACCATAATTCTCCCAATTGGTATAAAGAATGAAATTATTATTATTATTATTATTATTATTACATTTATATCCCTCTCTTCCTCCAAGGAGCCCAGAGTGGTGTACTACATACTTGAGTTTCTCCTCAAAACAACCCTGTGAAGCAGGTTAGGCTGAGAGAGAAGTGACTGGCCCAGAGTCACCCAGCTAGTATCATGGCTGAATGGGGATTTGAACTCGGGTCTCCCCGGTCCTAGTCCAGCACTCTAACCACTACACCACGCTGGCTCTCAATCTGACCGGAAATCTGACCGTATTACATAAAAATAGTTATTTGCAGTCTGGTTTGCATGGGACCAAATAATATAGGTTAACTTCTCTGAGATCGCGATATGGCATAGATGTTTATACCAGTTATCCATCGACATAGTTTGATTTTTCCAGTTCTTGGCTATAGCTAACCTGGCAGCAGTTACCATAAACACCACTAATATTTTTGATGACACATCTGTATTGAGTTGACCCCAGAAAATATATTTACTAACTCCAGCTGGGGGCATAATCCTATTTTCTGATTTGTGATCTTGCTCCTCTCTGTGAATACCTCTGACCAAAAGTGTATGACGCTGGGGCAGGTCCACAAAAGATTAAAATAGGTCTCTTCATCCCACAACCACTTCAGCAAAGCAGGGAACAATCTTTATGAATGTGTGCTAATTTGACTGGGGTCAGGTACCATCAACGAAAAACTCTGAGAAATTTCTCCTTAACTTGGACCAAGGAGGAAGTTACTGGTTTGCATTTCCAAATGTTCAACCACTCCTGGTCTTTGATTTCCTGTTGGAAGTCATTTCCCCAAAATACTTTGAGGCTAGGTAGAAGGTTAAATGTGTAGTTTATAATCAGCTCATGTAATTTTGAAACCACACTTTTAAGGGAGTCCAAGGCTCCCAAAACCAGTACTTTGAATTTTAATTGACTATTCTGGGGTGGATATAAAGGATCTGCACTGTGAAAGATGTATTCATATACAGTGCAGAGGACCCAGAATTTCCCCTATAGCCTCTAGGTTGATGGGGTTTCCACGCTGATAAAGTTACTTAGTCTGGTAACTTCCACGTCAGTAGCCTCTAGCATGTGAACAACTGAACAAATTTAGGGTGGCAAAAATTGGAATAAGAGATTAATAAGGAGGCGCTAAACTCTTATATCATTTTGCTCAACTCTTTGAAGTGGCAGTCGGAAAAAGGTTGTCTGATGCTTTAAACTTGGTAATCCAATCTGGTATTAAAGGTAAACTTTTAACTCTATTAAGAGTATTAATACTCTTAATTAATTAATTAAGTGGAGTATTAATACTCCACTTCCAGCTTAACCCAAGAGACTTCAGTCAGCAATCATCCGTAAGATGTTTCGGAGGTGAAAAGCCTCGTAATAGGTAGATAAGGGATTCGTATTCCTTTGTTAGCTGTTTTTGTGTAAAGAACACTATATCTAAGCCTCGTTTTTTTTGATAGCATGAATAATAGAGATAACAATTCTTTGTCATCTCTGCCGAGTGTTGGCAGATATAGTAACTGGTAAAACTTGAAACATAAACAATAATTTGGGAAGTAAATACATTTTAAGTACTGCTACCTGCCCCAGCCAGGAGAGGTTAATCCCTTTCCACTTCCGAATCTTTCTTTTGATTTTAATACTGGGGTGAAATTCAAATTTTTGAGATTTGTGAGATTCTTGGAAATGTACACTCCCAGGTATCGTATCTTTTTGGAGGCTTTGGTGATGCTCAAAGATTTAATTATGCCATTTTTAGACTTGGTACTGATCACAGTACACAAGATCTCTGATTTAGAAAGATTTATTTTTAAACCTGCTACTTTCCCAAAATTTAACAACTCCTCCTGTATAGATGAAGTAGCCTGTAAGGGATCTGCTAATATTAAGGCAATATCATTTGCATATAAGGTGATTTTATATTCAGTGCTATTAATGGTCAGTCCTTTAGTCTGGTGGTTACCTCTAAAAGCCTGAGCTAATGGCTCTATGGCAAGTACAAATAACAAAGAGGAAATCCCTGTTTCATGCCCCTTTTGATACTGAATGTTTCGGAATCTACGGAATTTGTTTGAACAGTGGCGTAATATTCACTATATAATTGTCTGATGATATTAGTGAATCCTGTTCCCATTTTAAGATGTTCTATTAACTTAATCAAATAAGACCATGACAGCTGGTCAAAAGCCTTGAACATGTCTAAGGTGAGTATGGCTGAGGGGATATTATTCCTTTTACTGAAATATATGCAGTTCAGTATGCGATGAATGGGATCTGCAATCTGCCTTCCTTTTATAAAACCCAACTGGTCTGGGTTTATATACTGGGCTAAACATTATTTAGTCTTTAAGCTAAGCATGAAGTTAAGAACTTAAGATCTTGTTTAAGTAAGGCTATAGGTCTGTAGGATTCCACCAACTCTTTATCTTTGGTTTCGGAAGCACAGTGATCCTGGAGTATCGCCACGACTTGGGAATCGCTTGACCTTCCAGGATGGAATTAAATAAGGCTACAATAAATTTGTATTTAAAGAAATAAATATATAAATTTGTATTTATACAAATAAAATATATTTTATTGATATCTGGGTATCAATAAATTGCCAAATGTTTTATAGGCCAGGGCTGTAAGACTGTCCGGGCCTTTGAAAAAAATATTTTTAAAAGAATGAGCACATGAAATTCCAGCTTTGCACTAGATAGTACCTTAAGTGTTTATACCAAATATTTTACTTATGTGTGCACCACAGTCAATATGCATCTCTCCATCTCTCCTTCCCCCCCTACCCCAAGTCTGGCACGGCAGAGATTTCTCTTCTAGAGCAGAACAGAATTGCTCTGTGTGTGTGTGTAAGTAAAATAGTTTAGCGTTTAAAAAGGGGCATTTTTAAGACATTCTCAAAAAGCAAAAATAGAGGTTGTGATTTATCAGAGACAAGTACCAGAAAATAGGGACAGTCCCTGGAAAACAGAGGTAGCTAGAATGTTTGACAAAGGGAATTAAAACTAAAGGTGGTAGTCCTAATTAACTAGGGACCAGTTCCTCTAGTGCTCTAAATTGAAATGGAAGAGGAACCTGTAGAAACATGGTTGAATTGTTTTTGATTTAAGACAACCCTGGCTGTCTTTTTAACATTGCTATGTTTTTTGTTTTAGCAGTTTGTTTTTATTGAAGTTTTATTATTGTTTTTATCTTAATTGCCCTGGGGTCTTCAGGCAAAGGGCAGTATAAAAATATTAATAATGATGATGATATTTATGTTTATTTAAGCCACTCCTTCGCTGCAGGATTTCACACAACCATGTGCTTACCCTGTCCCTGAATGAGTTTAAAATTGATGGCAGTAGATTTGATGGCTGCTAAGTCTGCTTCAGGCCTTCCTTTCCCCGTGGAGGCAGTGGGCTAGCATTTATGGATCTCTGCAATAAATAGCCCAAATTTCACCATGTGAAATTTCAGTGAACATGAGAACATATTTTTGGCACCGCTTTGGGCATTTAAGATACTGCCAAGATCTTTCCTTCCTTGTTCAAAAGTCAAGAATGACTTCCACCTTACCTGTTATCGGCTTCCACAACTCTTCCTGTTCTTTGTGTTTTAAATTTGTCTGCAGTTCTTGGACTGCTGCTAGTTGGCAAGTGTTGCAGAAATACAAATAGAAACCTAGACCCAAACAGTCTTTAAAAACCCACAAAACACTGCTGATGGTGCTCTTTGGGAATGCTTCCTTCCTTTATTTATTTTTTTAGTGGAGGAATAGTAATCCATTTATTTCTTTATTGCATCCCTGTTGAAGAAAGTGGTTTTAGGATTAGGGTTTATTATTCTGATTGGACTTGGTGATGAAAACTATTCCAAGGTATTGCTGGGACATTCATTATTTGCTTACAGCATCAATTTTCATTCTGCATTTTTCTGCAATCTGACCCAACATGTTGAAACTTCCTTGGACCAGGGAGTACAAGGTTTTCTGTTGAGCTGACTGTGGAAAATCATCCTGCTGTGAAGCTTTTTACTGTGATCATAAGAGACTTTTGATGAAGGCTCAGTTTGCTCCTTGAGTACATTCTGATTCTTGTAAGCCTTTCCTGGATCTTGGCTTATCTGCATGACTGAACAGGAGAATGTTGCAACTAACTGTGGATCCATATCTGTGATCGGTCCCAGATCTGTTGCTCCAGAATAGTACAATATATGCAGGTGCACAATGCATTTATATAATATGATAGTGCCAGATGGAAGTAGACCAGATGCAAATCTAATTGTAAATTACATGAGCCCATATCATGTAATGGAAGTAAGTTAATGGAAGTAAGTTAACCTGAAGTTCAGACTTCAAGGCTAATAGGCTGCTTTGTTTGCATGAGTGAAGGTGTGATGCTTGTGTGGCTTCTTCTACAACATTTGTTTGTAGCTACTCTTCCTATGAATGTCTGAACTTGTCATGGGTGTTAAAAGCACCAGCTGGAAGCTGAAGAAACATACTGTGGTGACACACCTTTTAAAAGGTTTTTCAGCAGCTGTTGGGCATATACATTATTTGAGTAAAACTAGTTTCCATTTTTAGCCTACTTTCCCTAAGGTAAGTAAGCTTATGAGATCACCCAGGTTTCTGTGTGTGCCCCCCCCATCAACTGCCCCCCCATCAACTTTGCAATGCCTGAACTGATTTGGACCAAATTTAGTGCAGTTACAGGGACACATAAGGACACCTCAGCGGCATAGTGTGAGAGGATGTAATCCACCCCAATTCAAGATGGCAGACGTGTGAACATTTGAGCCCACTCATAAGAGGGCTAACTTATGAACTGCCTAACTGATTTGAACCAGATTTGGTACAGTTGTAGGGATACATAAGGACACCTCGGCAACGTAGGTTGTTGTTATGTCATCCACACTGATTCAAGATATACATGAACGTTTGAGGTGGAAGTGGACTAACTTGTGAAGATCATAATTATCAGTTAAGAGTATAATGAAATGAAAGTGTTAATGGAACTGCCCTGAGATGATTGGTCAGCATCCCAATGTTCAGACTTTGTGGGGGAAATAGTTCTTAAGGGGGCAGCTCCACGCCAATTTTAATTTGTACAAATGCTTGGACTCAAGAAACTGGACTGAGACAAGATTTAAGTTTCAAAATTAAAAGAATTTATTTGAGGAGGAAGTACATAAAAGAGAGAAATATGTGGTTAAGGCAGTGTTACTATCAAAAATATGTTTAACTGCAATGAGAGGTGTTTTAAACTTAGAGTCCTAATTTTATAAGTTCCCAGGCAGGCAAGAAAAGGAGCCTTCTTAGAGAAGGAGGGGGTTGGATCTAAGAAAGGGGAATAGAGATAGATTTTGGACCCAAGGAGGGGTGAGGGCTCATATCACCTGGTCAGGACAGGGAACTTAGGGGACCCCTGATGAACTTCGTTCCTCAGGTCTGGCTAAAGCGGGTGCAGGAAGGTTGGAGATGTTGATCGATAGCAATGATTCCAGGAGGGGGCTTCCTCCTTCGACCCATCTTCCTCGGTTAGTGAGGAAGACTGGGAAGATCAGGCTGGGCAAGAGAGCCGATCTTGAAAATAGCATGGAATACTGAACACAGCCTGGCATGGCCTGTGAACAGTGAATCGCCTAAAAAACTAATGGAGTAGGCATTGGATTCCCAAGTGAAAGGCAAGCACAAAGATTGCAAGGATAACCCAATGGAGTCCTAAGTAGAGCATATGAAGGAGCACACTGGATCATGTAATTGGGGATACTTATACCCAAAAACATATCTTGGAGGTGAATTCCAACTGACCGTTGTTGGGGAGGGACTGGTAAGCCGTTGTGAGCCGCCATGAGCAGTAGTGTACTGGAGGTGCGGGGTATAAATATTTCAGATAAATAAATAGATATATTACAGAGCTGGACAGAGCTAGTGTGATACAGTAGTTAGTGTTGAGTTTAGATATGGGAAACCCTGGGGCAGACATTTGCTTATCTGAGTGGCCTTGGGGCAAACTACTCTCATTATGCTTGCATGTTTATCACTTACTGACTAGAGTCAAGTGGTAGTTAGTATTTATTTATTTATTTATTTATTTATCTATCTATCTATCTATCTATTTGTCTATCAATCAATCAATCAATTAATTAATTAATTACATTTTATATCCCACTCTTCCTCCAAGGAGCCCAGAACAGTGTACTACATACTTAGGTTTCTCCTCACAACAACCCTGTGAAGTAGGTTAGGCTGAGAGAGAAGTGACTGGCCCAGAGTCACCCAGCAAGTATCATGGCTGATACCTAGTCCTAGTCCAGCACTCTAACCACTACACCATGCTGGCTCATATATATGAAAGAGCCATCACCAGTCAAATGGCAGAAACGCCTTATCAGCATTCCTCAAAACACCATGCTTTTCACTGGAGTCATCCGCACTTCACCAAGTAATGTAACTGGCCTTGGCCTTGGCCTAGCCTGCTTCACAGTGGGAATGGTTGCATTTAGTTGGTTGTGTAATTCAAATTGTCACAGACTGATCAGGTGAAAACTATAGAGCCCCCGCCCCTTTTTTTGGACATTTGCTGCTTCTGCAAAAAAAGCAGTGTGTGAGAAGGATGATTTTGACAATTAAATTGGTAACATTTGTGTCACCACATTAGAATTTGTGATGCAGTGGCCAAACTCTCAGCACTCGTAGTACCTATTGTAGGGAATCCTGTTACAGGAAGTCATTCCTTTTAAAATTACTGTGAATAAACAAGGAGTTTAACTTCTTATGTTTGGGAAAGTTTGGGGTTAGGTAGGGAGATGTGGAAGGGGTTTCCCCCCCTTGAGATCTGTTCTTTCTGAGTGGGAGAGTACCAAGACACACACAATCAATCAAATTGTCTGAATTATCTGGCTGGAACTTGGAATGTGCAACCTAATAGATTAAAATATATCTGTTTATAAAGAATTTGGACTAAAGATTTGTATAGAGATGGGTGAGGTCTGTTCCTTGTCTCAGTGACATTTCAGATCTGCTTCCTATCATACTCCAAATCTGCTCTGTGTCTATCTCTATGGTTCAACAAGGTGCTGGACTTTAATGAGTGACTGGGCTAGAAAAGGCCAATGTCATATACTTAAACACCCACAATATGAAGAGGGTGGGTGGGTTAATGTGATACAAAGCAGCATTCATTTAGAACTTGCTGCAATCTACAGTTTCATATGGCAGATTTCGGAATAATGCCCTATTGTTGGTTTAAATATTTCCAAATCTCATGCTTTTTCTCTCCCTGCAGCTTTAGTATTTTGTAAATGAGTTTAGTAAGACATTTTGCTGCTGCCGTTGTACATACCAGATTTCTGGTATGTATCAGAAACCTGATATGTAACTATGAACCCAGGTTTCATAGTGATGGAAATTGTGACCAAAAAACAAGCAACAATCTAGGTGTTGCATCTGTTAAACCTGATAGGAATTGCGGTAACTTTTTGATACTTTCTGGCTGGCTGTTTATGGATTATTGTGCAGATCATCTGTTACTATACTTGCTATGGAATTTTAGAAAAAGAGTTGACTTTGTGCTGCATAAAAGAAAGCAACAGAGAAGTTGTAATATAATTAAAGGTGGACTGTTAAACTGTTCAAAGATGGGAGGAATTAACATTGGTGCAAACGTACATAAGGGGTTACTTTCTTAGTTCACTTATCACACTGTTTCACACATTAGGAAGGGAAAACTTGGCTTTGTCACTCAATGAGAGCCAAATGGGAGCTGCAGCTAATCCTAATTAGCTGACTACTGTATCTATATCTGTATGATGCACATAACACTTTTGGGAGTACACATATTGTTGCGCGATTAGTGAATCATCATTCTGATTTTCTGATCAGAGTGTGGGATTTGAAAAAGGGGATTGAATGGTAGGGAGAGATACAGGCTATCTTTCTGGAATGTTGTGAATGGGGAAAAAACCATCAGAACTTTGTAAGGTGACCCCTAGCTAAAGGGAGTAGGTGGTGAAAGAGGTGTGTAAGAACAATAGACATTGCATTTTTGCAGCTTCTGAGTAAGGCTGAGCTAAGAGGTGGCTGAGGGCAGCTTTGGGATGAAGGGGTGTCTCTCTGAAAGAATCTGATATGAGGTAGCAGACTTGTAGCCTGACAGAAGTGCATGCTCTTTTGCTTCACCTGATGCTCAGTAAATAATTCAATTATTTGAATTGAATTATTGAATAATTGAATTATTTGAATTACCCCCACAGAGGTAACATTGTAAAGAACTTTCACTTGGTTTAGTCCAAGTGAGCTTGGTCCCTTCCTCTCATCCTTTATGTTTACACATTTTTATTTATTCTTTGTGTTTTTCATATTTCTGTATCTTTGTGAATGTTCCCTTTGCACTCTTCCCTTCCTTATGCCTGCCTTCTCTGACTGTGATGGCATTCTGGCATTCTGCTTCTTTTTAAAGGATCAAGACTTGTAGGGGCAGGTTCTCTTCTATTGACAGTTATAAGCATTTCCATACCATTTTCATTGGACAAGCATTTCCATGTCAGTGTTTTACCAAGCAGGCATGATACAACTGATCTAACAGACTCTGTATTTTATGGGAGAATATGTTCTGGGTCTTCAATTCCTTGACCCAGACTCCAATCATGCACCTCAGACTAATTTGTTCACTTTGGGCTCCTCCTGCTGTGCTGCTTTTGCTTTCAGGCCCATGCTGAATCTGGGGGAACTCTGAGATGGGAGCTCTCCAGGCACCTGCCTGCCTGCCTGCCTGCCTGCCTCTCCCTCCAGATCAGTTTAGGTCATCCAGGAGCTTCCTGTGGTAGGCTCTACTTTGATTTAAGAACTGACTTGGGCATGTTACCTGACTTTGGACCTGGTCCTTTCTTTGCCAGTGCTGATTGTAGGTCTGATGACAACTGCCTCAACCCTGAGCCTGAAAAGGGCACTAGTTCCAAGCCCTTCAGGACTGGCTACTAAGAAATTAAAGGGCTAGAATGTTCATACCCTTGTGCAAAGGAAAACTTTGCCTGTTTCCACAATGGTTTTCTGTCTCTTTTGTCGCTGACCACCTTGCAACTGACTCACCTTTTTTGGGCTTGGAGCCTCGACCTTCTTCTGAATTCTCACCTCAACCATTCCTCTAAAAATTACAACAGATCATTCCACTATAGGTGCCTAGTCTGGTTAGTCCCTTCACAGAGGTTCAGTACATTGCCTTGGATTTGGAAGGTGACAGTCTTCTCATCTGAATTGTTAAGAACATCTTGATTCTAGAGCATGGGTAGGCAACCTTGTAGTTTAGGAAGAGCTGGAGAGCCAAGGTTGCCTACCCCTGTTCTAGAGATTGGTCCTTAGCCAAATTTGACTCATAGAATTGAACTAGGGAGCACGCAGTCTCTTGGGACATAGGCCTGATCACTTCTGAAATGGAGTGCTTTAGAGACAGCTGAGACAATCTCTCATCATGATCCATATCAGCTTCCCCAAACCTCAAACAGTCAGAATGTAGACTATGCAGTCAAAGCATTCTCCTGTTGCTATAGTTTCTCCCCATGCAGGGATGACTAGATCTCGGTCTCAGTCTCCAATGTAGACCTGACTTCTCTCCTGCTTCCTGACCTAGGTTCATAATTGGAAACATTTTCTTTTTCATTCACCACCCCGGTGTGGCTGGGAATGATCTAGGCAGTGTCTGATGCAGAGAGACTTCGTTGACCTTTTGCACACTATTGTCATTCTCCAAATTATCCTATACATCCTACCTATCAGGGGCCATTAACTTCTGCCATAGTTTCCTGGCTGCCTTGGGGCTCTAGCTACTCTACCACTGGTTGGCAACCTTTGCCCCCCTGTTGCACTGCCACCTTTGGCACCTTTGGTGCTGTTGAACATTCTGATGCCTTCAGCATCACCACATTGGCCATTGTTGGGACATTCAGCACCATACTAAGAATGTTTACAGCTTGTGACCTACGGTTCATCTTGCTAGGCTAATGGCTAAACACTTCAAACTCTTAGTCTTATGTGATTTTCTCTTGTTGTCCTTCAAGGTGCCATCACCTTGGCTCATCAGTTTAATGAGAGTGGAACATTACGGGTTGCCCCTTCTTTCCTGGCCTTTTTTCATGAGAAAGTTGTACTCTAGCTGGATGTCTCTTTGCTGAAGGTTGTTCCATAATTTCACATGGCATAGGACATTAGGGATGTGCATGGAACCGACGAGGGTTAGTTCGAAGGTGGGGGGGCATACCTTTAAGGGTGGAGGAGGGTGCCTTACCCCTTCTGCCGCATTTGCCCCCTACTCCTCCTGCCACATTTCCCCCTACCCCTCCTGCTGCATCCCCCCCCCGTCATTCCATATAAAAAGTCTCTATTGAGGTGGCAGCGTACCTCCCTGCCACCCCGGTGTCCTTGGCCAGAAGGAAAGGGAAGTACCCAGCATGCATGCACTCACACGCATGTCGGGTGGGCGGGCGCAACATATGTGTGCACACGTGCTGGGTACTTCCTTTTACTTTTTTTTTAAAAAAATTACATTTTATATCCCGTTCTTCCTCCAAGGTGCCCAGAGTGGTGTACTACATACTTAAGTTTCTCCTGACAACAACCCTGTGAAGTAGCTTAGGCTGAGAGAGAAGTGACTGGCCCAGAGTCACCCAGCAACTATCATGGCTGAATGGTGATTTGAACTTGGGTCTTCCCAGTCCTAGACCAGCACTTTAACCACTAGGACACCAGAATGGTAGGGAGGTACTCAGAGGTATGCCGGTGGGGGAAACACAGCACGAGGGGTAAGGGCACCCCCCCGCCCTTAAAGGTATACCTCCCCACCTTCGAACCAGAGGAGCTGCTGGTCGTTCGAACTGGTTCTTAGGCCCATGGTTCCATGTACATCCCTACAGAACATATTGTTGTGCATTTCCTTTTCTTCACCAACCTCTGATAGAGAACACACTCCCATTTGCTTGATGCCTGATGAGTCTTTCCCTTTTTACATTCATTGAGTGACTCATCTCAACAAGTTCCACATCTCTTCATATGATACTCTGGATTTGTGAGTATCTTCTCTTACTTTCATGCTGGATCTCCTCTACTGTCAAATGAGCTGTCTCATTCCCCAAGAGCCATGACAGTGTCTGCCGCTTTTGAAAGAGGAGTTGCAATTCTTGGTGGGTAGCCACATGCTTTCACCTTTGTGATACACTTTTCTCTCTGTGTCCAGTCTTTCACTAATGTGGCATTTGATATAGCAGCTGTGTAGTCTTTGTTCATTTGAAGGTACTGCACTTCCCTTTCAGGGAAGGTAGCATGCTAATCTTCCAAAAGTGTGCCTACACAAAGACTATGGAGAGCAACAATGGTCATCTGTGGCAGTGCACAATCCTCCCTCCCACCTTCCCACTGTGGCAAGGCAGCAGCTACTTCTGAATTATTTGCCGCCTTTGGCATTCCACTGTGTAAGGAACGGAGGGAGGAGGCACAGGCCAAACCCACTTCGGCATTTATATTTACTATGGAGGGGTGGGGCTTGTGCCAAAATTCTTGAGGCTGAGCTCTAAACTGTTTTTAATGAGGCTCTCTGCAAGTACAGATCTTGTAGGTGTGACTGCACAGATGAGTACTCCAAGAAAATCAATTACAGGTAAGCAATCTGTGTTTTCCCCAAATTATTTTGAGGAATCAAAACCTGAAGAAGCTGTGTCTTCATGCATTTTCACACATGAATCCTAAAGTGGAATGGAATCTTTTACCATCATTGACCAGACAGAAATATAACACAATAAGTAATAAACTTCAGCAATCATGATTGCTGCCTGTACTTTCTTACAGAATTTTACCAATTGCATCCTTACACAACTTGCAATGTAACAATTTTGCTACCATGACAGAAACATTAATATTACTGCCAGGATCCTAAAAGGACTTTTGTCTAATTGGGCTTTAGAAATACAAACTTAAAACGTACACTGACAGAAATGCACACTTAAATTACAAAATTCCTCTCTTCTGCTTTCCGTGTTATATTTACAGTGATCAGACATTCACATAAATAGCAAAAAAAAAAGTGTAAAGGTGACTTAAACCTTACATATGATTTATCTTAAGGCCAAACTAGACATCCATTTTTAGAATTCCAGAAAAACTGTATTAACTGCAATAGGAGCTCCCTCGCCCCCCCCCCCCCCCGCCCAGGGCAAATGACACACATGGGGGAACCTGATCCAGATCAGAACTACGACAGGGAGTTGGGTTAAAGCCCCCATTCTCTCGCTGCAGCCTTGATCTGAATTGGGCCAAGAGCATACTTTTTACAGAAATAGAGCAAGTGAGTCATGACCAGTGCAGCTAACTTGACCCTTAGTTATCAGCCTACTGCTTGTTTTAATTATAAACTATATATTTCTAAACTCAGTCACCAGAGTTTACTCTGTCTGACCAATACGTTAGTCGTTCAGTGCAGTTGTCTAGGGTGATCATAGGTATTACACTCCACAGTAGTGGAGGCAATTTTAGAACAGGTTTCACAGTTTGGTAAACAAATGTACTTCCCTCTACCACCACCACCCCCGCCACCATGCAGAAGATCTGGGAAAGTAGTTCTGCAGACTTTGTGCCCTTCACCTTGAATAAGGAAAAGCCAGCTGTGGAGGTACATATTGGCTAATGCCTGTTTCATCACCTTTTCCATTCAGAGCAGGTTTTGCAATTATTTGACTTGGGGGCTATGTGGTAAGTTGGTTGCTTGAGATATAATATGCCTTTCATTTAAATATTTAATTTAAAAATAAGGCAAACAGTCTACCTGGTGCATGAGGAGAGGGAGAAGACTCAGCATTTGAGTTGCTGATGTGTATGTCTTGGAGATGTGTCTTAACCAAGCTTACACTGTGGGTGAATAGCTTGCTGTGACTGCTCTTAAAATCCTACATCTATTTTATCAGTCATGAAAAGGATTTGGCTAATCAGCTTCAACACTAGCTCTGACTTTAGTTTTGGAATGAGAGATTGCTTTAATATCTTACCCCCTTGGCTCCTGAGTTTGCTAAATAAATCATGACTTAAAAAAAAAACTTTTCAAATAATGTCTGAAAACGATAGTGCTACTTTCATACGAGAGGAGGAGTAGAGCACAGGTTCCAAAAAGGGGAAACAAGGAGGTGAAATTAACATTTGGCTGGAGCCTTGGGAAAATGTTAGCAGTGAAGGTCCCTTGTGCAACCAAACTGAAATTTGAGAAGTTTAAGAAGCACTTGCACAAGGTAGCTTTGTGCTAGTGACTGTAGATTGTGAAGAGAATGGAGCTAACCCTGTGACAGATATACAAGGTATTGGTTACCACTCCTTCAAGCTCTTTCTTGCTTCCTCACCTTAAAGTATTAGAGGGAGAGAGAGAGAAGAATGTGAAAGAATGCAAACTCTTTCCTAGCATACCTGTTATCAAAGTGATATGAGAAGATGGCAAACAGACAAATAAAAAAATAAATTAAAAAACCCCTGAAATAGGTATTGTACTACTTGCTTGAATTTGGAAAAGGCCTGTGATCATCCTTGTTTTGACACTGATCTTTACCTGGGTGGATGTCAGACACCACTGAATTAGATAAGATTAGATCACAACTGAAGCCATCCCTTCCCCCCACCCCCACCACCTTTCCCTTTTTTAGTTTAATAGACAAATTCAAACTACAGTATATTTCAGACTTATACAAAACAGCCAAATTACTACTAATAAATCAAATACTGATTGCATATCATTCATGAAAGCATTATGAGATATGTTTGTAATCCTATTTTGTGAAATAAAATGCTCCAGATTTAATTGGAATTGTTGAAACCGTTCCTGTGTGTTTCAGTTAAGACTGAAGGTTCATCAACAAAGCCCTTAAAAGACCGCAGTTCTTTCCTATTAGCCATTTTATGTAATCCTGACTCCCAAGAGGCAATTAATTATGGTGTAATTCCACCTCTTCTGACTTCATAGGCACCCCTTGTCAAGGGTAGGCTGCATCAATGGACAGTCACGTCTGAAACTGAATCCAGTGCATGACACTCTGAGGTTAGTAGCCTAAGCTGGCACCTGAAATGCTGAAATAGAATAGAAAGTTCTGTAAATCGGCCAAAGGCTCCTCACATTTCCACTTGGTATGGCTAGTCCAGAGATTTCATGCTACCTGCCAGTCAGGTGGATGTCGCTTACTGCCAACTATTTTTGTAATAAATTTGGGCTCCAAAACTGGAACATGCACAGTCCACAGGAGCTCCCCAAGCTAGGTCCAAACCCTAGACCAGGGATTCTCAACGTGTGGGTCCCCAGATGTTCTTGGACTTCAACTCCCATAATCCCCAGCCCCAGTGGCCTTTGGCTGGGAATTATGGGAGTTGAAGTCCAATTACATCTGGGGACCCACACGTTGAGAATCCCTGCCCTAGACCCTGAGGTACCAGGTAGAAACCCTAGAGCCACCTAACCGCTGTGATTTCTACCTGCTGCAGAGGCATGTTTAGCAAGAGCTGAACTGGCAGATATTCTGCCCTACTCGAGCCTATCAGCTCCTCTTACTGAGCCTCTTTTGCTGGAGGTGGCCACTTTGTTAGCGATGAAAAGAAACCCCCATTGAACACAGTGGGGCTACTGAGTAGGACATAATTCCTCTATTTTCCCTCTTTTAAGCCACACTCTTGGCCATTTCACACATATGACCTTTTTAGGTATACTCTCAAGGAGTGAGGTGGCAAACCTAGGTTTGCTTCTGAGAAATTTGTGAAATGTGTTGAGATTAATCTCAGATCTTCCTAGAATTAGATATTTTTGACATTTCCAGTGATAATTCATAATGTGTTAGATAGTCTTTAAATGCTCTGAGCAGCTCTGGTTGTCATTTTAAAATGAGATTTTGTAATCAGTGTTCTCTCTAGTTTTTCTCACCTGTGTGAGGGATGAGTTTTGTTCTGGGCGGCAGTATCAAGGCAATGTGTGCGCATGTGCATTCAGAATAGGGCCTTCCTGATTCAACCTGAGCGGGATCTAAAATTAACTGAACGGACATCAAAAAACATGTGAGCATGCACACGCCTTGGAGGGAACACTGATTGTGATACATTGCAGAGGTTGTAATACAGAGATTTGCTTAAGCTAATTCAGCATCAAAAATGCAACACTAGAAAACCATTGGACTGATGGTTGGGATCCAAAACTTGCAGCCCTCTTCAGGTTGTGGAATGAAGATTAACAATATCAGTCTCTTCGATGGGCAGGCAGTGGGAAGCCTCCAGATGATTCAGGTATATATACAGGGAGCCTAGATTTTTCCCCTTAGTCAGAGCTAGTAGATATGTACCTCCCATCCCATATTGGTCTCCCATATGTATCTGCCCACTTACAACCTAGACCACTTGCTATTAAGGTTTTACAGAGAGAGTAGTATTACAATAGTGTTTAAAAGACATATGTTGATTTTGCAGTTAACTCTCTTTACTAGCTTTCCATCCTTTCAGCTGTGCACCTGAACATTGCACTAAGACATGTATGAGAAATTGGTGTCTGGATGCACCTTCTGGAGCATCCCACTTGTTTTTTAAAAAAGGCAAATTGTTAATATATGATGGTGAAAAACATGTATTATAGATCACTTGGAACTCAGCTGTTGCCAGTTCAGAGCCTGATATGCTCTTTGACTGTTTTTTGCTATGAGTAGCCTGTTGTGAAGTTTGTAGTGATAATTTGGTTAACTAGTTGGAATAATAGGAACTTGTGTAATATTTTTGGCAACAACAAAGTACTTGTTTCTTAACAAAATGTGGACTGGCTTGAAATGTGAAAACAAGTAGGAGAAATGGCAGAATGTGTATTGACATTTCTTCTCCTTGTGGAATGTGTCTGCTTGAGTGGATTTTGGATCCAAGAGTGTGGTTTTGTTTGAACTGGCTGAGGTAAAAGAGCTGTTTTCAAATAATGGACCTTTGATCCTGAGGCTCTGACGTCCTTCTAAATCATCTTGTTCTTCAAGAGGGATGTTGAGGTGGACCTGTCTGTTGCCAAATCCAATTTTGCTGCCTTGCAGTGATATAACTAGTAACTTCTGAGGACAACATTACTTAACTGCCCTTTCTATGGAGTCCATATAGAAAAAGAATAAGTAACAAATAGGGAGCTAGGCCCCCAAGACTCTGAGTGCTATGAAATGAGGCAACAGACCCTGCCATTTTATTGTGAACTCTGCATTTTCAAGAGTCTCCTGTGTTTTGAGTAGTTAATTTCTCTCAAAACGTTTAGATGCTGTGGAAAATTTTCTGCTCTGGTATATGTTTTAAAAACTGCCCTGACGGGAGGGCAAGGTCTATTATTATACTTGGTTTGAAGAAACCTGCATTGGACCCCTCAGAGTTGCGAAATTACAGGCACATTTCTAATCTTTTATGGCTGGGCAAGGTGATGGAGTAGCTGGTGGTGGTTGGGGTTGATATGATTATCTAGACCTGTTCCAAACTAGCTTTTGGGCGGTTAAGACAGCCTTGGTCGGCCTGATGGATGATCTTCAGTTGGTTGTCAACAGGAGGAGTGTGACTGTTTATTCTTTTGGATCTCTCAGTGGCTTTTGATACCATTGACCATAGTATCCTTCTGGGTCTCTTGAGGGAGGTGGAATTGGGAGGCATTGTTTTACAGTGGTTCTCTTCCTATCTCTTTGGCAGATTCCAGATGGTGTTGCTTGGAGACTGTTGCTCTGTGAAGTGAAAGTGAAAGTATGGAGTTCCACAAGGCTCCATACTGTCTTCAATGTTCTTTAATATCTACATGAAACCGCTGGGAGAGATCATCAGGATATTTGGTGCAGGGAGTTATCAGTATGCTGATGGCACCAAATGTATTTCTCCTTATTTACCTCATTAGGAAATGGAGTAACTTCCCTAAATGCCCACCTGGAGGTGGTAATGGGCTGGATGAGGGATAACAAACTGAAGGATGAGGGATAACAAACTATGGAGTCATTCCCCTATGGACTGTCATCTGAGTACCTACTGTCCTTGGGCCTTGTCCAGGCCCAGAGGGTATTTATGCAGAGACTAGAGCAGGCCTGCTAAATTTAGGCCCTCCAGATGTTTTTGAACTACAACTCTCATAATCCTCAGCCACAGTAGCCAATAGCCAGGGATTATGGAAACTGTAGGCCAACATCTGCAGAAGGGCTGAAGTTGAGCAGCCCTGGATTTAGAATACCAAAAGGATCTTAGTATGATCTCTGACCTCAATCAAGAATATTATGTAAATATCAGCTGTTCTCCAGCAAAATTACTTACCTTCCCCAAGTTACGTAAAGCATTCTTCAGAGCCATGTGCTCCTCTCAGCAGTACTTTTTGGCAGATATAATAAAATGCCTCAAGCCAATTGAATCTGTCCTTGTGGTGAAGGAATGCTTGAGACAATACAACATGTTCTTTTGTACTGCTCCTTTTGTGTAAACCGCCCTGAGCCATTTTTGGAAGGGCGGTATAGAAATTGAATGAATGAATGATTGAATGAATGAATGAATTAAAAATCAAGACTCACATGCCAGCTTGAATAAACCCTTGTTACTGAATAGGCAGTATGGATGGGTCTTACTCAGTGTTTCCTCTAACAGTTATTCCCAGATGTTGTTGACAACAATTTCCAGCATCCTCAGCTGCAATAGCCTTTGCTTGGGGATTATGGGAGTTATAGTCAACCACATCTGGGAATTCCTGTTAGAGGGAACACTGGTCTTGCTACATACGTTTTCTCCTCTCTGATAAGTGAGTAGATATTACCTGAAAGGTTGCCAGCCAACTTTTGCTTGACAGTCATGAAAATCGGACAACAGAGGACTGCCGACAAGTTGTAACTTGATATTGCTACCATTATTATGGTATCATTATTATTTGCTGTACCTGTTGTATTGCATTATACTGTATATGGGGGTGGAGGCATGTTTTGGCTTTTGACTTTTGTGTATCTGATCATTGATTGTAAATAAGGTTCTTCACAAATATAAAAACAGATTAAAAAAACCAAACTACTAATTAAAACCAGTTTAAAATCATTTCAGTACTCACTAAAGGCCAGGCTAAAATACATGTTTTTAGGGCTCTTTTAAAAGGCTGCTAAAACTCTTAAGCCTCTAAGTTGTAATTCTTACCGCTATGTAAGGTAGGTCAATACCATACTCTCCCTGCCCAACCATTGCTGACAGCAAACTGAAGTGGAAAGAGAATGGCTTGAAGGCCAACTAGTGAGTTGATAGTAGGAATGCAATTTGAACTGGGAACTTCCTAAGCCTCATTCATACATTTGTTGTTAAAGGATGGTGTCCTTGAGTACACCGTCCAAAGTGGAAATGGAAGTCCCGCCCTGCCACTGAGTTGATCATTTAGCTCTTTCTCCCTCCCACAGCACTCACACTTACAGCCTTCATCTGAAGCGATGAAGGCTGTAAGCATGATCGTGGGCTCTTCCATGATCAGGAGATTCAGACTTTTGTAAGCTGCCTAGCGACATTTGTTTAGGTGGCATATAAATATGGCAAATAAGTAAATAAACAGCAATGTACAACATATGGAATATTGTTCAACTCTAAAGGGAGTATATGAGCCTTCCCTGAAGTGTGTTGCTTGGAAACCAAACACATTGACTAGAAAATCTGAACCCAGGCAGAAGAATAACAAAACAAAGTAGTGATTCATATATTGTCCCCAGCAATAAAATAATTTGCTTAGGTGTATGTGTGCGTGTCAGTTTATTGTTGGCTAAGTAAACAGAGATATAATGAACAAGATATTTCGGCTTCTGCCTTATTTAGCTGCTTTGACGTTAAAGGCCAATATAATCAGAGCAGCTGAAGAAGGGTGGAAGCTGAAAGATACTTTTAGTATCTTTTATAAATACTCATATTTGTTTAATCAGCAACAAACTTATAGTATTATTTTTTAATTACCAGTATCCTTCTAGGATCCAGATATTACTTGTATGGAGTTCTGTTTGCAGCTTTAAAAGTTGTGTCTCTGTCCCGAGCTTGTCTGTCCACTGGCTGGTCCAAGGTCTCTTTATCGGAGAAGCTGGTAGCTCCGGACTTGTTCTGCATCTGCAAAGAAGCACAAGAGAACTAATCACTACTGAGTACCCAGCCCACACCATCCCCCTGAGACCCAGGCCGCTCACCAGAATCCAAACATTCTGAGCCCAGAGTCCATGGCAACACAGAGAGAGATGTAAAGGTTGTTGATGAGTCCCCTTCAGCAGCCCATCCAGGGGGAAGCTATCTGAAGCCTAGTTCAGGAATCAGGTTATAAACAGGAGAGGCCAGGAACTCATGAGTCCGATCACGAAGCCGGGGGGGGGGGGTTTCCCAGGTAACCGAAGGCTGGAGATGCAGCAAGCTCAAACGACATGTTGCTTCCCAGCAACATTTTCCTTGCCTTCCAGCTGATTTATAGTCCTTGACTAATTGCTCTCCTCTTCTGGCAGTTGTTAGAGATTCAGTATTTATCTTGCCTGTTAAGGGTGTGCTGACTCCTTCTGAGTGTCTGCACCAGCGTTTTGCACGTCTCCGCTCTTGGGGGGTTAATGGTTGATCGTCATCCGGCTCAGAGTTTGGCTTTTCACCCCCCATCTCCTATGCTCTGGGCCTTCTTGTCCTGAACCTTCGCCCTGGCCCGTCTCGGCTACCTCCTGCAGCATGACACCCGAGCTCTCCCCCTCAGCTTCTCCCACTGCTGGAGGGTTGCCAGCCTCCAACTCCTCTTCGCTATCTGTGGGTGAGGGCATGACAGTCTTCCCCTCCCTCCCATCCTCCCTATCTATCTACACCCACACCCACTCACACCTTGCAGTTTGCAAGCATTCCTCCTGTATCACAAAATGACCATGCATTCTCCCTTCACTCGTTGCTAGTTGATGCCCAGAAGAGCTTACTTAGAAAAAGATACTTATAACTGCAGCATTTAAGCTTTTTTATGTCTTTAGATTTATTAAGCACGTTTCTTGGAAACCTGACATGGATTGAAATGCAGTGACCTAGAAAATATAGCTTGTTCATTGCTTCATACCAAGAAAATATGTTGGACGATACTATTCCCCTTGTGTTTCCAATGGGAGAGTTTTCCCAACCCTTGTGAGAAATTAATCAATTTTTCTGGGATTTTCAGTTTTTCTGGTAATCTGACTGAGGTCTAGAACCTACCTGTGAAACGGGATGTTTCTATATTTAGTGGTTTGGTCTGGGTGTTTAATCTCAGTGGGTGAATCAGTCAGTGAGTAAGGCCAAAACATCTTTATAGATAGATCTAAATATAGATTGTTGATTAACACAGCATAAATGTAATGGCTTCTGCCTTCTTCAGGTGCTCAGATGTTACAGGAAAGGTACAGTAGCACTATATATTTGTAACCTCACCTTCTCACTCAGCACCTCTCCAGGTGGGAATAAGATGGTAAGGCCGAGCTCAATTAGATGGGATACTTTTGGATCTAAATAACCAAAATTGAGATTTATTCAACAAAATCCAGGGGGCTGGGGTGCAGGGGGGGGAGCTGAGGAGGGGAATATGATGATAATGATTCCAGCACATATATCATTTACAAAAAGCTCACCCACACACAGCAAAAAACCCTCAGTCCAACAATTCAGTTGGGTCAGATCTGTCCCTCACTCCCTTCTTTTCCTAAAGGGAGCTGATGTTGTCGACCTGCTTGTCTTTATCCTCCTTGCTTGGTGTAGAATACAAGTTGTGGTATGCAAGGACAAGGCAGTGGAGTAGAATCAGGAATATTAATACTTATTATGTACAGAGAGGCAAGTGTAGACTGCTTTTCAGGTGCAGACTGCTCTTGCTGCTGGCTGTTTGTTAGCCCCACCTCTACTCCAGGACTGGAATAAAAGAAACTAAAGCCCCGTTCAAAAACTGGCCTGGATCAAGGAATGCATTAACAACAAAACCCCACATCTGGCTGCTAATCAGTCTAATCCTTGTGCTGCAGAACTTAAATGTTTTTTTCTTGTTACCTTCTCTTCCCTTAGTCTAGCTCTTCCACTCTAGCTCCACTACACTCAGAATCCATACTATGATAGCCCCAGAGGTCCAATAAACCCCATCTGTCCTTATACTCTAACATGGGTCTACACTCATAGGGTTACATATATATTGTACAGATGTATTGTGGTGGCTTTGGATACAGAACAAATTTTGCGGGAGGCACATTGGAATTAGGGATGCTCATGAATAGCTCAGGGCAGCTGGAGGCAGAGCAGGGAACAGTTGACTTGAAAAGCAGGTAAGGAGCTCCTTACCTGTTCGTCCCCGCTGTTGTTCTGGCAGCAGCTCCCACTCTCCAAAACGCTATGCGTGGCTGTGGCACTGTTCCCTGCAGCCTCTGTGTGCTGACACTGCAGGGAACAGCTCCGCAGCTGCGTGTAACATTTTGAAGAATGGTTGCTGCCGGAACAGTGGTGAGGCAGGGATGAGCAGGTAAGGAGCTCCTTACTTGCTTTTTAAGGGAACCACTTCCTGATCCACCAAGCAGATTTGAATGCTGGTGCCTGAGCTGGTTCGGTGCTTTCCAGAAGAGGCGCCAAACTGTCCCGTGCACATCCCTAATTGGAATTCATGGGGCTGTTTCCCCCCTACACACACACACACACACACACACACACACACACACACACTCACACTCACACTCAGGAGCTTTCATCACTGAACCACTGAATCACTTCTTACTGTCTCCTAAACTGGAAAAAAAAAAAGCACTTGAGAGTTTGGCCAGGGGAGTAATGAGGACACACACACAGTAAATACCATGCTAGATTAGGGATTTTTCTTCTAATAATGCCTCAAAGAATAAAGATTTTTTAAGAGGGAGAATATTTTATCCTGAAATAAAGTGCAGATATCGAGAAGAAGAGTGCAAATTTGCATTAACTAGAAACAGGGCAGCTCAACATAGAAAAGAAGATTTATGTTTTGCTTCTTACTGTGGATAAAAGAAATGCTTTCATCTTCGAAGAAACACAGAGATTTGGTTTTCCTTCTGCCAGCTTTTTTTTTTTTTTTAACAGGAGTGATTTCTTATGTGTGTGAGCCAGCCGTGCTAGCCAGATACAGCTTGTATATTCAGCTCATGTGGCTGATGCACAGTGAAACACTGTCACTGGATTCAGCCAAGCACATTTGTTTTGTCTAGCCCTGTGGGTCAGGATACACACTGTCGGGAAGATTCCCAATTAGGTGGTAGGAACTATAAAATTTGGGAAGAAGAGCGCTGTAATTATGAGTTGAGGTCAGCTGTTGTGGTGCAGCTCAGTAGAACAGAATTGAAATAGTGATTTTGTTTTGTTTTAAGCAAAGAGATTGTATTAGGTAATAAAACTAGAGTTCCTTTTGCATACTAGCATGCTGTGTGGCCAGGGTGTGGGCGTATTTGTAATGTGAAAGCTTTAGAGATGTGTGTCTGGGCTCATTAGTTCAGTGCCTCATGTACCTTCTTTCTGATCTGAAATTATTGTGTTGATTTATTGCACTGGTTGGAGGTTTCTGCACGAATTTTCCTTCAGTGTTCCTTGTAATGTTTTGGCAGATCCTACAATTAACACTTCTTCCCTTCCCGTTTGCAAATAGGTATCAGGGCCTGCTGGTTTTGGCTTGGTATATTTATGTTTTTGTCTCACTTACAGTATCATTTAATTGCTTTATAATGTGTGTCCTCTTGAGTTAGCCCCTGACGTTAGCATGGTTCTTCCCACACCATTCCTACTTTCCCATGTGGCTTCTATGTTTTAATGTGGGTGGAGCACTGTGGGGAGCAGGAACTGCACTGCTCCTATAACATAAGAATCTGATTTTAGTTACATGAATTTTCATAGGATGTATGCAAGATAAACTATATGTAAGATTGCTGGCATGCACAGGATTTTTCAGGTGGATTTCCAGCAGCTAGCATGTGCCCAGTGGTCATGTGAATTGGCTTTGTGTGTTGCCAAACTTTTAAAAAGTTGCTTTTTCCATATCATACATTTCCGCAGTGCTGCTATTAAAAGCAGATGTTCCCGCACACAAGCCTAACACATTTTGACTGTGACACATTTGATATAATAAATCCATGCGACATACTTCAGTATTTCCACTTGTAGTTATTGGCATACATTCGGGGTTTTTCTTTCCTTTTCTGGTATGATATCTGTAGTGGATTAAAGCCTTTGTCTCAGAGCAAGCTCACGTGAGGGAAAGAAATGCTGAATCATCCTTGCCGAGCTGCAAAACTATTCTTTATTATCGGTAGATTCAAAATGCTGCTGCCACCCCACCCCACCCCCCATTTTATTGAAAGAGCTTGAACCTCCCTGGACTTGGGGTGGAATCCCAGGGAAAACTCTATTTTGCTTTCGGATAAGTACAAAAACCTTACACGTGTAAGCTTCCACAGGATGAGAAGACTGTTAGCTGCTGAGCATCTGAGGACATGTTTGCACCAGAGAACTCCCCCCTTCACCCCCCCCTTTTCCTGAGTTAAAAACCCACTGAGAGGCTTGTGAAAAGAAAAGGCTTAAAAACAGTTTTATTCAAGTATTGCGGACTGCTCCCCTCTGAGGCTTTCTAGCTTTCTTAGATAGTGTTAAGAATACTTAATTGATTACAAAAATAGGTTGCCTTAGGCACATTTAAATGTGTATAGAGTCTTTTGCAATGCCCTAGGTTGGATGGACGTAGGCTAGTGTTTCTTATTTCAATTATGTTGCAGGTAACTATAATAAAACAGTATCAGGAATATGCAAAATATACACACCTAAGAAATAGAAATTCTAACGCAAAGTCTGACTAAAGAAAAATTTCCCTAGACTAAATTTCCCTTTTCCTTGAACTCACCAAACTCCAGAAGAGAATTAAAGCCTCCTGCAATCCTTTCTTTTAAGGATATACAGAGTTATTCCATGAGAGAAACCTCCATGCTGGCTTCGACCATGAGGGAGAAAACTCCATTGTCCCTCACTAAGCCTTTCTGCACGCATCTCTCTCCAACAAAGACTACCCTTCTTGTTCTCAGAATTCCCCACAACTGCTCTCTATGTCCCACCCACCTGGTGTACTGATTGGCTGCCCTGGAGTTCACCAGCGTCAGCGTGTCAGTCAAGACAAGGGTTCACTCCCTGTTAACTCTTTATGGGGAGGGGTGGCTGATTACTACAGTATCAAAATAAGAGCAAATTGCAGCCACATATTATCAGTAAAGTAAAACTAACTGAAGTCTTTATGTTTTGAGGATATTCTAACTTGGAGACATTCAGTCATCAGCCCACAGATGGTAGCTTTGCCCATTGCTTTCTTAGCCAACTGCACACAGCAAATATCTGAACTGGAAATTTCCCTCTCATTGAGCAAGATTACTGCTGGAGCAAAGTATGATCAGAAAAGTAAAATAAAATGAATAAACATAACTATGTCTAGGGCACGGGTTCTCAAACCCTTTGGCCATTGATGGGAATGATGGGGGTTGTAGTTCAACAACATCTGGGGACCCACGTTTGAGAACTCCTAGTCTAGGGTGTTTCTCAAGAATAAGTTGTAAAGGCTTATCAGAAGTAAGTGCTGTTCTTTCTATATTATTAAGATAAACTTCTTGTACAACTCTTTATAATTGTGGCAACACTCAGGGAAACTAGTTCATTATCTGTCCTCATTAATGCTACCTGTACTATTCTAATATTCCCATGAGCACATGCCCAAGGGATATTGGTTTTTGTGTGTGTGTATTTCTCTCCTCCCCAACCCCCATGCTTCATTGGATTGTGCCCAGTGTATTTATGGCTTCTGTATCAAGGCTTCTTGTGTCACATTAAAACCTAGCAGTGAGTTTGGTTTGATGATAGAGTAGAAATCTTGTTTAGATCCCAAAAGTGTCCTCATCAGCAAGACTGCTTTTCTTAAATGGGCCTTTGGTTAAGGCTGCATTTGTGAACTTAATTGTTGTGAGATATGAAGCTGCTGATACTGAATCAGTCTACTGGTCCATCTAGTAGTGTCTTTCCAGCTGGCAATGGTGGTTCATGGTCTTTTCCAGTACTGCTGCTAGAGATTCTGTAAGTGGAGGTGCTAGAGAGTAAACTTGGACCTTTCTGCATGCAAACCATGTATTTACCACTAAGTCATGGTTCCTGCGCCCCTGTAGGGGAAAAAAGACTTGCAATAATAGAATGAAAATTAAGTTTTTCCTTGGGAATATTGTATGCCTCTCTTTATCTGACTTCAGTTTTTTTATTTTGCTTCCAGCATTGTTCTTTTGGTATTTCCTGTAAATTCACACCCATTGAATAGCATTTAGGAATACGTACTTGATTGAATACCATTTGTGTTCAACCACTCTTTGAATACCACCGGGGAAATAGCACGGAGGGATTTGTCGTCCTATTTATTTTAATATGGAAACATGCATAACTCTTCACTGTTGCCATGTGGTGGTGGGGGGGCAGAACTTCGGTGCTGTGCATATGCATGTTTAATTTCTACCACATTGTATGTTACAAAATGTTTTATTCTCTCGTCCCATGTGCTAGGAATAGTGGGAAGCCAGTTCACATCAACTCATTAGAGCAAACACATAATTTAAATTGACTGTGTTCTTCTGTAATAGTGACAAAAATATCTTCTAAAACTCCACTTGTCCACAACCTTGCATTCTGTTGATTATTGTTGTTATTAACATTTTATATCCCGCTCTTCCTCCAAGGAGCCCAGAGCAGTGTACTACATACTTAAGTTTCTCCTCACAACAACCCTGTGAAGTAGGTTAAGATAATTACATTTCATTATCTGTTCTCACATACTGATAGTTTTTGTCTGTATTGATGAAACTTGTGTTTTAGCCTTTTTGGAAAAAAGCAACCCACTGAAGCTAGATGTCAAGAATTTACCCAAGAACCACTGGTGCCTTTTGCTATTTCTCATAGAATTCTATCGAAAACGTTTTCTTAATAAATTTCTAACTTAACAAATCCAAATAAACCTTCAAATGCCCTGAACATCTGTTGTGTTTTTTCACAAAGTGAAATTAGGGCAAAACCAGTAATGCAAGCACACAGTTTTCTTGCCAGACACGGGAGGCAGTTAGTCATTGAGGATGACAGTAGCGGACATCATCTGCCAAACTTGATAGTGATTTAAGTGGTGGTGAGAATGCCCATCAGTTGTTAATCGCCCATAAAATGGGATGATTATAGGAAAAATAGTTTCTGCTTGTGCAGACAAATTGAACTGAAAAATGATTGCAGTTTACATATCCTTGGGTAGCAAAACTAGCAGTGTGTTGACTTGGAAATCTGTTCCATTCAGCTGTCATGGATGGATGGATGGAAAAAATAGAAATAAAAATAAACAGAACTGACTTACTTCAAAATAAATATATTTGGGATTGAGATGAACATAAATTGTATAAATGATAAGCATATTGCTTAGAATCTTCTGCTAGTTCAACATAATTTGCTGGAATACTCTGTAAAGTAGTCCTAATGTAGACTACTCTCCGTTGGTCTCAGGATGCACTTCATTTCAACTACAAATGTGCTGCTTGTCCTCACACTAATTCCTCTACAGTGCCTTGTAGGTGTGTGGGAGGGATGTTCTTTGGAATATCTTTATAAATTATATTAAATGTGGAGCCTCTCAAAAACCATATGCAAGCCTATTTTAGTAAACTGGGTTTAAGGAAGCATTTCAATTTTTGATGCTGGCTGGTGGAAACTGCATGGAGAAATGCACTTCAATGTATATTTTTTTCATGCTATAGAAATGTAGTGCAGTAGTTCTTGGTTGTCTGCTTGGCTTGGCAATCACAGCCATACATGATTTTCTAAAATACTAACAAGGGTAAAGTGGGTGGGGGAAAACAGATATTCAGAACTGAAGGCATGGTGTAGGGATGTAGGCTAGAGTGGGAATCTTGTAAGAATGCAATTAAGTTGGACTTGTACAGGATTATTGTGCTCGGAGGTAAAAGATATAATAGACCCCCCCCCCAATAGCATTACTATCAAATGAAGATATAGTCATGCTGTGCATGACAGAGAGATAAATATTGTGCATCCATCTTGGCTTACTAAATATGCATTTGATCAGATTCAAAAGGTTACAATTCTTGACTAGGCTGTTCTTTTATATTGAACTGTTCTACCTATTGTATAGTCTGTCCTTTTATTGTAGCATTGTTGATGGCCAATTTTATGCTAATTTTGCTAAATGGTCTTCAACGAGCCACCTTCCGTCCTGTCTTTCAGTCCTGTGTTTATTGCAGTCTTTTGAATAAGTCCACCAAAGTTGCTAGCCAGCCTGCTGCCTGCAAGTGCTTGTCTGATGGCTTTATAGCATACTTGGAAAGCAGAGTTTAGTTGTTGAAGTTAGCAGTTGGGACTGAAGGTTCACTGTGTAAAAGTATCTGATGTACATCCTAGTGAAAAAGTTGTGGGAAAAGAACAAAGTATTGTCCTATGTAACATATGCTTTAAGAGGATCAGCTGTGTGAGCTGTGAAGTGAGACAGTTTGAAAACTAAGATTCTTACAAAAGTTGTATATACATGAAGTGTATGAAAAGCTTCTGTAACAATCAAAACAAACTGTCCAGTGACTGAATATGTAAACTACCCTTCTTTCTAAGAAGAAATGCAAGCTAACATCAGAACTTATAATTAATAAACTTCCATTTTATTCCTTTACATAATCTGTGAGTAACTTTGTACCACCACACCTACAACACTGTTACCTCAGCGGAATACCTTATACTTAGATCCTGAAATCTGTATATTTATACAGATATTTTAAATGGTGGTAGGGAAATAAAGGAATTCTGAGAGGAATAAAAATCTTAAAATAAAGTCAAATGAGTGCATTCTAGAAATCTGCCTCATGACACTTGCCCTGACTGTGCTCCTTGGTGAAATTATGGCTCCACAGCAATTTCTCCCCCTTGGCTAAATCCTGCTGCACACTGCCCTCCCTGCCACTGCTTTTCTCTTTCCAAGTCCTCCTGGGCACGCCACCATCTCCTTCAGCTTCCCCATGTAGGAGGAGGAGGAGCTTCGCTTTTTGGTCCCCTTCCCTTTCTGCATGAAGAAGTATTGCAAGAAGCAGCCAGATGTAGGCAAAGGAAGGCTCTATGCTGGAGGGGGCAGCAGTAGGTCGATGATCGCCGCAGCATTGGACTAACAGGACAGCAAAAACTTGCTGGCTGAGAGGGAGCAAAGAGGCCAGCTGTGCTTGCTGCTGCTGCGTAGAGAAGATGCTGTTCTGGGCTGCATGTTTCTTACCGAGAAATGGCAGCCACACCTTCTGCCTGCCTCCCTCTCCTGGGGCGTGCTCTACATTGGTCACTGTTGCTTTTCAAGCTTCACACACTCTGTGGCCCGTTGGCACTGTTGCTGCTTGAGCAGGAACATTCGGCTCACTCACTGGCCAGTCCATCACCACCACCATCTCCCCAGCACCACACTTCCCTGCTTTTCTTTCCAGGAAAGGTATAGATGGGTCACAAGATGCATGAAGTGAGAGCAGCTGCCAGTGGCAATGGTGGCAGAGGTGGAAGGTGGTATGCATCTTTCCTATGATGAATATTTGTTAGCTTTTCGGGGGGGGGGCATGCTTATGTAATACACTTCCAAAATATATATGTATTTATGCAACTTAGGTTAGTTGTTTAAAAATATTTATTTATTTATTTATTTATTTATTTAATTTATAAACTGCCCCATCCAGAGGCTCTGGGTGGTGTACAACTAGTTTAAAAAACAAACATCATTTAAAACACACTACTTAAAACAATATAAAAACAGTTTAAAAGCAATTTAATATTCCCTTCAATGCATTGTTTTGCTTATTTTCCTTGGGTATTCAGAATTCTCCAGGTACTTGAAAACTTATTACCTTGATATGGTACAGAGGAGAGGTCTGTGAATTGGAAAGCCATGTAGAATAAGGGAAACGGGCATACACTTGTGCAACTGTTGTTGGAGTCCCTAGCTGCTGGACTATGAAAATTTGGGTGATATTACAGCACCAATGTGAAGTCTGGGTAGCCTGTTGCTGTTTGTGAGTGTTTGAATGTAATCCTAGACAGATTCTGAGACTGGAATGACAAGTGTTTGGGTCACCTAAACCAGTCTTTGGAATTGTGACAAATAGTAAAATGAGTGAACATTTTATGCATAGGAACAAGGGGAGCAATTTTATGCCTTTCTTTCCATTACTGAGCGCACATGGTTTGCAGAGGTTTTCAAAGATACTTTCCAAGATGAATCTGGCTATCTTACTCTTTTAAAGAGATTTTGATCTTTTTTCGGTAATGAAAACATCTGGTATCAACTTTACTTAAAAGGGGGGGAAAGGGCTATATATTGCCTTCAACAGCAAATGATTACCAACTGTGTAAACAATGTTTTATGAAAAGTGTCCTTTTTCTGTTTATGTCTCCGTGTACATGGTGTCTGAGATTAAAATTAACTTGTGCTAAGCCTGTTTGCTCTTGGTCTCTCTGTAAAATATGCTGTGAGAAGAAACATTTACAAGTAATTGAACTGTGTTTAATGAAATAATCTTAAGTGAAGTTTTTATGGTAGCTTTTGCAACGTCATAATGATAGACCTTTGTTGGACATTAATTTTTGAATTTTTCTCTTGCCTGATGCTTGCCAATATTGCTAATAAGGAAAAAATGAAAAATAATTTTATAATATAGCTAATCGTACAATCCATGAAATGTGGTAAGGGGTTGCATGGTTTCTATTTGGTGTGTGAGGAGTACTTCATAGAAATGACTTATGCTTTGCTATCATTACTTTCATAAAATGTGAAAGCAACCAAATGGATATTTTAATTAGACACACAAGTGTGTCTATCAAAAAGACACGCAAATAAAGCCCTGAATGGCTTGGATCCAAGGTATTTAAGATAACACCTCCTTCTTCATGAACCTTGCTGCCCAGGGGCATAGGTAGGGGAGAGGGGGCCCGTGTTCGGCCCTCTCTCTGGCAGCCCCTCGAAGTGAGGGAGAAAATGAAGGAAATAGGGAGGGATAGAACTGGGGGGGGGAGCTCAGGAGCTGGGCCCCCCTGGGTTCTTTGAACTCATCTGCTCAATTATAGCTACACCCTTCTGGCTGCCTATTAAGATCATCTGGGGAGGTCCAGTTGCAGTTGCCAGCAGCTCAGTTGGTGGTGACACAAAACCAGCCTTTTCTAGGGTTACTCTGGGACTTTGGAACATGCTTCTTAACAAAATTAGAGCCTCCCCTTCTCTGGATGTTTTTAAGAAGGACCTGAAAACATACCTGTTTAATCAGGTTTTTAAGTTTTAGAGTTAAACATTTTTAATTGTGTTATTGTTTTTATTTATCGTATTTTTAATACCTACGGATATGTACATCTCTAGGTGGTTTTGTTTTTAGATTGTGAACCGCCCAATGACTTGTATATCCCCTGCTAACTGGGCAAAGAGGCACCTTTTACCATGGTGATTCTCTTTATTTAGCAGGGGGAGAGTAACTGGCCCTATCCACCCCCAGCACAGTACTTCCAGTGACTGTTGCTGGTGTGTGTCTTATGTTTCTTTTTAGAATGTGAGCCCTTTGGGGACAGGGAGCCATCTTATTTGTTTTATTTCTCTTTGTAAACCGCCCTGAGCCATTTTTGGAAGGGTGGTATAGAAATTGAATTAATAATAATAATAATAATAATAATAATAATAATATATGGGTTGGTATAAAAAATGTGTTAAATAAAATCCTCTCTTCCCTTCCCTTGCTCCCCAACCTTCCATAAAAGCAATATGATCAAGAGCATCCAGCTTGCAGTTAAGAAAATCATTTGAAAAATTTCTCTTACAATATTTATAAAAAGAATCACACCTGACATTACCTTGAGCATGTGATTTGGTGCCACAGGGAGCTATTCATTCATTCATCATATTTAGATACCTTCAGATATGTGTATCTCTAGGCAATGTACACAATTTAAAACAACAAATATAAGACAGAGTAAAAACAATTTCACAGAATAAAAACTTAATTTCATAGGATAAAAACAATTAAACAGTTAAAAATTAATTTCAGTTAGCCTGAGAAAACAGGTGTATCTATTTATTTTCATATTTCTATATAGCCTGACATGTGTATCCCTAGGCAGTGTACATAAGCTAGAATACATCAAATATAAAAACAAAATAAAATGATTAAAACAATTATGATAGAAAACCAATTGAAAGTAATTAAAAGCTTGAAAAAACAGGTGCATCTTAAGGGTCTTTTAAAAAATAGCTAGAGATAGAAAAACTCTGTTTTTAACAGTGAGTGCATTCCAAAGCCCTGGGGCAGTCAGAGATAAGGCTCAGTCTTGACTAGCTACCAAATGTGCCAGTGGTAAATGGTCCTCTCCAGATGATCTTAACAGGCAGGAGGGTTCATGACAAAGGAGGCGCTCGTTTACATACCCTGGACCCAAGCTAATGAGGGCTTTATAGTTAATGTATTTCGCTCAGAAACATTTCGGCAGCCAGTGCAATTATTTTAAAATCAGCAGCCATTCTGGCTGCCGCATTATGCACCATCTGTAGTTTCCGGATTATATACAAAGGCAGGCCCACGTAGAGTGCATTACAGTAGCCAATCCTAGAGGTTGTCAGTGTATGCAGCACTTTTAAAAGTTCATTTACCTCCAGAAATGTGTGTAGCTGATGTATGGGGGAGTGTAACCCCATCCAGAACAGGCAGATCTAAACCATGTCTTGGGTCCTGACCTGTACATTCAGTACAGATATCTTACTTTGATTCAACTTCAGTTTATCCCTCATCCACCCTATTACTGTCTCTAGGCAGGCATTTAGGGAAGTTACTCCATTTCCTGATGAGGTCAATATGGAGTAATAGATTTGGGTGTCATCAGCATATTGATAACACCCTCTACCAAATTTCCTGATCATCTTTCCCAGTGACTTCATGTAGATGTTAAAGAGCATTGGAGACAGTATAGAGCCTTGTGGAACTCCATACTTGAGTTCTCACTTTGCAGAGTAGCAATCTCCAAGTGACACATGATCTGGAATCTACCAGAGAGATTGAAATGGAACCACTGTAAAACTGTGCCACCCAATCCAACTCCCTTAAGCAACCCAGAAGGATACCATGGACTGAAGTAGGGGTGTGCGAACAGGTTTGGAACCAAACTGGTTCGGCTTCAAGCCAGTTTGGTTTGACAGTTCAGGGTTACGCCAAACCACCTTCATTAAGCTCAACCCCAGACCAAACCTCCCCCGGCCGTTCGGGGGGTTCACAGACCAAAAAGTTACCAAAAAAACTTCCCAACCTACCCCTCTGGGGGGCTTCTCTGAGGTGGCGGGGGTAGTGGTAGTCCACAGAAGTGTTCCCCCCCCCCAGCCTCCATTATACATGCATCACCTGGTTTGGGCAGTCTTTGGCCCTTTCCTGGTGTTTCCCCTAGTGCGGGCAGGCCTTTAGGAGGCCACCACACATTAGCAAATGGCCCTTGCATGGCTGGGTCATGACTGGAAAAATTAGGGGAAGGAAACTTTCTTTAGGAGCAGTTGTAGTTTTTCTCCTTTGCTGCAGCATGCAGTGCTATTAAGCTGATAATTTCTCTTTCTTTTGCCAGAGGTCCCCCCCGCCACTTTTTAATTCTGCTTGCAATTAGAGGAAAATAAAACTAAGTAAATTTGGGGTGATTTACTTTGGTGGGGAAGGAATCTGTGCATATAATTTATTTGGTCTCGGCTTTATTGCTTATTGTTTTACCAAGTGGCTGGAGAGGTGTGTTAAAGGAGAACCTGTTTGGGAACTTCATATGTGCCATGGGGCTTGAATGACACCCAGTGGGATTTCTACCTATGTTGTTTGGAAAAGCAAACCATAATACCGTGTCATAAACTGCTTTTCGGACTTCAAAAATTGTTTGCTACCTAACACAGAAGGCTGCAATTTGAGAAACCCAACTCCAAAGTCTTGTTGTGTTAATTCAACTAATTACATGGTGGCTTGAACTAATGCTCTATTTCTCCATGACCTCAGCAATTGGATATACTGTACCCTCTCACTTTCTTTTTCTCCTCCTCCTCCTCCCCCTCCTCCTCCTCCTCCTCCATATATTGTGTGTGTGTGCGCATTTCATTTAATTCTCCATGCTGCAGTGCTTATGAGCCTGCCTACATTCGGTGGTCATCTTGAAAGGTACTCCTGTGTCCTTCATATTTGTTGGGGGGACGTTTGGCAGGCACACTTGAGAGGGCTTTCTTCTTGGGAGTGACCAGATCATGAAACACCCGGCCTTGGGAGGCTTGTCTTGCACTTACTGTTTCCTGCTTCCACAAACGGATTAAAACCCCATCTTTTTAATGGGTTTAATTTGCATTAACATCTGTGCCATTTTAGTGGATGCCTTCCTTTTGTTTTTAAAGTTTGTTTTTAATCTCTGTTGTTTAACTTTTTTGTATGATACTGTAAGCCATCTTGTGCATATTTGGAAAGGTAGGGTATAAATATGGTCTACAAACAAATATCTTAACACTACATATTTTTTTGTAAATAATTCCTATGAGAATCATTTTGGAGAACCTTATGCAACATACTTTCTGTGTGAAAGAGGGGTAGTTAGCCCACTGTATCCTTGTCGACTATCTATATTAACTGTTTGGTCAGTGAAATATTTAAAGTAGAGCTGCAAACCAATGAAAGAGAGCTGTTTTATCAAGTAAAAGCAATAGTTCTGAAGCAAAAAGTGCTTTGTTTTCTTTGATGATGTCTGTTGTCCCAGCAACATTGTCTTAGAAGAAGCATTCATTCCTGTGAGAAAGGGAAGGTGGACAACCTCTTTTAAAATACTACAATACGAATATTTATATGCCACTTTTCAACAAAAGTGCTCGAAAACCAATACATAGAAATAAATAAGATGATTCACTGTCCTGTAATGACTCATAGTAAAAGGAAATAGAAGGTAGATACCAGCAACAACCGCTGGAGAAATGCTGTGCTGGGGTCGGATGGGAACAGTTACTCTCCCCCTGTCCCCGCTAAATATAAGAGATTTGCCACTTTAAAAGGTGCCTTTTTAAAGTGGTGCCTGCCACCTGAAAATTTCAGAAGTACCTGTATCTTTAAAAATCAGTTGCCTGATTTAAAGATGGCACCTCTTTAGCTGATTAAACTTTTAAAAAGAGAGATTTATCAAACAGATTAATCAGTTAAACGTTGGAACCTTAGTAGTATGTGGCCAAGTCCTCTGACACATGCATCTATGCCCTGATCTAGCATCATAAATAGTATAACATCCTCTTCATTTCTCTTCCAAAAAAATAAATACTTTAAAATGATCAGCTGAGTTATGAAGTACCACAAATGTTTCTGTTAAACAGAGAGGGGATGTTTTCTTTCTGGGAAATGGTCTAAATGAGCTGTGGCAGATGAATGTTGATATTAGGCATTTTTTTTGCTAGGCAAACTCTCCAGAGAGATGTGCACCACAGGAAAATAATCTATCTTGCAAATAAAAAGAGTACATTATGTTTCTTACACTTCTTTTGAGTGGAACTCTTAACAGCTTTCCAAATGTAATATTAATCTGAAAGCTGAAACAGTGATTTCCAAAATAGAATACTCCTGCTGAATTTGGACACTCAACTACTAAGTGTGTGCTCTCTGACAAGAGCTTCACTACAGGTTATGGACACATCTTGGGGTGGGGGGGACTGTACACAGTTTGGGTAGTTCACCCCAATCTGCTTGACCCGCCCCATCTTGGTATTTCAGAATATTGTAAAAACAAGTCTCTGTTGTCAGACTTATCACTCTGCATAAGTGTTGGGGTACTCTACTTTGAATTGTGGTGTTCTCTGTTATGTTGTTGCTGATGGTTGTTTTTTAATTTGGGATTTTTTGGTTTGGGATTTTTAATTTAGTGCTATTTTATGTTCACTGCCTTGAATGCCTCTTTAAAGGCAGAAATGCAATTTAAGCTATTTTTAATAAATCAATAGAATAATGAATGGCTGCTGTTTGATTTGCCATGCACGACCCATCTTGCATACCACTCTGCTTTTCCTTTGTTCTCTTGTTGCTCTTTAAAGAGGACAAAGGATGCAGACTTGATTGTATACACCGTCTTCTTCTACCAGGTCACTGTTTGAATATGACAACCTTTCTATCTTGCCCTGCAAATGAGGGTTGGCACTCAGTATAGCCACATAATGGCACAGTGGAGAAATGACTTAACTAGCAAGCCAGAAGTTGCCAGTTCGAATCCCTGCAGGTATGTTTTCCAACACCTATATCGGGCAGCGGCAATATAGGAAGATGACAATGGTAAACCCCTCTTTGGGTATTCTCTTGGTATGTGATGTTTAGTTTCTTAACATATCGTTATTTGTTTTTTTGAACTCAACCTAGTGTCTCTAGATAATCTCTTGCACTGAACTTTTTTTACCACCAGATCATACTCTGTTGTGTGAGGACTTTAATGTTTCTTCTCCACGCCTCAACAGAGTCATGGGCCCAACAGAGGGCCCATAAGGTCCTCTCCTGGGAGTTATGGGCCCAACAGAGTTATGGGTCCAAAGCTCTGAGACTGGTGAAGAAAGTAATTAGCCTGAATGAGAAAACAAGGTTTTCTCAAAGCTGGAGACAGGACAAGTGCTACAGAAGATTGAGAAATTACAAGGTCCAGATTTTGAGCTGTGGTCTTTCAAAATGAAAATTCTCCTAAAAAGCCCCAGAATCAGCAGGGTCTTACATCCAGAGCGCCCTGTCAGAGAAGGAGAAGAATGACAAGCAGGTGATAAAGCCACTGGGATAATTTGTTTATCCCAAATGCATGGAAGCAAGGAGATAATAAGTCTGACAAATATATAACATATGTTGCTAATACAGAGAAAAATTTGAGAGCTAGTTATACAAAACGTAAAGCTGGATTTGTATTGACTCAAGGGCAACCAGCAATTTGATTAAAGAAGAGAGATTTACTAAGTTGGACACAAATGATAAGGTTCCCATTTTTCTAGCAGATAGGAAGCAGATGTTTGCTAAAAGCAGAGGTTATGCAAGGCTACGCTGCAAACTGAAGAAAGGAGAAGCAGTGAAACCCACTATTGAAGATGCAATGTTTGTGCCCACAGTTGAGTCCAGCCTGATGTCAGTTAAATATGCTACTGAGAAAGGTTATGAGGTGAAATTCAAAGAAAAACATTGTTTTATCACAGATAAAGGTTTATGAATATTTATGAATGGGACTTTGCAAGAGAGTGGCTTATTTGAAGTGGACTGTATAAACGAAGAGGCAAAAACTGCAAAGCAATGCTCACATAAAAATGTTTGAATTTGTGGCATAGAAGAAGGGAACACAGAGATCCCACTGCAATACTTCAGCTGGAGAAGGAGGATCTAGCCAGAGGCCTAACTAGAAGATACTGTAATGCAGAGTTCATGTGTACATGCTGTGTAAGGATGAAGGGAACGAAATTCACCTTTCCTCAACACAGAAAGATAGCAAATCTCTTGAGCTGATACACAATGATATTTGTGGACTATGCAGATCAATTCATCGGGGGGAGGGGAAGTATTTGTATTTTTACTCAAACCTTTTAAGTACACCTTACACAACTGAGTTTTAAAAATCAGAATTTTAACTTTAAAAACATCCAATATCGAAGAAAATATATACAAAGTATATGCATTCTGGGTTTTGTTTAATAACTTCAATTAACATTTGTGTAATTTCTGTATTAAAATACTATGATCAAAAGTGCTGGTGCCATGTTCAGGGGTGGGGGGGCTCAACCAAGTGCCTTTATGGGCCCCTTAGTTGGGAGGTTGGCTGGCATATTATGTCTAATATGGAGGCATTGGATTGCAACTAAGAAAGCAAGCAAGAAAAAGATGCCAGCCACCACTGGCCCCTGAAGACTTTCTGGCCACCACTTCCACTAAGGTAACCCCCCCCCACAGTAGTTTGGGCCATAATTCTGGCAATATATCCTCATTATGGTGGAGGGATGGGGAGTGGGGAGTTTCCAGGACCTTTGGTGACAGGTGAAGCCTTCCTATCTGTATGTAGTACACCGCTCCGGGCTCCTTGGAGGAAGAGCGGGATATAAATGCAAAATAATAATAATAATAAATAATAGTACATTCTACTTGCACCACTGATTCAAAGGGGCCAAAACCTTAATTTGGAAGAAAGAACCCACATGTTTTTATTGGAAAGTGGCAAAAAATCCTGTAACTTTAAGGGACCCCTGACTAGAGAGAAGCCAAATTTTTGTCTCAAGTTTATACTTTACAGCAAAAGGTGACATTTTGGGGTGCATCAATTGTTCTCTGAAAGAAAATAATTTGGGGAAAAAATGCCTTTTGCTGAAAAGCTGGGATTCCTCCCTCTCTTTTGGCAAAGCACTTGCTGAGAGAAAAGAGGGATCCTGATGAATTCTGTGTATTGTTGCTTTTCACCTATCTTTATTTATTTATCTTAAAGCAGCTGTTGTCAGCACTGTAAGGGAGACTGTCACCAGCATGATATGTGGAGCATGAGTCACCTTCTTTTCAACATTAGTGACATTTAGATTTACCCTTGCAAAAGATTTGTGGAGGTTTTCCTGGGGAGGGAAACCATGTCATGAAAATATGCCTCCTATTTCCACTCAGCTCTAAAATATGTTTTTACCTTGGAAACAGTTTTCCTGCGAGTTGAATAATTTTTTTCAATTCTACAGTGTTTTTTGTTTGTTTTTTAAGATTAATCTTTACAACTTTCGTTCTGGGATTTTAGGATTTCCTTTACAAAGTTGCCTAGGGTTGGGTTCCTACGCAACTTACCTCTGAGTGTGCTCAGGAATCAGTAAAACCTGTTTCTATGTAAATGTGTTTCGGGCAGTGACCAATTCTGCTTGAAATAAGATAGGGCTTCCAGTGTTGCTTCAGTACTTCTAAGGTCTTCATGTTGAGTTTTAAATTTTTTGGGGGCAGTTTAATGGAATCATCTAGTGACTTGAAAAAGTGATTGAAAGAAAATCCTCTGGAGTTGGTAACTTGAGGGGATGGAGAAAGCAGCACAACAAAAAGAAGAGTATTGGTTGTGTTGTCAGGAGGCAGCTAAAGGCAGTGAAAAAGGGCTCTTCCTATATCTTTAAAATGTGGAGTAAACTGACACACTTGTTGTCACATTAGGATGATGAAGTCTCAGCACTTTTGAATAGGTATATATTTGTTCACATATGTGCTTAGTTGTAGTTTTCACTTGTCTAATTTTGCTACATGTTCTATATTTTTGTAAACCGAAAAAGATACCCAGTATCATGGATATTGAGCTCAAGGGACTGAGGACAATTTACAGCTTTGCATGCTGCACTTATACATATAACAAAATAATATTTGTATTCATATGTGTCCATGTTGGACAACTGTGTGTGCTCCAAGATATTCCAGTTCCTATGCCAAGAAGATACTGAATTCTGTGGCCTTTAGAAGAGTTACGCTACATATTGCGCAGCGGGGAAATGCTTGATTAACAAGCAGAAGCTAACTTGGCAAAGAGGCACCTTTTAACGTGGTGATTCCCTTTATTTAGTAGGGGGAGAGTAACTGGCCCTATCCACCCCCAGCACAGTACCTCCAGTGACTGTTGCTTGTGTCTATCTTATGTTTCTTTTTAGATTGTGAGCCCTTTGGGGACAGGGAGCCATCTTATTTATTTATTATTTATCTGTGTAAACTGCCCTGAGCCATTTTTGGAAAGGCGGTATAGAACTAGAATAGATAGATAGATAGATAGATAGATAGATAGATAGATAGAAGGTTGCTGGTTTGAATCCCTACTGGTATGTTTCCCAGACTATGGGAAACACCTATATTGGGCAGCAGTGATATAGGAAGATGCAGAAAGGCATCATCTCATACTGCACGGGAGGAGGCAATGGTAAACCCCTCCTGTATTCTACCCAAGAAAACCACAGGGCTCTTTGGGCTCCAGGAATTGACACCGGCTCAACGGCACACTTTACTTTACCTTAGTCTGTAGTTTGGCTCTGCTTGTATGGAACACTGAAGGGCTCCTTTAGCAAACTGTCCCTCCAGGGAGGGATAACAAGAAAGATATAAAGCACTGGCCAGTTCTCCTGGGCAGGAAAGAGTTGGATTTGGTGTTGTGAGAACATATCCTTGTTAGAAAGAAGGAAGTATTCAACTTATTTTGTTACATTCCATGCTTGAACACCTCCAAACTATTGGGCTGTGGCGTGGCGGGGGCGGGGGGGAAATCCAGAGAGATGATAGTTCTATGGTATTAGAGCTGTGATAGTGGTAGAATAGATAGAAATTTTCTTTTTTCTGTTTTGATTCATATCTATATGTAATTTGATATTTATTCCTGTAATTGTTTAAATATAAATAAATTATTTTTAATATATATATAATTCTCTTAGGCACACCCATCTCTAATCCCATGTGTGGCAGCTTTCGTGAGAGAGCTGCCGATTAGCGATGGGGGACTGCGGGGCGGGGCGGGGGGAGCAGTGGCCTGGCGAATAGCCGACCATGGGGGGAAGTGGCGGTCCAGTGGATGGCCGGCTGCTGGGGGGAGAAGATGGGCAGCTGGCGGACAACCGAGCAGCCCTGGCAGGTGAGTGGGCCCAGGAGATGGGCAGCCATGAATGGCAGGTGGGCACGGCAGGCGGGTGACCGCGACCGGCAGGCAGGCAGCTGGCTGGAGCGGCTGCAACTGGTGGTCAGGCCTTGTGGGTGGGCAGCTGCAGTGGCCGCAGTGGCCATGACCAGTGAGCATGACCAGCAGAAGGGTGGCCGTGACTGGCGGGCAACTGTGACCAGCCGCAACCAATGGGTGGCCGGCCAAAGTGACAAATGGTGGTTGGCCAAAGTAGCCACTAATGGCAAGTAGCGGGCGGGGGGAGAAGAAGAGGGGCAGCTGGGAAGAATGCGGTGGGGGTGACAAGCAAAAAAGTGGTGGGACTAGGGGTGCAGGTGCTCTGTGCCAGATCAGCTAGAGTGAGTGTGTGTGTGTGTATATATATATATGTGTGTGTGTGTGTGTATCTCTCTCTCTCTCTCTCTCTCTCTCTCTCTCTCTCTCTCTCTCTCTCCTCGGCGTACTTGTCGCTAATCCCATGTGTGGCAGCTCTCACGAGATTTTGGGATAGTGATGGGATGGCCAGGAGGGGGGAAATGGTGGCGGCAGCTGGCCAGTTGGCTGGCGGGGAAACAAAACACTGGTGAGTGGCAGCGCAGCTGGCGGGTGGGAGGAAGAGGGCAGCAGGGAAGAAAACTGCGGTGGGCAGGTGGCCAAAGCAAGGGAGGGACAGCGATGGGGGCTGGCGTGGAAATGGCAGCGGAGTTGGGTGGGGAAGAAGATGGTGATGGCGGCGGCAACGAACTAGAGGCCAGGCCAGCTACCAGGCGGGGAGGAGAAGCCTGGCCACTGAGGGGGAATATACGGTGGGGGACAAACTGGGGTAGGGGGCGGAGCGACAGGGAGAACTAGGGGCGCAGATGATCTGCGCCAGGTCAGCTGGTATATATATAATCTGAGGTGGTCCGTTCTCACATGAACGTTGGTCAGCTGGTGTTTTCATGATTTCATGTGCTGTTAACATAAGAACAGATCAGGGCTGATGTTGCAGTCATCAAGTGACGAATATGTGTGTGTGAACCAGCCTATTTCACAATATATACTACATCTTGGCATATATATATGGTAAAGACAACGTCCTGATTCCATTGCCATCTACCCTCTTTTTAAAAAAAAAAACACAAACAGATTTAAATGTAGTTAATTGTTCATGCATGTATAGACTATATAGATTCCTCAAGTATTACGTCAGTGCTGAAAATTTTTCATGACTTTGGAGTCTGCTTCTGGGAACAGTCTTTTTGTGGCGTTTAAACTCCACGAATGTGTCCGCTACATATAGATGCACAATAAACTAAAAGGGGCCAAAATGCACGGATGTATTCCCTGAGAGCTCATGATGCATTATCTGTATTTAGGGCAGTTCAGATTGCAGTTTTAGAGAAAAGACAAAAGGGGAGCTGCTGCTTCAGTGCAGGTGTGGACTTCAAATGTGGATTTGTTGGCAACTTGTACATTTTTCATGGAAACAGTAAGGTCTATAAATTTTCTTGGATCAGCTGAAATTAGATAATAGAAGTTTGTCTAATTCTATGGAAACTTTAGGACCGTCTCCCCAAGTGGGTGAGACACACATGATTTCTTTAAAAAAAATAAAAAATTAGAACTGCTTTTAACACTCAGGATTCTTAAATGCTCACTTGGTTGGTTTATATGCTATTGCAGGAATGGGAGTAATGTTTGTTTGGGTATTAGAAAGGGAGAGGACTCCTATCTCAGCATTCTGAATGATTTATTGGCAGTCACACGGCAACGGTGGGAGGAAGCCAGATTCACTTCATGGCTGAGGGAAGCACTGCCAGCTCTCTTTTTATATTAAGTCTGTCTTCACCTGACAAGAATTTATCACATGTTAAGCCCTGTTGACATCACTGAACCAAGCAACTTGTTTCTTTGCTGCTGAAACCAACAACAATGCCTAAATTAAAGCACATATTTTAAAAACAATTCTTCTCCACCCCTGCTGCAGTTCCATGTTGGTGTTTCAATTCTAGTTTTTGTTGCTGCAGTAACACTGGTTAATATCTACCACAGATTAAATGCTTGTGCAACATTAGCTTATCATGTGGGAGAGGGATAATTTTCATCAATCTCCCCTTCCTTTGAAAGCCTACCAAAAATATGGCCCTGAGGGCTGTGTGATCCTCAGGGACATATTGTAGGGGGTATAGTGGGCTTCAGAAGGAAAGGGAGATAACTGAAGATCACCCCTCTCCTGTAGCAGGTTTTAGTGCTTCCAGGTTTTAAATTTCATTAGAAGAATCTCACCTGGGTTTTAGTAATACACCCTTTGATGTAATAAAATATGCAAAATAATAAATTATTGGAAGCTACAAGTATCTTTTCAATACTACAATGTTACAAGTATCTTAAAATGTAAAGTAGAACTCCACTTGTGTATCATTGTTTCACGTGATGTTGAATTTGGTTGAGCATGCTGCTTTGTTCTACTTTGGAAATAAATGAACAAAGCAGGGGACATACCAATGAGATTTATTCTGCCATGAAGGATGATTCTCCTGGTACGAGTTTCTCTAGGGAAGTTTTATAGAGCTATAACTTCTTCCATCTTTGCAAAGTGCTAATGGGCTGCTGGGTCAAGTTCACAAACTTGATCTAGCAATTGTAAATAATTACAAACCAAACCAAACTATAAACTCGGCCATCTGGTGCCTGTAATGACTTTAAAATGGTGCTGAGAGCTTTGTGGGGAACATCAACATCTGGAAGGCAGTATTTAGCAAGGGGTGGTATGTCTTACATGTGTGGATTTGCTACGGTTATGTAACATCCGCTTCAAGTTGTTTTCAGATGTGTCAGTTAATTCTCCCTGGCATAAGACTGAAACGGGCAGTATGGACAGAGCACAGGCAAACTGGGTAGAAAATTACAATGTATGCTAGATCCTTGTGAAATGTAATTGAAAACCATGACTGCTGTGGCCACTTCTCAATGTTATGGTCCATCATTCCAAAATCTATATGTATATGATCAGCAGATGATCTTTTTAACCCAGAGCAGATGGTGCTCTTTGATTTGAGCATCAGATTGCTTTGAGAACATTTTCATTCAAATGCAGTTTATAGCTGCTGCTGCTGCTACTACTACTACTATGACTATGAATACCGTAGTAGTAGCAAAGATAAGCTGAGCATGAAGGGTTGGCAGTATTAACTCTGCCCACTAAGTCACATCTCCTTGAGCCAATAAGCAACCTAGATGGTTTTTTAACTGTGTAGACAGACAGACAGACAACCCCACTCCCCATTTTTGCCCTCATTTCTGGAGGGCTGAGGTGGAAAGGTGGAAAGAGCTTGTATAAGAGGTCATTCTGGGAAACCCCTCAACAGCCCGTTATCGACTGCAACTGTTTACCAAGAAATACCAGCACTAGATATTGACATGCATAGGTAGGAAAATAGATACAGTCGCTGTTATTAAGCATCCTTTGAAATCCAGTGAAACAAGCCTGTTGTAAATCCCATTAATTTCAATGGGATTTAGTCATGATGAATGTCTCTTTGGATGCAACCTGCTGATCCTCACATTTTCACATGCATCCCTGTTACATCTGGGTTCCATATCCTATTTGTCATTCTCTATGTAATTAGATTACTAGTGAAATTTGTTGTTCAGAAAATAGTCTGTAATATTTACACTGACCATCCGGTCCATGAGGGTGTAGTCAGATGGTTACTAGCAAAAACCTTATTGGAAACAAGCTAGAGGTCTCCTTGCACCTTCTGTATTCCTGTCAACTGTACATTTGACCTTTGAGAATACATCTAGACACTATTAAAAAGATGCATCTGGAGAACCAAGTTTCTGAAAGAGAATGTATGTGCTTGAAGAAAGACACGGGGAAGAATTATTTTACACATCTACCACATAGCTTTGCATTTTCTAGTTCCAAATTTCCCCGTTAAGTGCTCTAGACAGGGGAAGGATGAGGAAAAGGTCTTCAGTAATCAATTGCAGGATGTGGTGGAGGGCAGCAGTGTGAGAAACGCTTCAGTCAAAGCTTGTGGGTGTGCTAAATAACATTCAGAAGCAGATTTAATTCATTTAAGCCTGCTTTTGTTTTGGCAGCCTGCAAACTCCTTGACATAAAACAAACTTTAAAGAGATATCTGACTTTGAAATGGTGACCAAAGACCACACCATAATTTTTCTTTATTAGCCTTGGAGTAAATATCAGTGTGTGCTGGCTTGTGGCTTGGAAATGAAATACAAAGAAAATGTTTGGGCTCTTAGCAGTTTTTCTCTAAATAAATTAAGGGTTCAGTCTTGTGCATGTTGTCCTGGGAGTAAGCCCTTTGAACATGGTGGGGCCTACTCCTTAGTAAACATGCATAGGATTGTGCTGCATCATGAGGCTTAACCAATACAGGCCAATGCTTTAAATGAGTTAGGGAGATTCTATGCAATGAGTCGAAGTTAAGGCAACACTCTTAATGTTTGGCAGTTTCTTAGATTCTGAAGAACAGTAGTGGATGTGGGCAGCAGAAGGTTAAAGAAGTAGACAGACTGTACATTTTTGGCTACTTGGGTGTTTTATTTTCTTTAAAGTTCCTCAGTGGATTCTTGGAAATAAACTTCTGGCTCAGCATTCTAATGTTGTTCATCACAACATTATTAAAATTAAAACAAATTCTGGAATTCTCTTTGCCTGACCAAGATATGGAACCAATAGTGGGACTATTCAGAGAGTACCAAGAAAAACGTGGTACAAAATGAAAATGTATAGTCAAACTAGAAGCTGCTGGGGTCAGGAGAAAAGTTTCATGTCTCATCTCAGTGGTATCTTTGCGTGCCAAGCTTGTTGACACTACTATTGCATGCCTGAATCAACCTGTGGGCTTGATTCCCTCCCACCCCGATCAATAATAGAGATGATATTTGACAGTGCCTTGTGCAGTGGTAGGCTCTCCTTTGTTGGATTTTTTCAAAGAGAGGCAAATAGCCATTTATCAGAGATGCCTGCATAGAGCAGGGCGATGGGTTAGAAAATCTCAAGCATTCTGTGATTCTACGATGGGGCCCCAATCAGGATTAAGACTATGGGGAGTAGGGAGCTATAACTCTTCCCCTGTGCTGTGGTCAGACTCAGAGTATGGATTGGGCCCTTGAAAGTGCTGTTGGTCTTAGCAGGGAAATTAAGCATATAGATCCCAATCATGCAATAGTCTTGTTTAGTCTCAAGTACACTTGTTTACTTTCTCCTGTAAAAATGAGTAGTTGTTAGCATGAGCTACTGATTTGTTTCCAGATCCAATTCAAGGTTCTGGTTATTACCTTTAAAGCCCTGAATGGTTTGTGGCCTGGATGCCTGCAGGACCACCTGCTCCTGAATGGTTTTGCTCATCCAACTAGATCATTGGAAGGGGTCCTGCTATTTTATTTATTTATTTATTTATTTCCACATTTATATCCCACTCTTCCCCCAAGGAGCCCAGAGTACATGGTTATGTTTATCCTCACAACAACCCTGTGAGGTAGGTAGATTAGGCTGAGAGATACATGACTAGCCCAGAGCTTTGTGTGCTATCCCTGAGAAAGACTTGGTTGTCATGCATGTGTTATAGGCACTGTTCCCTCTAAGGTGCGCAACAACTTCCAGGCCCTGTGTAGCAGTTTCTTGAGGGTGCTCAATATCTGCTGTGCCCGCCACTGCCTGGCACCCCGTCTGTTTCCCGCGGCCGGGAAGCATTACCGCACTTCGACCTCTCCCCAGCCGGGTCGCCGCCTCTGTGCCGCTGCCTCCTCCTCTCCCCCCACCAGCCGGACCTCCTCCTCCTCTGCCGCCGGAGGAGGATGGGAGTTTGCAGCGGCTCCCCTCCCAGCGGCTCCCCAGATAGAGCCCAAGGAGACCAGAGTTGGGGGTGGGGATGGGGAGGCCAGGAGACTGCGATGGCTTCCCTCCCCCACAGCTGCAGACAGAGCAGCCATAGGAGATTGGGAGGGAGAAGGACAGGAGGCAGCACTGGTTTCTTCTTTTGTGGCTCCCCCCGGCAGGGCGGGGAAAGGTAAATATTTTTTGGAGTGGCTACGTGTAGCTATCTGGAAGGTGCACATAGATTATGAACTGGACTTTTCAGCCAGTGAGTTTCAACTGCCAAGGCTTTCACTGTGCTGAAAGTAGCTGCAGAGTTGTAGAACTCCAGGAGAGGGGAGCTGGTCTTGTGGTAGCCAGCATGACTTGTCCCCTCCCCTTAGCTAAGCAGGGTCTGCTCGGGTTGCATATGAATGAGAGACTACACGTGAGCACTGTAACACCTCTTAGGGGATGGAGCATCTGGGAAGAGCATCTAGGTTCCAAGTTCCTTCCCTGGCATCTCCAAGATAGGGCTAAGAGAGACTCCTGCCTGCAACCTTAGAGAAGCTGCTGCCAGTCTGTGTAGAAAATACTGAGCTTCATGGACTGCTGCTCAGTATATGGCAGCTTCCTATGTTCCTATTTTCCTAACACTGCAATGTATAGTATCGTGTTCTGGCAATTTGAGGTAATCAAGAGTCTGCTAGCCAAAGTGAGTCTTTATAACCATAGACCTGCTTCTCATTTAATTTGGAGAGTGTGGGGAGCCGAATCATACTGCCCGGTCCTGCTTCCCATCTGTTCATGTTTAGTTGAATGTCTGCATGTTCTGTATGTGCGTCAATCCTCACAGTCTCAAACTCTGGAAAAGGTTTTGCAGGGAGAGATTTTTTGCAATTGCAGGGAGAGATTTTTACAGCCATACATGCAGCACGAAAAGATTCAACTGAACACACCCTGAGGCTGTTCACACGATTGTAGAACATCGGGCTAGCCTCCACGAGCTCGATTTTCTATCACTGTGAGAACCACTGGGCTCGGCTGCGCGCCCGGTGGTTCTTAAGTGGGTCACCCGCTTCTGTAGCCCAGTGCTTAAACCGGGTTTGCAGAGTGAGCGCTCCACAAACCCGTTTTTTGAAATCATGAGTAGCCACGGTGTGGCTTCGCGCCACGGCTGCTCATGAGGAGACCCCCAGCCGGGAGACTGAAAAGCAACCTCCCAGCTCGGGGGTCTCTTCAGTATGCCCTGTGCGCTCGTGCAGGGCATACTGGAGCTTCCGGGGGCCACGCGGCCCCCGATCCTCCCTGCCCCCACCAGCTCCGTAATGGAGCTGGCAGTCATGTGGGCGGCGTCCCTGCTTTTTGCTCTCCCCGCTCTCCCCGCTCTCCCCGCAAACCCTATGGAGGCAGATCTCAATGATCGTGAGACCCACCTCCCTCTCTGCACATCTACTTACCTTGGATATGTTGAGAACAGGGCTATTGTATGGCAACACTCACTTTTGATACCAGCTAACATGCATGTGGCTCAACAAAATTCAGAACCCTCAGTTCCAGTAAAATAAAACTGAAGGTCTTCCCCTAGATAGAGCAGAAGGTTTTAAGTTCCCTCCCTGGCTTCTCCAACATAAGGCTGAGAGAAATTCCTGCCTGCAACCTTGGAGAAGCCGCTGCCAGTCTGTGAAGACAATACTGAGCTAGATAGTCCAATGGTCTGACTCAGTATATGGCAGCTTCCTGTGTTCCTATCTAACCCATCTCAAGAAAGCATCTGAACATCTGCACATGCCGCGGCAACACATGAGCAAAAAGATTAGGTTAATGGAGCGCTCACTCCGTTAACCTCGGCTAAGGGGAGGGGTATTTAGGGCGGTCAGCTGCCGAGAGCCGTGCGTCTCCCATTGCAACACACGATTGCCCCAAAGCAGGCTAGGCTCCCTTAGCCCGCTTTTGGGTGATCGTGAGAATTGCCTCCTTGTTTCCAGAAACAAATTTGAAACAGAAGGTGCTTGAGTTAAACCTTTTTGGTGGTTGCACCCCATTTATGGAATAGGCTCCCCAGTGAGGTTCACCTGTCTTCATCACTTTGTTCTTTCTGACGCCAGGTAAAGAACTTTTTGTTAACTCAGGCCTTTTAAATTGAGGTTTTAAAATTCGGGTTTTCAGATTTGTTCTGATTTTTAACTAATTTTAAATCAGTTTTTAAGCTTCTTTGTATTGTATTTTGTATTTTCTTTGTCTGTTATGATTTAATGTGTTATGTGTTGTAAGTTTTAATCCTCTGTTGTGAGCCGCCCAGAGAACAATTTGTTATGGGGCGGCTAACAAATACAATTGTTATTATTAATATTATTATTATACTCCTAACAATCTGGAACAGCTCTTCTTGATGAGAACTTTCAAATGCAATACACACAGAATAAAATATCTTCCTTGCTCATCAACATATTGCCACAGCTTAGGCCTTCAAATGCGCTCTATGTTGTGTCTTATTGAATTCAAGATGTCATCCTCCATTTGCGCTCCAGTCAACTTGCTTGACACTTCAGTTTCTGTAGCTCTTCCATATATCATAGAGCAAATTTTAAAGTGGGTCGGAGAGGAAACTTAGGAGTGATCATGTCTACTTCCCTGATGAGTTCCCTATTCCAGGTACCCGCCAGGGCATCAACAGAATCACTAGCTGAATCAACTCCAAAACTCTTCAAGGCCTTTTGGAATTCTACTGGATCTAGCAGCTTTCTTGGGCAGACCATTCTAATAGGTCCACCACCCCTGCAGGGGTCACGACAATGGGGAAACTGCAGGAAACCCCATCCATGACCCCCCGCCCCCGATCTGAGAAAAAGACCAAATCCAGCATGTGAGTAACATGTCTGGGTACCAGAGCTAATTGGGATAGGCCCATTGCTGCTATGAACTCCTGAGCTACACCAGACAAGCCAGTCCCAAATTGACATTGAAATCACCCAGCAGTGTTAAAACCGGTTTGGCCCAAACTTCTAAAAAACAAAACAAAAAAAGGGGAAGAATAATTGTAAGTGACATTCTTGTCTTGAAAGGAATGTTGCTTATGCAACATGCTTATGAACACATTTGCTGTCCTGTCCGGTCCTGACACCATACTGAGCACAGCAGAAGTTTTTAGTAATTGATTTCAATAGATCCTGGATTCGTATTTGTCAAGGCAGTTGTGCTTGGCTTCCCCCACTCTCTTTTTAAGGACTGTGGTGCTGGGTAGCCAGTTGTTAGGTAAAAACAAGCAGTAGCAACAGTATAAACAGAAATCATGGAAGAACAAATCACATGTTTTAAAAGCAATGAGAAATTACCCCCTTTTTTGTTTCTTTGCATTGACACTCTGTTTCAAAATTACTGCTTGTGGTCCCATCACCACTGGTGTGTTGCATAATGGATGAGTCGGTACTGACAGTGGCAGCAGGTGTTCTAACAATTAAAAAAGAGCTGGTTATTGTTCTAGCTAGCATCTCTCCACCCTACGCTCTGCAAACAAAACCTCCCTGTATCTCGAGCAGTAGGGAAAAATTAAAGCACTGAAGCAGTTGCCTTTTTACAGCATTGCAATAAATTAGTGTGTGTCTGTGTCTCACCCACCCCCTGTTCCTGGTTATGCAGGAATTGATTAGTAATTCCATTTTGTCTAGAAGTGCATCACCAGCCATGAATAGCTGCCATAGGCAGATGAAGTGAAAAGTTACATCCAATTATTTCCTTCATTTGTAGAATGGTGTGCACTGGGGAGAAATCTACTTGAAGGTAATTGCTTGAAATAAAACTTATTTTTTTTGAAGGTGGAGAAAACCTGTTGTGTACATAAGAATGCTCAGAAAACAAAAGATGTTGAAAGTGATATTAACAGATTTTAGACAGAGCAAGACTGCAGATATAAAAGGAGATCTGTGACATACTCTAAGGCCTATGGGGCACCTGCAGCACTAAAAATCCACCTCATCAGTTTTTTCACCTTGTAGAATTGTTTGATGGCCCAGGCTATCAAAAATGCCAGCTTGTCAACATTATGCTCTTTTTTTGGTATGATATTGCTTTTAACAGCAACCTTCCTCTGTGAATGCAAGGTAACATACAATGTTGATGATATGTACATAATGGATGCAAATGTTTTTGAGGAAGAAGAATTGGGCAAAAGTGGACCTTTTCTCATGGGTGCGGTGAGAATGAGATAGGGAAACAGGATGAATACCTGTTCTCTTTTCTGCACATTCAGAATCCCCATCTGGTGAGTTCGTAACCCAGCTCTAAGATGGACATTTCAGGATAAGTCAAAATGGAATATGAGAGCAAATTATTTAAACATGTTGACTGTGGTAAATTCTAATTTGGACTTACTTTTACATCCTAGTAGCAGAGAGAGTCTCCATCAAATGATATTATTATTATTATTTATTTACATTTATATCCCGCTCTTCGTCCAAGGAGCTCAGGTATGTACTACATACTTAAGTTTCTCCTCACAACAACCCTGTGAAGTAGGTTAGGCTGAGAGAGAAGTGACTGGCCCAGAGTCACCCAGCTAGTTTTATGGCTGAATGGGGATTTGAAGTCGGGTCTCCCTGGTCCTAGTCCGGCACTCTAATAAAAGGCTATAACGGGGGGGGGGGGGGAGGCATTCTGTCTTCAGTAATGTACGTATGAGTTCCTGGTGATAATAAGCAGTTAAAAGATTTAGATTTGAATGTAGAAGCTCTTAAGTTCAAGCCCCCAGTTAGCCATAATGACTTTGTGCAAGTCATTACTTTCAGGCTTACTTTTGCCAAGGAGTGATTCAAGTGTTCTTTAGCCCGATGTGGAGGCAGCTAAAAAATGATATGGTGTGGCAATGCTCTCTCTGGTATGCTGTGACATTTGTGTGGGCTTATCAGTTTGCTAATGCATGGAAGCCTCTAAGTCAGCCTTTCACTTCTCTGATGGCTGCTGAGTGTGGGTGTGGTGCCATTTAAAGTGATTGGGCTGTGTTTCGCCATAATCACCATTCAAATATTATGTTCCACTTTCTAGAGCACTATCCATGCATAACTGTTTTCTGGAAATCTGTGAAAGGGTTATAAGTAACATTTTGAATTGGCAGTTGGGCTATGAGGATAAATATGGCAAGTACTGTAAAGCACTTTCTATTCTGTAAAGCACTAGAGATGTCATAAGGATGGTTATGTACATTTTATACTGTGTTAGCTCCATTGTGGTGCGGTGAATGATGTGGTACTCCAAATATGGTATGGTCACATTTGGAATACTGTGTGCAGTTCTGGTCACCATATCTAAAGAAGGACATTGTAGAACTAAAATGGTGTAGAAGAGAGCAACCAAGATGATCAGGGGCCTGGAGCACCTTGCTTATGAGGCAAGGCCTGGGGCCTTTTAGTTTAGAAAAAAGTTGACTGAGGGGAGACATGAAGGAGGTCATGCATGGTGTGGAGAAAGTTGATAGAATGTTTTCTTCCTCTAGCATAACACTAGAACCAGGGGTCATCCCATGAAACTGATTGCCAAGAAATTTAGGACTAACAAAAGGAAGTACTTTTTCACACAATGTATAATCAACCTAGGAAATTCTCTGCCACAAGATGTAACAGCCAACAGCCTGGATGGCTTTAGGAGGGGTTTAGATCAATTCATGGGGGACAAATCTATCAATGGCTACTAGTCTGAGGGCTATAGGCCACCTCTAGCCTCAGAGGCAGGGGAGTAGCACTAGGAGAGAGGATATGTCTTCAGGTCTTGCCTGTGGGCTTCCCAGAGGCATCTGGTGGGCCACTGTGTGCAACAGAATGCGGGATTGATAGACCTTGCTCCTGATCCATCAGGGCTTGTCTTATGTTGTGTGTCCTCATGTAAGTTGGCTCTTTTTCTAGGCTTGACAAGCTTACCTACAGTGCTCATCTTGTACCTAGAAGCAGTTGTTGTCAGGTAACGCACACCCAGCAGCATAGAAGGGTGGTCAGATTATCTATTAACAGATTAAATTGCCCAAGCGCTGTAAAATGGCATCGGATGTGGCAAACTATAAAAGGCCATTTGATGAAATTTATTGAAACGGCACCAACTTATCAGGGTGGGAAGGAGGGCAGACTACCAATTTGGACCTGTGGTAGGGAATAGTTTTTCAGGGAGAGATGAAGACTGGCATTTGGGTTTTAGTTAGCAAAGTGTCTTGTCTAAGAGGAGCATGGATTTCAGGGTATAATGTTGCTAGTATTGACTCTTTTGGAAAATGGTTCTAAGTGGTCATTAATCAGTTCTTTTGTATTCACTTATACTAGCTGGGCCAGGCTCAGAGCATCTGCGCCTGTAGTTCTTGGCCCCTCATTCTCAGCCCTCCCACCGCCAATGTTTTTCCCCCTCTGGCCAGCCACCTGGCCAACCACTTTTTCCAGCCGCTGGCTGCCCCCTCCCCCCCCACCTTCTTCCCCTGCCGGCAGCCGCTGCTTTCTTCACACACACCCAGGCTACCACTTTCTTTATACACACACACACACACACACACACACACACACACCCCTGCAGCTTTCCCTGGCACCATTTTCTCACTTTCCCCGGTGCTGCTCTCTCGCCAGTCATCCATTTCTGCCCATTCACTCCCTGCTCCCTGGGAGCTCACTCATGAACTCTTGCAAGAGCTGCCATGCATGGGATTAACGACAGGTGTGTGTGTGTGTGTGTGTGTGTGTGTGTGTGTGTGTGTGTGTGACGGAGGGAGGGAGGGAGGGAGATGGTTCTTTGGTTAGCTTTTGCATCCTCTTTGCCCTTTGACCAGACATAACAAAAGCAGTCTCATGCTCCGTGGTATGTCATTTTCAATTGTGGTTGAATGGAATCTCCTATTAGCTGCTTAGCCAGGCTGTACTGTACAGCTTTAGAAGTCTACTAAGTCTGGCGCCTTATTCTATCTCTGAGGCAAGCCAGAAACAGGACTTGTTAACTGTGGGCCTGCAGGCTGATGGTTGCTTAATACTGTGGACCGTGGAAGAACAATTGTTAAGTGCTTCTCATATCTTTGGCTCTAATTTCTGCAGCCTGTTTCTTACTTGGTCTTGTATGAAAACACACAAATCACCAGGTAGATCTGCTTTTAAAAGATGTGCAGATACATGTATGCATTCTTTCTTGTATCTCCCCCTTCTCTCTATGGGAGAGGAGAGCTGGTCTTGTGGTAGCAAGCGTGGCTTATCCCCTTAGCTAAGCAGGGTCAGCTCTAGTTGCATATGATGGAAGACTAGAAGTGTGAGCACTGCAAAATATTCCCCTTAGGAGATGGAGCCACTCTGGGAAGAGCAGAAGGTTCCAGGTTCCCTCCCTGGGATCTCCAAGGTAGGGCTTAGAGAGATTCCTGCCTGCAACCTTGCAGAAGCCGCTGCCACTCAGTCTGTGAAGACAATACTGAGCTAGATAGACCAATGGTCTGACTCAGTATATGGCAGCTTCCTATGTTCCTATCTTACTCATCTCAGTGAAGCATCTGAACATCTGCACTGCCTCCCAGCTATCAATATTACATTCAGAAGGGGTTGGGAGGGGTGCTAAAGACATTAAAGGGGAGTATTGTACAAAATTTGTGTGCGATGTGGTTTGTGTTAAAATACTGCTTAAACCAGGCTTCTGTGGAATCTTTGGGCATGGTGGAGGGAGGTGGGAAAGGCTGCTTAAGCTTATCTTCCCCACAGATGATCCCTCATTGCTCCCTGGACAGGTGGATTGCCCGCACAGATGATTGCCGGCAGCGTGGAGGGGCATGGGAAGTGTCTTCCGGGCCATCGGAACTCCCATAATGCACCACAGAAGTGCATTATGGGGTATCCCAGCAGTGATGGGCAGGTGCCTGGTGCTGCTGCAGCACTGGCCAAAAGCAGCCAGCATTACACACAAGCAGAGAAATTGGGTTAAGGGAGCAAGTGCTCCCTTAACCTAATTTAACAGGGTGACTGTGAAGGATGGTTTGCTGCTGAAGTTCTGCTGGCAGTCACTTACAAGAAGCCAAACTGGCTTGGCTTCCTTCGCCTGGTTTTGGATGATCATAAGAACAGCCTCTGTTAATTTTTTGCTTCCTGCAGAATTGCAGCATGTATACAGTTATATAGGGCGCAAAGCTTTCCACCAGTTTTTCCATTGTTTCCCCCTGAAAGTTTTCCTTTTATTATAGTGAATTATTTCATAAAATGCTATAATAAATTAATACAATACTAGTCAAATTGAGTTCAGAAGGTGCAATTAACTGTTGAAGTGACTATTATACCTAGGAAGAATGCATATGCATATAATAAATGCAAATGCATAGCACTTTGGATGTGCTAAAATTAATGTGTGTTTGATGCCTTAATTTTCTTACCTTAATATTTACTTTATGAAAAGGTGAATGCAGATGAATTATCATGTCTTATATTTACAAATATTCCTAATTAATGTCCAAGTCAAGCTTTGAATTTGTCCGAATATTTATTTATTTATTTATTTCTTAAAATTTTCTTATATACTGCTTCCTCCAAAGACTCTAGGTGGTGAACAACAATACCAATAACAATTAATTAAAACAACAACAACAACAATAATAATTAAAGGACCTGAACAGATTACACCCGAGATTTCCATCAATATTTGAAAGAAATATATGAGATGCCTGGATAAAATTTTGGGGGGTGCGTGGGGAGAGAGGACCAAAATTTCAATTTTCAGCACTCTAACTTGCTGTACCTGTGGCAAGTTTTATCAGATCTTCTTAAAATTATACACAATTGTAGACCCTTATCGAGTAGACCATACATACCAAGTTATTAGCTCATAATAACAGTTAATAACAGTTATCAACATCAGTTGACAACAGTTATCAGTTATCAACAGTTATCAACAACAACAGTTAATAACTGTTATTAACAGTTGTCGTCACTTTTATAAGCAATAGAGTTTTGAGGCTTTTGATGGAAGCAGGGGCGGAGCCACCATTGGGCGAAAGGGTTCAAAGAACCAAGGCCGCCAATGGGGAAAGGCTGCCAAGAGAGCCCCACCCTGTGGCTCGGGCTCCATAGGAGCCCAGAGTGAACTCCCCCCTCCCATGCCTGGGCAAACTCCTTGCTAATTAGAGCCCAGGCAAAGTCTTTGCTAATTTGGCTTTGGGGAAAGGTTAAAAAATTGTCCACCTGCCCATTTCTTTTGTGGTTTGGGTTGGGTGGTAGATAGCACCCTTTGCACTATACTACCTAATCCACTTTGGTGTCCCTAGGAGCAACCCATGGGGAACCATGGGATGTTGAATTTCTCATTTGACTGAAACTGCGCACTCAGAGTTTGACTCTGAGACCCTCATTTGACTGAAACTGCGCACTCAGAAAAAACACAGCAAGTTTTTTCATTGTAATTTGCAATGCATTTTGCGTCCCTGCCTTGCAAAACACTGCAGATTAGAAGCACACAGTTAAAGGAATCTGTTCCTCCTGACACAGAACACACATTTTTTCAAACAGTCCAAAAATGGCCAAAAAAGAATCACTAACCCAGAATCCATTACCAGCCACAGTGCCTGCAGTGCAGTAACATCACTGGCACAAGTTGCTCACTCACACACACTTATGACACCTTACTTCAGCATTGCAACAGCTGCCATGGCAGTACCCTTTGCAACAATAAGCTCAACTAGAACAATGCCTTCAGCCACATTTTGACTGAGTACACCATGCAATGCAGATTGCAGAGCAGACTAGAATACTGAGTGAAGCACAAGTTTGTCTCAAGGCCAGACATGGGACTCCTCTCATAGCAATCACCAAGAAAATATTCTATCTATCTGTACACACACACACACACACACACACACACACACACACTGCCACTGTCCATTTTTCGCCACAACACCATCTCACAAACCGACCAAACTTCAACTCAAGCAAGGCAGGCAAGCACTGAAGTTCTGCCTTAGTCAATTTGAGATCCAGCAAAACCAGAGAATTAATATAGCAGCAATAGCACAGCACATTATACTCAATGCTGATAAAAGAAAACCACAAAATCAAGCCTTCCTTGATTCCTTGCTCTCCTGATATATCCTCTTCAAGGGAACACCAAGGGCTTTCTCTGCTTCCCCTTACCAGGCCCTTTGAAAATATTTTGAAGTCTTTTCCCCCCCCCCAGCCAATGGGGGCACAGTTGCCCATGTCAGCACTTGATTTGTATGATAACAAGCCAAGCAAGGAGATCTCAAGCCAATTGGAAGCCAGTGCCAAAAAACCAATCAGCAAGGGGGGGAAAGTCTTGAATCAAATCGATTTGAATGGTGTTCGAATCACTAGAATGGTGCTTGAATCGATTTGAGCTCAAATTGGGGACATTGTGATTTCAACACTAATCAGGCCCTTTATTTTAAGGAGGTTTGTTTTGAGTTTGAATCACTCAAAATGGCCTGATTCCAGCTCAAATAGATTCTAACTCAAATTGATCTGCATGTCTCTGCTGCTGCGGGTGATTCTTCAGTCTCTGGAGGAGGATAAAAATCGTCTTCTGAATCAGAGGATTAGGCTCTCCTGGATACAGCTGGGGATACAGAAGATTCCCAGAAGGGAACTTCGGCACATGGGTTGTGCAGGTATCTCCTGGGGACCAAGAGCCTCATCCTCAGAGCTCTTAATGTCCAACTCCACCTGGTTTGGCGACATGACACATACAACACCCGGTCCATGACACATACAACACACATGCCACAAATGCAAAACATGCATATGTTGCAAATGTAGACATCACAGAACACAAATACATGCAAATGCATAAACACATGCCCAGAACATAAAAGCACAAGTGATCACACATCCATGCAACAGAAATGCACAAACACACACACATACTGTAAACACCCACATATATCAGCAAAACAAACATGTGCACAAACACACAGCACAGGAATACCAGAATATGCACACACATGCAAAGGACACAAAAACACTTGCAACACAAATAAAAAGCCATGTATGTAACATGGAAATGTGCACGCACAACAAAAGCACATGCAGAACCAAAAGATGTACAGACATGCAGCATGAACACACACACACATGCAACACAAATGCAAAATACATGCACACAACACAAACACACTCGTGCAGCTCACACAAATGTGGAACAAATGCAAAGACACAAGTATGAACACATAGCACACAAACACTTGTACATAACAAATACACACACATAATGCAGCACACACAAACACCCAACACAAGAACATGTATGCAGCACACAAAAATGCACAAATACAATACAAATACACAAATGCACACAACACAAACACACACCATGCAAAACACACAATATGTGCAGCACGATAAAATGCTCAACATGTGCACACATGTACATATGCCACACATACACAATTCACAAATGTGCACACATGCATGCACACAACACAAACACACAAATATAGGCTCTATACACACAAACGCACACATGCACTTGACAGAAATGCATGTGACAGACTCCACACAAATGCACAACACACACATACCCCATGCACAAACACATGTGACGTGCACAAAACGCAGGCATGTGCAGCAGCTCAGATGCATGCCACACAGCACAAACAAAGGCACACAGACACAGAGGTACAGAAACATGCATACAAGAAAACAAGCACACCATGTACAAATACGCAGACATGGAATACATGCACTCACGTAACCAAACATGTGGAAATATATGCATACATGCGTGCAACACAAGTGTACACACAGAGTAACAAAAGCCCTCATACACACATGCATGTACACACAAGTAAGCAAGCAAACTTTGGTACACATAAATGCAGACACAGAAACACAACATTCTTTTTCACAAACCATGGAAATTCAGTGGGGGGGAAACCCTGCTGGTTTAAGACCAGAATTAAGGCTATCTCAATCTGGCTCAAGTTCCACAAAGCCAGGAAATTGGAACCTAAGGCTGATGCCTTAACAGAGGTGTCACATGATCAGTAATGATGATGTGCAGTGTCACAATTTGTGCTCACTTAAGACAATTCCTTGGTCTTTGAGTTCCAAATCAAGATTGGGAGGAGAGAGTGCCTGGCACCAGCAAAGATGTTCTGAAAGTTGGTTGAGCAAGTTAGGAAGGGAAAGAGTGGAAGAAAGAAACCATTCACTCTGTTTTAAAGAATCAGCTGAAGTGGCTTCCAAAAAATTACACAAGATGTTTATGATAATGATTTATGAAAATGAAAACCACATACTGAACTTTTTGTTCCAAATCGCAGCTCTCTAAAATGTGTGGCACAGTGATTCTGGCCAGAGGAAGGATTCCTTGGTAATTTGAAATAGTGGTGTATTTTGCTAAATACCAATTTTGTCAAATGGCTTTCTGGAAAAGAAGATGATTGCACAAAGAATGTTCTAACTTCTAGAAACTTGCGTTTTTGCAAACTGTTCTTCTGTGTGGGCTGATTTGTGTGGTGGATAACTTGATGCTCCAAGCTGTTCATTGGCAAAACTCATCAGTGTAGTTCATGTGCTGCTGCCTTACTCCATTGTAGTGCCATTTAAGTAAATAGAACAGTTGCTAGATATATAACTTGCAGGCTTCAGGTTTCCCAGGAGTATTCTAGGATTAAAACCATGCAAGAAGTTTGTGGATTTCAGCCTTCATGTCTTTAGGATAATCTCTGTAGCTATTTTAGTTTGCCATAGCATTCTGTAATGAAAGACAATCTTTGCTTGAGGGCAAAATGCATACATTTTGACGATTTTTCTCTAAACAGAGCAGTATGGAAGCTATTTAGTGTAAATGCCTAGATAAATGGATGCTTTATCGACACAATCCCTGTGTCCTTTCTAAGACAAATGATCTCTTCATGGCTCTGTTTCACAAAATGCAACCTTAATACATTGTTGGAAATAAACACCCTTCCTTGCTTCCTATTCATCTTGCATCAAAAACCAAATAATTGTATCAAGGAGCAGGCTAGGGTCTCATTAAACTTTGGCATTGTAAAGTCAGTTGGCTTCCAATGTCTTGTGGGTTGGGAAACATTTCACCTGGGGACAGCATCTGCTCAATTATTTGTAATCTTTTCGGTCCCCCCCCCCCTTTCTCTTACCTTAAGCTGTTTGGACACCTGGGGCTTGTTAGCTTAATGCAGTGGATTATGTCAAGCCTCAGTAATATGAACTGATGCATGCTGAAAACAATTGTGTAATATGGTTTTGTTTAGTGGTAAGGCAACAGTGTTTGATATCAATCTGGCAATGCACATCGTGGATGCATTTTTATGTGTAATGCATTTGGTTGGCAGCTAGTTTGGTTTGAGGGCTATTTTAGGGGAGACATGAGAGCATCTTGAGTCAAGGCTCTGGTTCTAGCTCATCTAGAATAGGCTGTATGACCTCTCCCAGTTAATCAAGAACCCTTGACCAACGGCACTTCTGTCTTATCTGGTGGTGTTGCAGCCACTGTACAATTTAAACTTATTAGAAACATTTAAAAACAAGAAGTTAAAAAAAAAAAGAGGTACAAAACAATGTAGCAAATAAAACAGCAGTGTAAAAGGCATCTGGCAGCACCAGGTGCAGAATCAGCAAAATATATTGTTTAATTGTGTACTAACATTGATGTGTACTAACCCTGATTGTTCCAGGTGCTATATAAATGTGTTTCAGTGTGCTGAGTACTTCACATACATTCTCTTGGTAATCCTTATGACAGCCTTGTGAAGTAGATCAGCATTGCTCTCCCCAAATTATAAATGAGGCTGAGGGTGGGAGAGAGTGGCTTGTCCAAATGAAACTTACTTAGTAAGCTTACTGCAGGGAGATTTGAACTGTGGATTGTCTAAATAGCTAAGATGCTACACTAGTTCACTGTATTTGGTTTTGTGTTGGAGGTGGGGAGACTTCAGGATTCATTCCCTCCCCTCTGCCTCACCTCTTCCTTCCAGAGTCTTGCTAAAGGTTTGAGAGAACCTTTGGTAGAGAAAATGGATGCCATCCATTCACACTGTATTTCCAGTTCATCTTGGAGTTATGGTGAATTTCCAGTTCATCTTGGAGCAGTAATGGGAAATGTTTTTTTGCCCCAGGGCAAGTAATCACAGGTCACAACTGGATCAAATCCATGGTGGGAGGACTTCTGTGGTCCTCATCTGTGTGGGGTCTAATCCAGCTCTTATTTACTGCATTAAGAACTGTGGTAGCCCGAATCGCACAATAATGTCAGCTTGACCCTTGGTGTGGTTTGTGCAGATGGACTACATTAAAAGTGAAAGGAGAATGTACAGCAGCAGTGTGTTAGGTTCTTCCGCAAACTTTTGTTTCAGTATTGAGTGTCATTACACTGTGTTTAGGTCTCTTCATGCTAACTCTCCCCATCAGTTTTATGTATGATTGTCAGTGGTGGAATAATTACATGGTTGAAACTGAATATAGCCTTTTAAAAAGGGGATGGGGGGTAGATTGTAGCCCTGCTGATGCATTCATACAATTTCTTGTGCAAGTAGAGATGTGGTGATAAATTATATTTAGCTTCAGTTCTTGATTTTAATCATGCTATCACATGAAAAGCAGCCAGTTCCTGTTTTTCTGTACTTTATAAATCATATCAAAGTCTTGGCAAAAGACTCAGGCATCAATAGAGCATGAGATATGATTGTGAGATGTGTGTGATTTTTAAGGAGGCTGCAATGGCAACCTCACTGCAACTTGGGAGTATCAAACTTGAGGCCTAAGTAGGAGTCTTGCCTATGGCACTCACCCAAATAACTGACACATCTTTAGCTCTTCCTCTGCCCCTGTTCCCCCAAAACTAGAAGCATTGGTGTCAAGTAGAAAAGAACAGAGTGCACTGATATAGAGCAAAGCATAGAGTTTATAATATGCCTGCATTAAGAGCTGGGTGGGAAGGCATGGATGGTAATGGTGGATTACTAGAGACAAACTCAAGAGAGTTCAACTCAAATTGGTTTAGGTCAGGGCTAACAGTTCTACGAATTTGTATAACCCCCTCTCCCACCGTTGCTCCCCTACAATTGGTATTCAGAGGCATACTGTCAGCTTATCTTATCTTATCTTATTTATTTATTTAAATTTTATATCCTGCTCTTCCTTCAAGGAGCCCAGAGCGATGTACTACATACTTGAGTTTCTCTTTCACAACAACCCTGTGAAGTAGGTTAGGCTGAGTGAGAAGTGACTGGCCCAGAGTCACCCAACTAGTTTCATGGCTGAATGGGGATTTGAACTCGGGTCTCCCCGGTCCTAGTCCAGCACTCTAACCACTATACCACGCTGGCTCTCTATACCACGCTGGCTCTCTATACCACGCTGGCTCTCTATACCACGCTGGCTCTCTATACCACGCTGGCTCTCTTATAAGCATCAAGACTAGTAACCTAACCACTGATAGACTTGTCTTTCATGAACTTATCTCTTCCCCTTTTAAAGCTATCTAAGACAGCAGCTATCATTGCATCTTGTGACAGAAAGAGTTCCATAGCTTAAATTTGCTGTGTGTGAAGAAATTCTTCCTCTTGCCTTCCCTAAATCTCCTGTAGATCATTTTCATTGGATGACTCTTGGTTCTAATGTTAAGGGAGAGAAACTTTTTAAATGTGCTTTCTTGATGCCATGCATAATTGTATAAGCCTCAAGCATGCCCACCACCTTAGTTGCCTTTATTCTAAATTAAAGAACCTCAAACATTGTAGCCTTTCCTCATAAGATAGATGCTCCAGCCCTTGATTATTTTGATTGCTCTTGCCTGCAACTTTTAAAGCTCTACCATATCATTTCTGAACTGTTCACAGTATTCCAGATCTGGCTGCACCATACATTTGTATCAGGGCATTATAATATTAGCAGGCTCCTATGCATCAGTTACTGCAGACTACAGAAGTATAATTTATTTTATAAAAAATGGCTCTGAAATGGAGCTTTCTGATATTATTGGTTGGTGCTTTGAATAAAACCTGTATATAATGAACTCCGATATAGGTAGTCCTTTGAGTACTGATTCAGGATAACAGTTCTAAAAGAGTGGCTGTTTTAGACTCTTGAAGCCTAAACAGAAAACTCTCTGTGGCATATACATGGGTGTCCACAGGACTTTTATCCACTGGGGTGCGGCAGGAGGGCCAGGCCTCAATGCTATACCCTCTTCCCTGGGGGCAAGACCTACTGAATTCAAAGGGACTGACTCAGTCCGAAGGGGAACTGCCTCCGCTCCCCTGCCACTCACTCCAAACACCCATGGGCATAAACAAACTACATAATTAGATGGAAGACGATGAAACCTTAGATTGTATTGGAGTATCGTGAGAGAGAAAAGCAGTATGTAGAATGCTGTGTAATTATTATAGATTTCATGAACTTTGCAAGAAGAAAGCTTTGCATATGATAACCCATTGGTGGTGAAAGCTTCTGTTTTCACCAGCTGGTGTAAATAACCAGTTAAGTCAAATTGTGCCATATTCCTGATTATACAAATGTTAGGCCAATAAAGAACCTTTAATATTACCAGTTTAAATCATAGACTGAAAATAGATGTGCAGGAGAGGCCTAAGGGCCTTGTTTCAGAACTGTCACACAATTGAACTGTAATGCTTTGCCATAAAGATTGGTTTTTTGTTGTTTTTTTAAAGTGTTATCAAAACATAACTCTGAGGGAGTTGGATCCCTCATTGTTGAGCAACTACAGGCCTGTTTCCAACCTTCCGCTGGGCAAGGTGATTGAGAGGGTGGTGGCCTCCAAGCTCCAGACAGTCTTGGAGGAAACTGATTATCTTGACCTATTTCAAACTGGCTTTCAAGTGGGCTATAGGGTGGAGACTGCCTTGGTCGGCCTGATGGATGATCTCCAATTGGCAATTGACAGAGGAAGTGTGACTCTGTTGGTCCTTTCGTACCTTTTGGCGCTTTCAATACTATCGACTGTAGACTGTTGTTCTTCAAAATCTGAACTTTTGTATGGTGTCCCTCAGGTCTCTGTATTGTCTCTGATGTTGTTTAACATCTACATGAAACCACTGGGAGAGATCATCAGGAGATTTGGTGTAGGGTGCTATAAGTATGCTGATGACACCCAAATCTACTTCTCCATGACAGCATCATCGGGAGGGGGCATAACCTCCCTAAATGCCTGTCTGGAGTTGGTAATGGGCTGGATGAGGGATAACAAACTGAGACAGAATCCAGATAAGACAGAGGTACTCATTGTGCGGGGTCGAAACTCAGGAGATGATTTTGATCTGCCTCTTCTGGATAGGATCACACTTCCCCAGAAGGAACAGGTATGCAGCCTGGGGGTGCTTCTGGATCCCAACCTCTCCCTGGTCTCCCAGATTGAGGCAGGGGCCAGAAATGCCTTTTATCAGCTTCGGCTGATACGCCAGCGGCATCCATTTCTTGAGAGAAACGACCTCAGAACAGTGGTACATCTGCTGGTAACCTCTAGACTAGATTACTGTAACACGCTCTATGTGAGGCTGCCCTTGTATATAGTCTGGAAACTACAGCTGGTTCAGAATGCGGCAGCCAGGTTAGTCTCTGGGTCATCTCGGATAGATCATATTACTCCTCTATTGAAAGATCTACACTGGCTGCCGATAAGTTTCTGGGCAAACTACAAGGTGCTGTTTATAACCTATAAAGACCTAAACAGCTTGGGCCCTGGTTTTTTAAGAGAATATCTTCTTCGTTATAAACCCCGCCGCCCATTGAGATGATCAGGAGAGGTCTCTCTGCAGTTGCCATTGGCTTGTTTGGTGACTACTCGGAGATGGGCCTTCTCCATTGCTGCCCAAGTGCTTTGGAACACGCTTCCTGCTGAAATAAGAGCCTCTCCATCTCTGACTTTTTAAAAGTCTTTAAAGACACACCTATTCACCCAGACTTTTAATTAAATATTGTTTTAACAGTTTTATCATCGTTTAAAATGTTTTGAAAGTTTCAGTCAATCAATCAACCTTTATTACGGTCAAAGACCATAAAATTACAAGTTAAAAGAAAGAGGGCTAATAAAAGGTACAAATTATAAGTTACATGTTAAAAATAAAGGTGATTGCAAGTACACTGCAAAATATCATGAATAGGCTGAAATTAAAAATAATTGCAATTTAAAAAGAGACAAGCTGAAATAGATAAAAGTTACATATATTAATACTAAAAAATTTAAACCTGCTAAAAATAGAAGAATACTATATCTATTATAGAAAATGCATGGAGAAGATAGAATATAAAATGGTAAAATCCAGTTTAAAAATTAAAAAGCAATAAAAAACAGTAAAAGCAGTAAAAACAATAAGAGAGGAGGCATGGACAGGCCAATGTCATCAGGAGTCGGATGAAGGCTAAAAGGGCTCACAGCCTATCATCCTCCGACGAATGCTGACGCAGCCACACCGTATCTGGCAACACTATGTATGGGGGAAGGCTTCATGTCAGAGAGCAGCCAGAAGCTGTAGAATTGACTCGTACATCCTGTGAACTTGTTTAACAATGGGAGAATGAGAGAAGCATGAATGTCTCCATAGAATGAGCAGTATAGGAGGACATGCTCAGTAGTTTTGATCTGTCCTGAGCCACAGGGGCATAGTCGCTCAGCAAATGGGATCCTTCTTTACCGGCCCTCTAGCACTGCTGAAGGGAGGCTGTGGCAGAGAGCCAAGGTGAACGCCCTTCTGTGATTTGGGATCTCCATTTGGGTAAGATACGCTGCAGGAGAGGCAGTATATCTAAGTCCCTCACTGATATAGAATAGAAATCAAATAAATGAAATGAAATGAATAAATGAATGATACAGAATGTTGGGACACTACTGAGATCAGTTTGGTGCTCAATGTCCGTAATGTGCAGTTTGATGGTTGCTTTTGCCTGATCATAGCCCATATTGAGCAGGGCCATTGGAGAGAGAACCAGGGTCGCTAATTTTGCTTCAATTGACCGTGCCCAACTAAATTGGTAGTCATCGTGAGGGATTAGCGGGGCAAGACCAATTGGGGTTTTAAAATTTTTAATTGTAATGTTTTAACTTTTACTATGTCATTTATTTTGTTTTAACTACTGTTTAAAGGGTTTTTTGTGTCATTTATTTTAACTAATGTTTTAACTTTTTGTTTGTTGTAAACCGCCCAGAGATGTGAGTTTTGGGCAGTATAGAAATGTGTTTAAACAAACCAACAAACCATGGCCTTTTGATTGACTCCCTCCCTCCTCTTTTTTCCCCCCACAGCAAGTAACAGGGAGAAACTTTGGTGGCAAAGATTTTCGATCCGGATTAGAAAATGGAGTTCTGTTGTGTGAGTAAGTAATGCTACATGTTGAACTACTAGTTAAGTATGTTCTCTCATATAAATCTCTATAAAAGAATCTGTGTGTTTCAGGTTATTGGTAGCTGTGGAGGTAGAAGTAAGAAGGATCCACCCAGCCATTTTTTCCTAGTTGTAGTCAAATAGATTTGGCTGCTTGACTTGGTTTGGGGATTTCACCAACTGTCTTGTTCCTCAGTATGTGTTGAAAAATCATTAAACAGATTATGCTGGGACTTGCTGAGAAGTTACTTTCCCAGACCTATTGATAGTAATCGTACAATCTCAAGCCAAAGAAAAATTATTGTGAGAGCATCTCCTAGTTAAACAAATTTTGCCAAAGTAAACAACTGAGCCTCATAATCAAATGTGTTGCATGTTTAGGAATTGGATGCTCATGGTGTGTTGTCCAAGCATCCCAAAACTATGCATGCACATCTGGTGGAAACTCTGCTAATCTGTTTCTAGGGTTCATAAGGGAGATTCTCAAATATCATTCCACATTTGTTTTAATATATAGTCTTCCCTTGTTGTCTAGCTCTCATAAAAGCATTCTTCAAATCTCAAAATCAGTCTTGACATGACCAGATTTCAGCCATGGTGTATTGCTCTAGGGATGTGCATGGACCGATTTTTGCAGTTTGGAGTGAATTTGGACTGAATCACAGGTCTGTGACTTGGTTCGGTCAAACCAGCTGGCCGGGCTGGTCCGTCCAACTGTACCAGCTTGAACGCGTTTGGTGGTTCGAGGGGCTATGCTTGTAAAGGAGAATCCAGTGAGGATTCCCTCTTACAAGCAAAGGGGTATCCAGGCTTGAAAAGATTTCTAAATGGTGGTTGGGAGGCAGCAAGACAGCACCTTTAAAAATAGATGTAAGATGAAATGTAATGATCTGTTGAATTAGTTAAATGCTGATCAAGATAGTGTTTTGATGATTAGGTAGGTAGTTAACGTTGTATTAGAATTCTGTCAAATACATCTATCTGTCAACCCAAATCTAATTATTGCCCATAATCACTGTTTTGCCATGCACTGGTATAAGTTGTAGTTCATGGGATTTATCCATGTAAGGTCCAGTTTTGTGACACACACAAGAAATATTTGGATGCTCACTGACAACACTGAAAAGAATTGATGTCTTATTTTCTTTCATGGGATGAAAATGATAGCACTGCTTTGCTTGTTGCTAAGGCAAGCACAGTTTCCTCCCCCCACCCCCAGTTTTGTCCCCCCCCCCATTCTACTGGTGGACTGTCCATCTTCTTATTGTGTTCGAAGTACAACACAGTAAGCCATCATAAAAACTAGGTTTTTTTCTTTTCTTTTCTTTTTTTAATTAGAAAATTGTTCTTGGGAAAGTAGAGGTGGTGGATTCATGATGATATAGTGATAGCCATTCAGCACCTACTACTGGCTTCTGCTGCCAATTGACAGAATTGGTTTTCCCTGAGTTTCTCCATCTGAACAAAATGCTTTGAGTGTGGTTCCACAGTGGTCACACTGCTCACGGTTAAATGTGTCTGTATGTACCTTTTAATTCTTCTTTCTCCATCTTAACAATTTTAAATGCTGAGCTCTTGGAGCTGTTACAAAGACACTTGCCTGGAATAAACTGATAGGTATGTTTTGAAAATTAGAAGCGTGACTTCTTACGTCTTTTAGGTGTGTATTTTCTGTGTTCCTAGTTCTTGGCTAATAGTTCCTTTGGAATAAAAGTGATTCGTTAACAGGGGATTAAGTTACTGTTTGGCTCATGTTGCTCTATTAATCTCACTCTAACCAATTTGTGAAACATGGTACAAAAGAAAAAGAGTATTTTCAGGCAAATAAGATTTATCTAGCCAATGAGGTCTGCGTATGTAGCTCAATATGTAAATTGTTATCTTAAACTGAAGTATGGACAACCCCTATTGCATTGCATGTAAATTGAAAGTAATATGCACTTATGGTGCTGGGGGGTCAAAGAAACCCCACAAAATGAAGTTGTAATAATGTAATCACTCTTTAGCATCTATAGATGCTTAGTCCAGAACCTGTTCCTTCCATGTACTGTGGGAAAGGAGCATAAAGGCTGGACGGACACTCTTTTAGATTTATAATAAACCAAGTTCTTCTCAATATCTCCACTCCAGTCAGTATAAACAATGCTGATCTAGATAAACTTAGTAGTCTGACTGTATAAGGCAGCTTTCTAGATTCAAGCCTTGTGAAATGCAAAAGTGTTTAAGGCCTGTTTAAAAGCAAATGTGTGGGGAGCGAACAAATTTCCATGGGACCACCACCACCAAATAGGCCCTGTTCCTCGAACCTTCCAACCAAATCGGAGTTGATGGCGGGCCAGAGAGCAGGGCCTGAGATGCTGACTTTAAAAGTCTGGGGGCTTGCTGTGGGCAACGGTGGTTCTTGAGATAACCTGGACCCAAACTATTGAGGGCTTGGCAGGTTAACACCAGAATCATTGAGCCTGGAAACAAATTGGCAATCGGTGTAACTGGGATAAAATTGGTATAACCTATGCAGACTGCCTAACTCCTACCAACTTTTAGGCAGCTGTATTTTAAACTAGCTGTAATTTTTTAACTGTCTTTAAGGACAGTGCCATGCAGAGTGTGTTGTAGTAGTCCTCTCTGGATGTGGCCAGCACATGACCAACCCCAACCCCTGACATTGGTGGTCTAATACACAGTTTGTGCATATCATGTTGTCAGCCCCTCAGCTGGTCATGACCACTTACCTTGCCTTGCCAATGGGAGTCAGGTGCTAAGGTGTACGGAGGGAGAACTCCCAGAACATATTTTGCCCTTAACACTGAGGAAGAGAAGATTGAAGAGCCCTCTGCCTGTATCTCAGATTGGGAGAAAGTGACTGACATGCACCACAGCATGGTGGGGGAGACCCATTGAAATCAGGGGGTGTACTGGCAGCCAGATGGGAATGGGAAGCCTCTGATAATTAGATGTTGCGCTCAGGCATATGCTGCTTCACTCCTTTCCCTTGTTTCCTGCTACTTTCCTAACCATCACCCCAGCTGGTTCTACCTCTTCCCCCCGCTTTTCTCCTTTAGCCTCTGCTTTCTGTGCATGTCCTTTTTTTAGGCTGCTTGTCTCTCTGTTGGCTGCCTCCCAACTGCCTGTGTCTACTTTGCAGTTTCTCACTTCAGTCCCAATACCACAATTAAAATACATCCTTTGCTTCAGTGGAGAATGGTGCACATGTGTTTTTAAATAGTTGAATGCAGGGACATGGCAGCTGGAAATTGATTGGTGCCCCACTCGAGTCTGAAGTGCATCATTCCAGTGCCATGGTTCCCAGCTGATGGTAAGGCTTGGGTATTTTGTACTCTTGTATCCATGCCTGAAGGCAAACTGAGCAGGCTGACTTCCAGTTTGACGAGACTGTTCCAGAGGTGGTTCTTATCCTGAGAAATTTCAAGTAAAGCTACGGATCTTATGGGTGTAAATTGTGGAAAGCGAGGGGAATGGTCCTTGCCTTAGCTGCAAGGTTGTGATCGCATTATCAAAAACAACAACACTTGCTGTCCTGTAGGCAGGGTTCAGAAAAGCGTATCAGGTTCAAAATAGTCCATCTGTGACTAAACAATTGCAGATAACTTTATTTTAAAACTGCATTGCATCTGTGCTTGCTTTTCTGGATTACTTCATATTATTTGCACCATATAGTTTGCGTCCTGTTTAGCAACTAAAGAATAGAGTGCTTTTTTGGCACCCTGTTGATTGGAGGAGATTAGGCTTTGTTTCCTCCATAATGAGTGAAGAGAAGACATATTATTTCATTGGCAGCATATGTGTATGGGAAGCTTGATGGTTCTTGCCCGTCTTTGCAATAGCCAGAATTGCAAGATGGTAGGGGGATGGCACAGGATGGGGCACTATGTTGTTCTGTGATCTAGCTATAAGCAAGCTACATTTTGGTTTCAGTGTGGTGGTGGCTGAGAATGGCTGAACCTGGCCAACGTGTGCACAACCAGGCTTAATACTCCTGTGTCATCAAACTTTTCAACTCTGACGCATAAAGTAGGCAAAGGGCTTGCTTAGTTTCTGTGCTTTGGTCAGCTATCAGAGTACTGTACATAATTCACTGACCTCTTATTAAGTCTGAAGAGTAAATGCAAATTTTTGCCTGTGTCCTTTTAAAATACTTGAGAATAGTGTTTGGGAAAGGAATGTGTAATAATCGTAAATTGGGTAAAGGACAATTGGGCAAAGGACAAAGTAGACTTGGGTAAAGGACAGATCTGCAAGTGTGAAAACCTTTTGAGACACTATTCTCTTTTGGACAGAAAGAAAATAGACGTCTGTTTTTTGTAACATTACTCGTCTCAATTGTTAATGCAGCTGTGCTTTGGTGTTAACCTCTTTGTTTTTTTAAGGAATGATTTCATAGCTTCTGGCACAGTGATTTGATTTGACTGTTACTACATACAGCGATTTTAGCAAGAGCCATCTTTGTGTGCCAGAATGAGAGGCAATTCCTCTTGAGTGTTTTTTTAAAAATAGTTTTGCTTAAGTTAGTGTTACTGTAGAAGAGATCACAGTTGCCCAGAATCTTCCTGGTTTTCTCCCCATGCTACAGATTTGCTAACATTCTTATGCATAAATGAACAAAGCTGTTTTTCTGTAGACTCTTTCCTTTGACTGTAGAATTCACTTGCTACAGAGTTGGCATGCCTAAAGCAGCAGTGGCAAAGATTAAACCTATTCCCCTTCCTTTTAAAGCACATAATTCAAAATGACAAAATGCATCAGAAGTAAACCTCCTAGGGATGTGAGTTTCAGGCAGTATAGAAATTTGTTAAATAAAAATAAAGTACAATAAACACTCTTTCAAAACTGAATGAACCTCAAAAACTACTTTATTATAAACATGATTAACATTCTTTACATAAAGGGTGAAATATATAGGAGTAAATTAAGCTTGGAAATTTAACTGTTGAGAGTAACTGAAAATAAAACTATCAATCTGATAGGCAGACTCAAAGTGTTTTCCTAGTGGGAAAAACAAAATAGCAATAAATTTAGGAATGCTGTTGGTGATAATTTCATATGATGAAATTGTAAGGTTTGACATTACCCTGCTTCCAATACTTCCCAGTGAAATATTTTGTGTGTCAAGAATAAGGGGTTGGAGGACAGTTAAGAAATGTGTCCCATCATGAGTAATATATGGAAAGGAATACAGGGAAGAGAGGGGTCTTGTCCCAAATGTACTAATTCCAGGCCTTGAAATAAAGAGTTTGATTGATACAAGGACTATAGATCTGAGAACTGTACCCCTAGATAATGTTTTGGGTGGGACATTGCAACTCAATAAAGCTGTTATCCTTAAGGATGATTTACAGGAGTATAAGGCAAGACAAAATGGATGCGTCTTCATTTAAGATGACAATTGATTACACATTCAAGGTTTGCTATATAATTTAGGCATACATCTGTATATCTGTCAGCACATTAGGATAAAAACTGATTATTGTAAAAGTGAGTAAAATATGGTACAGAGCAACCAACTCTGCCAGTACCGAGGGAATCCATTCTAACTACTTATGTCAGTTTCACTTGCCTGTCTGTTATGACTAGGTTAACTCTAGGCCTATAGGCAAATGTTTGAACAGCTGTTTGTAATTGCAACAGTTGTTTTAAAGCAGCAATTCATTGTTAATACCAAGTACTCTTTAAAAGTATTTAATGTGATATAAACAGTCTTTGAATAGATATTTTAAAATGGGCATTGAGAGAGATTGCAATTAACAGACAAAAATAAATAACCTAATATGTAGAGTGATCTCTAAAATCAGTAAGAAAAAAGGGGTTTTAAGTTCTGAACCAATTCCCTTTCCCCCATCTCTTGTAAGAGATCTTATAAAAGGTATCTTGGGCTAGGCCAAGGAGCAAATTTTTGCAGGACTCATTTGTCTGGAAAGTTACAGCAGTCTGCAAAGCTTCACATGAAATTTTATGCCCTTTTAAATGAATAGAATACTAGTGAGAGTTATGGGTTTTGGTTTTTGTTCCAATCATTGAACACTGAAAACTGGTTCATTGTGGATAGTAATATCACTAATTATTATAATTGTTTGTGTATATACTTTGAGATTTAAGAGGCAATTATAACTCACAATACCACTGTAAGAAGGTCGGTATTACCTCAATTTACCTTAAGAGAACTTATAGTTGAAAGAGAGGAAAAGCTGGTTTCAGAATCAGGGGTAGTATTCAGTGTTGAAATTATATGCAGTGCTGACTTTGGAAGATGTTCTGTGCCATTCCTGGCAATTGCTTTGTGAGTCATTCTCCTAAGTTCACTCAGTGACCGGTTGCATTTTTTGGTACTTAACTGGTTAACTTGCCACTGTATGTGTTTAACAATAGTTTGGCAGAATATTCACACAGCTTCTAGCAAAGGGAGGTTCTTGTTTTTGCCAGACAGTTAATTTATTTATACCCCAGTCCTCCAGAGCACTACTGTTTGGGGCAGCTCACAACAATAAGATAGACACAGATACAATAAAAGTAATAAAATTAACTAAATTTTAAAAAGGTCTGATTAAAAGCCACCATTATTAGGTTCAAATTAAAACTGAAAATTATAAAAAGCTAAAGAACCTACCAGATATAACAAAATAATAATGGAGCATTAAAAAGCCTCCTTTAAAAGGTGCGTTTTAAGATTTTAAAAAAACCAAAACACTGAGGGTTAAGTTTTAAAAACTTAACTTTGCTTTGCTACTGCAAAATGACTTTGTGCACGCCAAAAGCAGATACTTTTGTCTTCCTATGATGAATATGAGTGACCCATGTCATAATGTAACAAAAGGCTGACGATTTTCTGAGGTTTACAATGCTGTATATTTGAATGCCAAACCATTATCGGCTTCATGTATTTGGCTTGCATGTAGCCTGGAGGGAGGCGTCAAGTCTCATTAAGGATGGAGACCAAAGTTCATGCAAGGACATTGGAAGCCATTCGGTGTCGGGCCAGAATGGTAACCTGCCATGTTCTATTGTTCAAGATATAATGAGAAACGAATATTATAGTTTGGCATGGCATCAGTGAGCAAAGCAACAAGCGAAGGCTGCGCATCAAGTGAAAGCTATGCAAAGTTACAGCCAGAATGACCCCTTCTGTATTATAAATCGGGGGAAATATAGTTGAAGAACAGAATGAGAGGCGTCAGTAGCTCTTGCCTACTAACACTGGGATCCAGAGAGCTACTTTGAGTGCATCCAAGGACTTTGGGAGCATCCAAGGACTAGTGGAATGTTTGAGGGTTTCCCCCGCTTTTCCTCAATGGCAGACCCCCTTGCCATGCCACAAACTACTTTTGAAATTGCCCTTGGTTGGTGGTTTGGCACATGGCATAATAGGCTGCTCTTTGACAAACATAATCCCAAAGCATCCTTGGGCAAGAGCCAACTACTCATGTGGTTCTTTTGGACCATTGGGAGAAAGCACCATTGAACTTGGTGGTGCTTACTCCTTGCATCCCCCCCCATATTTACTGTTATAAAAATGGGCTGTAAAGAGTGATGTCCTGTGAATAAACATTTTGTACCTCTCCCTTAACCACCCATCCCTTCCTAACCAGCAGAGAGGGCAGAAGAGAGGAAGGGAAAGAGAAGAGTGGGAAACGGAGGGCAATATGGGGCAACAGTGAGACTGTACTTTATGGGCCAGACTACACATTATGTTAAATACTTAATTTGTCCCTGCATATGTTGTGGTTTCTGTTAAATAGCAGCTGAAGGAAGATATCTGGATTGAATTGATGTACAGAGAACTGGGGATATCCTTTCCCACTTTGTCATGGTCCTGGCAAAAATCATGCACAGTCTGTTGTCTGGGGTAGAAGCTTCTCTTTGGAGGCATGATAATTTTGGGGAGTCTAGCAGAGAGCGAAATATTTTTGTTGTTTCATTAACTTGGTGCCAAGATCCTGGCCCAACTCACCTACTTTTATGGGGCAGGGTGTGGGGGTGGAGTACACAGGACCAAGCTATTTGTCTAATGTGCCAAATATGTTTGTAGCAAGACTGCTCCAGAGTAGTCTTCGTATAACTTGAATAATATCTTCCAGATCAGTCTGTGGAACTTAAATACTTGCCAAGTATGCAAATAACACCACAGAAGTTACTAGCCCATTCTGGATAAGATCCCAGTTGAATTGGGGTACTAGAACATTTTCTTGATGCTTTCCATCTGTTTCAACACTAAATTCTGTTTAAATTTTACCTTAATCCTCATTCATTACAAAATCTTCTGTAAGAATGATTGACATTGTGATTTTGCAGAAGTAAGGTTTTGTCCCCATGTGCACTTTTCCTGCTCCTGATTCAGTATTTTAGATTTGAAGAGGAAATTTGAGGAAAATTCCCTGGCAGGTGGGAGACCTTAGCATCAGAAGGGATATTTTAGTAGAGATGGGCAAAATTCTCCTTGGATTAATTCAGAAATTTTTTACAACTTCAAAATAAATAAACCAGAAGCTCTTCTATCATTCCTCCACAGCAAACTGCGATCTGGAAATGACCAACCTTATTTTCTCCCTGTTTAATATGATTTTAAACAACATAATAGCATAATACAGTATAGTGTTATGCTATATAATATAGCATAATATAGTGTTACAAGAATAACCATCTATTATATTAATTCTCGTAGACGTGCCTCTGTGGGGATGTGTCCCAGCAACCCAGCGGATTGGCTGGGCAGTAGAGGCGCCGGATTGGCTGGGCAGCGGTTGGCCACATAGGGAAGTGGCCGCTTGAGGAGGAAAGGAAGGAAATCGGGCAAGTGGAGAGGAGAACTGAATGGACTGGGGCAGAAGGGAGGGGGGAAGCTGTGGGGAGAGAAAGCGGCGGGGCCTGGCTGGGCAGAGACAAACAGCTGGCCGCTTCGGAAGACGCTTGCTAGAGGGAGGGCCATGCAGGAAGGAGCCGGCTGAATGGTTGGCTGCCCGACACACCAGGGACTGGAGGAAGGAGGAGGCGGCAACGGCCAGTAGGGAAAACACAAGCAGGCTAAAAAGCGGTGGGCAGGTGGAGCACAAATGAGAGAGAAAGAGGGGGAAACGGAGGAGGGAGCAAGCTGGGACAGAGGGCTTGCAGGGAGGGGACTGGGGCTGAAGGCTTAGGGGGAGGGGACTGGGGCAGAAGGTGGGGGGAGTGTACTGCTGCACAGATGCTCTGTGCGGGATCAGCTAGTAACTATATTAAACCGCGCAGAGCATCTGTGCTCTAGTACTTGATTGCTCCCCTCACCTGAGCTGCACTCTTGCTCCTCATCCTCCATCCAGTTGCTTCCATCCCCCTTACCCCTCTTGGTCACTCCTCCATCCATTTACTCCATTCCTCTTGCCCTTCTTGGTTGCGGCTGCAGCGTTGCTGGCGCCTATTGGCCAAGCTGCAGCCCCCTATACCCAGAGATCTCCCCACCCTCCTTTACCTGCTGCCGCTGCCATGGCCACTTGTTCCCCTCAGGCTGCTGACAGGCTTGGAACCATCCCTCACCCTTCCTTCTTTCTCTCTTCCCCTCCCTTCTTTTTCTCTCTTTCTTTCTCCTCCACTCGCTCTTCTCCTCTGTCTTTCTTCCCCTCCCTTCTCTTTTTCTCCCTCCCTCCCTCCCTGAGTTATCAGATCTTGTTCATTTTGTTTCCTCATCTAATTCACACAACGGCAGCCTCCTTCTCCTGATGGGGCTCTTTCCTCCCTCACCAGCCCTCTCCTCGCAGATCCCTGCCCACTTTCCTTTTATATATATAGATTCCTCTCCTCTACAATCAAGAACATCTTCCGACCAGTAACAGTTGCATTCCAACTGTCCTTAACCATCACAGGCTCCTCCTGCCTATCTGCATATGGAATCCCCTCTGCCAATCACCATGGTGCTTCTGCTCTCACAGGCTGCTGCTCCCTATCTGCATATGCAGTCCCCACTGCCCATTCAGGTGCTTCTGTTTGCGAACTCTTGCAAGGGCTGCCACGTAAAGGATTAGCCACGGGTACGCCTTAGAGAATTAGATAGATAGATAGATTGATTGATTGCTCCATTACATTGAACAGGAGGATATTCAAGAGGCTGCATGGGCAAAACCTGGGGGGCCATCCCCTTTGGAGGAACGATGTGGGGGAGGATTGGCTTCTGCTACTCTCAGTTTTTGTTCCTGTAGCCCAAGACTGGACTTCTCATTTTGGCACCCAGGATTTTCTTGTAGTGATCTGTCAGGCAGTTTCAGGCTGCCAAACCAAATAAGTCCAACCCAGCTTTGGAGACCTTCAGAAGGAGTCTTTGAGGCTGGGCTGGAAGATTAAACTTTGCTCAGTGTGGAAAGGTCTCTATCCTGGCTGTGCAAATCATTTGTCAGCCAGGAAAGCTGGGAATTATTCTCAGCTCAGATTTTAATCCTCTTGAGAAGAATTTGAGGGCATGTGAAGCTCATCTTTTCTTTTAAGATGGATTTTAATGAGCCCCCAAACTTCTTTCCTGAGTGTGGCTTGGCGGAATTTTGCTGGTGTATCGAACCTTGAGGTGCACAGGTTGCACAGCCTTGGTTTTGCTTTCACATAACTTGCAGAAAGATGGCCTCAACTTCCTGCATGCTGGAAATAGGTTGTACATATTGGAACCTCCAAAATAGCTCCGTGCACACAAGACATGTCAGCTTTCACTGAAAATGTTGCATCTAGTTTAACAGTCAGACGCCTTAAGAGTTCCTTTCCCATCCTTATTCAGCCTGTGAGTGCAAAAGCACTGTGAAATAGTGCAATAGGTTCTTGTGTATAATTGCTTATATTCATTAGTTGTCATCTGAATAGTTGCAGAATAATTTTTATTAAGATTAGTTTATGCAAAAATACTATTCATTACAATTCACATAATATTTATTATCACACATATTTCAACAGCATATAAAATTCATAGCTTGTGCCCTTAAAACTGGAGTAGACTGTCTCATTTGCTTAGGGGCTCAAAATAAAACATACATGCTTGGTCTTGCTAAAGCAGCATTTGAAAAGCCATATGCCTTTAAAAGTTCAAAAGTAGAAAAAGCTTTCATATCCCAATCAGAGGAGATTTCATGTTCAAATTGCTGCAGAAACCCTCTAGCTCGGTCTCCCTACAATGAGAGGGTAATTGAGCTGTCTCCTTTTCCTATGAATATTTATATTGAAAAATACCCTATAAAGAATACTTTTGCCACTGTAATTTGGGACATATGCTCCTTTATTGTCAATTTTACCAAGATCTATGGCACAAAACATACAGTTCTTTTTATAAGTTGTCATCCAGGTTGTACGGACTCTTCTTTTCTGGACTATTTTCTAGCTGACCAGAATGATTTAATGTCTTACAATGTGGCTACGTTTTGTTTGATAGCCAGTAAGATTTGCCAGGAGCTCATTATGAATTCAATTTAGCTGCTCTGTTTTGAGGTTTAACTTGCTAATACTATATTACAAATTTTATGGTTTTCTCTGCTGGGCTTCTGTATGTATATATTATTATTGTACTGGTCTGTGACTGTAATAAAGTGATTAGATTTGAATACAGTATTTATATACTGCATTTCAATAGTTCTCAAGGTGGTTTACATAGAAAAATAAATAATAAGTTAGATTAGATTTTTCCCTGTCCCAAAAGGGCTCACAATCCAAAAGGCAATACAGGGAAAACACCAGCAACAGCTTCTGGAGGGATGCAATGTTCACTCTAAGGCGTGCACGTGTGTGTGCGCTCACACTTTTTTGAAGTCAGTTAATTTTGAAGCTCAGTTAATTTTAAATCCCACTCAGGTTGAATCAGGAAGGCCTCACTCTGAATGCAGGTGCACATACACTGCCTTGATACTGCCGCCCAGAACAAAATTCATTCCTCGCACGGATGAAAAAAAATTAGAGAGAACACTGGAGAGATGCTGTGCAGAGGTTGGGTAGGAACAGTTGCTCTCTTTCTGCTAAATATAAGAGAATCACTACTTTTTAAAAAGTGCCTCTTTGCTTAGTTAGCAGAGGTGATAGACTGATTGATTAAGTGCCGCCGTCAAGTCGGTGTTGACTCGTAGCAACCACATAGATAGATTCTCTCCAGGATGATCTGTCTTCAACTTGGACTTTAAGGTCCCTCAGTGATTCATTGCTGCTGTAATCAAGTCCATCCACCTTCCTGCTGGTCATCCTCTTCTTCTCTTTCCTTCAACTTTCTCCAGCATTATGGACTTCTCAAGGGAGCTGGGTCTTCGCATAATGTATCCAAGTATGATAGTTTGAGCCTGATCATTTGTGCCTCAAGTAAAAATTCTGGATTGGTTGGTTCTATGATCCATTTGTTTGTTTTCCTGGCTGTCCATGGTATCTTCAAAAGTCTTCTCCAGCACCAAAGTTCAGAAGCGTCAACGCTTTTTCTGTCTTGCTTCTTCAAAGTCCAGCTTTCGCATCCATAGAGTATCATGGGGGAAAACATTGTCCGAACAATTCTAATCTTTGTAGGTGTGGACACGTCACAGCGTCTAAATATCCTTTCCAAGGCCTTCATTGCAACCCTACCAAGTGCTAGTCTACGGCGTATTTCTTGACTGCTGGAATGGTTGATGGTTGATCCTAAAAGGCAGAAGCTACCCACCACTTCAATATCTTCATTGGTTGCGGTACCCGTTGTCATTAGTTTAGTCTTCTTTACATTTAGTCGTAGTCCCATTTTTTCCACTGTGCTCCTTGACTTTCAATACTAGAGCTTGCAAATCATCTGCATTCTCAGCTATCAGAGTGGTGTCATCAGCATAGCGCAGGTTGTTGATATTTCTTCCTCCAATTTTAAAACCACGCTCATCTCCTTCCAATCTAGCAGGGGTACTCCTGAGCTTTTCAGGGGCAGGGGGTGAAATTCTGAGGGAAATGAATTACCATTCAAATGAGCTCTTTGTGCAGCTAAATTCTCTGAGTTGCCTCTTTATAATTATTATTCTTATTGCTTTCAGTGAATAAACAAATATTTTAAAATAACAAGTATGTTTTGAATGTATTATGCCAAAGAGGAAGTGAAATTCCATGTCTATTTTGCTCCTTAAGGCAAAGGACTGGATAGTGAGGATTTTTCTTCTGTCTTCCTCCTCCTGCTTCCTCGTAAGCCTTTGTCCCCAACTGCAAATAGCGGTGGTCTAACCACATTTTTCATTTCCTCCCACTGCAAGCCTGGAGTCCTTCCTCTCTCTTCCCCTTCACCTCTTATTTAACCTTCAATGAGGCCAATGCAAACATTTTTAAAAGATTTATTTCAAGCAGCTCCTAACATTTGGCATTTGCATTAAGACCTCCAGGACTTGCTTGGTTTTGTTTTCCCCCCTGAAATCTGAGGGAAATAGTGCAATTAAGTTTCATAGTTTATGCATCCTTTAACAATATGAACAAATTCTGCTCTTTTATACTCCCTTTTCTGCCATTTTTTCCACTGTGGAAAATTTTGTTAGCAGGTTGAAGGATTTATATTGGCTTTGTAAATTCTTGCATCAGTCAAGTATTGCTTGGTGGCATTGTTGTTATGCTTGCCTGAAAAGGGGGAGGGGAAGGAGTGATGCTAACTGAACAGACTACATCATTAAAAACATGTTCTGATTATTAAACCACATCAAAGTCTCCCCTGCCCCTTTTGATTGCTTCTCCCCTGATTGCAGCAAACTGGAGTTTCAATGCTGTAGGCATAACAGTGAATCTTATATTTAGCACTGTATGTATGCTGTGATTATCGTGGAAGGCTTCCCCATGAGGCCAGATGGCGTGACAGACTCAGGCGGTGATTGTGCCATAGGGTGGCAATTGTAGGCACCCTGCTGCTGCCCACAACCACAGGCATCCCTTGCCTGCCTGCTGCCACCACATTTGTGCCTTTTTTGCTTCCTTGCTGGCCCCCGCCATTCACCTCACAAGTCCAGGTGTTGCTCTCTTTCCCCTCTCAGCGCCAGCTTCAGTGTAGAGTGGACAGTTTGTTGCTGGAAGGGAGAGAAAGAGAGAGGGGGAAAGTTGCTGCTGGCTTATCAGTGGAGTGGCGGCAGCAGCTGCCCCTAGCCAGTGGGCAGCTCAGTGCTCTTCAGCTTCTGAAAATTACTAACATACTTTCAAGAATCTATTTTCAACTTCAGAGGCTAAAAACTTGATTTTTAAAAAGCCAGCAGAGGTTCTCAGTTGGGTGGATGCTATGCCCAATACCACAATGTGTACCTTTCAGGGGCGTAACTATAATAGGGCAAGGGGAGACAGTTGTCTGGGGGCCCACTGCCTTGGGGCCCCCCCAGAGGCAAGTCACATGACTGACTCCCCCAGCTGCGGTGCACCCGCCCGGGCTTCCTTCAGTTGTATTCATCCTCCGAAATTGATGTGAGTGTTAAGGCCTGGAGCTACCAGAACAGCATGTCTTTCTCTAGTACCATTAAATGCATCGTCTACAATTTACAAAATTTAAAAAAAACTTTTTAAAAAATTAGGATGATCGATAGTAGCACATAGGGGAGACACACACACACACACACACACACACACACACACACACACACACACACACACACAAAACTATGCTTTTTGTTACCACTGTTCAGTCTCATTTAAGATTTCTTTGCTTCATGAGCTGAGCTTCAGTGGGGTGGGAGGCATTTTAAAAGCTTGTCTCTGGGCCCACTCCAACCTTGCTACACCCCTGGTACCTTTCCTTCATTTGGGTAGAATCATTAGCACTGGCTTGTTGCTATATGCTGCTCAAGGTGAAAACAATGAGCTACACTGCTTCTCTTGCTGGTTCAACCCCCAGGCAGGAGCCAGTGCTGATGCTGCCCACCCCCTTGCTCGTCCCATCCCCTCACCGCTCAGATGCCACCCTCTTCCCAGTGCCATCACTGCTAACTCTTTGCAGGGTGCATGTGAGGCCATTGATCTACAGGGGTGTAGAGATGGTAGACTTTCCTTTGTGTTCTGTTTCAATCTAGTTCAGCCCAACCAGAATCATGTGAATGTGGAGGGTAAATCTCCAGTGATGCTACAAATGCAAAGAACCTTATCACTTTCAAACCTTCAAAGGTATTCTATATAATTTTTATTTTTAATCTTCTTTCCCTCACCATCAATGAGTTTGGAGAAAAAGGTTGAACTTCATGATAAGGGAACGTGTGTGGAGAGCATTGACCCCATTCCACACTCAATTGGTAGAATTAGTCAGTGAAAAACCCTCGCAGTTTAAGCACTGGCTCAGGGTTTTGAAATGACTATCTGTGAGAGGAGCTAGACAAAGTTAAAACCTTGGAAGATTAACCTGACTCTCTGATCTTGGTCATATACTTTGAAAAGATTTCAAGTGAACAGTTAAGTTAAGTTAGTCTCTGCATCTCTCTCTCTCTCTCTCTCTCTCTCTCTCTCTCTCTCTCTCTCTCTCTCTCTCTCTCTCTCTCTCAAGCTTAGGAATATTCTAACAATGCCCATTTCATTCCACCTTCATCTTTGGGCACAAGCACTAATGCTTTTTGTATGTCTCATTCTCTGCCTCCACATTCCTTGGCAATTTATTGGCCTCACAATGTTTCTTACATTCCCATCCTCTCATATTTTTTGTTTGCCCCTTACAAGAATCAAGTCTGGTACAAATATTGCCTTCAGTACATGGAAAAATTCAGAAACTGTCTCTGTGGTGGATTCTCTCAATGCAGGCATTATAACCTGTAGGATAAGTCCATGCAAGTTTCCTTTGGGGTGGAGAATTTCCTTCTCAGTCTCGGCTCTGGAGACCTTTTCAGCTTGAAGAAGACCTTTTCTCAATTTGATACTGGCTCCTAGTCATTTCATTTGCCTCTTCTATTTATTTTGTACACCATGACTTCAGTTTATTTTTAAAGTATTAGTTCAAGTTCCTATTGAGTTGAGAGCAAGGCAAGAAAAAAGCAGAGGGGAAGCAAGAGGAAAGTGGTCCATAGCCAGAAAAGAGCAGCAAGAGGAAAAATAACTAGTTGGTCAGGCCTTGATAGGGGTTATTTTTATTCTGTTTATTTATTAAATTTATAAATCACCTAATGAAATCTCTCTAGGTGTTTTATGTCCTCCCTAGGTGGTTTACATAGGCAATTAGGGAATACCACATAGGCAAACCTGGCTCTGAAACCTTCATAAGAATCAGGAAATACCACATTACCTATTCAGATCTATTGATGTAAATTAACTTTCTTGCTGGAATGGCTGGTCCCCTTACAGTTAACTTATTTGACTAAAGTTGGGTGGTACTGCACAGACTAAATCCTTGCTAAGCATTTTTCAGGGCGCCAGTTCAAAGCACACTGCAACTTGAAGTCCAGGTTGTATACAGATAAGCCTAGAGTTACTGATCTGAAATCAGACAATGATGTTTGCTAGCTCTCCCCCCGACACACACACACACACACACACACACACACACACACACACACACACACTCTTTTTGGTAAAGTTGATAGCCATGAGGTTTCAATGTAGTGGTATGTTGTGTCAAATACTTGTATCCCAACAGAAAGCAATTTGCAGTTAGTATTGTAACTGATCATTCATATGATGCACTCCTTTCTTGTGACAGGTTGCTGAATTCTATAAAGCCTGGATTGGTCAAAAAGATCAATAGACTGCCAACTCCCATTGCTGGATTGGTGAGTATCTGTAAATGAGATCTGTTAGTTGTCTTGTTTACATCCTAGTGTTGTGATGGCAGTTGTCCCAACACCTGTTCCAAGTAATGTGAGCGCATCTATCTTACTAAACTTGGGCAGTGTCACCGAAAATTCACTTTGCTGCTAGTGCATCTCTTGGGAGACATTCCAATTAGGGCTGTCACCTGGCCAATTTTAGACTGGCTGCAACTTTCTTCACCACCCATACAAGATTTCTTTTTTTAATCTTAGGGCAAAGTAATGGAGGATATGGATATGTGTGCATATGTGAATAAGAAATATAGGTGTTTTTTTCTCTGGGATATGCAACAATTCTAAATCCACTCTGTCTATTCCTTTGGAATATTGAATATTTTTCTTTAGTGCTATGGATGAAGTCCTGAGAGAGAGTTTGGTGGTCTGGAATAGTGTTCCCCTTTTGTTTGGTGGTTTCAAATAGCCCCTCTCTTCAAATTCCTCCCCCCCCCACCAAAAGGACTACCAATCGTTTAGTGTAGGTCATATCCTTAGAATAGGCACCTTCCCTCCCCCTCAAAACCCCTCTAACAGATGTTAAAACATTCCAGTGCTTGTGTGCTACTGCAAAAAAGCTTTGCCCTAACATACCAGAATGAGTAATTTTAGTTGCTTCTTCTCTTACATACTGTGGCTTTCCAGAGTAAACTTGTTTATAAATTTAATATTCTATAACTTCAAAATGATAAGAATGGCATTCTGAAGAGGAATTAATTAGAATAAAGTATGGACAAGATATGTCATTTGTTTTTGACATTTTATTAGCTGCTCTGTGTCTCTATCATAAAGATAAGGGCCAATCTGCAAAACTGAATTTTTGTATATGTATTTCTATACTACCCAACCCAAAAGAAGTTTGCATCAGTACAAAAGCAAGCAAAAACAAAGGATGAATTAAAACAATTTTTAAAAGCTAGAACACTTAAAACCATTAAAAAAACAAAAACCCCACTAAAGGCCAGATTTTTAAAAAATGTGTTTTTAGGGCTCTTTTAAGGCCATTACAGATGTTAGGCCTCGGATACAAGCTCTGAACCTATACTTTAACTAAACCTTAGCCACTGTTGGTTAGGCTTCTCTGTTTTACAGTTAGATATACTTTTAGCATTTCAAAATAGTAGAAAACATAAAGATGTATAACTGAATTTGTTGATATCCATCCTTGAAACCCTTTCTCAATCCTTATTCTTTGCTGGTAGAATTGGGATTGGAAATTCTTTAGGGCTCCCGCCCTTATACAGTAAAGTATTTGTGTTCATTGATGCTAATGCATAAATAAAAAATAGTATTAGTAATGGTAAAAATGACCAAGTGACTCCTTTTGACACAAGGCTGGTGTAATAAGGGCCATTGTGACTTGTGGGGATTAGCCTTGATTGCTAGTGCATGTCTATTAAAAGTTGCTTCCAAATAATTGTCTCAGAATTCTATTTAGTGTAGGTCATATCCTTTTTCCATGGGTATCTTCTATAAAGAACCTTTTTACTGATTTAGGAGGCAACATACTGCTAGCTATTGTTTCTCTAAATTATTAAAAGTATGCTGACTTTTAAGATAAAAACAAGAATGACATCCTTAATTGATCAACATAGAGACTTCTGGATTTACAAATTTTTAATACTTTGCTTTGCCTAAAACAACAGTGGACCAGTACAAATGATTCTGTCCTTTCCCACATGATTAGGAAGTATACCCGTGTGGGCCAGTGTTCCTTGTAACAGGGATTCCCAGATGTTGCGAACTGCATCCTTAGCTGCAGTGGCCTTTGGCTGGGGATTATGGGAGCTGTAGTCCACTGCATCTGGGAATCCCTATTACAGGGAACACTGATGGAGGCATGCTTGGTAAATGTCCCAACTCCCTCATGGCAGTCCCCTTTATTTAGTAAGTATTTTAAAATGTAATTAATTAATTAACTAGTCAAATTAATTGGATTTATGTTGTTTTAATAGTTTTGATTTCAATTGTTAATTGATTTTACAGATTGAGTATCCCTTATCTGAACATCCAAAATCCGGAATGCTCCAGACACCAGACAAATCCGGACACCACGCCGTAACAAAAACAAACACTTCTGGTCCCAAGCAGTCCGGATAAAGGATACTCAACCTGTAATTTGGATACTCAACCTGTAGTTGTTTTTATTTTGATGTTAACCAGTCTGAGCCATTTTGGGAAGGGATGTATATAAATCACAGAGAGAGAGAGAGAGAGAGAGAGAGAGAGAGAGAGAGAGAGAGAGAGACCGTTGTTCTGCTAAGCGAGAACTAAAGTGTGGAGTTTCACAAGGCTGCATACTGTCTCCAGTGCTCCTTAACGTCTGCATGAAATCACTGGGATAGATCATCAGGAGGTTTGGTGCAGGGTGTTATCAATATGCTGATGACACCCAGATCTACTACTTCATGTCCACCTCATGAGGAAATGACATATCTTCCCTAAATGCCTGCCTGGAGGCAGTAATGGGCTGAATGAGGGATAACAAACTGAAGTTGAATCCAAATAAGACGGAAGTACTGACTGTGGGGGACCGGGACCCAAAAGATGGTTTAGATCTGCCTGTTCTGGATGGGGTTACAGTCCCCTTGAAAGATAAAGTACTTAGCTTGGGAGTGTTCCTGGATCCAAAGCTCTCCCTGGTTTCTCAGCTTGAGGCAGTGGGCAGGAGCACTTTTTATCAGCTTTGACTGATATGTCAGCCATTTCTAGAGATGAATGACCAACAGTGGTATAAATGCTGGTAACCTCCAGGCTTGACTACTGTAATGCACTCTACGTGGGGCTGCCTTTGTACATAGTTCGAAAACTACAATTGGTACAGGATGCGGCAGCCAGATTGGTCTCTGGGACAACATGAAGGGACCACATAACACCAGTTTTGAAAGAACTGCACTGGCTGCCGATACATTTCCAGGTGAAATACAGAGTGCTGGTTATTATCTATAAAGCCCTTAATGACTTGGGTCTGGGCTATTTAAAAGAGTGCCTCCTTTGTCATGAACCCTGCCACCTGTTATGATCTTCTGGAGAGGTCCAGTTATGGTTGCCACTAGCTTGTTTGGTGGCAACACAGGACTGGGCTTTCTCTGTGGCTGCCCCGAGGCTTTGGAATAATAATATGCTCCCTGCTGAAATAAGGGCATCTCCTTCTCTGTTTTTTTCAGGAAGACCCATAAGACTCTCCTTGCAGGCTTTTAATTATTTTAATAATTTGCTTTAATAACTCTTTTGTGCTGTTTTTATTGTGGTGTATTTTAATCTGTGTTGACTTTTAAATATTTTAAATTGTGTACACTGCCGAGAGATGCACATATCAGGCGGTATAAAAATATGATTGATAGAGGAAAGAAGGAATTGTTTTATTCTTATTATCCATGAGACACAACTGTTGCCATCACAGCAGTTTAGAATCGAAGACTTGGGAAATAGTAATGATGGTGAGAGTGCCGGGTTTGGGAAATGGATTCTGTACATAGGAGCCTACCATCTACTGAGTCAGACCATTGGTCTATCTAGCTCATTATTGTCTTGACAGACTGGCAGCGGCTTCTCCAAGGTTGCAGGCAGGAATCTCTCTCAGCCCTATCTTGGAGAAGCCAGGGAGGGAACTTGAAACCTTGTGCTGTTCCCAGAGCGGCTTCATCCCCTGAGGAGAATATCTTGCAGTGCACACACATCAAGTCTTCCATTCAGATGCAACCAGGGCAGACCCTGCTTAGCTAAGGGGACAAGTCATGCTTGCTACCACAAGACCAGCTCTCCTCTCCTGCTCACCTCATACTGCTCACCTCTCCTCTCACCTCTGCTCACCACTCCTCTGCTCCTCTCATACTGCTCACCTTAATACTCCTGATGTGAAAAGGTTAAGCCTCTCATTTGTTGATGTTAAGAATATTAACCAAGTAGTAATTACAACTGTTTAACTCCTTATCCATTTCTTTGCTCCAACTATACTATGTAACGTGCCTGGGGAAATTAATAATGCATACTGTGTGCTAACAGCTGTGCTTCTTTCTAGCTTAGCTGTCTGAAGCACCTGTGGGACACTTCTTTCTTTATCTAGCATAAGATCTTGTTTATTATATAATCTGCAGTTGGCTTGGCGTAGCAGTATAAAATCACTAGGGTGAGTGCATTGGAAAGAAGTATGCATGACTCACTATGTTGTACAGGAATGGAAATGGTCCCTGGAAAGTCAATATTTTTTCACTCCCCAATGTGGGTTGATTTTATATATTTAAAAAAAACCTCCTGGAGATTAGTTCCACCTAAATCAGGAGGGTCCTTTTTGAAAGAACTCTGAAAACTTGCTGGAAACCTTGGATTTGTGGTCAGTAAACATGATCCAGCTTATGCTTGCAGTGAATACTTGGCCATTTCTTCTTGTTACTTATACACTTTTGATAGCTAAAAGCAACTCGGTGCAGCAGGACAGGGAAAGACTTGAGACTTATTTAAGCTAATTTGAACAGCACCAAGAAATGGCTGTTCTGCATACTGAAGAATGTTTGTAGAGTAAATGATGAAATGTATTAGAAAAACATAAGAAGCTGCCTTATATATTATTTGACCATATTCATGGATGTATATCCATTCCTGCCTTTCCTGTAAATTACTGCCCAAGGTAGCTGACAATATAAAAACATACCTCCGCCCCAAACCCTTTAACATATAAATAAATCATAAAATCACACAAAAAGCAGCAGATAAAAGCTGGACAAAAACGGATAAAACCAAGACACAATTTAGCTGATAAAAACAATTGAAAAGGCTTTGTGAGAAGCAGAAATTTCCAGTCAACATTTAAAATCAGACAAAGAAAGAGCCAGTTGCACTTCAATGGGGAGAGCATTCCAAAAGGCTGTCTCTGTTACCCTCTGTTACCAACCACGCTTATTTTACCTGGCTCCCAGAAGCCTCCTTGTTGGCTTGTGTCTCCTTGGAGCCTCCTTGTTGGCTTGGAGATTGCACTTTGTATATGCTCAGGAGCTGCACCACCGTGTGAGCTCCCAGTTTATGGTACACATGGGGACAGGTCACATAGTTGGTAGTAGGCTAGTCACCCCTGGATTTGGCTGCAAATTGGAACAGGGATAAAATGCACCCCCTCTACCCAGATGGGAGCCCCAGCTAAGTAGAGTCAAGAGTTAACTATATCGATTTAACCTTCAAGGACACCCTGTACCTAAGTACAGGTAAACCACCTCACTCCCCTCCTTTCGAAGGAGATAAAACATGCTAATGAGCTTATTATGCCAAGCAGAAAGAAAGCAGTGTTCTCCCCATCACAAAAAAGATGAGTCAGTGACATAGACATAGAGGTGCACCCATTGTGAAACTATTGATAGAATTACTGGAGAGCCTCTCGACACAGATATTTTTTCATGCACCTGCATACTCTGATTTTCATCACAAACAGCCTTACTTGCAAAAGGCACACCCCTATTGTTTGGGATATAAGTATCCCCAGTTCCTTGTGTGTGCTTCCTTGTGCAACCAGTGTGCTCCCTTGTGCAACAGCTTCCTCATGCAACACTCCACTGCAACAGCATACTCCCTTGTGCCTCTCACTTACATAGGAACATAGGAAGCTGCCATATACTGAGTCAGACCATTGGTCTATCTAGCTCAGTATTGCCTTCACAGACTGGCAGTGGCTTCTCCAAGGTTGCAGGCAGGAATCTCTCTCAGGCCTATCTTGGAGAATCCAGGGAGGGAACTTGATGCTCCAACAGACCATCAGATGCTCCAACAGACCATCTTTGTGGTCCCTTGTATGCAATACATGGACTCCATTGGGCACTGCTTCTGCCCTCCTGCACCTTGAAAAGAGAGTGCACCTTGAAAAGCATGCCTCACACCCATAGGAAGCTGGATCCATGGAGAAGCCATTCCCGTGGGCATCCTTGCAACCCTCCTGCTGTCACTGTCCCCAAAGGACGTGAGTCTCCAGCTGCTCGAAGCCCCGCTGCCTAGAGGCAGGTACAGTATAGCGATTGTCTAGCTCTCAGGGCTCCAATCAGCTTTCCCCTCCCCATTCTCTTAGCATCTTTGTCTAGCCCGCCGGGGAATTTACACACAATCTGGAACTCTAAGCTAAATGTGCCTTACAATAATCTATTTTTGAACATATTTGTATTGCCTTTAAGTTAGGACCGCCTTGTAACTTTAAATTTTTCTTCCAATAAACCCCTTTTGTTAATTAAAACCTCTCTCTCAAGCTGGTTTCTTGAGTTCAAATGCTTGCACAAATTAAAACTGCTTGGAACTGTCTCCTGTTTGAGCTAAATTCCCCACATTGCCCGAACTTGGGGGTGCTGACCCTTGAGGCAGTTTCATCAACAACACCAAATGAGGTGAGGTCCAGAACAGGCCTTCAGAAGCTGTTTTCATGGGTCTGATGGGTTCATGGAGAAGTCCTAACCTCCTAGGCGAATTAGGATTAAAAGGCTAGTTTGCTTCCAGAGCTTAGAACTAAGTCTGAAATTGAACTGGGGACTAGTGCAATGGATATTAAATTGTGGTGACAGGGGCCATACACACCAACACCTTTGCAACAGGATTTGTCATTAGCTGAAGCTTCTGAACTATCTTCAAAGGCAGCCCATCTTATTAGTGCAATAGTCTAACCTGAATGTATGTATAGTGTGTGTCACTGAACTAAGTCTGAATCTTAAAATTAGGCTGCAGCTGGCAAACCGGCCAAAGTTAAGCAAAGGCATTCCTGGCCACAGCAGATACTGGAGCAAGCATCCAGGTCAGCCCCAGACCTTAGTGCCCTCAAATTATGTACTTCAGGGAGAGTATGACCTCAGCCATTATTTGTGAGGCTATTCGTCCAGCACTGACAGCTGCTTCCCAAAGTCCCAGGCAGGGGACTTTCCCAGCCCTGCTTGTCTGAGATTTTCAAACTGAAAATGCTAGGGATCAAACTGGGGACATAGGCTTGTGCCCCCCCCCACACTTTTTTTTTTGCACCAGTTGCAAGAAAAGCAATGGGCAAAACCATTTCTCCTTCACTCTCCTTAAAAAAATAAATAAAGCCGCACTACTTTAGATGAACATGCCGTAGCTTTGTAACTTTAACTTTCTGCAAAGCTCTGGCCTCTGACCTACCCATGATGACTGGTCTCTGTCCCAGATCCACTCAAATTGTTGCACTCTGCCTATGGTTCCACTTCCCATCCCAAAGGGGTGTACTCCTAGCTATCAGAATACTTTAAAGAATCAACAACTGTACTAGGATCTCTGGCATGCACAGTACGTGTGTCACTGAGATGCAGTGACCCATCCCATGGGAGTGTTGGGGCTTTTGCCTACCCATGAAAGCCTATTAGTGGTTACTATTCCACAAGATTCTTTTTTGTATGATCTGTGCTACATCAGGTAGGGATGTGCACAAACCAAGGTCTGAACCATTTTGGTGCCATGGGGAGGGGGGCAGCAAGTGAGATCTTTTTTTAAAAAAAGTAGAGCAGGTCCTTACTTTCTCTCCACTGTCACATGCAGTTTCCTGCTGTGATGGTGCTGCCCCCAAGAACCCGCCAGCATGCACATGGCATCCGCATGTGCCATTTGCATGGTCAGCATGGTGTTGCTGACCATGCAAATGGTGCCTATGCTGGTGCCACATGTGGGTTCTTGCAGTCAGTGTCCTTGCAGCAGGAAGCTACATGCGGTGGCAGAGAGCAGGTAAGGACCTGCTCTCTTAAAAAAAAAATCCCACTCACCTCCCCCTTGCCCATGGCGCCGAACCAGTTCACGAACCTTGGTGCACTCAGTTCGTGCACATCCCTAACAGGTCAAGGGCCAGTTCACACACTAGTGCCTTATTGAGAGGTAAAATGGATACAACCTCCCTTTCTGCTTCTGCCAGCCTCCACAAGAGAGAGGGCTTCTTTCCACACAATGCTAGAACAGTCAGTGTTTGCTCAAAAGAGTTTTTATTACTCATTTGGCTCTTTGCTGTCCCCATGCATAGCAATCAGCCAAAGGCACCACACACAGGCATGTCAACTAGTAACCTTTGGCAGCAACCTCTGACTGATTGATTGATTAAGTGCGGTCAAGTCGGTGTCGACTTTTAACGACCACATAGATTCTTTCCAGGATGATCTGTCTTCAACTTGGCCTTTAAGGTCTCTCAGTGGCACATTGATTGTTGTCGTAATCGAGTCCATCCACCTTGCTGCTGGTCATCCTCTTCTTCTGTTTCCTTCAACTTTCCCCAGCATTATGGACTTCTCAAGGGAACTGGGTTTTTGCATAATGTGTCTGAAGTATGATAGTTTGAGCCTGGTCATTTGTGCCTTGAGTGAAAATTCTGGATTGATTTGTTCTGTGATCCATTTGTTTGTTTTCCTGGCTGCCCATGGTATCCTCAAAAGTCTTCTCCAGCACCAAAGTTTAAAAGAGTCAATACTTTTTCTTTCTTGCTTCCTCATAGTCCAGCTTTCGCATGCATAGAGTGTCATGGGGAAAAACATTGTCCGAACAATTCTAATCTTTGTAGGAATAGACATGTCACGGCATCTAAATATGTCTGCACGTATTTCTTGACTGCTGGATCCTTTACTGCTGATGATAGATGCTAAAAGGCAGAAGCTATCTACCTTTTCAAAGTCTTCATTGTCAATTCTGAGACTGGTTGCTGTACCCGTTGTCATCAGTTTAATCTTCTTTACATTTAGTTGTAGTCCCATTTTTTCACTGTGCTCCTTGACTTTCATTACTAGACCTTGCAGGTGATCCGCATGACCTCTACCAAGAGTTTATTTCAGCAATGGAGCCCCTGGTGGCGCAGTGGTAAAACTGCCGCCCTGTAACCAGAAGGTTACAAGTTCGATCCTGACCAGGGGCTCAAGGTTGACTCAGCCTTCCATCCTTCCGAGGTCGGTAAAATGAGTACCCAGAATGTTGGGGGCAATATGCTAAATCATTGTAAACCGCTTAGAGAGCTCCGGCTATAGAGCGGTATATAAATGTAAGTGCTATTGCTATTGCTAATTGGTTTACAGTTTGTATAGTAGCATTCCATACTTTCAGAGCCAGTGTTTTGTACTGGGCAGAGCATATATTTTGCATAGAAAAATGCGGGTTCAAGTCCCCATTCAGCTGAGCAGCTCATCGGATGACACTCGCTGTGTCTCAGCCTATTGTAGCTCACAGGGTTGTTTTGACTATTCATTGCAGGGCCTTGCACTGTCCAGAGTGCCTTGAATGAAATGTGGAATAGCAAATGTAATATCATACGTTTTATCTTTTAAACTCATCTTGCATACTAGTTTCCCCACCATTGCCTCTGTGTGTGTGTGTGTGTGTGTGTGTGTGTCTGTGTGTGTGTGTGTGTGTGAGAGAGAGAGAGAGAGAGAGAGAGAGATTTAGTTGTCAACTTAATGCACCCAAACTATTTTCTTGCCTGTGAAAAAATGTGGTTATCTTTAAGATGCCACAAGACTCTTGGTTTTTTTGAGTGGGTTGGGCAAGGTTACATACAATCATATATGTAACTTATATATTGCCCATGGTATAGCACTTCAGTTGGTTTATTTTTGAAACCACATGTATCGAAACAATATGGACCCTGAGTGATTGTTCAGTGCATCTAGATATATTGAGTAAATGTGGATGCTTTGAAGTCTCAAGATGGCATTTCTATAGGAAGGGTTTCTCTCTCCTCCCCCCAAGTTCCTTCCTGTCTCTGAACAGTGTTACTGTGTGAGAAAAGGAGTTGGTTGTTTCGGGCTTATCTTTTGTCTGAGTGGGTTGAGTGGTGTTTGTAGCATTACTTCAGTTCCTTACCCTATCCCAGTGGGAATTCAGGCATTTATTTCAGAGGGTGTGTGAAAAAGGCGCCAGATAATAGTAGGAAGTGGCGAAGGCAAAAGGGAGTGGCTGAACTAGAGCTGCACCCTGGCTCATGCCTCTCGTGCCTTGGCTCTTGATTTCAGTTCTAATGAAGAGAGCTCTGTATACCACACACAGTATTGGCTTGTAGACATGCCTTTGAAATATTTTGTGTATAGAAATTGGGAAGAAAGTCTCCCATAAACTACTAAAATGTTTGGTAAATGACAGCAACCCTAATGGAGAGAACTATAGCATCATGGATAATAAGGAATGGCTTCCTAGAAAACTGGATGCTTATTAGATTATTTTCTTAGGAAGTTTATTTTGGCACAGAAATCTGCAAGAGCTTGGTAGTAACTGTTTTAGAAGAGAAAACCGCATATATATTGGGGGCTTTCTAAAATCTGAACTGTTGCATAAAATATTGCTCTAGCTTTTGGCTTTACACAGTGAGTCAGGGGGGATATAGTTAGTGTGTGTGTGTGTGTGTGTGTGTGAGAGAGAGAGAGAGAGAGAGAGAGAGAGAGAGAGAGAGAGAGAGAAATACATGCAGTAAATTACTTAAATCCAAATCCTAAATCTGTGCAATGTTTGGGGGTTGGGGAGAATGCTGGATTTATCTCATAATAAAATACATTTACATGATGGAGAGAGAAACTAAAATGTGAAAAATTTGGGTGTAGGCATTGGCAAACTATCAGGTTTTTTTCTATTTCAAAAGAAAGCTATGCCAGCATGAAACACACTCAATTTAGTTGCATTTGTAACATCCATTATTTTACTTATGAATTATGATTTCTTTGGTTTTTCGTCAATAATTGAAAAACCCCCAAAGATATCTTCCCAGTTTCTCAGGCTAAAGGATGCTATTTTAAACCTACAGTTTCCTCCATTATTTTTAGTATTATTGTTTGAGGTCTTCCTTACCTACTTATTGCAGTTGTATGTTTGCAAATAACTGTAGCAGCTCATGTTGAAACATTGTGTTAGAGTGTGATGAGTTCTGTGTTTTTCTTATTTAAGGCTCATGGTATATAATATGTGGAGTTCTAAGCATCTTTCCTTTCATTTTTTTTATCCTAAGCAACCTGGGCAGGCTACTTAGAGGTTACTTAACCCTTTCCCATCCAATCTTTTTTTAGCTTAATATAACTTACATATCCCCATCTCTCTTCTCCTTCTCAATGGTGGGGGGGGGGGGAGGATGGTGATTATTAAAGGACTGGTTAAGTAATCTGTCTCTGACTGTCCTCCCTCAATTTAGACTTGCAGGTTGCCAGATTTCTTTGGGTTAGAAACCACAGAAGAAAGAATAATAGAATTTCATGTAATGTGTAGTTTGAGCCTAACTTTCTGTAGTTCTTGGCACTGAAATCCCACAAGCATTTCTGTGGGTGAAGATAGAAGATGGAATGGTAGACACCTTAGCAGTGCACTGCAACAATTGTCCATGGGTTTTGTGGTGCCATTGCTAACCAGTTATTTCCTGTGGTTGATCCCAGCATTAACCTCAGAGAACAAAAACTATGGTGTGGAGCTGTGAAATGTATTTTTGCTTTTTAGATGCAGGAATCCATGCTGGCCTACATTAAAAAAGAAAGATTTAGAGGACTAATGGAAGGGGATGGGTTAAAAACTCTCCCTACGAATCCTGCTTCTTATGTGTGCCTGCTCATTTTATACCACTCTTCTCAAGACTCTTCTCACAGATTTATTTTCCATTCCTTCCCAGATTTCCATTTGATTTATGGCTCTTGGAAGGATGAAGTAGCCGAAGTGGAATCTTTTCCTGATCCTCAATTGAGCCATAAGTTTTGTTCAGACTCATACCTTTCATATGAAAGGGTAGGAGTATATGAGGAAGCTTTCTTTATAGATTCCTTTTTGGTTGGACTTAGCAACAGACTTAATAGTGGAATCCTTTGTCTCTTAGATCTTCTCTCTCAAGACTAAAATCAGCTCAAAAATAACTTTTGCACCTTTGCACAGAAGGAATATGAAACGATGGCATTTGAAGGGAGGTGGGAAGTAAACCTGGATTTAATAAAACTGAAAGTACATATTGCAGATTAGATTGGCATGTTTATTGAGCTATAAACTTGCTCTATAAAACTTGTTTACTCTCTTCTGCAAACTAGAAATCAGGGATCAACTCGTGATGGAAATACATTCAGCACAGTTGAAAAAGTCTGCTCAGTATTGCATGATTTACACAAATGCAGTCTGTCAGGAGCTGAACCATCCTTCAATACACAATAAAAAGAATCTGCTTTGGGGATGGACCTGCTTTGTTAAAATTCTTGCCTGTGTCTTCCAAGCTTAGTAGACAAGTGCTGATCCAAGAATAAAGGGAACTTGTTTTACTGTGCATTGTTTCACCCACAATACTGGGCCATTTTTTGTCACAAAAACAATTTAAAAAATCCTAGCTTTGTGAAACTGAGAGGGAAACTCCCCAGATGAGTAGTAATCATAGAAGTATGTGCATTAGCCTGTCACTTGCTGTTCATCTTGACATTAGATAACTAAAGATGACATGATATACAGACATAATAATTTAGAACATAAGAACAGCCCTGTTGGATCAGGCCCAAGGCCTATCTAGTCTAACATCCTGTTTCACAGAGTGGCCCACCAGATGCCTCTGAGAAGCCAACGGATGGGGCGGGGGTGAGAATATGCCCTCTCTCTTGCTGTTGTTCTGCTGCAATGGGTATTTAGTGGAATCTTGCTTCTGAGGCTGGAGGTGGCCTATAGCCACCAGACTAGTAGCCATTGATAGACCTGTCCTTCATGAATTTGTCTAAACTCCTTTTTAAAGCCATCCAAGCTAGTGGCCATCACCACATTCCATGGCAGAGAATTACATTGATTAATTATGGGCTGTGTGAAAATGTACTTCCTTTTGTTGGTCCTAAATTTCCTAGTCTCCAGATTGATGGGATGAATCCTAGTTCTAGTGTTGTGAGAGATGGAGAGAAAAATTCTGTTCACTCTCTCTACTTCATGATTAATTTTATACGGCTCAGTCATGTCTCCCTGTGGTTGCCTCTTTTTCAAACTAAAAAGCCTCAGATGCTGTAGCCTTGCCTTAAAAGGAAGGTGCTCCAGGACCCTGATAATCTTGGTTGCTCTCTTCTGCAGCTTTTCACAGTTCTACAATGTCCTTCTTAAGATACAATGACCAGAACTACAGATGTGGCTGCACCATAGATTTGTAACAGGGCATTATAATATTAGCATTTTTATTTTCAATCCCCTTCCTAATCATCCTTAGCATGGAATTTGCCTTTTTCACAGCTGCTGTGCACTGAGTCGACACTTTCCACCACAATGCCAAGATGTCTCTCTTGGTCAGCTCAGACCCCCATCAGCATATATATGAAGTTGGGTTTTGTTGCCCCTATATGCTTCAGTTTACACTTGCTTACATTGGATCGCATTTGCCATTTGTTGCCCACTCAACGAGTTTGGAGGGATCCTTTTGGAGCTCCTCACAATCTGTTGTGGATTTCTCTATCTTGAATAGTTTAGTGTCATCTGCAAATTTGGCTACTTTGCTGGTTACCCCAGCTTGCTTCTAGATCATTTATGAACAAGTTAAAGAGCACTGGTCCCAGTACAGATCCCTGGCGGACCCCATTACTTATTTCTGTCCATTGTGAAAGCATTCCTACCATCTCTTTCCTGCCCTTTAACTACTTACCAGTCCACACATGAACCTGTTCCTTTATCCCATGACTGCTAAGTTTATTCAAGAGCTTTTGGTGGGGAACTTTGTCAAAAGCTTTTTGGAAGTCCAAGTATACTATGTCAACTGGATTTCCTTTATCCATGTGATTCTTTCAAAGAACTCCAAAAGCTTAGTGAGGCAAGACTTGCCCTTACAGAAGCCATGCTGGTTTTTCTTCAGCAAGGCCTGTTCTTCTGTATGTTGAACAATTTTGTCCTTAAGTGTACTTTCCATCCATTTACCCAGAGTTGGAGATAAACTTTATTACGATCATAGATCAGACAGTACAACAAAATACATTACATAAGACTAGAGCGTGTAATACAAACAATGTATCAAAACCTAGCTAAATTGAAAATTATCTTGGGGAGAGCGTGTAATACAAACAATGTAGCAAAACCTAGCCATATTGAAAGTGATCTCTTTACAAAAGTTAGATAGCAAAAACTCTAAATAAAATTCATCAGAGTGACCTGGAAACTTCCCCCAAAGAGGAGAAATTAGTTTTAAACTAATTTTCAAACTAAACTACACTAAACTAAATTAGTTTTAAACTAATTTCTCCTCTTTGGGGGAAGTTTCCAGGTCACTCTGATGAATTTTATTTCGAGTTTTTGTTATCTAACTTTTGTAAAGAGATCACTTTCAATGTGGCTAGGTTTTGCTACATTGTTTGTATTACATGCTCTAGTCTTATGTAATATATTTTGTTGTACTGTTTGATCTATGATCGTAATAAAGTTTATCTCTCTCTCAGTTTACCCTGCACAGAAGTTAAGCTAACCAAGCTGTAGTTTCCAAGATTCCCCCCCCCACCCGTGATCCCTTTTTGAAAATCGGAGTTACGTTAGCTACTTTCCAGTCCTCTAGTACAGAGCCTGACGATAGGGACAAGTTACATATTTTTGCTAGGAGATCAGCAATTTCACACTTGAGTGCATTCAGAACTGTTGAGCGGATGCCATCTGGCCCTGGCAATTAGTTAATGTTTCATTTTTCAAGACAGTTTAGAACATCCTCTCTCATCACCTCAAGTTGGCCCAGTTCTTCAACCTCCAAGCCTGAGAAGCTCAATTCTGGAATAGCTATAGGGTCAGCATCCTCCGCTGTGAAGATAGATGCAAAGAACTCATTCAGCTTCTCTGCAATCTCCTTATCCTCCTTAATAATCCCTTTCATGCCTTCATTATCTAATGGTCCAGCTGCCTTCCTGGCAGGTTTTCTGCTTCTGATATATTTAAATAAGTTTTTGTTATTCCCTTGGCATTTCTAGCTATATGCTCCTCAAACTTTCTTTTTGCATCCATTATTGTCTCCTTGTATTTCCCAGAGTTGGTTTGCTTCTGTTTTCTTCATTTAGTATGGTGGTGGGGAATAGAAATAGTAATGTTGGCAGGTCAGCAGGTCATTACAGGGGAAGGGGAATCAGAAATATAATAGCTATTTCCCCTTCCATCTGTCTTGCTAGCTCTTTTACCCTGGGGAACAGTGCCAACCACCCACAGACCCTCAGTCCAGAATAAATCAGAAATCATCCATGATCTGATAATGAATTAAGGGGCTGACATGGTATATATCACAGAGACTTGGTTGGAAGATGCTGGTGATCCAGTTTGGTCCCAGCTTCTTCCTCCAGGGTACTCTGTTGAGGAACAGGTGAGAGGATGTGGGGAGGGAACAAAATCTCTATTTTTTTCCCCATCTTTGTGAGGAATGAGTTTTGTTCTGGGTGGTAGTCATACCTTAGAGGGAACACTGGTGGGGATATGGAGTGGCTGTGGTCTATAAGAATAATATCTCCCTTACCAGGATCCCTGTCAAAGTGTCTGATAATATTGAATGTGTGAACTTAATGTTGGGGACCAAGGATGGTTTTGGACTACTTTTAGTGTACCGATCACCCAGAAGTGTATCTAGGGAAAATAGCACCTAGGGCAAACACTGAAATTGCGTCCCCTGTCCAAGCATCTGACACCCATCTTTCAGATAACTTTACCGTAATATCAGCTGAAAAATACAAGTCAAGCTCGTTAATCTTTTAATATTTCAAAAACTATTTAGCAGTGGACTTAGCCAGACCAAAAAATGCTGGAAAACTACAAATTTCAGTATGTGGGGGCTCATGAAATACCCAAATACTATGTGGAGATGTACTTGGAAAACTAAACAGAGGTGCCTGTCTAATTCTCTACTATGCATCGTAGCATCACCATTACATAAGTTTTAAAAATCAATGGAGAATTTGACTTTTCCCAGATACTCTGAAAATAATAAAAGGATATGCAGAGTAAACTGTGTCACTGCTTGGAATATATTCTAGTATTTCAGAAAGACAGTTAAAATGAGAGAAAGAGAGCAAGAAACTCCCAGTGGGCCTTAATATTAAGGGTTTCACACTGATTCAAAGACAAACTCACCATTAATAGCCATATTAGCAAGACATCACATTTAACTCACTTATCACAAGAAGCAAAGTAAGAGCAAATGAATACAATCCTAGCTCTTAAGCGTCAGCTCAGTATTCACAAGCCCTGATTCTCTGTACATAGTGCCAATCTGAATATGTGTACAGTGTCTTATATTATATTATATTTTTATTATTATTATTTTTACCCGTAGCCCCTTTGGGGGGCTTCCTAAAGGCTGGGGAGGTTGCAAAGATTCCCCCTCACCCTGCTGGCCTCTAGGGCCTCGCAGGGACCATTTGAGCATGTGCAGTAGCTGTTTTTAAAAATAATCTTTTTTTTTTTAAAAAAAGGCCACTGAAAACAAAATGGCCACCGCGCATGCTCAAATGGCCACTGCAAAGCCTGGCATGACCTAGAGCCTCACAGAGGCCATTTGAGCATGCACAGTGGCCATTTTGTTTTTGGCAGCCATTAAAAAAATTTTTTTTTACAAAATGGCGCCTCCCCTTCAAGTGGCGCCCGGGGCACGTGCCCTGCCTGCCCTACCTCTAGATATGCCCCTGCGATCACCCTGCTGTCCAACAGAGTCCCTAACTGAGCTGACAGACTTGGTCTCTGGACTGGCACTGGAGTCTCCCAGGCTTGTGGTGGAGACTTCAATATTCGCTTCGGGACCGATTTGTCTGGGGTGGCTCAGGAGTTCATAGCAGCCATGCCAAATGTGGGCCTATCCTAAGTGGTCTTGGGACTGCCGCATGTTGCTGGTCACACACTTGATATAGTCTTTTACTCTGATCAGGGTGGTGTTCCATGGGTGGGGACTCCAGTGATTTCCCCATTGTCATTGATGACCACCATCTGGTTAAGGTTGGACTCCGAATCACATCTCACCTCCACAGGGGTGAGAGGCCTATCAGGATGGTCTGGCCGAGAAGGTTATTGGATCCAAAAAGGATTTCGTGTTGGCTCTGCCAGTGATTCTGTTGATGCCCTGGTGGAGAACTGGAACAGCAAATTCACTAGGAAAGTAGACATGATTGTTCCTGTCTGACCCACTTTGAAACTGGCCCCTTGGTATATGGAAAAACTATGGGAGCTGAAGGGGCAAAGTAGATGACTGGAGTGCAAGTGATGAAAGACTTGACTCAAATTCAACAGATTACAACATAGTACACATTTGAAGACCTATGATCAGGCAATATGTGTTGCAAAGAAGATTTTTTTTTCCTGCCTATATTGCATCTGTAGATGCAGAGATTTATTTATTTATTTATTTATTTATTTATTTATTTATTTATTTATTTACACACACACACAGTCAGACAGGTGTTATTGACTGGTTTGTTTTATCCAGACATCGAGTCCTTCCCAAGGACCTGGGATGGTTGAGTTTTATTATCAATGTTATTGCTGTTATTATAGATATCGTCACAGAATATAGGCTGTTCCAAGTAAAGTTGCTTTTTGTAATTGGCTGATGGTGATTTCTGTGGCCCCTATGGTGCTGAGGTGCTCTTCAAGTTGTTTTGGAATTGCACCTAGGGTGCCAATTACCACCGGGATTATTTTGGTCTTTTTCTGCCACAGCCTTTCAATTTCAATTTGTAGATCTTTGTATTTGGTGATTTTTTCTATTTCCTTTTCTCCTATTCTGCTATCCCCTGGTATTGCTATGTCGATTATTTTGACTTGTTTTTCTTTCTTCTCGACTACAGTTATATCTGGTGTATTGTGTGGCAGATGTTTGTCTGTTTGTAGTCGGAAGTCCCATAATATTTTTACATCTTCATTTTCTTCAACTTTTTCAATTTTGTGGTCCCACCAATTTTTGGCCAAAGGTAGCTTGTATTTTTTGCAGATGTTCTAGTGTATCACCCCTGCTACCTTGTCATGCCTTTGTTTGTAGTCAGTCTGTGCGATCTTTTTTACAACAGCTGATTAGGTGGTCCACTGTTTCATCTGCTTCTTTACAAAGGCGGCACTTGCTGTTTGTTGTGGATTTTTCGACTTTTGCTCTTATTGCATTTGTTCTTAGTCCCTGTTCTTGTGCGGCCAGTATTAAACCCTCTTTCTCTTTCTTCAAGTAACCATTCTTAAGCTATTGCCAGGTCTTGGTGAGGTCTGATTTTCCACTTATATTGTGTAAATATTGACCATGCAGGGGCTTATTTTTCCATTTTTCTGCTCGGTTCTTGACTTGTTCTTTCTTGTAGGCCTGCTTTGTTTCATTGGTGTTGAATAGTTTCACGTTATTGACCATTTGAAGTGCATCTTCTTCACTGTCCTTCAAGGCCTCTTTTCTCCTCCTCTACTGTTTGATGGACTTGCAGCATTGCTCTTCCACCTGAGCTGCGAGGGAGGTATAGCCTATCTACATCACTGCGGGGGTGCAGAGCATGATTGATGGTCATTATTTTCCTGGTCTTATGATCCAGCGTCTCTAGCTCTGCCTTGGTCTAGTCTATTATTCCTGCAGTGTTATTATTATTATTATCATTTTGATTATTATTATTATTTAAATTATTATTTCAATTTCTATACCACCCTTCCAAAAATGCCTCAATGCGGTTTACACAGAGAAATAACAAATAAATAAGATGGATCCCTGTCCCCAAAGGGTTCACAATCTAAAAAGAAACATGAGATACACACCAGCAACAGTCACTGGAGGTACTGTGCTGGGGGTGGATAGGGCCAGTTACTCTCCCCCTGCTTAATAAAGAGAATCACCACATTAAAATGTGCCTCTTTGCCAAGTTAGCAGGGGTCCTTCTCAAATTAGCAAGGTTAGCAAGTTAGTAAGTTTAGGGTTGTTTAGGGTTGTGAGAGTTGTTTAGCAGAGTTGCTTAGGGTTGTGAGAGGGCTAGCACATGCCCCTCTTCCCTTTAACCAGAATTTGGAACCATCAATTACTCACTGTGACATTTTTAATTATTTTTATGTGTGGATAGAACCTCTCATATGCAAGTCAACTTAGACTCAGACCCCACAATTATTGCCAAGTCTAATGTGGAGATGGCCAGAAAACCCCTCTTATGTGGTTAGGCTGAATCAATTTTCAGTGTATGACACTTGATTATGTGGACAAGTTTTTTGAAATTGTTTGGCCTGCCACCTGTTCTCTTGACTCCTGTCTGACGTGGCTTGTACTATCTGGCAGGGAGGTTGTTATAGAAGGCCTGGTAGAGATTATAAATGCTTCTCTGAGGAAGGGCAGGATGCCTTCCTGTCTCAAGGAGGCAATTATTAGACCACATCTGAAGAAGCCTGAACTGGAGCCTTCAGAGTTAAGCAACTATAGGCCTGTCTCCTACCTTCCATAGTTGGGAAGGTAATTGAGAATATGCTGGTCTCGCAACTCCAGACAGTCTTGGAGGAAACTGATTATCTAGACCCATTTCAAACTGGTTTTGGGGCACACTATGGGGTGGAGACTGCCTTGGTCAGCCTGATGGCTGACAGAAATGGACAGAAGTAGTGTGACTCTGTTGGTCCTTTTGGATCTCTCAGTGTCTTTTGATACTGCCGGTCATAGTCCTTCTGGAGCATCTGAGGGGTTTGGGAGTAGGAGGCGCTGCTTTGCGGTGGATCTGCTCCTAACTCTCGGGCAGGTTCCAGATGGTGTTGCTTGGAGACTATTGTTCTTCAAGAAACGTGAACTTTTATATGGCATCTCCCAGTACTCCATACTGTCTCCAGTGCTGTTTAATAATTACATGAAACCACTGGGAGAGATCATCAGGAGATTTGGTGCAGGGTGATATCAGTATGTTGATGACACCCAAATCTATTTCTCCATGTCAACATCATCAGGAGAAGGTATAATCTCCCTAAATGCCTGCCTGGAGGCAGTGATGGCTGGATGAGAGATAGCAAACTGAGACTGAATCCAGATAAGACAGAAGTACTTATTGTGTGGGGTTGCAACTCAGGAGATAATTTTGATATGCAGGTTCTGGATGGGGTCACACTTCCCCAGAAGGAACAGGCACACAGTCTGGGAGTGCTTCTGGATCTAAACCTCACCCTGATGTGTCAGGTTTAGGTGGTGGCCAGAGATGCTTTCTATCAGCTTTGACTGATACTCCAGCTGCATCCTTTTCTTGAGATAAACAACCTCAAAACATATGCTGGTAACCTCCAGACTTGACTACTGCAATGTGCTCAATGTGCAAAGGGCTGCCTTTGTATGTAGTTCAGTAACTGCAGTTGGTACAGAATGCGGCAGCCAGGCTGATCTGTGGGTCATTTCGAAGAGACCAGATCACTCCTGTACTGAAAGACACTGGCTACAATATTAGCAGGTTGGGTAGATAAAATCGTGTTTGTAAGGTTTAGATCTATGTTTTGAATTATAATTATAGCAAGGGTTAATTCTATAGTTGGTGATTCACGAGGAGGTGTGAGCAGGAAGTCCATATTTGTTCAATATGTTGTGAATGTTGGCTACCAATAAGTTTCCCGTCGGCAATTGGTTAATAAGGAATTACTGTTGTCTTAACTTTTTCAATTTTAGATATAAATGTATTTTAAGCTCCTTTAATCTTCTACTTAATGTACTGTTTATATTGTAATGGTCTGTGACCGTAACAATAAAGTGACTGACTGACTGACAATAAGTTTCCAGGCAAAATCAAGGTGCTGATTATAACCTATACAGTCCTAAGCAGCTTAGGCCCTGGGTATTTGAGAGAACATCTTCTTCACCATGAGACCCATCACTAGGGATGTGCACAGATTGATTTTTTGGATTCAATTTGTGCCTTCATGAAGCAAGATATGAGTTCTAGAGTTATGCCCTTTACACAACAGGCCACTGATGGGACTCCCAGAATCAAATGGAATTCCCAAATTAATCAAGTTTTCTCCGAATGGTTTAACTCGAAGAACGGAGAATCACTTAAGGAAGGGCTGCTGGATGCACTGATTAAAAGAGACCAAAATGCCCATATTCTTGAAAAGTATGAGCTTCTCACAAGATCAATTAAATATCTACTAACTAAAGATCATCATGCCAAACCTAAAAAGAAAACTAGCCATACCAAAAAGTGGTTTGACCAAGAATGCATAAGGACAAAAAAGCATCTTGTCATGCTCTCAAAATATGCTATTCTCTGCCCGTCTACACATACACATTTAGAACTGTCTAAAAAGAAAAAGGAGTATAAAGCTCTTCTTAGAACTAAGAAATCGATTGCAACTCAAAAGGAATGGCTATCTTTGATAGAAGCAGCTAGGAAAAATGATTTAACAAATTTTTGGAGGCTGATTTCATTATCCCAAAATAAGGTAAACTCTGAACAGGCCTGTCCAATTGCCCCTGAATTATGGGAATCACACTTTCGGAAACTTTATAGCAACCACACATTTAAACCCCAGATTGACCTACATATAGATACTTTACCTTCCTGGCCTACGGTCTCCACCTATGAGGTGGAACAACTAATTATGCAGCTGAAGGGTGGAAAAGCACCCGGGAACGATTACATCCCTCCAGAACTATTAAAGGCTCATAAAGACTGGTGGGCCCCAGCACTGGCTCTTTTGTTCGCCTATATAGATCAAACTGCACAATTCCCTCAGGAGTGGGGCTCATCCATGGTGGTCCCGATCTATAAAAGAGGCAATAGGGAGGATCCCTTTAACTACAGGCCAATTAGCCTTTTGAATATAATAAGTAAATTGTACGCCAAACATCTGTGTGTAAAACTTTGCTCTTGGATGGAGCAGGAGCATATAATCCATGATGAGCAAGCAGGTTTTAGACCGAATAGATCGGTTATGGACCATTGCTTAATTTTACAACAACTTGTGGACAAACAATTTAGGGTCCATAAAGGACCACTGTTCGCCGCTTTCGTGAACCTTAAAATGGCCTTTGACTCAATTTCAAGGAGTCTACTATGGACTAAATTGGCTAGTACATCTATAGATCAAAGGCTTTTATTATTGCTCATCAAGCTCCATGAGAACTCCTCTTTAAGAGTACGTTTGGACACTGCTGGCAATTTCACCAATTCAATTCCAACAGAGAAAGGTGTGCGGCAAGGGTGTGTGTTGGCCCCTTATTTATTCAATCTGTACATTAACAATCTGATTAATCGGCTGCAAAATGTTGATATCCACGCACCTAAATTAGCCAACAAAAAGATCCCGATCCTGATGTATGCGGATGATGCGGTTATTTTATCTCAAACCAGGGTGGGGCTCAAAAGAGCTTTAGATGTTCTAACATCTTATTGCCAAGAGGAACACTTGAAGATCAATTATAATAAATCTAAAATTATGTGCTTTAAAAATAAACCAAGGATATTTACATGGACCTTGGATGGACACAAATTAGAACAGGTCAATCAAATAAAATATTTTGGGGTGGTTTTTCAACAAAATGCTGGGAAAGCGGCACATATGAGAATGGTAGCTGACTCAGCAAAACGCAGTGTGGTGGCAATTAACAGATTTTTCAGAACGCAGGGAGCAGGTTTCATTCCTGCAGCTTTAAAACTATATTCAGCAAAGGTTATCCCTCAGCTGTTGTACGGGAGCCAATTGGGACCTTATGCAAACTTTGTTATGCTTGAAAGAATTCAATCCGGTTTCCTGAGAGCTATCTTTGGGACTACAAGATGCACCGCAAACGTAATACTGCGTATGGAGGCCGGCCTCATAAAGATTGAATCTCGTGTCTGGCTATTAATTATTTACTTTTGGATAAGAGTCCACCTACGCCCAGTGGGCCTAATTCCTCAGTTTCTATCGTTAAACCCACAACCGCAGTGGTGCACTGTAGTTAGTAAAAAGCTTGCTGCTCTAGGAATAGACCCTGAACAACTGCTGGAGTTAGACTTGTCAAATGCTAAAAGAATAGTAAAACAGCGTTTGACAGATATCGAATTGCAAAATAACTGGGCCTCTTTGACGGAATTCTATAAAGGAGTAAGAACTAGATGGGATCTTTCACCAGCAAATTATTTGTCCCATATTACACTCAGCAAATTCTGGTGGGCATTTACAAGGGCAAGAACAAATTCTTTTCCCTCTGCACTATTAGCCGGGAGATACAATGGTGTTCCCCTGGAAGAACACTTCTGCAGATGCGGCAGTGGGGAAATAGAATCTATTGAGCATATTCTATTATCCTGTAAATTACATAGGCAACCGAGGGAGCACTTAATTTTACCTCTGGTCTGTAAACAGACAGATCGATCTGCTGAACAAATTGTTAAATTCTTACTTTCTGATGAAAATGTTTTAAATTTTAACTCCGTAGCCAAATTTTGTTATATTGCTTTTAAGATGTAAAATGAGAACCTATAGAGTTTTCTATAAATTGTTCTGCTGTTTGCATGCATGGATTGTTTGGTCTAGGACCGTAAATAAAACTTGACTTGACTTGTGCCCCAAACAAATAACTCCTGATTTGTTTTGTGTCCAAATCGACCCCCACAAATCACCCCAGATTCAATTTGTATTTGCTTTGATTCAATTTGGATTCAGATTGATTTGGACCCTTAACAAGGTCCTAGGGGCACCAAATTTGGGTGGTAGGTAGGTCCCCATGGGTGCCACCTACCACCTAAATTTCAAGGCAGTGGGACACTTGGTTGATTTTTAATAACTTATTTTCATTTTTACTGATTTTGAATATTTCTGCCATAGGAAATAATGGGGGTTTGATGTTGCCATATCCTAACCCTAACATGGATCTCTGGCTTTCATTTTTTTAAAGCTAAGTTCTAGCCCTTGTATAAGTGGAGTTATGGAGCAAAATGTGCTGTCACTATTTTTCAAGTGTTCAGATTCTTTGGTGTATAATAACTTTTCCTCATAATGAATGCCTGTGAGGGTTCATTGCACACCTTCATTTCTTCTGTTTATTTTGACTATCACTGGCACAACTGCCATGTGCCAACAACACCCCACCCACCACACCTTCAAGGCATTTTAATTTTTAGGAATATTGACATGTTTAGATTCTTTGGTGTCTAATAACTTTTCTTCATAATGAATCCCTATGAGGATTCATTATACACCTTTGTTTCTTCTTGTCATTTTGACTATCACTGGCACAACTGCCATGTGCCAACTGCACACACACACACACCACACACACTGGGTTACTCAATTTATTTTTTAGGTATTTTTTGAAGTGTTTAGATTCTTTTGTGTCTTCATTACACAACCTCATTTCTTCTGTTCATTTTGACCCCACTGCTTTGCAGGTGGGGGTGGGGAATTAGTGGCATCCCATGTTCCAACTACACCCCCCACCAACCCACAAGCTGCTGGGTACTCAGTTTATATTTTAAGAATTTTTGAGGTGTTTAGACTCTTTGGTGTGTAATGAATCCTCATAGGGATTCATTATGAGGAAAGGTTATTAGATACCAAAGAGCCTAAACACTTGAAAATATCCTAGAACATAAACTGAGTAGTACCCCACTGCTTTGCGGGTTAGTGTAGTTGGCACATGGCAGTTGACAGTTGGCACTGTCATGGGAGGAGAGCTGGTCTTGTGGTAGCATGCATGACTTGTCCCCTTAGCTAAGCAGGGTCCACCCTGGTTACAAATGAATGGGAGACTAAAAGTGTGAACACTGTAAGATATTCCCCTCAGGGGATGGAGCCGCTCTAGGAAGAGCACCAGAAGGTTCCAAGTTCCCTCCCTAGCATTTCCAAGATAGGGCTGAGAGAGATTCCTGCCTGCTGGGCTGGGAAAGTCCCCTGCCTGAAACCTTAGAGAGTTGCTGCCAGTCTGTGAAGACAATACTGAGCTAGATAGACCAATGGTCTGACTCAGTATATGGCAGCTTCCTATGTTCCACTGTCCAAAAGACAGTCAAAATGAATAGAAGAAATGAAGTTGTGTAGTGAATCCTCATAGGGATTCATTGAGGGAAAGTTATTATACACCAAAGAATCCAAACACTTGAAAAATAGTGACCATACATTTTGCGCCATAACTCCACTTCTACAAGGGCTAGAGCTTAGCTTTTTTTAAAATGAAAGCTGGGAATCTGGGGAAAATAATAGGAGGGATCCGAATCTCGAATCGATTCAAATCTAATCAGGCGGAATTCAATTTGAATCCGAATCTAGCCAGTGGACCACAGGAGTGATTTGTTTGGTCTCCAAATCACCTGAATCAGCTTGATTTGGGTACAAATTGATTTGTACCCAAATCAGTTTGCACATCCCTACCCATCACCCATTGAGATCCTCCAGAGAGGTTTGTATGTAGTTACCTCCAGCTCGTCTGGAGGCTACACAGGTACAGGCCTTCTCTGTTGCCCCTCCAAGACTCTGGAATGTGCTCCCTGCTGAAATAAGAGCCTTCCCATCTTTGACAACTTTTGAGAAATCTTTAAAGATATATGTCTCACCTAAGGTTGTTCACTAGACTTGTGGTTTTAAATGGTTTTAAGGTTTTTATGTCTGTTTTAATTTGTTTAATTTTGTTGTAAACCATCCAGAGATGGATGTTTGGGGCAGTGTACAAACAAAACAAAACAAAATAAATAAAATTTGGGCAGGACTTCCTTCAGAAAATGGAAGAATGAAATTCTTCCCTTTTTATAGCTTCCTGGCTCTACTTGTTAGCCACACTGGCATCCTCCTGAACTTGGTGGTACCTTTCCTCTTCCTTGGTGTACATTCCAACTGAGCTTCTATTATTGTGGTTTTAAATAAGTTCCATGATTTCTAGAGTGATTTGACTCTTTTGACTTTGCCTTTCAGCTTTTTTTTTTTAAACTAGTCCCCTTATTTTTGAGAAGTTTCATGCGCCACTCATATATTAGCTGAACTGGATCACACTATGGTTACTGTTCTCCAATGGTTCTACAACTCTTAAATCTGGCACCAGGTCCTGGGAACCACTCAGGATTAAGTTGCCTTCTCTCTGGTTGGTTCTGCGACCAGCTGTTCTAAGTCACAGTCATTTAGCATGTCTAGAAATTTGGCCTCTCTATCAATACTCTCACGTGAATTTGCCCAGTCTATGTGAGGGTAATTGAAGTCACCCATTAGTACATTTCTGTCTCTCTTTGACGCTTCTTTGATTTGCTTCTCCAACTCCAGGTCATTCTCAGCCTATGGATGAGGCTTTATTTCTTTGCGAATTTAAATTACCTTGTAATGAGTATTTCTTCTCTGGAGGTGTATATTTTGAAAAGATAAAGAAACTTAATTGACCTTGTCACCTACCCACTTTCCCCAGTATATTTATGTGCCTAAATATATTTTTATCTGAAATGGTGCTTCTGAAAAGTTCTTAATAATATATTTTCCTTGCAGGTATGTTGCTGCCTAGCCCATGATAAGATGCCTGTTGGAACTTTCCATAGTGATTGACATAGTAGAGACACTGGTGGCTCTAACTAAACCGTAGTGACTTGGTTGTGAACAGCCTTGAGGCTTGGGCTACAGACAGTATAAAAATATGTTAAATAAATAAGTTAACTAACTTGAAACCATTCTTGGGAATATACACTCCCTCCTTTACAGCACTGCTGCCCCCTGGAGCAAATTTTCCTCACCTCTTTAACCACAATTAAGCAATTGGTCAGCACTGTTGTTAACCATGGTTAAGACTAACCAGGGCTAAAGTCTGAAGCCATGATTTGAACTAATGATTTGAAGTGGAGGAGAAAGCGTGCATCAGGGAGGGAGCTTCCTTCAGGCAGGAATGTACATCCCAAAAACTGGCTCATGATTTGCTGATCACAGCCCTAATCCTCATTATGTAAGCACGTAGGTTACAAATGTCAATGAGCAGCCCTACCCCTTTGAAACTCCATCTCCCACACTTGATAGCCTCATTCAGACATTATGCATAAAGGATGGTGTACCCGTGTACCAAAAGAAGGAATGGAAGTCCTGCCTCACCAGTGTGTCCATCACTTTCCCCACTCCCCCATCGCAGGGTTCATGCTTATAGTTTTCATCTGAAGCAGCAAAGTGGGTGCCCAAGTCTCTGCTCGTGGAATCACCCATCATCACACCTACAGGCTTCACACTTCAAATGAACGCCGTGAGCATGAACAATGCTAGACTTCGACATGCTTAGAAAAGAATAAGGCAATTTTTAAAATGCATGTGAATGCATGATATTGCTTCAGTACATTAAAAATGTACTGGCTTTTAAAAGCACCCAGGCTTTTAATTAATATTGTTTTAATGATTTTAATGTTTTAAAATATTGTTTTAAATTTTTAAAATTGTTGTGTTTTAAATTTCTTGTTTGTGTTTTTAACTAATGGTTTACTTTCTATTTTTCTTTTGTTGTAAACCTCCCAGAGACGTGAGTTTTGGGTGGTATAAAACTATGTCTCATAAATAAATAAATAAAATCTCAATCTTGGAGGCTGTGATAGAGAACACTTCGTATTCTCTCCCCTCCCACGCATCCACCTGAATCCTATCCAGGTTTACTCAGAAGTTAGCATCAGTTTCCAAGAAAATCTGTATAGTATTGCAGTCTTAACAAAGCAATGTGAAATTGGAGGGCCATGATCAGTGGTGTCCGCATGTACACACGTTCACATGGTTTTTTTATGTCCGCTCAGTTAATTTTAGATACCACTCAGGCTTAATCAGGAAGACCCCACACTGAATGGATATGTGCACACACATAGATGTCCATTAGATGTATGTAAAGATTTTTAGATGTGCGTAAAAATCCTTGAAAGATACTTATCTATAAGCACATTTTGCCCAAAATTTATTGCACAGTCAGAGCAATCTTATGCATGTTTACTCAGTAATAAATCCCACTGTGTTCAATGGGGATCTTCCAAGAACAGTATGCATAAGGTACTTTTTTCATCTTAGGTCATAAGGTACTTTTCATTGTAGGGGTGGGACTTCCCTTTTAGGACAGTGTACATTAGTACACCATTCATTTCTGCTATTGTCTGGATGAGGCTCATGAGGGCAGTGTTTGCTGAAGAGACAAAGGCTGTACTTGGAGTACTGAGATTCCATGGTTCTTTATCTTGGGGAGAATCTCCCTTTGTGCAGCATTTGTCCCTTCTGTCAAACACTGTCCTAGTGGAGTGCAAGGGCAGGCTTTCAAACTGTAACAGTACAGGGAAGGGCTTCATGGTAGCATTTGTTTCCACGTTACACGGTGTCTGGTTGGGGTTATTGTCTGCACCAGCCAATTATTCAATGGTGTGCATGCTCTCCTGCTGTGAGTTATTTGTAAAGAGCTTAAAGAGACTTTTGCATAAACGTTTCTACTTGCTTTGAGACCTTTTTTCTTTCCCTTAACCTCTCCCTTCCACCTATAATTTCCTAACCATTATAGGGTTTTTTTAACCAGACTCTTAGAAGTACTATCAATGCAAAATAAGCAGTTATGTGGAAATATCCACATAATTCTTAGTGTAGGCTTTTGAGGGTTTAAAAAAAATGCAGAGGTACTTAAGTCTGTAATACACACTACTGTGTATACTGGACTGAGAAAAGAAAATGTTCACAATCTAGCATATCGTTATGCATACTTAAATCCCATCGATTCAACTAACCTAGTGCTGGATTGTGGCCAATGTCTTTCACTCTGTTGCTTAGGACTGAGCTTATAGGAACAAATGAGAAAAGGAGGAATCACTGAGTCATCTGACAGCAGCTGTTTTGAACAGAAAAGGAGCCTTGATCAGAATACCTCCTGAAAGCAAATTTTATTCTTGGTCCCAGTAGTTCCTTTTTAATGGATAGGAGCACAGACAGTACCCTTACAAAGTTACACTAAGTAGGAATGCCAGAACTTCCTGTAAGTGTAAATACAAATTCAAGAGACACCAGAGAAGTGTGTTTTAACACAGACTATTAATGTGTGAATCTGTTCATAAGTTTGTCTATTGGCTGTTAATCTTGTTCTTCATCCATTCAAGTTTTCCTATGCCAATAAATGCATTATTTATGTGGGAAAGCATTATCTGTGTACATATGAAAGTTTAATAAAAGATAGCTAAATTAAGAAAAAGGAAACAAAGAGCCTCAGCTTTTCCAGGGCCAAACACAAAAAGAGCAGGGGATGCTGACCAGTCACTTTTTGCTCTCCTCCCTTCTTGGCACAATTTCTCCATTAAACAAAAATTGGGGCAGTGAAAAATGAAATAAAAATATTTCCTCCTAACTGGTGCACCTTTTCTTTTTTTAGAGGAGATGTTTGAGTTATAAAGCCAGCAGTACTTTTTATTAGCTTCAGCTTATACACCAGATATGGTCATTTCTGGAGACAAATGACCTTAAAACAGTGGTACATATGCTGGAAACCTCTAGGCTTGACTACTGTAATGCACTCTACATAGGACTGCCTTTGTACATAGTTCGGAAACTACAATTGGTACAGAATGGGGCAGCCAGATTGGTCTTTGGATTTACCCAAAAGGACCGTATAACACCGATTTTGAAAGAACTGCACTGGCTACCGATATGCTTTCGAACAAAATACAAAGTGCTGGTTGTTACCTATAAAGCCCTCAATGGCTTGGGTCCAGGGTACTTAAAAAAGCACCTCTCTATCATGAACCCTGTCACCTATTAAGATCATCTGGAGAGGTCCGGTTATGGCTGCCCTCAACTCATTTGGTGGCGACTCAGGACCGGGCCTTCTCTGTGGCTGCCCTGGGGCTTTGGAATGTGCTCCTTGCTGAAATAAGAGCATTTCCTTCTCGGTTTGCTTTTAGGAGGACCTTGAAGACATACCTGTTTTCCCAGGCTTTTAACTGAAATCTAAATTTTTAATGAGATTTTATCTGTTTTATGAATTTTAATTGTTTTTTATTGTGTTATGTTTTAATTTATACACCTCCTGGAGATTTCTATATCAGGCAGTATAGAAATACAATACAAAAATAAATAATACTATCCTAGCAGTATTTACTTCCCTCATCTCTACTCCTATGTAATCATCATTCCCAGCAAAGAAACATGCTATCATGCAGGTAGATAGAATCTACAAATGGTAGATTCCCAGATTTCCTTTGACAAATGTTTTTTCAATCTTTCTAACGCATCTGCACAAAGCAATTCACAAGCAAACCTGGAACACAGTCAATCCTATCTACACACTGCAGGAGCAGGGAAGCAGTAGTGATGTCATAATCACTTCAACCAATGGAAGAGTGTTCTTGCTCTGCCAGGGAAATGTGAATCTTTAAACTCGTTTTTAAACTACTTCATGTAGGACCAAAAAAAAAAGGGGGGGGGAGTGGCAACTCTACTCCATGGTGAGTTGCTTAATGGAGTCATACTATTGAAAATGCTATACGAGATTTAGGGGATAAATCCCCATTGATTGTCAGAGGTTTTTTGTTGTATGGGTAAAGGAAATGGACACATTACTGTACTTTGAGCAAAGACACACTTGGCATGCATAGCAGGCATTGGAAAGACTGGTCTAAAATGATTGTGGCATATGGAAGTAAGCAATAATTAGCACTGCAGCTATTTAGAGACACAGTGGAGTGATAGAACAAGACTTGGAAGTAAATAGGTTTTAGCCAACAACTTGGGTGAAATAAAAACAAACTCTGTTCTTTGCCTGGATGCTTCTGTCCTTAGATCATACTTTCATATATATATTCTCACAATTTGGTGGACTGGTCTTTTTATGTAGAATGTGTTGTGGAAGTGGCAGTATAAACAAAGCAAAACATTTACACTTGCATATAAGCTGTTAAATGTTTAGGTCAAAATCCAGTGAAGAGACGTGTACATAAGAGAATTCCACACCATGAGCTTTGCTGGCTGTTTCTGCTGCAGCAGTTTCTGTTGCTAAAGAGCCAAGCTACTCTTCAGTTTGAAAAGCAGCTTTTCTCTTTGGTCATAGAAATTTCTATAGTGGTACCAGACAGAGGTATGTGTAGCTCTTTCCTGCTCTCTCATGTTTCTTCTTTGAATCTCAGCCACTATTTTGTAAATTTTACAGGCTCAAATATTGGAAGAGGATTCAAATATTAGAGAATTTTGTTTAGATAAGAAGGGCTTTAGGTTAACTGGCATTTTTCTCCAAGTGTTTGGGTAAACAGAACGCAGGAAAGAGTAGGGCTGTACAACTGATTAAACACTCGGTTGAAAGCAAAACAACTCTCAGCTTTAGCCTGACTATTTTGGCACTCTGGCCTCCTGTAGGGTCACAGGAAGAGCTTAATGAAGAAAAACATCTGATGGTAGCTGCTGTTGCTGAAGTTGCAACAGTATTATGAAATGCACAGCTTGAAATGTCTTCTGTTCTGCCTTTGTTCTCAGGCTACCAGTGATTAAAGTGGATTATGTATTTTTGTTGCATTTCTGGGTAGTCTAAAGGCTAGTACAATTAGCATGGAGAGGGCACCATGAAAGTTCTCTCTAGCAAAGCTCATCTGTGTGGATGCTGACTGTGAACAGAGTGTCTTAACACTTGTGCCAGTGGCTCCCAGGAACACTGGTTAGCCTGGGATGTAGAAACATTCCTTGTGATATCAGCAAACCATGGAGTACTTGTGTGGTGTGTGCTAGTTTGGGATCAAAGATAGTGGCAGCCAAACTCTGGCCCCATAGTCTCTGCTCCATGAACACTGGATTGTGTCATGCCTTAATCCTGTTACCAGTGGAGCCCAAGAGCTAATTTGGTTAGTCAGAGACTTTTTGCACTGGAAGGAACTTGGAAGTTTGCTAGTTCAGCCCTCTGCTCAGTGCAGGAATTTACAGCAGCCCTGAAATGTCCATCCTACCTACCTGTTTTGAAAGCCTCCAGTGAAAAACGTCTGTCTGTGCATAAGGCAAACTGTTAGACTTTCAAACAGCTCTTATAATTAAGAAATCCTTGCTAATGTCTAGCTCAATCTGCTTCCTTGGAATTTCAACCCATTGATTTTAGTCTGCAGAGCTCTCAGGAGAAAAACAGAACAAGTCTGCTCTGTTATACTGTATATCATATCTCCCCTTAGTCTTCTCTTCTCCAGCCTAAGCATACTTAGTTCCTTTAACGAAGCCTTGCTTATTTCAGATGTGTAGAGCAATTCATCTCTCAACAGCAATGAATCTCTGTATATAATACACTAAGGTTGTATGTGGCAAGCCCCACCCACACAATGCTTTACCAATCGGAGGTAACAGAACAGAAACACCATGATGATTGGGCAGTGGGGTTTCCATATGCAGATAGGGAAGAGGAGCAGGTAGGGGGTGAGTGAGTGAGCGAGCGGCAGGGAGGGGGTGAGTGAGTGGGTTGGGGCAAGTGAGCAAGCGAGTGAATGATGGGGAGGGGTGAGTGAGTGGCAGGGAGGGGGCGAGCAAGTGAGCGAGTGGCAGGGAGGGGGCAAGCGAGTGAGGGGGCGAGTGACAGTGGATGGCTGACCCTGAGCAATAAATTAGAGGCTATGGCAGGGGGCAAGGAGAGCAACAAAGTCCTAACAGAGATGATCTGTGTGGGTTCAGCTAGTTTAGATTCAATAGTTGAGGTTCCCTAATGTTTTGATGTTACTCCATGTCTGTCCCTTTTGCCCACTTTTGCTGCTGCAGACAGTATGCTACCTGCCTGAGTATACAAGAATTCAAGCTGCTTTGTAATTTTTAGTGTATGTGCTTTATCTGTGTTTAAGTATATCCTAAGAGGTTCAAAGGCATAGACATTTAAAAAATAATATCTGTTATATTTCAACTATTGATTCTAGGAGAAACACAGAACAAGTCTGCTGCATTTTATATCATCTCCCCTTTATTCTTCTCAGATTCAACAATTAACTCATCTCTGCTCATTTCTGCATTTTAATATTCTGATAGTGATAATGTGATTTTAAATCTAGATACAGTTCATCTAGTAGTAAGTGTAGAGATCTCACCTTCTTGGTCAAAGCTATGTGGATTTTCTGTTCCGTCCTGCCAGCATCAGATTGAATTGGTAATTTGTTCTGGTTGGCCTCCTATGCTCTTTTGTCCATTGTTTTTTTTTTTTAAATCACAAATTAAGCACCTAATTTTTCATGAATGCTATTGCACAATCCCTTGAGCTATCCTATCCCCCTTTTATTTAATGCCTGTTTTTAAACATATGAACTGTCTTGAAGAACAAAGATCTTGCAAATATTAAGTTGTGAAATAATACTTAGCTGAGACTTCTGAAAAAGGAAGAGGGGTAACAGCAGAAACTTGTATCATTCATTCCACAGGCAAATACTTGTGTAAGCAAACCTTCAGAAACAAAAAAGAAACCAATTAAAATCCAGATAATTCCTAAATCACCATTGAAATGTATATTTTATATCTTTGCCAGTATTGTGCCCAGTGAATTTAAAAGGCACATAGGAAGCTGCAGGGCTCAGGAAATCCACTAATCTACTTGTCTGTGATGACTGAAAATGATGCCTGATGAGTTAAAAAAATCCTGTTAAGTAACGTACCAACATAGCTCAAGTTAAAAACATTTTGTCTGGCTGGTAAACAGAGCCAACATTGCTTGACCCCTGGGAAGCTGTGAATATTTTAAAATAGTAATTAGATTAAACAAAAATATTGGGACATACCTGGGAATGATAAGACAGGAGCAGAAAGTTTCTGGTAGAATAGATAGTGATCAGAATTCAGTAAAAACCCTGGTCCTACACCCTGGTTATTTGAATTTCCTGTTATCGGAATTTAATGTAAGGTGGAACTTATCCACACACACACACACCCCATCTTGAACTCAATTAGTCTTCATTTTAAACTACTTCACCTTGTTTTATCTCTGTCCTATCTCTTTACTTTGTTGGGTACTTGAATATTATGGGAATCATTGAGCAAGTTGGAGAAAGTGAGGGAGAAAGTAACCATGATCCTGAATTTTGTTGAAAGGCTTTTCTTAATATTGCGTTTTATAGAACCTTGGCATTAAAAACTGCAAAGCCAAGCATGGAAAACATTTAAAACTTGGGTATCCCACAGCAGTGCAATTTCTTGTTATGTTTAGTTGAAAACTAAATCATTAGAGATTATTGGAGCTTATTCTCTGGTATGCAAGAAGTTGATGTTTAATTTTAAAAGAGGAAAGGAATTTGTTACTCTTCCCTTTAAGAGGTCATGAACTTAAGCAGGAATGAACCCTTTTGGCAGCGGAAGCTATTTTGCTGAGATTTGGTCTGGGTATGATGGCTACTGCCAGGCCTTTTGACCCTCACAGGCAAGCTCTTCTGCTCTTGAGGATCAGCATTGACGGGTGTTGAAGGTTAGCGGTGCCTGCTCTCTGACTTTTGGGCCGTCCAGCAGGAGAGCACGCTTTGTGTCAATGTTTGTTCTCATTGCTGGGGAGGACACTGGATTGGCCAGTTGTTCCTATTTGCTGGCTTTAAATAAAAGTGGGGAAAGTACAAGGGGAGGGGGAGAAAATAGATGGATATAGTTGCATTAATAGCAGCTTCATGTTTATGAGAGGCTTTGTAGGAGCTGCCAGCTGGCAACACGGTTTGGTTTCAAATATTTTGTGTGGTGTTCATTTTCATGTTGACATGCCTATTTCTTCTTGTAACATTACAATTGCAATATGAGAGGTTGTGAAGAGAATGCCATACTCTTGGGGGATGGTGGGTTTTTGTTTTTGTTTTTTATGCCTTGTCCTTAATGTCCTGAGTATTTGGACTCCTTCATACACTACCACAGTGGCACTGGAGGTCTTGTCTTCCCATGCCATTGTGGTAACACTTAAAAACCCAGTCTGTGCTGGCAGGGAAGACAATTGTGGGAGTCCTTCACACCTTGTTGTTCCCCATTAGGGCAGGGAGGCTGCTGTTTGGTCGGAGCATGTGATGGGCCTCACCCAGTTGACTCTGAGTTCCAAACCCAGTTCCAGGACTTCCCCGTGTGGGGAAAAAAAAATCCTGCTCTGTACATGGAAACTAGCCTTGATTTCTCCTTGATATGTAGGGTAGTGATATTATACACAAACTTCTATCTAATTTTTATTTATGTGATTTTGAATTTGGGGGGAAATCAAACCAGATCATTCTGGGCTAGCTCTACTAAAGTACTAACAGAGACAGTAGGATCATTCCGCCACACTAGAAAGCTCCTTAGAATGCTTAGAAAGCTTTTTATAAATAGGAAGCAATTTAGTGTACTGAATGTATAAGCTCTTAGGTTTCCCTGGTGGTGGTGGGGAGATAAAATATTTTATCAAAGGGTGGAAATTTGGGCATTACTTGAAGCAGACTGAAGTGTAGTGATAGAATGGTGGACCTAGACTGGAGAGGCCTGGAATGCTCAGCCATGAAGCTTTTCTCTCTTTCTCAACCCAATCCATCTTGCAGGGTGGTTGTGACAATCAGATCATAGAATTTTAGTACTGGAAGGGAGCTTAAAGGTCTTCTAGTCCAACCCTCAGCTCAGTGCAAGATAAAATGAGATAACCTGTATATATAAAAATATTTATATATTGCTTTTCAGCAAAAATGTTCTCAAAGCAACTTGCTAAGAAGAAATAATACAATTCCACTTTCCTCAATGGGCTCACACTCTAAAGAAAAACAAAGTTGACACCAGCAACAGCCACTGGAAAGACGTATATTATATTTATCATATCATATCATATCATATCATATCATATCATATCATATTTTTATTTGATTTCTATACCGCCCTTCCAAAAATGGCTCAGGATGGCTTACAGTGAGAAACAACAAATAAATAAGATGGATCCCTGTCCCCAAAGGGCTCACAATCTAAGACAGGCACCAGCAACAGTCATTGGAGGTACTGTGCTGGGGGTGGATTGGGAATAGTACTGAGGCTGAATATGGGGCAGTCTCTCTCTCTCTCTCTCTCTCTGCTAAATGCAAGAGAGTCGCCACTTCAAAAGATGGTGCTTTGCTCAATTAAGTTATATTGTCCTTAGTTCAAATTGTATCCTGCCCTGCCTCTAGGGAAGAGTTCTGTCTTGTTGGATGCTGCTATCCCCACCCATAATGCCCCACAGGGAAGTAAATATGGAAAATGTACAAAATTCCTGTCATTTTTTGAATAAAACTTTCTTTGTAAAAGGAGGAAACCTTTTCCCTAGCTTTTGCCTTTTACTCTTCTCCAGTTTGGGCTGAACTGAGTGAAAATGGGAGCTGTGACAAATTTTGAGCCAGGATATTTGCAGTGTAACTGGTGGTAACTGTAAGCTGTGTGCGCACACTGATGCTGGCATGCCAGATGCCACAGCGATTAATGAACTGATCACTGCACACAGAAATAATAAAGAGTGCAACTCTTGCGAAACTGCAGAAGAACAAAACAAACAATGAGGTTGGAAAGGAACAGATGAGGTTGAAAGGAGGGACCATTTCTCAGTAACTCCCTGGCTTCACAAAAAGGTAGATGGGACATGAAGGGGGGGGGAATATAGATAGATATAGATATCTCCCTTTTAAATAGCTTTCTATCTGTATATTAATTAGATGAAGGGGTGAGTTAAAAAGAAGGCACAAAATACTATTATAGAATACCACGGGTAAGTAAAAATACAAAATCTGCAAAAAACCCCAATATATTCTGTATGATGCAGATAGAATTAAAACAGCAAAAATTATAAACTTGAGTTAATTATTTTTGTTGCAGTTTTACAAGCAGCTAAGGTAAAACATGCAACTGCTTTAGTCACTAATGGATCTGAATAACCTAATAACACCATTTTAGCTGTAACTGACTATTGCCCCATTTCTTCTAAGATCCCAGAGAGCCATATATCTCCCACCTTGCTATACAAAAGTATTAATACAATATGCAATGTTCAACACCTCCCCAGTTCCTCACCTACCTGGTCACATGTGGTGGATAAGAATATCTTCATAGTAATTAGTGAGGAAAGGTTTACTTAAGTTAGGTCTTTCCCCCACTTTAGTCACAGCCAGTGTTCCCTCTAACCGGGATTCCGAGATGTTGTTTACTACAAGTCTCAGAATCCCCAGCCAAAGGCCACTGCAGCTGGGGATGCTGGGAGTTGTAGTCAGCATCTGGGAATCCCTGTTAGAGGGAACAGTGGTCACAGCTAACTAGCATAGGAATATTGAGAGCAAGCGAGCTAATAAATATGTGGGCTTTACTACCTTCTGTAGATCAACTTGCAAGTCTGCAACTGGCCTATGAGAAAGATCAACAGTGTGCTGATCATTAGTGTGTAACCTGCAGAAGCAGTTTGCACTTTTCTTGTGATATTGCTTGTGGGTTCATGCCAGTCACATGGAGGTGGCAGGCAAAAGTAAGGTGGCGAGAATCTCGAGTGACTGGCGGGCCGCCTTCTTGGGGTTACAATTAAAAGATTTAAAGCAAATACAAGTTTGAAGTGTAGATATACCCTGAAAGCTAGCAGCCAACAGGTAGAAGAATAAATCCAGTACACTGGACATAATGGCATTAGTTTCTTAAACTACCCCATCAGTGATCTTCACCTTTTTTCAAGCATCAGCCACTTTGGTAAAAAACCTTCATTCCAGGGGCGTAACTATAATAGAGCAAGGGGAGATAGTTGTCTGGGGGCCCACTGCCTTGCCCCCCCCCCAGCAAGTCACATGACTTACTCCCCCAGCCGCGGACCCCTCCAAGGCTTCCTTCAGTTGTATTCATCCTTCGAAACTGATGTGAGTGTTAAGACCTGGAGCTACCTTTACTTCATGAGCTTTGCTTCGCGGGGGCGGGAGGCGGCGCATTTTAAAATCTTGTCTCTGGGCCCACTCCAGCCCTGCTTCATTCCCCATTGTGATGACCTCCACACAGTACTGTGCTTTTCTCAGTGCTGGATGGGCCCTTAAGAGAGACTGAGCCCTCTCTTAAGAGCTTTAGGAGAAAAGCTCCTAAAGCTACACTTCCCAACACTTTGTGCATGCCTTCCAAGACTGAACAGGGGCTCCAAAAAGGGCTCAGTATCCCTTAATGGAATTCTCCCAAGTGCTGGGTAAAGCACAGCCCTTCAGGTGAGGATGGTAATCACATGGTGCCAGGAGGACTGAGAGTGGCCAAAGCCAAAAGTGAGGGGCCTCACTTAGGATTGATGTGTCCCACAGGCCTTACAATAAAGAACACTGCTGTAGATTTTTTTAAAAAATCATTGTTACTATTTTGATTTGCTCACCTTTGATTCCCCAAGCCATGTATTACTTAGATTGTAAGTCATTTGGGGTAGAGATTCGTGTATGATTTCTGATGAAACTGCTGTCACCCATCCTGAGTCTTAACTGGATGGGGCAAGCTATAAAAAAACATTTCTTCCTCACTTGGAATCTCAAAAAATTATTTTGCCTAAAAGAAATTGGATATAGTCAGAAATGCACCTGGCCAGGTGACTACACCACTTGGGACAGATTAAAGAGGATTTGGCAGCCCCCAGGGGCTGTGGAGGTCTTGGACTTTGGCCCCAAAATCCAGGGGTAAGAGTGCCTCTGGATACAGTATGAAGTGGCCTTCAGATTATCTATGCTCACTAGTGTTTGGAAGGATAACTGCAGGGCGGGGGGAGTGAATTCCACTCCTGGGCACTTTCTAGATTGCACCCTGGAATGGGGTCACGGCGGATCTTGGAAGTGTGCTTCCACACTTCCAGTGTTGTGACACCACAGTCACTACACGGACAGCAGGGTGCCGATCACATTTCCAATGCCCCTTTTTTTTTTAATCGTTGCGATATAGTTTTATGATGTCATGTATCCAGTGTAAAAAGGTTGCTGGTTTTTTGGGTTGTTAGTTTCCACAAGACTTCTCCCCCCCCGCTGTTTATGTTTCAAATGCGATTTGCCTGAACAGAAGCATTTTGCTGCTTTTGAGAAGCTAATCTAAAGCACCCTGCTGTCTTGTTGAAGAAGTAACTTTTAAAAACGTCGCAGTTGGCCAAATGGTTTTTCATTCTCTTGAGGTCAATAGCTGGATCCTCAGTCTTCAAGCCCTCATGCACTCTGCCCTTTGGCTCACACCTCAAGGCGGTGCTTTGCCTAATACAGCATAGTACCTGGGAGGGAGAAAAGCAATAAGAGCGTACACACTCTGCCAGCTGCAGCAGGTTCCCAATTTCCTTTCATCCCTATGAACTGTAATCCTGGAAACTGAAGTTTGGTGAGGATGCTGAGGATTCTCTGTTGGAGGCTGATGATCACAAAACTTCAGTTCCCAAGATTCCTGGTGACAGGGAATGATGAGTAAATCAGCTTAAATCTTTAGTTTCAGTATACCCTGTTCCAGTGTATACCTACCTTTATCTTTCTCTCAGTAGTAATTCTAATAATTTCTCTGAAAAATGTATCAGTATTCCTATCCTCATCTTGCAGATGAGAGGCTGAAGCTGTGAGATTTAAGAAGGCTAATAGCCCTGAGATGCATTTTGGGAATCCAGGTTTCCCAATTTTACATCTGACAGTTGAGATGCTTTGGGATCTGATGTGGAGTACAATCAAAAGCAACACAACACTGACTTATGCATTAAGACTATATGCATGATGTGTGTGTCATTGCAATCTTCACATTATTACAGAGATCATGGGGCTGTGGTGCACCATGAAGTAAAACCCTAACTGAGATTAACCACATCAATATGCTTTCTGGTGAAGTGGTCTAACCACAACGTTTAATGTTGATGGGGCTGTCTGATGCATTCCTTATACTTGCTTTTCTGCCCTTCCAAGACTAAAACATTATATGTCAAATCTCCTTGTTTACTTCCTGCTAACTGAGCAAAGAGGCACCTTTTCAAAGTGGTGATTTTCTTTATTGAGCAGGAGGAGAGCAACCTGCCCTATCCCTCCCTGCCAGTATCCTTCCAGTGGCTGTTGCTGGTGGCTGTCTTATGTTTCTTTTTAGATTGTGGGGACGGGGACCACCGTTCCCTCTAAGCCGTGCGGCTGCGTGCAGACACGCAGCCTTCAAACCACCCCCACCCATGCAGTGATCCCAAGAGCTACTCACTGAGCCACTCACTCGCCCTCTTGCCACCACTGCGGCTGCTACTCCCGAGTCCTGACTCCCAAGCCAACCAAGTCCCTTGGTCCTTACCACTTTCTCCACGGCTGCTGCTCCCACCCGCACTGCCTTTCCATGTTGCTGCCTGTATTTCCACCTTCACCTTTGCCCTGCCTCTTGGGCTTTTGCGCTGCAAGATCAGGGGAATCAGCTCTAGCCTCTGCTATGAATCCCGTTGCCTGTTTGCTGCCACTGCCATATGGGCTTCAGAGCAAGGGGTGGGGAGCAGAGCAGTGATGGCGGAGGGTGGAAATACAGGTGGCAATGGGGAAGGGTGGCATGGTAGAGGCGGAAGCAGCAGCCATGGAGCAAGCGGCAAGAAGGGACTTGGTCGGGATAGGAGGTTTTATACCGGCATTTCCAGGTTACTCTCAGCCAGACTGGCTCAGTGTCTTCTCTTCCCTTCCAGTTCCCTCTCTCTCTCTCTCTCTCTTTCTCTCTCTCTCTCTCCATCTCCTTCCCCCATCTCCCTTTTGCTTCGTTTGCTCCCTCTTCCTTCATATATTGTGTGATAGCCATTCATTCCTCACTCCATCTTGTATAGTTTCCTTTGCCTCCTATGCTCCCACAGAGTCTTCTCTTCCCTTCCAGTTGTGTGTTCCTTCTTTCATATATTGTGTGATAGCCATTCATTCCTCACCCCATCTTGTATAGTTTCATATTTTTAGTGCTGCAAAGGCTGCCAAATAACTGTTGTTCAAACTGTGCTTCTGTTACCAAAGAGCGAGCTTGCTTGCTTGCTTGCTTGCTTGCTTGCTTGCTTGCTTATTTATTTATTTATTTATTTATTTATTTATTTATTTATTTATTTTTACATTTTATATCCCACTCTTCCTCCAAGGAGCCCGGAGTGGTATACTACATACTTAGGTTTCTCCTCACAACAGTGAGGAGTTTCTCCTCACAACAACCCTGTGAAGTAGGTTAGGCTGAGAGAGAAGTGACTAGTCCAGAGTCACCCAGCTAGTTTTATGGCTGAATGGGGATTTGAACTCGGGCCTCCTCGGTTCTTGTCCAGCACTCTAGCCACTACACCATGCTGGCTCTTAGGAGTTTAGGCTCCTAAAAGAAGCCTGTAGCAGTGTTCCCTCCTGTCAGTTGAAAACTGTTTATGCAAATTATTTTTTTAAAAAAAAATAATTTATAAAATGTAATGAAAAAATGATATAAAATTTATTTTAAAATTTTTCATGCTTTAATTTCTAGGCTTGAACCCAGAATGGCTCAGCCACGTTTCAGTGGCAATGAGGGTGTTTCCTTAAAGGCAGGGGAGGGTGCACTCACCCCTCCTCCACATTTTCCCCACCAGCGCCTCGGGGCAGCAGCATTCCTCCCTGCCACCCTCATCAGCTGGAAGTGGCCAGAAGTACTGACTGCGTGTGCGCCTGTCACATGTGCGTGCGTGCATGGCAAACAGGCACATGCGCATGTGATGGGCGCATGCGCGCCCAATACCTACGGCCGATGAGGTCAACAGGGTGACTGGGAGGAACACTGCCACCCCGAGGGGCTTTAAAACAATGGAGCGTCAGCGGGGGAAATGTGGCGGGAGGGGTGAGTGCACCCTCCCCCACCCTTAAGGGAACACCCCTGCGCCTCTGGGATGCCGAAATGGCCTTGGCTGCAGAAACCTTTCGGAGGCCTCTACAATGGCCTCTGAAACATTTCAGGCTCAAGCCTATTAATTTCCCTCCTGTGTGTGTGAGGGGGGGGGAGTGTTATGTGCACACACTGCTTTGATACTGCTGCCCAGAACAAAACCTTTGTTGACAAGCAGTATATAAATATTCTTTGTAGTAGTAATGCAAAAATCAGAGTAAAGTTAGCAAGATTTCATTCCTGTTACTTGTGTCTCCTTACTTGTGTTTCTAATCTGTGGACAGGGAAATAACTAATCAGAATGCTGATGGTGATCTGGAGGTTGAAGAAAGAAATGGAGGCATCTAAGGGAGAAGGGGTTGTAATAATGGGTGGCCTAAATTACTCTCATATAGATAGAGTAAATTCATGTTCATGTTGTGACAGAGACCAACTTCTAGATATCCTAAATGACTGTATTTTAGAACAGTTGGTCATGGAACCAACGAGAGGGAAGATGACCCTGGCCTTAATCCTGAGTGGCACTCAGGACTCATACCATCAGAGCTGCAGAACTGATGGACAACAGTGTCCATAGTGTGATCAAATTCAACATATATTCAAGTGGAGAATTGCCAAGGAAGTCCTGGAACCGCTTGACTTAAGAAGAGAAAATATCATGGAGAAGAATAAATGCTTCTTTAAATACATCAAAAGCAGGAAACCTGCCTGGGAGGCAGTTGGACTGTTAAATGACAAGGGAGTGAAAGGGATGTTTTGGGAAGGTATGGAAATTGCAGAGAAGCTCAATTACTTCTTTTGATCTGTCTTAACTATAGAGAGTACAGGGTAGATACTAACCCCTGAATAGAGTTGAGTCTGAAGAACTGAGTCAGATAGAGGTGACAATGTTTCATGAAAAATTAAAAAGTAATGAATCACCATGGTCAGACAGCACCCCCCCAAGAGTTCTTAAATAACTCAAATGTGAAATTGCTGATCTTCTAGCAAAAATATTGTTCCTGAAATTTGGCTCTCTGCCAGAGGACTGGAAAGTAGCCAATGTAACTCCAGTTGTTAAAAAGGGATCCAAGAAATTACAGGCCAGATAACTTTTCTGAGTTAGTTAATGGAAAGCATAATTAAAGATAAAATTGTTAAACTTATAGAAGAACAAGACTTACTGAAGGAGAACCAGCATGGCTTCTGCAAAGAGAAGTCTTGCCTCTTTAACTTTTTAGGGTTCATTGAGAGTCTCATCAGGCATGTGGATGGAAGTGATCCAGTTGATATTATAGTATACTTGGACTTTCAAAAAGCATTTGACAAAGTCCCTCATTAAAAACCCTTGAGTAAACATAGCAGTCATGGGATAAGCATCTATTTATGCTTTGGTAACTGGTTAAAGAACAGGAAGAAGAGGGTGGGAGTAAATGGACAATTTTCACAATAGAGAGACATAAGAAGTGTGGGTTCCCCAGTGGTCTGTATCAGTGCTTCTTAATTCATAAGCTGTCTAGAAATCTGGGGGTGGTGGAATCTAAAGAAGATTGTTAGGAGCTTCAAAAGGATCTCTCCAAACTGGGTGTAAAGCAGTAAACATTGAAACAAAGAATCCTAACTTCAAATATACACTGATGGGATCTCACTAATCTGATGTTGGTGACATTAGGGTTGTGATGGATAGCTCAATGAAAATGTTAACTCAGTGTGCAGCAGCTGCGGAAAAGGCAAATTCCATGCTAGGGATCATTGGGAAGGGAAATGAAAGTAAAACTGCTAAATATTTAAAATACCCTTAGGCAAATCTATAGTGAAGCAAGACTTGGAATACTATGTATAGTTCTGAATATGACATCTCAAAAAAGGCATTGTAGAGCTGCAGAAGGTGCACAAGAGGGCAACCAAAATGATCCGCAAATCTAGAGCACCTTCCTTAAGAGCAGAGGCGTATCTAGGGAAAATAGCGTCTATGGCAAGCACTGAAATTGCACCCCCTGTCCAAACATCTGACACCCATCTTTCAGATAACTTTACCATAATATCAGCTGGAAAATACAAGTCAAGCTCGTTATTCTTTTAATATTTCAAAAACTATTTAGCAGTGGACGTAGCCAGACCAAAAAATGCTGGGAAACTACAAATTTCAGTATGTTGGGGCTCATGAAATACCCAAATACTATGTGGAAGTATACTTGGAAAACTAAACTGAAGTGCCTGTCTAATTCTCTACTCTGCATTGTAGCATCACTATTACATAAGTTTTAAAAATCAATGGAGAATTTGACTTTTCCCAGATACTCTGAAAATAATTAAAGGATATGCAGAGTAAACTGTGTCACTGCTTGGAATATATTCTAGTATTTCAGAAATGAGAGAAAGAGAGCAAGAAACTCCCAGTGGGCCTTATACTAAGGATTTCACACTGATTCAAAGACAAACTCACCATTCCCCCTCCCCCCACTGGCCTTTTAATTCACCGCCACAGCCCGTCCTGGGCTGATTTTCGGGCCTGCTCGGGCCTGCAAAGATCGTCTTGGTGGCCATTTTTGGTAGCTGCAATGCATGCTCAAATGGCCTCTGTGAGGCCTGGCAAGGCCTTGGGCCTCACAGGGACCATTTGAGCACATGCAGTGGCCATTAAAAAAAATTTTTTTAATGGCCTCAGAAAACAAAATGGCCACTGCACATGCTCAAATGGCCTCTGTGAGGCCTGGCATGGCCTAGGGCCTCTTAGAAGCCATTTGAGCATGCATGGTGGCCATTTTGTTTTTGGTGGCCATTTTTTTAATTTTAAGAAATGGCACCCCCCCTTCAAGTGGCGCCCAGGGCATGTGCCCTGCCTGCCCCACCCTAGATACGCCCCTGCTTAAGAGCAATGGTGAAAGTGTTTAGGGCTTTTTCACTTAGAAGAAAGGTGACTAAGGGGAGACATGATAGAGATTTATAGAACTATGCATGGTTTAGAGAGAGTGAATAGAGAAGTTGTTCCCTCTCTCATACAACACTAGAACTAGGGGTCATCCCATGAAAATGACAGGCAGGGAATTTAGGATAAACAGAAAAGTATTTCCTCATTCAGTGCTCAATTATTCTGTGGAATTCATCGCCAGAGGATGTGGTGATGGCCACCAGCTTGAATGGCTTTAAAAGGGGGTTATATAAACCCCCTGAACAAGCAAGAGGCCTGAACAAGCAAGACTCATCTTATATCAGGCCTGCTCAACGTTGGCCCTCCTGCAGATGTTGGCTTACAACTCCCATAATCCCTGGCTATTGGCCACTGTGGCTGGGGATTATGGGAGTTGTAGTCCAAAAACAGCTGGGGGGGCCTAAGTTGAGCAGGCCTGTTTTATGTTCTTCTGACTAGTAAGTGACTGAAGAAGTATGTTTTTCTAATGGGCACAACTCTGTTGTGAATCTGATATGTTTGGGCCAACTTTGTGGATGTTTAATCAGAAAGATGAATGTCTGGTTTGGGTTGCCTCCTTCCATTGAAATGAATGGTATGTAGACTGAGCATGGAAGTTCTATGCTTGTACCTGATCATCCCAATCCAGTGATCTGTTCTGGACATGGGAGATCAATTATAGCCAGCCTTAGTTATACACGTTTCTGTTACCAGGCACCTAGTGCTGTGATTTAGGAAAGAGGGCAGGGCAGTTCAGTAAGACCTTTTAAAAGGAAGGGCATATCCAGCTCTCCAAGCTTCCATCCAGAATCCTTGTCCTTATGGATTTTGAACTGAATTGGTGCAACTGTTTGTGAAATAACTTTGTTATCCAACTTGAGCACACCAATGGAAAGATAGATTATAAATCTAACAAGTAGTGAAGAGCACTCAGGGTGCTAGAAGCAAGCTGCTTGTGACAATCTGAAACTGAAGAGCAGCCAAGTGGGCTTCCTACATGACCTGTTGCTCAGACTGAAAAGCAACAGCAATCTCTGGGGTTTGTATATTGGCAAGCTTGAAATGGTGGCTTCTCCTGACGGGATGAGGATTGTGCTGGTTTGAAGTCCTGGAGTTTTCATCTTGACCAGTAGTGGTGTCATTTCCAGGAATCGTGAGCTGGGCAGTATAGCACCTGATAAGACTACAGAGATTTCTGTGCATATAGTCTTTTGCAGTTCCATTTTTAAAATTGCAAACTGTATGTGTTTGTTGTCTGCTGGACAGGAACTAAATCCCACTGAAACCAGTGAGTTACTTTTAAAGAGAAGGTATAGAATCATGGCATTATAGAAAAAGAGCCTCTTAGCAGTATGTGAAGCCTTGTTCACTGGTGACTGGAATCGTGACCTCTAGTTTCTTTCTTGCCACCACATAGTTTTATGGGTGTATATTCACAGTTCATGTGTTTTACATTAACCTGTAATGAAAATGTTTTCAATGTTGTATTTTGTTTGTGTTTAATGAAAATAATTAGGAAATTCATGTTGCTAAAGATTTAATGATCTGTTGCAGTTCGTGTCTCAAACTCTCAAATGTTTCAAATTTTTGATTTATTACATAACAAGGCTACATGTCAGTGCCAGATTGCAGAGATTAAGAAATGATTCAGGTTATTTAGATTAACAAGGGGAAGAGAAGGGGGAAGGAGATAATCTTCTGTCATAACAAGGAGGTATCATATTTGTTTGCACTGTTTCAGGACAACATTGCCTTGTTCTTAAGAGGCTGCAAGGAACTTGGGCTAAAAGAATCTCAGCTTTTTGACCCAGGAGACCTGCAGGATACTTCAAGCAGAGCAACAGTGAAGTAAGTAAAACAGTGCCAGTTTTTTGTTTGCTTTGGAATTACATTACTGACTCAGGGCCAGCTTCAAGTTTGAACGAACTCTTAGCAAACTACCTTCTGGTGGACCTCCTCCTAAGGTTGGACTGGTAGGGCTAACTGGTGTTGTCAGTGTTGGGTCTTTCTGCCAGAATAGGCTCCTGTGCCATGGACTCCCCATTTCTATTAATTCCTCACTTCCCCACTTCCTTCCACCTATACTGGCGGGGCTAAAAGGTGCACAAAAGAGTTGTGCTCCAACATTGTCACATCTTCTTTCTCTTCATCTTCTGAAATGAGGGCTTACCTCCAAAGCCCCCTACCTGCAGGGGCCTTTGAGGGCAAGTGCCAATTTCGTGAGGAGGGAAGAAATGGTGGAGCAGCTCTCTTGGCTAAAGGAGTTGCTCTGTTGCCTCTAGGACTCTTCCTGTCTGAAAAATGGGCACTTGCCTCCAAATACCCCAACGTTATTGCAGAGGCTTATAGGAGCAAGCTCCTTTTTCATGTTGGGAAGAGAGAGGGGGTGCAGCCATGGTGGTGGTGTGCCAGAGCATTTTTTTCTTAATAAAAAAAGGGGAGGGCAGGACCAGCATCATTGCTGGGGCATTGGGCTTGGAGTTGCCCATTTGTTGTCACTGCCAGTATATTTGTAATAACTCTTTTGCTGTGTATTAAAGACTCTGGAATTATAAGATATGGGCTTTATTTACACTAGTCTATTGGCTTTCAGTGGTGCCAGCAACCTTAGTGGACTGTCAGCTGCACCATTTTCTTCTTCCAAGCGCTTTTATTTAATTGCTCTAAGAGGAAGAAAACCAAAGAGGAGGAAAGAGAAAGACCTATATGGCAACTAGTTACAAGTGGGTACTGTTGAAGGGGAGAGTTTTATATAGCAGATGATGTGTGTGTGAGCAGAGAGCCACTCACTAAGAGTACCTGGAGACTGATGCTTAAAGTCCAAAAGGCTTATTAGGGAAATTACATGGTAGGATAGAAATCCTGTGTCCCTGCAGCTAGCTTTCTCTTGGTGCTGGGGAAGAGAGGAGGAGAAGCAGGGAGAAAGTAGCCTGAGAATATCAGTCTAGCTCTCAGGTGGGCTCAGAGCAGAGGGAAAGAGTGGAATCAAGAGGGGTTCTCTTACTCACTGCCTCTACTAGTGGTCAGTAGGATAAACAGGTGCAGAGAGCCAATTCTTGAGGAGTTGCATCTCCAACAGGTGCTGTTTTTCGGATTGAGATCAAAGATAGATACCATGTACCCCAGCAAAAATTTGACAAAATGATGTCGAGGTTTGTTTTATTTTACACAGTGTTTATCAGCACCAGTTTAATGTTGAGTGCTTTATATTTGTTTTCTCTGCTATTTTTAAAACGTTAGACCTGTACTCTTCATTGATTGCAGCAATAAAAGCTTAGTGGAGGTGAAATCAATACAGGGAAGCTCCAGTTTCCTTTCTTTGAGAGATTTCTTTTTAAAAACACTGTACACATGATCAGGGAGGACCTGGTCAGTAAGCCACTCTAGACAGCTACCAGGGAAGTTCTTCCATGGGAGGATACTCTTACTGTAGGAGCAAAAGTGGAAGGACATTATCTTATGAACCCTGCCTTGGAGGACATGCTGTTTCTGCTCTGAAACAAAAGTGGGGGGCAAAGAAAGATGATTTACCTAATCTTATAGGAAGACATGTGTGATAGATAAAGGAACTCAGAAGATGCAGGAAAGAATAGTAAAGAAGCTGAGTGGATTTAGGACTAGGGATGATGCTTGGATGGGTGCAAGAATCACATAATCAAGCTTAGGGTCTAGGGCCCAGAAGGGTTGACTCAGTAATACCGTCTTGCATGTGAAGGTGGACCTTTCCACATGGGCCCCTCAAAATTTCACTTTCACGGTGAAATGACAGGTCAGGAAGGGCTGGTAAACTAAGGAGCTTCAGAATCCTGTGCAAAATATTTACTATAATTTTAATATATTGCCTGAATACTGGAAAGTCTAAATTCTGGTCCCTATTAAAATATAAGCTGATGCTTTGAAAACAAATGCTAGGGTAATATAATACTGAGATGAAAGCATTTGTTCAAAAGGCCTCTTGAATTTATGGTGCTTATTCACTTTTATGAATAAGTGCATTTAAGTAGGCAGAAAAATTAAATACCTTGTTGCAGATTAAAGGGGCTTTCAAGATGCTTTATAGAGCTCATTAAAGAATCCTCAAAAACCGATGGTCCTGTGATTAAATAACCACCATCAGCCTGTTTAGCTTCTGATGGAAATAGCAGACTGTGTGTGTCTGTGCGAGAGAGACAGAATTAATTCAGGCAGAACATCTGCCCCTCACCCACCCACATATGCTCAGCAACAACTGTTGCAGTTCCAAAGTAGTGGCATTGATTTCTTTAGTTACATTTGTACTTCTCATGCTTCCAATGTGCTCCAAGAAGTGCAAGTGGGATTCCAAGACTATTCTGAGATCCAGAAATGCCTAGCTGCACAAGCAGAACTACATCAGCCACCTTTAGCAAATACTCTGGAACAATTTCATTTGCCCCGTGAGTGTAAGCTATGGAGTATCTTTCTCATAGGGTGCACTCAGCGTAGGGCCCAAGTTCTGAAAGTGCGAGTCAGCATGGCTTCTGCAAAGGTAAATCTTGCCTCACAAACCTTTTAGAGTTCTATGAGTGTCAACAAGTGAGTGTTTAAGGGTGATCCAGTTGACATAGTATACCTGGACTTCCAAAAAGTTTTCAACAAAGTTCCTCAATAAAGACTCCTGAGAAAACTTAGCAGTCATTGTGAAGAGCTCCAAAAGGATCTCTCCAAACTAGGGGAGTGGGCGACAAAATGGCAAATGCGCTTCAATGTTGGCAAGTGTCAAGTGATGCACATTGGGATAAAAAACCCCAACTTCAAGTATATGTTGATGGGATCTGAGCTGTCAGTGACTGATCAAGAGAGGGATTTTGGGGTCATGGGTAGACAGCTCATTGAAAGTGTCGACTCAATGTGCGGCAGCTGTGAAAAAGACCAATTCCATGCTCGGGATCATTAGGAAGGGCATTGAAAATAAAACTGCTAATATTATAATGCCCTTACACAAAACTATGGTGCGACCACACCTGGAGTACTGCATACAGTTCTGGTCACCACATCTAAAGAAGGACATTGTAGAACTGGAAAAGGTGCAGAAGAGGGCAACCAAGAAGATCAGAGGCCTTAGAGCACCTTTGTTATGTAGCAAGACTACAACACCTGGGGCTATTTAGTTTAGAAAAAAGATGACTGTGGGGAGGCATGATAGAGGTCTATAAAATCATGCATGGTGTGGAAAAGTGGATAGTGGGAAATTCTTCTTCCTCTCACATAACACTAGAACCAGGGGTCAGCCCATGAAATTGATTGCTGAGAAATTTAGGACCAGCAAACGGAAGTATTTTTTCACACAGTGCATAATCAACTTGTGGAATTCTCTGCCACAAGATGTGGTGACAGCCAACAACCTGGATGGCTTGAAGAGGGATTTAGATAACTTCATAGAGGAGAGGTCTATCAACAGCTACTAGTTGGAGGGCTATAGGCCACCTCCAGCCTCAAAGGCAGGATGCATCTGAGTACCAGTCGCAGGGAAGTAACAGCAGGAGAGAGGGCATGCTCTCAACTCCTGCTGTAGGCTTCCAGCAGCATCTGGTGGGCTGCTGTGTGAAACAGGATGCTGGACTAGATGGGCCTTGGGCCTGATCCAGCAGGGCTGGTTTTATGTTCTTATGTTCTTATGACCTATGTGAGAGGCCTGGAGTGGGGTGTCTTGGTGCAACTAGTTTCAGTCTTAAGTAGTAAGTGGAAGCTGAGTCAACCCTGCAGTATTGCTATGAATCCTCACTTTCCCAGGCAGTGAGAAGTTCCAGGGAGCAGCACTGCTCAGATTTTGGCTTCCTTTGCAGGAGAGATCACTTGAGGAACACGGTGTTGACTTTGTAATATTTATTTGCAAATATAGAAGTTGGGCGTCAGATGGAGGCAACCAACCCTGCACACTCCTACAAGTCAGCAACTGATCATGTCAGATTCCCAGGGTGGGCTCTTGCAACCTGGAAGACCACCTTGCTCTCTCCTTCATAGTTTCTTCCAGAGATGTCAGTTGGAAGAATTATTTTCTGGGAAATTTGTCACATACATGATTTTTCTAACATTTATACTTGATTATTTGAAAAATGTTTGAGATATAGTGAGTGGAAATTAATATGGTGAAGGTGTTTTGGGCTGTGTATGTGTCTGCTGGCATGTATAAGTTATGTATTATACATGTATTTTACTGTATAAGTTGTGCTGTCGAGTTGGTGTCGACTCCTGGTGACCACAGAGCCATGTGGTTTTCTTGGTAGAATACAGGAGGGATTACCATTGCCATCTCCCACACAGTATGAGATGATACCTTTCAGCATCTTCCTATATCGCTGCTGCCCGATATGGGAGTTTCCCATAGTCTGGGAAACACATCAGCAGGGATTCGAACCAACAGCCTCCTGCTCTCTAGGCAGGTTGCTTTCCTGCTGCGCTATTAGGTGAAATAGGTCAAATGGCATGACAAATCAGATCCCAATCTATTCAGGACATCTGGCATTTTTTAAGAGTTAGGGGTTGTGCAAATGGGAGAAATTTGCATGGGAAATCTTTCCAAAAACTTCTCCAATTCAAAAATTTCCAGGAAAACTGCATCTCTGGCTTCATTCAGTGTGTCTCCGGTGCTGAGCGCGTCCCATTAGGAATGCATCTTCAGCACTTACCAGTAACATGCTTGACAAAGAACTGGCTAGCCAGCATTCATAACCACGATTTTATAACAGTATTGAGGTATATGTTTCTGTGCTGATCCACTCAGCTTCTAGAGGCAGACTGCAAAGGGACTAGGCTAAAGAACTCATCCTCCATGCTGTCACTCTCCTTGCCAGCTCCCCAAACCAGTGGCGGTTCCCAGCAGGAAGAAGGAATGGGTCATTCTCCCTAGCTGTCCCCTTCCTCTCCTTTCTGCTCCCCACATTCCAAACATGTTGTGATCCAGGAAACCAAAATGGCTAAGAGACTTAATATTTTATTTGTTGCTCTGTTTCCCCAGTAACTGCCCTTTTATTTGCTTGTAGAGTATTTAGAAATGTATCCCCACCCATTCTTGCAACCTCTGGATTTCGGCAATGTAAATGCTGTTATCTAGAGGGTCAGACACTGTATTATTTATCTAGACTCTTAGCTCATGGGCTTCTGAAGAGTCAAATGTAAGCCAAAATAAAAGAAAATTGGCTGCTAGAAGAAGGTACGTTGACATCCTTCATATTCCCAGGTTCCTAATGACTAGCTATGATATCTCACAAAATCTCAACCCAGCTGTTTCCCTCCTGATGAGCTGTCAGAGAACAGTAGTTTTCTGTCTAATGCGAACATTCCTGACTTACAACCCGAGCCTGTGAATTTCTGCGCTATACATACAGTGCTGCTGCCATGTGCCCAGTTGTATGCTAAGTTCTGTTGAAGCCCTTTCTGGATTTAAAATTGGGATGGAAATCAAATCAATCAATCAGTTGTTTGTTGGATAGCAGCCAAAGTGCTTGACGTGGAACACAGCTATAGTTGCCATATAAAAAGGGACGGTGGGGGAGGAATAAATGCCCTGAAAATGTAAACTTTTTTTAAAAGGAGACAGAGGACGTAGAAAAATGACAGCATAAAATGTATAGAGATATGATGTGCCCTAGTATTATTAGCAGATGTTTAATAATATTTTGCATTAGTTCTTCTGTAGCATTCCTTGCCCTGTCTCAGTAGGAGTGTAGCAACTATTGATCAAGGGGGACAATTGTCTCCATGCCCCAAGGTTCTTTAAGGGTGGGGGTGCACTTACCCCCCCCCCACTTTCCCCCCACTGACACTCCTTTTTAGAAGTAGTTTTGGGGCAGCATTGTACCTCTCTGATGCCCCTGCCACTTTTTTTGGCAGGAAGTGCACACATCTCATGCACCCACTCAACATGCGCCTGCCCGTGCCCAACGTGCACTTGCCTGACATGCGCTTGCATGTGACATGCGCATACGCACACAGTACTTCTGGCCACTTCTGGCCGAAAATGGGGGCAAGTGTGACTGGGAGGTACACTGCCACCCCGAAAACTGCTTTAAAAAAGGAACGCCAATGGGGGGAAAGCGGTGAGAGGGGTAAATTCACCCCCCACCCTTAAAGAACCACCACCACCGGCGCCGAACCACCAAACTGTGCCACTTTCGAACTGGTTCGGAGGCCTCTACAATGGCCTCTGGACCGGTTCATGCACATCCCTATTTTTCAACAGGAGTTAAAGGAGGAATATAGTTGGGTGTTGTCAGTTTATTGATGTCAACAATATACTTCACTCCAAATCTCTGAATAATTTCACTCAGCAATTCCATGTAGATTCAGAAAAGCATAGGAATCTTATAATAAAACCATACAATTTTAGAGCAGGAGGGGCCTTAGAGATCTTTTACTCTACCATCCTCAGTTCAGGAATCTGTTGCAGTGTCCTTGACTGCTGGCTGCCTAACCTCTGTTTTAAAATCTCTAGTGAAGGAGAGCCCAGCACTGCGCTAAGCAGCCTATTCCACTACCAAACAGCTCTTAGAATTAGGAAATTCCTCCTAATGTCTAGCCTGCATCTGCCTCCTTGTCATTTCAACGCACTGGTTCTAGTCCTACCCTCAGGAGCAATAGGGAACAAATGTTCTCCTCGTATGTAACAGCCCTTCAGATATTTGAAGATGACTATCATACTCTCTCCCATAGTCTTCTCTTCTCCTGCCTAAACATACCCAACTTCATCCATTCCTCATAGGACTGGCTTTCCAGACTCCTCACCACCTTTATTGCTGACCTCTGAAAGCCAGGTTATCAGTGTCCTCCTTAAAATGCAGTGCCCAGAATGGTAGAGTGACTAGAAACTAGATTAGGTCTGCGCCATCATGCGAGTGGACGAAGGGCTGATTTCCCCTGATCTCTCCTTCCCTCTGAAGCCCATTGTGCATTGTGAAAACGTGTCCCTGGGGATCACATGAGACTGGGGACTCTGTGTGTGTGAAAGAGAGATGGAGAAAGTATGGTTTGCACTGGTTTTGTTGAGGAATACTACTTTAATTATTTTGCAGCTAAACTATTAGCTCTGTTGATTGCATTAATGCTGGGGAAACGCCTTCATTCTACAAAATGAATGAATGATTGCTCTCCATCTTCCCAGTTGCTTTCATGTGTTTCTAACCAGCACACACATCCTGCAGGCTTTTGTTAGGGCAAACATGTGACCTGCATAATACAAGCTCTTGGAAAGAGTTTCTGCTTTCTGATATTTCTCTCTCCTTTTTGTGTGTGCACATCTAGGAATCCTGACTGTAGCAGGAAGCTGAAAAATGTAAGTATTTAGATGTATAGCATGTTTTTCTCTCTCTTCTTTGAATAGCTTTACTGAAACTAACTAAGCTGAAAACTCGTGTAGTCAAATGTAGTTGTGTGTCTGAAAAGAGCTTTGGTATGTTGACATGCACTTTGTCTCTTTGCAATTCATGATCTTTAGGGCTGTCATGGAAAGATATCTTTGTTTCAGATTCATTTAGGAAATAGCATAACTAATATCTGGCACAAGCTGAAAGACGCATTCAAAAAATGACCAGTTCCTTTCTGATGTTGATGCAAAAAGTACTACGGACTTGTATTAGCTAATGTGTATGTGGCTGGCCTGACACTTTAAGAAATAGCAGGGATGTATAATCAAAATTGTGTGTTATCTTTGCAAAACAGTTATTTTTCATTGTAGCTGCAAGCTTTTCTTTGTTTCTGTGTTTTCCATGTGGGGTTGCAGTTTTTAAAGCAGTCTTTGATTCATCTTGTTGATTGAAACCAGTGACAGCAGTAACAGTTTTGGAATTGTACGGTGCGGAAGGAAATTCTAAATTCAGTTGGTCACGAAGTTAGATAAACTACCTAAAGCCAGACAAAACTTCTGGTTTTACTGTCAATTGTAAACTACCAAGCGTTCAAGTTGTATTTGGCTGACGTCTGTGATCACTCTAGGGAAATGCCAAGACCTTTCTGTAATGACTTTTCAAGTCCATAATCATAACCACAGGTAAAAAGGGCATCGTTATTCTAGCCTGCCTTTCCTGTCATCAGCATTGTAATTGTTTTTCTTCCAACAGTGCATGCATACACAAGAAAAGTTTTTTGAATAGTTGCATTGGATTGCATTGGAGAGAGGCAGCCTAAAAATTTATTTATCTGTGAAGTATTGTTTTACAAAGCAGTAGGAAGGATTCATGAAATTAATTAACAAAAGATCTAACTCGCCTTCCCAGCTCAAAGCACAAGAATGTTTAAAAAAATGAATACAGTTCAAAAACAGAAGAGCTTGTAATTTAAAACTATTTCTTACTTTAAATCCCAGGACAATATAAACTCAGCAATAGTAGCAGACAGTAACCCCCTAGAAAGGCAGGTAGAATTTTGGTTGAAGTATTTTCTTGCTTTCTAAAACTTTCCACTAGTGTTGCCCAATTCATTTTAAAGGTTGTGGCTCCATGCTTACTTGCAGTTGGCTTTATATGGATCATTAAATTTTTATTTTACCCTATTTTAAAAATATGTTGTATGTTGCTTCGTGACTAGAGGGAAAAATACGTAAGTACAATTAAAAATAAAAGACATATAGTCAGAATTTAGGCATATCTATTTAACCATAAAGCCCTTCTTAGTTCAGTGGGGCTGACTCCCAAGTAAGTGTGCATGGGATTGCCACCTTTTCAGTTTGCCTGGAAGCAAGCTGCATTGAACTCTGTACGATTGACTTGTGAGTAAATATGCATAGGATTGTGTTGCATGGCAGCATCCTTGGAATTGTTTGAGAAGTCCTGCTGAATTCAAAGAGACTTACTTCCAGGTAACTTCAGAGAATTACAGCCTTAACCTCCTATGGGAGCAGAATTCAGAACCGCCTTGTATTGTGACCAGCCTCCCCTCCCCCTAAAGAGTGAACAGGAAGTGAACCCTGTCTTGACTGACAGGTTGGTGAACTCCAGGGTTCAGTCAATCAGCACACCAGGTGGGTGGGACCTAGAGAGCTGTTGCCAGGAAGGAGGGAGCTCTTTGTTAGAAGAAGCTAGGCTGGAGGTGTTGAGGACATGTGTCTATGGAGGTTAACCACAGGAGAATAACTCTGCAGATCCTTGAAAGTCAGGAGGGCAAGAAGCTTGAATTCTCATCAGGTGGGTTCAAGGCAAGGAGCCAGAGCTTATGGCATTGGGAAGTTTAGTCTAGGGAAATGTTTATTTAGTCAGACTTTGTGTTAGAAGTTATGTTTCTTTGGTGTGTGTGCTTTTGCATATTCCTGATACTGTTCTAGTATTGTTTACCTGTAACATAAAATAAGAAACACTATCCTACTCCCACCTTGCCTAGGGCAAAAGACTCTATAAACATTTAAGTGTGCATTAAGACAACCTATTTTTGTAATCTTACTCAGTGTTCTTAACTGTATTTAAAGCTGAGAAAGCCTCAGATGGAAGCAGTCTGTAGTAATTGAATAAAACAGGGGTTTATTAAATCCATTTCTTTTTAAAAGCCTCTCTGAGCTGGTTTTTAACTCAGGAAAGTGGGGGTGAAGGGGGATTCCTCTGATGCAAACATGTCCTCAAATGGTCAGAAACTATTAGTTTTATCACCATGTGTAGGCTTGCACATGGAAGATTTTTGTACTTATCCAATAGCCAAATAAAGAGAGTTTGCCCTGGGATTCCACCCCAAGCCCAGGGAGGTTCAAGCTCTGTCGATAAGAGGGGTGGTGGCAGCAACATTTTGAACCTACCGATAATACAGAATAGTTTTAGGAGAAGCCTATCGAGGCAGCTCAGCAGGGATGATTCAGCATCCCTGCTCTTTCTCTCACATGAGCTTGCTCTGAGACAAAGGCTGTAATTTGCTACACCTTGTATGAAGAACCTAGGTAACAGGAAGGTTTGTATGGAAGGAGCCGTTCCAGGGGAGCAACAGCAGGCGAGAGGGCATGCTCTCACTTCTTGCTTGTGGGCTTCCCAGAGACATCTGGTGGGCCACTGTGTGAGACAGGATGCTGGAGTAGATAGGCTTTGGGTCTGATCCAGCAGGGCTGTTCTTAGGTAAGATATTTTGGTCCCCTGACTTGATAGGTCATCCCCATCTCTGGAAACAAACTGTCAGCCAGTGCAGATGAGTAAGTAACCATGTGCCAGCTTCTGCCAAAAGACAAAGCTACATCTGTCTTTCTAATTTGTCAGTTTCAGGTGAAACATCCTATATTTCAAAGTTTAGGCCATGTTTGGAAACGGTTAATGTCACACAATTGAATGTTAATATTGATGGTTGTCTGTGGTGTAGTTGCAAATTCAGAAGTGCAGATGCTCTCCATGACAGACTCCATAGTTATGCCTATTGTGACTGCCACACCCCCATGACTGCACACCCCTCCTAGATAGATGCAACAATTTGGGGAGTTATCTTACAAGAACTAAGGCTATACCATACTGCAATGCTATAGGGCAAAAATAAATTGCACACTAAAGGAAATGGGATTTAATATAGTATCACACTGTAATTATTTCAATGGGTCTACTCTAAACATCTAGCTAAGTGAATGGAAGATTAAGTGGCTGCTGTTTTATATTAATTTTTTTGGGTTAAACATATTAGACGTAGCTTTAAATCAATTAGCTCAAAAGCTGACCAATCTGAGCTTTGGAAAACAGCATCCCTGCTGAAACCCTGAAGAGGGAAAAGTGCGGGGACTGCAATCCTGCCCATCCTTGCAGCACTACTCTGTTGATAGTAGTTGAAGAGAAGGATGAAGGTTCACAAAATTATTCAATCAATGTCTAGTTACACTAGCAGAAAACACAAGCTAGCACACACATTATGAAAAATTTAGCTTCCTGGATAGTAGAACAGTGGAAACATTTTCCATTTACATGGCTATATGTGGATGTGTTTGCCCTCTACATTAATTTGTTACAGTGTGTGGAAGTTTCCTGTCGGTTACCTGATTGTTATCTAGATTGATCCTGAGCACTGCACCTGGGGTTTCTAAATAAACAGGAAAACCACTAATAAAGACGGAAAGCAGGCTATGAAATTACTAAATCCTAAAAAAAGAGTAGTTGATGCTCTTTAAAATAGCTCAGTTAATATCTCCACTCGATTAGGGTTTATCCTGACTAGCATTCTTGTTATGTGACATTTCATTTAATTCTTCTATCTTTCAGTCCAGGTACTAATCATGTACTCTTATCTTCGTGGCACTGCAATCTTGTGATATAATACAGGGTTTCTTAACCTTGGGCCCCCAGATGTTGTTGGACTACAACTCCCAGAACCCTCAGCTGCAATGGCTTTTGCTTGGGGATTATGGGAGTTGTGGTCCAACAACATCTGGGGGCCCAAGATTAGGAAACCCTGATACAATATTTTACCAAAATAATGCTGAATATGTGCAGTTGCCCCTTTCCAACCCGCAATACAGAAAATGCAGTGTGTCCCCTGAAAAGCCAGGAGGGCTTTGTGGAGGAGAAGAAGAACCAATATACTTATGAGGCTAATCACACGGACATGAAAATCTGCGCTAAGGGAGCCCAGTCCGGTTTTGCAAACTTAATTCACCCGCCCAGTGACAGTTAGGTAATCGTCTGTGGGGAGAGTGAGTGAAACCCACTCCTCAGACCTCGAAGGAGCTCTTCTCACTGATTGTGAGTAGAGCTCCAAGATTTCTTTGCTATGGTTAAGAGAACTGGAATGAGCCACAGAATATATAATATATAATATATAGTACTCCCTGAGCCGGGTCTCACAATCAGTGAGACCCGGTTTGGTGGGGTGAGCGGGGAGAGCGCGTACCATTTGTATCCTTATTTGGGTGATTCAAGTGATTTGTAGACAAAACAAATCGCCTGTTTTCAATTGCCCAGAATTGAGTACAAAACAAATCACCCCACATTCAGATCCAAAAAATTCAAAGTTTTGGACCTCCATTTTGTGGCCAAAGTGGATTGGGTGGTAGTGCCCAATGGGTGGAAGCTACCACCCAAATTTAAAAGAAATTGGGCAAAGGGGGATTTTTAAAAAATTTTTGAAGTTGGTAAATCTTTAAGCTTCCCCCCATAGGAAATAATGGGGATTCAGCAGTCTTCGTTATAATTCCCCGGTGCGGGGGAACCAGGGTGGCGCAGAGCAGGTTGTGGTGGGTGGTAGTGCCCAATGGGTGCAAGGAAGCTATCACCCAGATTTCAAAGGAACTGGGCAAAGGAGTGGTTTTTAAAGGAATTTTGAATTCAGCATGTCTTTGGGGCAGAAGAGTGGGTCAGGTGGTAGTGCCCCAATGGGTGGAAGCTAAATTTCAAAGAAATTGGTGAAAGGGGTGATTTTAAAAGAATTTCTGAAGTTTGCATATCTTTAAGCTTCCCCCCCATAGGCAATAATGGGGAATTTCAGCAGCCCCATAACTCCACCTGGGAGGCACCAGAGCGGAGTGTGGTGTAGTACTGTAGTGCACATAGGGTGACAAGCCCATGTGGCACACAAACTACAAAAATCATTTTAAAATCACCCCTTGGCCCAATTTCTTTGAAAGCTGGGTGGTAGCTTCCTTGCACCCATTGGGCACTACCACCCACCACAACCCACTGGGCCACCCTTGTGCCCCCCACATGGCTGTTGATATCCCCATTATTGCCTATGGAATTGGCAATAAGTTGTTGATAAGGCTGTTGATATCCCCATTATTGCCTATGGAAAAAGCTTAAAGATGTGCCAACTTCAAAACTTCTTTAAAAATCACCCCTTTGCCCAATTTCTTTTAAATTTGGTTGATAGCTTCCACTCATTGGTCACTACCACCCACCCCACCTTTTTGCCCCGGGACCCCTTTTTTTGCCCTGAATCAATTCAGATTCAGAAAATTCAGGTACAAATTGAATCTGGGATGATTTGCGGGGGGCAGATTTGGACCCAAAACAAATCAGGGGGTGATTTGATTTGGGTACAAATCATAATGAAAAAATTGATTCGTGCACATCCATAACATTTAGTAGGAAGGCAAGCAGCACCGTTACTATCGCAGCCCCCCCCCCCCAATCTGTAATGTGGGAATAATGATACTGGCCTATCCTGCTGTTGTAAGAGTTACTGAGATAATGTACATGCAGTGCTTTGGGCACTTAGGCAATACTTTCTGAATACAAATGATGATGATTTAAAGATATTTGGTTGCAAATCTGCCTAGTCACTTGTTTTAATAAATATGACTCCTACCAATTGCACAGGTTAGGTAGACACTATATATGTAAAGTTTAAAAAGATAGCTATAAATGCAATGTAGCTTTTGTAAAGTGCACAGAACTGTTATACTGGCTGGCGTTAGTATTAGTCTGACCATTCTTCATGGCGAGGAAATTACAAACGCTGAACCATCAGGGGCGGCTTGTCAAAGAAGCGGGGCGAGGTGACTGTCCCAGGAAGTGCCTGCAGTGTGGCCTCGCCTATCTTGCTGCTGCCACTCTCTTGCTCCTTGCTGCCAAGGACCTTGTGGCACATTCTGCATGGGTTTCTTTCTCTCTCTGACTCCAAGAGAGGAAGGAAGCCATCCAGCTGGCTAGCATAGTGGTGGGTGGTGCATGCCCTGATGCGAGTTTGTCAGCTTCTGGGGCGGGGTGTGGCTGGCGGGTGTGTGGCTCATTAAAATGGCAGGTTAATTGAACTAACCCCTCTGCTCTAGTGGAATACTTGGCATACAGTCAGTATCTCCATGCAAGTCAATGGGAAATTATTTTAATTTCTTAGAACTGCACTGTTGGTTGCTTATCTTCATAGGATTCTATCTTAATGAACATCACTACTAAAAGCTTTTTAATTTTTTTGCCCATTGAACTTTGAAGCTTTGTATCTTGAGTGGGTGAGACTTTTGAGTTTTCTTTCTTTGGCTTCCCAGACATTGTTGGACAAAGTTTGATAATGAGTTGTATTGTTGCTTCTCTGCATGCATTAAAAATAGTGGCTTGCTAATGTGATTTAATGTACCACAAGATCTTTACGATGGTGTTTCATTCAAAACCATTTCTGGATCTTCCTGACCCCCCACCAAGATGAAAGATAGTTTCTGTCCTTTCCATGTGAAACTGAGAAGTTTAAAAAACAAAACACCTCACTGAGGAATGATTTACATATAATTTTTTTTAGACAGCTAGGCAAAGTAACTATACTATACTGATAATGTGGTTTTGATTTTTCTAATTAATGTTCATTGAATTCTTCAGATTTTAGTCACTATCTATTGGTTGGGAAAAACAGCAAACAGCAGCACTTACTACAGTGGAGCAACACTGAAGCTGAAGGAGTTTGAAGGACTGCTAACCCAGATGAGAAAGGTATTGTTGTTGCTTTGGGGATATAAATGAGTTTTGGGGTTTTTTTTAATTTAGCTCTTGAATTTCTCCCAGCTATTGGGGCTTTCATCCAACAGATTTTTTTTTTTAAAAAATTCACTATTTGAGGAGCAGATGGTGTACTGGAATGGAATACAGAGGAGTTAAGGGTTAGATGGAATACAGGTTAGATGGAATACAGAGGAGTTAAGGCAATTTTCAGCTGTTCTTAACAGATACTGAATAGATGTGATGCAGTCTTTATTGTTGCTTGCTGGTGAAACTAATGATCGAACTTGTACTAAAAAATACACATAGTGAGGCTTCTGTAGTTGTATTCTGCCAGCTATAAGGCTTATATAATAGTTTTCACTGCTCGTGTTGGCCAGTTGACAGGCCTTCCATCAGTAACGGGACTAAGAGCTAGATCAGATGTAGCTCACTGAGTGTGTATGCTATGAAAAAGCTTTTACTCATGGAGGTACTCCATGTGTGTAAGCATGTTTTAAAACTCTGCTAAACTACTAGCAAGTCTAGATGTTTAATCATTCAGCTGTCACTACAAATATGTTGCAAACCACAGCTCCCTATAAACATGGTCTGCAAATTTAAAACCAGTCTTGGGAATGCACCACTACCTTTGTCTCCTTCCTCCTCTCTCTGGAGCCATTTCTTCCTTTCCCTGTCAGTATTAATCATAGTCTTGTGTGTACCCAAGCAAGCCATGATTAACTGAAACCAGGTAACCTCATAATAATGGCTTGCAAAAAAATAAAAATAAAAAAATGCCCAGGGACCTGTGATTTGCTCTATTGTATATGTGCTATGAAACCACGGTTAATTGCAGGAAGGAAGGAAGGAAATTAGTCTGGAAAGGTGAGGAGAGAGGGTGTGTGTGCTGCAAAGCTTTCAGCTTGTAGATCATGGTATTAAGGATATCAGCATTGTAGGGCCAGTGATTCCCAACTAATGTGTGGACTGTGTTTCAGGCCCTGTGAGGTGTAATAAAAGCTCTGTCTAGTGTTTGATCCATATTGTATCAAATTTATAGGGTTTTGCTTAGTGTTGCAACCAGGAAATGGGAGGGATATGCTCTCAGCTGGTCGAACATAGGGAGTGGGGTGAGTTTTTTAAATCTCAGGGATACAAATATGAAATGGAGTTTCTCACGTGAACACTGCACTGTATGTGTGTTGGGTATATAGGTATGCTGTGGAGTTCCCAAAATCTGCTTAGCAGTCAGGGAGGAGATCTGGACAAATTGTGACCTGGTGCCAGTTGGTTATGGGCTGTCCAAGACCCCCCCCACACACACCTTTTTGCAAAAGTGTCCTTATAAAGTAGACAAGGTTGAATAGACAAGAGTATCATTGAGCTCCTCCTTCAGTTTCCAAATACAATACAAGCTTCAAACCAAGGTTGTGTGTGAGGGAGAGCGAGAGATTACTTTTCACAGGAGAGGAGTCAAGGACAGTAGGTAAGGGTTTGTAGGTCTTATGTGTTATAGACCGGCCAGGCTGAGACTGCTGCTTGGAAAGGTCAACTGATATTAGATCATCTTTCCCACTGGAATGCCATCATTCTAGACTAATACAGACCAACGCCCTGAAGCAGGGCATGGTCCCTTGCAGCTGACTATGATGACAACAATGGTTGATCTTTATATTGCCTATTCTGTGATGTTGCATTGTCAGGCTTAGAGTGGTGAACTACAAGAGTGACTTCCTTCACCCAGCACTACTGCAAAAGAGAGAGAGGAGAGTTCTCCCTCCCCCCACCCCATGCCATGTTTCATTTATTTTCTTTGGCAGGTACTGTGCTTACAAAATAAGGAAGCCATACTCAGATTCCTGATTTGCAATAGCTGCTTCTCACAGACATGTGTCGCATGACAATACTAGTCACATTACAATACTAGTTGCAGTCACATGACAGAATCAGGACCATCTAATCCGCCAAATCTGTCATGTATACAATGATCCATTGTGACAGGATTTTATTTTCTCATTTATTGCAAAGATTATTATCCTGCCTTATAGGCTTCACAAAGTGACTCACAATGATAAGAGAAACAGTAAAAACACAATAATAATATTAGAAAATGCATCCAAAAACATAAATGCTGCATAAAACAAAAGCAGAATAGTCCCTAAAAACAATAGGACGATTGCCCTAGCTAAGACTAGCTCAATTAAAAGACTCACCAAGAAGGGTTTCTAACAAACTTCTTGAAAATTGCCAGTGACAAAGCCTGTCAGACCTTTCCAGGAGGCCAGTTCATAATTACAGCATCCCTAGGCACTGCCAACCCAACTTGTCATAGTGGTGGGCCAGAAAGCCGGGCTTGTGAGGCTGAACTTAGAGCCTACATCAATTCATCTGGGTACAGGTGGTCCATCAGTTATTCTGGTTCTAGGCTGTGTAGGACTTTAAAACCAGCACGTTGAATTGCGCTGGCAATCAGTACAATTGGTGCAGCATAGGTGTTATTGCTGTCATATTGCCAGACTTCAGTGAGCATCCTCATGGCAGCATTCTGGACACGCTTGTAGCTTGCAAACCATCTCCAGGGACAATACTGGGCCCAGGTGTATCCCCAAACTGTGAATTTGTTTCTTCAGGGACTGTCTAGGCAGAACATCACTGCACATTGGCACACTGGCACATCTGCATTTACGAGCCCAGAGCAGGTCCGTCTTGTCTGGATTAAGCTCAGTTTATTTACTCTCATCCAGACCAGAACTACCTCCAGATACAAAAACATCAGCCCTGCAATGACTTCCATGTTATTTCTTTCCTTCTGCTATTGCTCTTTTAAGCAGCTCTCACTCTTAGGACCTGGTGCCTCTGGATCACTCTTTTTAACTGTGCCCAGGAAGTGTATTATGAAGGAGAAAAGCAGAACTGTATGAGCATTGACTATTCAGCCAAGCACAGTAACCAGTGCTCACACAGTTCCACTTTTCTTTAAGCATTGGAATTTGTCAAGTCGTGGGGGGCCAGGCTAGATGTCATTGAACACCGGTCTACCCTGATGATCTAGAAAGAGGGGGATGGTATGCTCCCTTCCCCCGCTGCTTTCTCCAAGTACTTCTTGCCTGTGCAAGGTCATTGCTGAGACTGGAGTTTGGCTGAGAAGAAAAGCTCCAGGTGAGGGAAGAGTGTGTGGAAAGGTAAGCAGCAGGTGTGGGGGGTGGCATGTCAGCGAAGATTCTGTTCTCCATACTCATATGCTTTTGTAGTTTAAAATTTGTGTGCATACCCTTTTCTACATGACTGAGGCAGATCTGCCTTTAAACACGTGCATCTGCTGCTGTTATGTGTACTTTGGCTCTTAGTTCACAGAGATGTTCTGTAATGCCCTGGTGTGAAGGAAGCTGCTTGTTCCTCTGCTGCAGCTTCTTGAGGAGTCAATGCATGCTTCTTCTGAGGAGCAAAAGCTCGTGATGGTTGTAAGTTCTTGGAAGGAAGGGTTCTTATGTAGTTCCAGTTCATTTAAATACCATATATCCTCAGGAAACCTTTGTGGTGCATTGTGCTAGGAGATTTTCTTGCCTCAGATATCAGCATGTCTAGGGCTAGGCCTATGGATCAGAGAACTGTAGACCCCAGAGTATGGTCCATCACAGGATGCTTTTCTCCCTCTTCCCAACGATATCCAGGTCCATCCACCTGATAAGCAAAATCATTTGGAATGCACATATTTCCATTTTTTCCTCAATCCACAATATGTTTGTAATATGCAAAATTGCTAGGGAAAGAGATCTTATTACTACTTTTATTGCGTGTCTGTGGTTTTGATTTTATCCAGATGGCTGTGATTACTGTTGTCACGGAATGCCATGCTAGAGATTATCTGCTCAAAAATATGTCATCATACAGATGCGAGCAATGGAATTGGTACATGTGTGAGAAACTATAGGATGTAAGCACAGAGGCTGCATACTTGTTAATGCCTCGACCTGGAGATATATCACAGCTTCCCTACTCTCCCTCTCTAGCCCAGCTTAGATAGCTAGGTGACCAGCTCTGACTAGGTTTGCTGCTCTGGGGCAGCTATTACTGTTGTGGGGAATAGAAGAATTGGCATTGGCAGAGCAGCTAGCTGTTCCAAGGGAAGGGAAACCAGTAATTTAGTAACTGTTTCCACTTCCAGCTGCCCTGTCCGCTCTCTGGCCTCGGGAATCAGTTCCAACTACCCACAGAACCTAGCCTTGTTCCTCTGCAATGCCAGGTCGGTTCAGAGTAAGACCAAGATCATCCATGATCATGGATGAGGGAGCTGACCTGACTTGTATAACTGAGATGTAGAATGATAGTAGTCCCTATCACAACTAGGGATAAATTGGGGATTCTGTTGGTGTACCGTCCACCGCTTTGCCCAACTGACTCCCTAACTGAGCTCATGGAGCTAGTCCCGGAGCTAGTGTTGGAGTTACCCAGGCTTTTAGTGCTGTGGGACTTCAATATCAATTGTGAGGCTGACTTGTCCGGTGTGGCTCAGGAGTTCATAGCGGCCATGACAACTATGGGCCTATCCCAACTAGTTTCAGGACCAACTCATGTTACCGGCTACACACTGGATTTGGTATTTTGTTCGGATGCTGGGGGGTTCCCTGGGTTGGGGATCCTGTGGTTTCCCCAATGTCATGGACAGACCACTACCTGGTTAAGGTTGGTTTCACAGCTACAACTCAGCCCTGCAGGGGTGGAGGACCTATTAAGATGTCTTGCCTGAGATGGCTGCTGGACCCCATAGGAAAAAGCCTTGGAAGGTTTTAATGTTGGTCCTGCCAGTCATTCTGTTGATGCCCTGGTGGGAACCTGAATAGGGAACTCACCAAGGCAGTAGATACGATCACTCCTAAGTGTCCCTTCCAACCTGATTTAAAAGTTGCCCTTCGGTATAGAGAGGAGTTGCGGGGGCTGAAACAGCAAGGTAGGTGACTGGAGCACAAGTGGAGGAGAACTGTGCTTGAAATTCACAGGACACAGAATAGAGGCCATTTATGTGGAAGCAGTTCATGTGGCAAAAAAACCCAATTCTGGTCTGCGCGCATTGCATCTGCAGGTTCGCATTCAGCAGAGCTGTCCTGGGTTGTGAGGAGTTTGTTTCAGGCTCCTTCCATTTCAAATCAGTCCCTGGAGACTTGGTTCTGCTGCAATGCTTTTAATGGGTTCTTTGCAGACAAAATCTCTTGTATTCAGGCTGACTTGGACTCCACTGTTTTTGCAGTCTGTTAGGGTGGTGTCCAGCAACCCCTCTTGTAGTATTAGAGTGGATCAGTTTCAATCTGTGATGCCTGAGGATGTGGACAAGCTGCTTGGGGCAGTGCAGCCTACCACTTGCCTGAGTTGCTCTGGATCCTTGCCTGACTTGGTTGCTTCTATCTAGCAGCTAGTTAATATCATTAATTCACCACTGAGGGAGGGTAGGATGCCTCCTTGTTTGAAGGAGGCAATGATTACACTTCTTAAGAAACCTTCACTAGATCCCTCAGTGATGAATAGTTATAGGCTGGTCTCCAGTCTCCCATGGTTGGGCAAGGTGATTGAGAGAATGGTGGCTAACCAGCACCAGGCAGTTTTGGAGGAAACTGATTATCTAGACCCATTTCAAAATGGCTATGGGGTTGAATCTGCCTTGGTCGGCCTGATGGATGACATTTACCAGGGAATTGACAGAGGGAGTGTGACTCTGTTGGTTCTTTTGGATCTCTTGGTGGCATTCAGTACCATCAACCATGGTATCCTTCTGGATTGCCTGGGGGAGTTGGGGATAGGAGGCACTGCTTTGCAGTGGTTCCTCTCCTATCTCTCAGGTAGATTCCAGGTGGTAAAGCTTGGTGATGGTTGTTCTTTGAAATGGGAGTTATTATATATGGAGTCCCTCAGGGCTCCATTCTGTCACCAATGCTTTTTAACATCTACATGAAACCACTGGGTGAGGTCATCAGGAGATTTGGTGCAGGGTGTTATTAGTATGTTGATGACACCCACATCTATTTATCATCCATCATCATCAGGAAATGGCATTCACTCTCTGAATGAATTACTATGAATTATTACTGCCTATGGGCAGTAATGGGCTAAATGAGGGATAACAAATTGAAGCTGAATCCAAGCAAGATGGAGGTGCTCGTTGTGGGAGATCAGAATTTGAGGGATGAGTTAGATCTTCCTGTGCTAGATGGGGTTACACTCCCCCAGAAGGAACAGGTATGCAGCTTGGGAGTGCTCTTGTATCCAGGCCTCACCCTGGTACCTCAGGTGGAGGCTATGGCCAGGTGTGCTTTCCATCAACTTTGGCTGATTTGACAGCTGCATCCATTCCTTGAAGAGAAGGATCTCAAAACAGTGGTGCATCAGCTGTTAACTACCAGGCTTTACTATTGCAATGCACTCTCAGGGGGGCTGCCTTTGTATGTAGTTCGGAAACTTCAAAATGTGGCAGGCAGACTGGTCTCTTGGATAACGGGGAGAGACCATATTATGCTTGTTTTGAAACAGTTGCACTGGCTGCCGATATGTTTCCAGGCAAAATACAAAGTACTGGCTATTACCTTTAAAGCCCTGAACAGCTTGTGCCTGGGCTACCTTAGAGAGTGCCTTCTTCTGTATGATCCTCATCGCACGTTGACGTCATCTGGAGAGGTCCGCCTCCAGTTACCACCAATATATCTGGAGGTGACTCGGAACCGGGCATTCTCTGTAGCTGCTCCTAGCCTATGGAATGCACTCCCAGCAGATATCCACAGTTTAGGCTCGCTGTTGGCCTTTCTTTCTTTCTTTCTTTCTTTCTTTCTTTCTTTCTTTCTTTCTTTCTTTCTTTCTTTCTTTCTTTCTTCGATTTCTATACTGTCTTTCCAAACAAATGGCTCAGGGTGGTTTACATTAAAACAAAACAATTAAAATCAATTAAAAATCAAGAACAGACTCTATAAAATACCATATAGCAATTAACAGTTAAACCATTCAGAACAGTTTAAAAACCCTGGAAGTCCAGGCCAAACAGATGAGTTTTGAGGGCTCTCCTGAAGGCCAATAATGAAATCAAATTACAGATTTCTACAGGGAGTGCATTCCACAGCCCAGAAACAGCTACAGAGAAGGCCCGCCTCTGAGTCACCACCTGACGTACGGGTAGTAACTGGAGACGAACCTCCTCAGATGACCTTAACGTGCGGTGGGGTCATGCAGAAGAAGGCGTTCTTTAAGGTAGCCTGAACCTAAGCCATTCAGGGCTTTAGTGGTAATAAACAGCACTTTGTATTTTGCCTGGAAACATATTAGCAGCCAGTGCAACTGTTTCAAAACAGGCATAATATGGTCTCTCCGGGTTGCCCCAGAGACCAATCTGGCTGCCACATTTTGAACTAACTGAAGTTTCTGTACTATGTACAAAGGCAGCCCTGAAAACCTATTTGTTTGGTTTTTGTTTGTTGGCCAGGGCCTTCCAAGGTTTTAAAATTGTTTGGGGGTATTTTAATTGTTTTTAAATGGTTTTTATGTTGTTTTAAGTCGTGTGCTTTAGATGGTGTTTGTTTTATGTCTTTTTTAAACTTGTTGTGCGCCACCCAGAGCCTTTGGATGGGGCGGTCTGTAAATGTAATAAATCAATAATAATGTGTGGACTTCTTCTGATGAGAAACACCATACATTGATATAGCACATTTTGTAGTGTTCAGAGTAAAGAACCTCTCAACAATCCTAATGGCAGCCTACTAAGATAGACTGATAAGGTAATACAGGACTCAAGCTGAGGACATACTGGCTTGTGGAGCGGAGGTGAGATTTGAACCATCTTTTATTTTTATTTTTTTGAATTTATATATAGCTTAGTATAAAAATCTCTAGGTGGTGTACAAAATTAAAACATAAAATATAACGCATTTAAAATACATATAAAATACTTACTTCCTGGTTTTACAGCTCCTACGCCTCGTCATTATGCTGCACCTGTTCTCAATGGGCATGTTGTTCCGCAGCCTCCTGCCCTTCTAAGTTACTCGGCATGACAGACAAAGCAGGCTGAACTTCACAGCTACGCAAGCGATAAGTTAACAAAAACTAGGGTTTTGGAACCAAGGTTTTATTCTACAGTTAATTCATTCTTTAGCCAAAAGCACCACTCTGTTTCACATTTTGGAATTTGTTTTATGAATGAAAAATTGTCTGTGTCGCTGAATAGTTCATCTGATTTTCATTCCTTTCGCTGTTGAACAGTTTCCATGATAGTCGAGCATACCTTTTCTTTCCTTCCAAAGATTGGCAGTTTGCCAAAGGATTAAATGTGTTCTATTGGTATGCAAGATGTGGAGCTTCAGGGAATTGGGGAAAGATGTCAGTTGGCTGGAGAGAGGCAGGAGGCAAATGGATTTTAATAGGAGGGACTCCTAGGTCTGAAGGTCATGATCTGTTCTGGCAATGCAGACCCTGTCTTTCATGGTATACTTCAGGGTTCTCACATTTGGGTCCCCAGTTGTTGTTGCACTACGGCTTCCATCATGAATGATGAGAGTTGTAGTTTAACAGCATCTGAGGAGCCAAGTTTGAAAGTGCCTCTGCTCAACAGTATGTGGCTGTATTATCTGAATACTAAGTAACTTTTTGTTATTAATATTGCATCCTGTCTTAAATTTTTTAAATATGATATCTGTTTAAACCAGTTTCTCAGTGGGTGGCCAAGTGAAGCAACCCACCTCAGACAGCGTGTTTAGGGTACCATTAAAGGACCAACCTATTGCAATGATAAACTTCATTGTTCTATTTTTACCACCATGCAGACCTGACACCATCTGGATTTGGGGGCTTAAGGCGCCCAAGTATGTTGTGTTGTCTGTCGCAGTTGTGTACACACTGTGTGGGAGGAAGACAAATGCATAGGAATCTGGGCAGAAGGTGCAAGGGTTTGTTTGTAGGGTGAGGAAATTACAGTTGCCAGAGCTGCACATGCTGAGCTAAAATTAGTTTGTAAATGGGTCAAGAAGTTTCAACATGGAAATGAGAAGCCTAGGTGGGCAGAGTGCATTACAGAGTAGAGATGTGGGTTCCCATGCAACACTTTAAGGAAACTCACGGGGGGGGGGAGAGAAAGAAACCATTGGGTTTAAATCTGATTTTCAAATCAATTTACCCAAGTTACTAGCCCACAAAATGTTTTCTTAACCTATCTATCCAGTGTTTGTCACTTTTGGCCTTGCATGCTTACAGAAAGTCAATTTTAGAAAATAAATAAGAGAGAAACCCACCTGCCAGCTTTTGTAAAACTTCAATACCAGATTATTTAGAGGTGATCAGACAAGTAGCTGTTGATGAACCTGCAGTAACATTTTAAAAATCATTTGTTATCCTAAAATTTATGGAATAAGGACAAGCTTATTAGCCTTTAATAGACACTTCTGTAACTACCATCCCTAAACAGAACTTGGAGGCAGCATCAGGAAGGATTACATGACTTTCTGTCCAATTATTTTAATTTTAAAATATTAAATCCTGCTTCCTTTAGTCTGTGATTTATTTTTACTGTATAGGTATTACAGTATAGCCTAAGGGAACCTTGGCTTTAAGCATGCTATGGTGCTTTTGGCAACAAGCTCTTCAATTGTCTTAATAATTATTTCCTCACTTGCAAGTCTGTGAGGGGCCATCTTAGAATCTTTATGAATTCTGCTGCTTCATATGTAAAGTTTTTGCCTGATTCTGTGCTATGTTCTATCTGCTTGTTCAAGTGGCTTTTTTTGTTTCCAAAGGGTCTTTTGGTGTATGTAGTGGTTTAGACTAGAGACTAAGCTATGAATTGGGAAATCTCAGGTTTTAATATCAACTCTGCCATGAATTTGCAAGCTGGTAGTCTCTCAAACCCCACCCCCCAGCAAAAGTCTGGTATTATAATACTGACCTACTGTGTCCAGGAATGGGGAGGGGCTATGGTGGCGGCTGCTGCTGCTACTACTACAAATATTTATATACCACTCTTCAACAAAAGTTATCAAAGTTGTGTACATAGATTCTGTTATGTTTATATACTGTCACTGTCCAGAAAAATATCTACAGTAACCATAAACTAATCCAGGTATTCATAAACCTTATGAAATCTAACTATGCAGATACTCTCTTACTTCGAAGTCTAATGGCAACATGCGTTTACATTATATACATATACATACATTATATTACATATGGGTTTACATTGCATAAATAAGATGGTCTCCTGTCGCCAAAGGAGCTCACAATCTTAAAAACAAAACACAAGCTAGACACCACCAGCAGCCACTGGAGGGATGCTGTCCTGGGGTTCGATAAGGATAGCTCTGTGGCAGAGCATACATTTTGCCTGCTGAAGGTTCTAGATTCAATACCTGCAATCTCCAGGTAGGACTGGAAAAGAATCTGAAAATTTGGAGAGCAACTGCCCATCAGTGTCGTACCTACTGAACTACGTAGATGGACCCGGTAGTCTGACTGAGTACAAGGCAACTTTATATGTTCATAAGAAACAGGTTTTGGCTATCTACATATTAGCAGGGTTGATTTCTAATGGCTGAGGTTGCCTGGGAAAGGCGGCAGGTTTAGCCCTCTCCCATCCCCCACTTGTGTTGCTTCATTATACCCTTTTACTTTTTCCTGTGTAAATGAATCGGTAATCCAAACACCTTCAGTTTAAGATGAGAGTTAAGATACTTTACATTTCACTTGTATTCTAAAAAGAATGGAAATTGCAAGTTAAGGTGCCCAACTTAACTTCTGTGCCATATAAGCAGTATTCCCTCTATATATTTTTTCATCTGTGTGTGGAATGAGTTTTGTTCTGGGTGGAAGTATCAAGGCAGTGTGTACGCACATGCATTCAGAGTGAGGCCTTCCTGATTCAATCTGAGCATCTGTATTATTAATTCTCCAAGATGGGCCACGCGTGGGGACGTGGTAGAAAGGAGGCGATTGGTTGACAGAGTTTGCAAGCAGAAGCACCTTATTGAGCAGTGGGGATTCCATATGCAGATAAGGAGGAGGAGCCTGTGATGGTTAAGGACAGTTGGAATGCAACTGTTACTGGTCGGAAGATGTTCTTGATTGTAGAGGAGAGGAATTTATCTATATAAAAGAATAGCAGGCAGGGGTCTGCAAAAAGATGGGTTGTGAGGGAGGGAGGAGCCCCTTCAGGAGAAGGAAGACGCCATTGTGTGAATTAAATGAGGAAACAAGATGAACAAAATCTGTTAACTCAGGGAAAGAGGGAGGGAGGGAGAGAAAAACATGAAGGGAGGGGGAAGAAAGAGTGGGGAAGAGCAAGTGGAGGAGAGAGAAGGAGAAAAAGAAGGGAGGGGGAAGAGAGACAGAAGGAAGGGCAAGGGAAGGGCCTGAGCCTGTCAGCAGCCTGAGGGGAATGAGCGGCTATGGCAGCACTAGCAGCAAGGAAGGGCCCAGTCAACCACTGCTGCTGTTTGGGGCTACTGAGGCCATTGTCAGAGGGAAGCAGTGAGGCAAGGGATGGGCCCGGGCCTGTCATCGGCCTGAGGGGAACAAGTGGCCATGGTGGTGGCAGTAGCGAGCTTGCTGCTTCTGGAGGGAGGAGCGGGAGTGGGGTTCAGGTGAGGATGGGGAGGTCTCTGGGGATAGGGGGCTGCAGCCTGGCCAATAGGCAGCAGCAATGCTGCAGCCACAACCAAGAGGGTGAGGGGGATGGAAGCAACAAAATCGAGGAGGAGCAGGAGTGCAGCTAAGGGGAGGTTGGGGAGATCTTTGAGGTGAGGGGAGCAATCAAGTACTAACACGCTGATGCTCTAGAGCATGCAAGAGTTCCAGCATTGAAGCGGAGAGAAATAATGGCGGCAGTCAGGATGCAGAGGTGGAGGACCAGCAGGCGAAGCCCCTCCGGCCAGAAGGGGTGGGTGGATGGTGGGCGAAGCCTCTTCGGCCAGGAAGAAGAGGCGGTGGTGGGGAGAAATAATGGTGGCAGCGAGCAGATGGCAGGCAAAGCCCTACCAGCCGGGAGGAGGAGGTGGGAGGCAGCGGCGAGATGGCCTGGCCCTGGCCTGCCGAATGGGGAGAGCTGCGGGGGGGAGCTGTGGGGGGGAGAGAGCGAGCGAGCTGTGGGGGGAGCGAGTGAGCTGCGGGGGGAGAGTGAGCGAGCTGCGGGGGGGATAACGAGCGAGAGCGCTGCGGAGGGATGCCACAGGCTCTGTGCACAACTGCACAGATGCTCTGTGCGGGGTCTGCTAGTTGATTCTAAACTCTAAAATTAATTGAGTGGACATCAAAAAATTTGTGAGTGTGTGGACATCTTGGAGAGGGAGCACTGCATATAAGCTGTAAAGACTTTATAAAGTCTGGAATATGATGGTGGCTTTAAAATGAGGCTCCATGCACTCACAACTTGCCTTGATCTTTCAGTTGGACATTGGGCTGGGGAGGGATGCATCCAGGCAGACATTTAACAGGTGCGGCTTCCCTAATCACTTTCTGAATCACTTATTTATGAATTTCTACTTGCTGCATCTCTGATCAAGGCAAAGTGTGGGTTCTAATGATACTTATTAGTCTCTGTCTTTCCCCCTTTTCTCTAGAAAGTAGTATATTTTAAAAGTTGTACACAAAGTAATGTAGTCTCTGAAAACAGGAGGAGTAGATTACTTTCTTTTAAGCCTCGGGCCTCCACTTAATGGTTAATGGCTGACAGGACAATGGTGTACTCAAAATGCTCTCATTGAAATTAGACGTTCCTTAACATGTTGTTTTAATTTCAGTAGGATTATTTTGAGTAATGTTCCTAATTATGTCAGTCACCATCTCTCTCTTGCTGTACAAATTAGGAGAGGATGGATTATTGGCGTTTTTGTTAGCCTACTTTTCTTAAGGAAAGTAAGCTTATGAGATTACCCAGCTCTCTGTGTGTGTGTCCCATCAGCTTCGCAATGCCTGGACCAATATGAATAAAATTGGATACATTTGTAGTGAGTGACACAGGGATACCTTAATGGTGTACTTTGTGATGCTGTCATCTACCCCAATTCAAGATGGCAGACTGCAAACAGTTGAGGCACAAGTAGGCTAACTTGTGAACCATCTTACCGATTTGAACCAAATTTGCTACAGCTGTAGGGACACATAAGGGACGGCTCAATGGCATAGTTTGTGATGATGTTATCCACCCCAATTCAAGATGGCAGATGTGCAAAAATTTAAGGCTGAAGTGGGCTAACTTGTGGAGATGGTAATTATCAATTAATATTATAGTGAAAGGAAAGTAGGCAGATCAGTTTTCCCCAGAACAACTTGTTTTAAATATACTAACAGATCTTATTCCCTGTGGGATGTTTTGGATAATGTCCAATTCTTTGAGAACAATCTGTGCGTTGAGTGGGGTGATGGTGGGTTTACCTCACAGGATTTTTACAGTTGTTTTCCACTCTCATTTTTTAAAGGATCTTTCAGTTATTCTCCTCTCTCCCAACACCATTTTTCAGGGATTGTTTAACTGTTCGCTCATTATACAGAAGCATCTCCCACTGAGTTCAATGGAGTTTACTTCTGGGTGTGCAATAGAATTACAGGTTCAGTTATCAAAATGCTGCTGGGAAAGGCATGTGTACTCCAGCCCAGCATCCTCTTTCTCACAGTGCTCAGCTACATATTTCCAGAAAGTTCCAAAGAAGTGCAGCAAGGAAGAAGTGCCAGAGTGCTCTTAGAAGACTGTCCTTAGCATGCACCTATGTTCAGAACCAGGAAGTCACTCATTGGAAATTGCCAGGACTTACCCTGCCCAACTTTGGCTTCAGAATTCTCAGTGGGCACATTCAGTTATGCTCTTTGCTAAATTTCCCTTCCCAATTTTCCCTTTTATTATGGGGATTTCAAACAATAATTACTCAAAAATCTCTAGATAGATGCTTTTCAAACCAGCAAAAGGCACCAGTCCAGTATGGTCCTGAACTTTTGGGAAATATTAAAAAAAACATTTTAAAAAATAAGAACATCCATTATCTGTGGTGAATAAAATATCACCAACACTTTGAACCCTCTTTTTAGGAGTTAAAAACCTAAACTGCTGTGTCTCAGTCATTTTGCAATGGAGTTGCACCAAATTTGGAGGAGTGATGTCTGTTCTCCCCTATTCGAGGTATGCACAATATCATGGGTATTTCATGGGATGCTTTTGTTGATGGAATGTTGAAAATACTCCTCATCTTTTAACTATATTGGTAGAAACTGTTCAAACTGGTGGAGAGAATCATCACACTCTGCAGCCTCTCAGCCATATGGACTGTAGAGTACAATTCTGTGCACACTTGCTTAGGACAACATCCCACTGGACCCATACTTAGTAAAATAATGCAGGATCAGGCTGCAAGTGTGCTGAATGAGGCGTTCTAGTCCCTAAAGAACATCTGAACACAGAATGAGAGATTGGAGCTTGTGGAAGACCTGAGTACCTTAAGTTTTTTAGGTGTACACCTAGGACATGTTTAGTGTAGACTCTATTTTTAAGTGTGAATGCAACAAATGTGTGTTTCAAACACACATATCACACTAGTACACTTGTTGGGGAGCTGTGATTGATTTTAGCACCTTGTCGAGTTTGACTTGGTGGCAGGGGTGTAATGAGAGGGGGGCAGGCAGGGCACATGCCCTGGGCACCATTGCAGGGGGATGCAAAGTGCCTGCCATGCCACGCCCCCCCAACTTTGGTCGGCGAGGTGCCTGCCACCCCACCCCCCACAGAGAGCACTTGTTTATTTTAGGCAGCGTTCCAGAGAGGGAGAGAAAGGGGAATAGATGCTTTCAGGCAGCAAACGCTACCTGAAATAAATGGCAAGTGCTCGCGGGGAGCACAAGGGGTTGACTGTCTGTCTGACTGCAAATATGTTAGAAAGGGACAAGCTGAATTTTAAAGCAGCAGTTGCTTCATAAATGGCTGTTGAATGCCGCTCCTTTTTTTTTTTTTTTTTTTTGCTGGAACCAGACCCAAAGAGAAGAACTTGCAAAACTGAAAAGAGCAAATCATCCTAAATATGATGGGAGATTGTAAGCTAGATCTACAGAATATGTGCTCCCATTTGGCCATTTCCTTGCATCAAAATCTGCCCACAATGAGCAAACTTTGGGAGTGTTTCAGGTTGTCTTATTTAAGTCTAGCGAGGGCATGGCTCTGCTTTAATAGCTTCAAACAAGTGTAAGTGTGTGTGTGTGTGTGTGTGTGTGTGTGTAGCAGAGTGGAGGGAGGATGGAATGATAAATAATTGAATGTCCAGTCTTTGAGGAATCAAGTTCTGATTATTTATTTATTTATTCGTTTATTCATTCATTCATTCATTCAGTTTCTATGCTGCCCTTCCAAAAATGGCTCAGGGCAGTTTACACAGAGACATAATAAATAAATAAGATGGATCCCTGTCCCAAAAGGGCTCACAATCTAAACAGAAACATCAGATAGACACCAGCAACCAGTCACTGAAGGTACTGTGCTGGGGGTGGAGAGGGCCAGTTACTCTCCCCCTGCTAAATAAAGAAAATTACCATGTTAAAAGGGTGCCTCTTTGCCCAGTTATCAGGGGTTAAAGCAAACAAAAACCAGGCAGCTGATGTAGCCCATATTAGGAACAATGGTGACCATGATTATACCATTCCCTTTATGATCTCCTACAAAACGGTGATTTAGTCATGGATTTTAGTTTTAATTGCTTTCTTTGTCAGCTAAGGCAGTGCATATCTTCTCTAAAATGGCCCTCTTATAGTTTTTCCTAACTTTGAAATTGTAACATAAAAACAAAGCATAAATGCATGAACAAAACAAAAAATAAGTATCATGACTCAATATACATGTATCAGAAGTAAAACAATGATGTGCCAGAACAAGTGGGGGGAGCATATTGGAGGTTTCAGACTCAGTTGTTAAAATCAGACCTAGAGCCAACTAAGAATCCATGCTGCAGACCCTCCACTATTTCACAAAGAAAACTTTGTGAAGTATTTGAGGGTTTGCTTGTAGAGAGATGTGCTTGTAACACTCTATTCTGCAAAAGCCCAGCCTTCCACTGATTTAAAAGCCAAGAGGGTGTTTTGCTCTTTTGGTTAAACATATATATTCAATTAATGTAATTGTATGATGATCTGTTATACCAGTTTAAAATGTTTGGATGTGGGGTGGGGGGGCACAATTTCAGGGCTTGCCCTAGGCGCCATTTTCCCTAGTTACGCCCCTGCTTGGTGGCATACCTAGGGTTATGCCTCTTAAATGTGTAAAATGGTCAGAACTTCGTACTAGAGTGAGGATTTGCACCTGCTTTCGCCATGCCCGGTGCTAGGTATGCTTGACATGGTTACCAACTTGGGTTTACAACTTGGTAGCAGGATGTCCTAGCCAAACAGGACTCCCTAAAATGTGTGCCTGTAGGCTGCATGTGTCTTTAAGGACCTGTTTGCTGAATTTGCTGTTTGTTTTTAGATATGCACCTAAATATATATAAAATTGCAAAAATCAGACTTACAATATGACTTGTTTATTTGTAGCATGTGTCACAGATACTCCTGAACGCTGTCAGTTAGAGGTGTTTTGTTGTGGCGGCCAATTTTAACATTTTAAAATGATCCCTGAGAAGCATTTCTCCTCCTGGGATGTAGCAGTTGCTACATGTGAGAGTGATAATATTATCCCTACCGCCCCATTCCCCCTGCCTTTTTTTTTTTTTTTTTGAGGGGGGGAAGGTGGAAAGGAAAAACTTCGAAAAGTTTGTCTTTCAGTAAGGGCACTTATTTTTGTTTGTCTTGGGCCCCATGCTGTTGTAACTGATGATAAGATACTGACTGAAACAAGGGGTAATGTTCTATAATGCAAGGCTGAGGATGGCTTCCACTGACCTTTTCCCTCTGCTGGAGCTTTCAGTGTTTTAGTATGTGCAGCTTGCACTGGAAAGAATTTATAATCGGGAGGCTGTCAAAGACGGCCATTGTTCTCACTGCTCTGAACATGTGGGTCAGCTACAAGTGCTTTCATATCCCCCAGAGCCAGGAGCTGGCAACAAGCAAAGAGCAAGACTGAATTCTTCAGAGGCATCAGGAAAAGCATTTTGCATACTTTTCATTGCTGATTGCTTTGGGAAGAAAGACATCCCACTCTTTGGTAACAGGAATTTCTCTTCAAGGTAGAAGGAGGCTGCTTTAGCACAGTGCTTCATTATTTGGCTGAGCCAAAAGCAGCAACGGAGAATGCTCTTCAGTGGTCTTCCAGCCGGACACAATAGCTAGTTTGAAGGGATCGGATTAGTCGGTTTAGACCTGCCTTGACTGTTATTAGCTTAAGTCCAAGATGCTTTTGCCTGCATGATATGGACAGTGAAGGACCAGCCACGTTTCAGGTGGATTTTTGCTTTTTGGTGCTTCTGTAAACCTGCATATGGCTGAAGTGGGCAGCATTCAAGAGCTTATGCCATAATGAATGGATTAGCTTTTAAAGTGTCAAAGGACACTCTCTTTGTTTTTACTGCAACAGATTAATACAGCTACTCTCCTATAGAATATGTAAATCTTCTTATCTTGATCTTTATTCCAGCTATTTGTATAAATGTGGTGTGCATTGTGTCTGTTGTTTTGGAGAAAATTTATTGTTTTCATAACTACTGCAGATCCAGTTTTGCATTTCAGAAATACTTATTTGAAAGATAATATGCTTTTGGTTGGGAGAGACAAGATAGAAGATTTAAGTGGGAGCTTAATGATAGTTCTAAGAGTGTTGAAGATGATATATTTCCTGGGATATATAGGTTCATCTCCTCTATTAAGTAGGGTTAGACACAGACAATAGTTTGTTTTTGTTGAGATCAAGAGAGTTGAATGTAGCTTGGCAGGAGGGACCACTTCCTGTAGTGTAGACAAATATTCTTTTGTCCCAATATTTCCTCTGGTTTAGCAGGTTTTTTCAGGTTTTGTGGTGTTTTTGTACAAAAACCTGCAAAACCTGTTTGGCAGAGACAATAATAGTGCACAAGAAATGTGTATACACAAAGGGGAACAATGCTTCTGTCGTCCCACTTTCAACTCTGTTGTTTTTCTCCAGTTCTAGGAGCAAATATACTAGATGGATCAAGAGTTCTGATTCTTTTAGGGATTAAACGATCCTTAAACAATGTTTCCTGTTTTAAGGATTTCCTTTAAAGGTCCTGCATTCCCTTTTTGCCTTTTCCACACTAGGAGACAGAAGATGTTGAGAGCCCCAAGCGCAGCATCCGTGACAGTGGCTACGTAGACTGCTGGGACTCGGAACGCAGCGATTCTCTTTCTCCTCCTCGCCATGGTAGAGATGATTCTTTTGACAGCCTGGATTCCTTTGGCTCCCGCTCCCAACAAACCCCGTCTCCAGATGTGGTGCTGAGAGGAAGCAGTGATGGTAAGCTGTGCTCTCTGGGGCTCTCTTTGAATGTGACACATGGCCCTTTTGGTGTAAAATGGCTGATGTGCTGCCACTCAAGAAGTTGGCTTCAGCTGCAGAAACGTGATGGGCCTTCCTAATTCCCATGAAATAGGAAAGGAACTTGCTTTGAATGCTGATTTATGACTTGCCAGCTCTTTAGATAGAATTTCCCCCCTCCTTAGCACTGTATTTGAAATCTTCCTTCACTTGCTACTATGGATTGTGAAGCAGGAGCTGCATCAAAGCAGTCTAATTAGTGAGAGAGTATTTCTTGAGTCTAGGCAAGTACTAGTTTAAGTAAGAAAAGAGGTGGGAGTGGGAGCAAGTGGTAATGAGAATAATGAAGGTGGTGCTTCGGATATATACTGCTACACTACAAAGAAAGGGGTACTGCCTATTAAGTGGTAAACCCTGTTGTAAGGTGTAGGGGGTATTTGAATTGTTGTAAAATTTAGCATTTAGAAAATGGATAAAATGCAAATAGTCAACAGAGTACAGCTTGGATGGCAATGGTGTGGCACTTATATTGTGAGTCTTTCCTACTGAAGAAGATGGCTCTCCCCAGTTCTCTGTCCCATAACTGACTGTAACTAAAAGATTTTGGGAAGGGGAAAAAAATTAAGTTCTCAAAAGTGCTACTTGAGTGCAGAGTTTAAATCCAAAATCCAATACAGGGTTAAATGTGCTTAAAGATCACTGACTTCACTGGACTTGTAACTGTTGAATTATGGCATACAGTATTCTGTTTATTAGAATGTTTGTATTCTTCTCAAAGAGCTAATAATAATAATAATAATAATAACAATAATAATAATAATAATAACAACAACAATAATAATAATAATAATAATAATAATAATAATAATTATTATTATTATTATTCAATTTCTATAGATGAGCCCCTGGTGGCGCAGTGGTAAAACTGCCGCCCTGTAACCAGAAGGTTACAAGTTCGATCCTGACCAGGGGCTCAAGGTTGACTCAGCCTTCCATCCTTCCGAGGTCGGTAAAATGAGTACCCAGAATGTTGGGGGCAATATGCTAAATCATTGTAAACTGCTTAGAGAGCTCTGGCTATAAAGCGGTATATAAATGTAAGTGCTATTGCTATTGCTATTGCTATACTGCCCTTCCAAAAATGGCTCAGGGCGGTTTACATAGAGAAATAATAAATAAATAAGATGGATCCCTGTCCCCAAAGGGCTCTCAATCTAAAAGAAACATAAGATAGACACCAACAACAGTCACTGGAAGTACTGTGCTGGGGGTCGATAGAGCCAGTTACTCTCCCCCTTCTAAATAAAGAGAATCACCATGGTAAAAGGTGCCTCTTTGCCAAGTTAGCAGGGGGTTAGAGTGGCATACATGGGGTTATGAGATTGTTATCCTCATAACCACTCTGTGAAGTAGGTTATGCTAAGTGGGATTTGTATGGCTTCATGCAGATTTGAACCCAGGTCTCTCAAGCCAAGTCCTAACACTCAATCCACTGGATCACACCATTAACTTACAATGTTTAACAGCAGTAATATCATGTACAACAGCGTATACTCATGTTTAAAACCTAAGTGATGGAATCTGTTAAAGTTATGATTAGGTCTTTTCTGCCTCTTGAATATTTTCCATAAAAAGCACTGCATAGCACAAAAGTACATGCACAGAATTTAAAACCACAATAAGATGATTGGATCTACTAAAATAACTTCTATTTTTGTTGATTTGTGGCTTTTTAGAATTAGATAACTATCTCCTCCAGTTTTAGTCTATCAGTGCTGCGTCTTGGGGATAAAAGACATATTGCATGCCAATACATTCAGTAACACTGCTGTACTTTATGGTGTGCTTGAAGTGTAAGGTCTTCCTGGAGAGGGAATTTAGAATAGGGAGGTGACAGGAGAGGGAGGAGATGTTATTTTTCCAGTTCAAATCACCCCACAAATAGCTTTCCCCCTCATGTTTAAAGTGTGTGCTTGCCCTAGCAATTAGCCTTCTAGTTAGTCGTTGCAAGAGCTGGGTGGGCTGGTAAAATATCTGTGTCTGTCAAGTATGGTGAGGAACATTGCCATTTTTTTAAAGAAAGAGACAGTGATTATGGCTCTGAGTTTCTTGTGTGGAGCATAAATAGCAGGGGTGATTTTTCTTGTAATCCCTGAATCCAGAAGTTTATTGGCCACAGATTCACTACTACAAGAGGTGATGTTGGCCTCTGGTTTTCATGACTTTTATTATTTATTTATTTATAATTATGTATTTATTACGTTTATAAACCGCCCCATCCAGAGGCTCAAAAAGGATTGGCACACTCATGGAGGACAGGTGACTATTCGTCAAAAAACCCTACATATTCAAAAATGTTTGTAGCATATAAAAATGTTTAAAACCACAGAGCTGTCGTTCCTTTCAAAGACATTTGCTCCCTGTATACTGTGACCCTGTGAAGCTTCAAGATATATTTTGAAGCACAATTCACAGACAGTGTGAAAACTGCATTCTCACCTGGCAGAACCTTTGCCTATAGAATTTAGGCATGCATCAAGTTGCCATTTTTTTGCAGGCAATTGGCACTTTGAACCTGCAAGCCACACATTCAGGCAAGGGAAGGCAGGGAGGGGTGTGATATACCATTGAACCAAGCAGGTATTATTATTCTGGCCCATGTTGATAAATTATTTACACTTGCTTGTTGTTTTTTCAAACAGGGAGAGGAAGTGATTCTGAATCCGATTTGCCACATCGAAAGTTGCCAGACGTGAAAAAGGACGATATGTCTGCAAGACGGACCTCCTATGGTGAACCCAAATCAGTTGTGCCTTTCAACCAATACCTCCCCAATAAGAGTAACCAGACTGCCTATATTCCGGCTCCTCTTAGGAAGAAGAGAGCCGAACGAGAGGAGTTCAGGAAGAGCTGGAGTACTGCTACTTCTCCAATAGGAGGAGAGAGACCTTTCAGGTAAGATGTGGGCCAGGGTCTCTGTTAACTAGGTCAATATACATGGAGCCACTTAAAACTAACAAAGTGCACTTCTCTTCCACAGTAAACATGTAACTTTTTTTCTTTTCCCCTTCTTGCTTGGTCAATTGCAGAATAATAATCATGTGAAATGAAGTTTGCATCAGAACATTATGTGAATCACTGTGCTATTCTCAATGAATGGAGATGTTACTACATGGTTACTTAGTGAGCATTACTGTGCGCACGGGCTGCCTGAACCTGCTTTGCTATCGACAAGGTGTTTTGTGTGAATACAGTGCACATTACCTGAAGCCAGAGGCTGAAGCTTGGCTCAGATGCTCTGATGCCTCCTTGTGATTTGTCTCTATAGATGCTACTACCTTACACTCAAATCTGTGTACGCTCTCCAAATTCTTCCTCAGAATCCACATTTTCCATGAGAGCTTGGCTTGAACCCTTTGGTTTTCACACCAACAGAAACAAATTTGAAATATGTATAACTGCAGATGTTTGTTCATCTCTGTTACCCTTGTCTCCAATAGTGGTGTTTCTGATACTGTAGTTATATCTGTCAGGCCCTGCCCTGCCTTCAAGGCAGGCCAGCTAGTTGGTTCCAATGGCAGAGTAGGTAGAAGGGGCTCACAGGCAGCAGATGTGGTCAAGACAGGCTGGAGCCAAGTATGGAAGCAAAGCCAGCAGAAGCTGGCCAGAGCTGTGACTTAGTTGAGTAATATAGCTCAGATACAGGCACCAAGCCTGGAACAACTATTATGTGGTGCTAGGCAGGCCTGTATTTGTTTTGAGGTTACCTGGGCTGAAGAACTGCAGTACCAATTCTGGCCATCATATGGATGGTAGTGCACTGCAACAGAGGACAGGTTGACTCCTGCCTGGGAGCTGCTATGATGGTACAGGAAGTAAGACACCTGAATCTGAGCCATTTTGCAATTCTTAAAGCATTTGTGGTGTTAAAAAGACTGGTTACCTACATTGCCAAACCAATAGAATGATTGAGTTTGTCATGTGTGTGAGCTTACAACTGTGAGTTTTAATAAATACGACACATGTTTATCTTTATTGACCTTGGAAACATTGGGTTAGACACAGGATTCCCTTTGTACCAGACTTGGGAGAAAAGACTAGTCACTAAGTCTCCCATGTTCTGTGTACCAACTGAGGTCTACCCAAGTGTTTGTTCATTTTTACCCTTTCATGAGTGTTTTCTTAAGTACAGATGGTTACCTTAGCAAGTCTCAACTTTTCTGCGTGGTCTATGCCAGGGACAGGATTACAGTATACCGTACAGTAATCTGCCCTATATAACTTAATAGCAAAAGCCATCCTGAAACTATAGAAGAAGAACAAAGTGAGGCACCGATGCAATCTGAAGTGGATCCCTTGGCCTTGGGAGTTTCTGCTGCAAAACCCTCTGTGAAGCCTGTTGAGATGGATACCAGTCAGAAAGACCCTTTACATCAGTCTCCTACATTTTCTGCAAAAAAACCAGCAGGTCTCGGAAATAATGAAAAGAATCCCAAGGAGCTCAGAAAGCTGAGAAGGCTTGAACAGGCTGGTATTAAGGTCATGCCAGCAACACAACGCTATGGCAGCAGGTCAGCCCCACACTGTGGAGTCTACACCGCATGTGTCACATTTTTAACATTTGCTGGGCTGTGTTTTATGTCACTTCCCGTAACACAGTAAGTTAACCTAATAAATACCTGCATTATTTGCTCTCCACAGTGCATTAGAAAATAATAGCTGGAGTTGGGTGGCTGTGTAGTGCAGTATTGTGTGGTGTTAAACACATTTTTTATAAATGGTAATTACACTACAGTAAATCTTGGTTGGAAAAAATTGTACTATCCAATTACTGTGAACACTTAACAGGCTTTAAATCTTCTATTTTCTTGGGCTGACGGAATGATGCATGGGGTAAGCAGTTGCATTAAAGAGTGTCTAATTTAAAACAGAAATACAGACACAGCTCATTTCATTTCCCAGTGAGAGCATAGAGACAGTGTTCAACAGTTTACTGTAAGCAAACATGCAATGACAATACCCTTAGTGGCAGTCACCCCTTCAGTTGTTCAGGCACCTTTGGGTACCTTGTTCAGGTACCTTGTTGGTTTCAACTTTCCACCTGTGGCACACTACAGTGTGTATCTTACATTGGTTAATTTATGGCAAATTTGTAGTAAATGGAAGATCTGGCTTGGGTGGGCATGGATAAAATTATTGTCCCTCTTCTGCTGCATGGCCTTTTAAAAATAAAGTTAGACTTGTTTACCAAACTTCTTTCCAAAGTCCAAACTTGTTTAGACTTGTTTCCAAAGTTCTGCAAATTGACAGGTATGTTAATTTTCAGTAAGGCAGAAACCATGATATATGTGATAGAATGCCACCGGAGACACCATATAAAAGTTGTGGTGAAGTTTTCTGTGTTTGTGTTAAAATGTTTTAGGCTGGGTCCCTAACTTCATTTTATTCAAATGCATCTGTATTTTAAAACAACAACAACAGTGTAACTGTACTACATGTTGGGTGGGTTGTATTTATCATAAAGAAAAATCATTCTCAGAACTGGTTCTAGTTCTGACCAACTTGAGCCAAAAAAAAAAAAAAAGGACGAATAAGTTACTTACTCACATGAACAGTATAAACTAAAAGTCACAAATTAGCATAACTTGCCATTTTCCCTTTCATTCAAGTGGAGCCATGATCTCTCCCGGCTACTTGGTCCAGGTGCACCTGCTCATTCAAGTAGACTTGCTCATATGAGCTAATCTGTCTGCTTGTTTTTGCCCAGGTCAACTGCTAATGTCTTGTTGGACCTAATTTGTAGATGGCTTTGGATGTTAAACAAACAGTAACAGAGGAAGTGTCAATAGAAGAAGGCAGCGTCAACTAGCAAGTTCCACTTAAAAATACCTGGAGATTTGGGATCTGCATGAGTTCCACATATATCTGGAACTCTTTGCAGGGAAAAGTCTGCAAGTTCCCATTCACACAGGAAATACAAAAAGAAATGGGAATCACCCACACTGCTTCTGACACCATTTGTAACATCTGAGACCACTGTTGGTGATTTTTCTAAAGGTTCCTTGGTGGGTTAGATTGTAATGCAGGCAAACCCTTCATATATCTGGAAGATGCAATGTTTGTTTGTTTATTATCATATTTATATACTGCCTTGTATCTGTATCTCTAGGCGGTGTACACAATTTAAAACACAACAAATATAAATCAGAGTGAAAACAATTAAAACCATTTCATGGAATAAACAGTTAAAATAATCTCATGGGATAAAAAAAACCAGTTTAAAATTAATTTCAGTTAAAAGCCTAAGAAAACAGATGTCTTGAGGGTCTTTTAAAAGCAATCAGAGATGGAAATGCTCTTATTTTGACAGGGAGCATATTCCAAAGCCCTAGTGTAGCCACAGAGAAGGCCTGGTCCCAAGTCACCACCAAACGAGCTGGTGGCAACTGTAACCAGACCTCCTTAGATGATTTTAATAGGTGGCAGGGTTCACAACAAAGTGCTCTCTTAAGTACCCTGGATCCAAGCCACTGAGGGCTTTATATGCAGTAACCAGCACTTTGTATTTTGCTCAGAAACTTATCGGCAGCCAGAGCAGTTCTTTTAAAATCATCGTTATGTGGTCTCGTTGGGTTGTCCTGGAGACCAGTCTGGCTGCCACATTCTTTACCGAATTGCAGTTACCAGACTATGTACAAAGGCAACCCTACGTAGAGTGCATTACAGTAGTTGAGCCTGGAGCTTGCCAGCATATGCTCCACTGTTTTAAGTTCATTTACCTCCAGAAATGGGTGTAGCTGACATCAGTGGACGCTGATAAAAAGCGCTCCTGCCCACTGCCTCAACCTGAGAAGCCAGGGAGAGTTTTGGATCCAGGAGCTCTCCCAAGCTACGTACCTGATTTTTCATGGGGAGTGTAACCCCATCAAGAACAGGCAGATCTAAACTATCTCTCAGGTCCCGACCTCCCCACAATCAGCACTGTAACCAGTGTATGCAATAACCAGAGCAACAGTGCTTTAAACAACAGAAATTGTGTGGTTTCAGTATGAAACCTGGGCATAAACCAGAATTTTAATAATAATGTTGTCTGTCTCCCCCATCCCTGCTCAATGTAATTGATAACCTGTCAAACTGTATAGAATCCAGAAGGATGGTATTGTGTTCACATTTTTTATCTCAGGAATGTTGTCCTTGTTATGCTGGGCATAATATATTTAACACATGTGTTTGGAGGAGGTTAACATCCTTTGGCCATTAGGTCCAGCTCCAATCTTGCAACTTCAGATTTCCCCTTCAAGGTGGCAAACACATGTGGACAAGCAAATTGTTTAGCCAAGGACAGCGGGAGGGGAAGATTCTGACATCATCTCATCCGCAGGACTCCTTGTGTTCTCTTTGCAAGGACTTCTTGTTCTGCTTTCAGTAAGATGTTCAGTTTCTGCAGTAGTAAATAATTACTGCTTTCTCCATTGTTTTCTGATTTGTTTTCTCTGCACCAGGTGCAGTTTTTGCAGATGATGGTAGGAGGTAGGGAATACCAACTAAAAAGCAAAGGCCCCAAGAGCAAAGCTGTGCTGAAGTTATCCTATCTTAGCGGCAGACTCCTTTCAGACCGTGAATGATCTTTCCTGTGCCCCACCAGTCAAGGTTTTGAAAGACCAAGATGTTGAAGGGAATCATAGTTTGCAAAACAGAATAATCAAACCTGGCAGTTGACAGAAAAGGAAAGACCAGATTTGAAAAGAATTAATGTAGGCTACAGTTTCCCCCATTGTTGGTAGCAGAAGGTGTCTACACTAAACACACAAACTGGTGATAGGGCACTCAATCTGATGCTCTTTAAGAACTGCAGTGTAGGGTTCTGTTGGGGAAGTCAACAGAATTGGGAAGACAACAGAGGAAACATGAGTGGGATTGGCTGATCTGAATGTGCTCTTGTCGGCAATTGCAATGAAATTTGGAGGAGAATTCTAGGTGCTGCAGGTGAAGAGAAAAAACCTGGTATGATTATAGGGGAGAGTTAAATGCTCACAGTGTTGATTGTGCGGTCTTACTGCTGGTTGATGGGGAGGGGGGTTGGTGGCAACCCCTTCCTTCTGCATTCACCGGTGCCTTCTGAATCTATGTTCCTGAGCAATAGAGGGCCCTCAAGGACAAAATTTTAGGAGGCATAAGTAGCTGTAGATATGGTGGAATTGAAAATTGCTGGGCAGAGGGGGATATGATGGACAATCCTGGCATGTCAGCCACTGAGCATAAAGAACAAACATTCCTATTTACAGAAGTAGTTCCAAGAGAGGAGTGCTAATTACTCATCCTAGGAAAACCTAGGTGGACTGGAGTCTTCCACAGAAACCCTGTGGGTAACAGTACAAGGCCTGAAAGGGAATGTACTACTGGGGACATGCTATCGCCCTTCTGATCAAAATGTTGACAGTGACTGGGAGTTGTAGCAGGAAATCAGGGAAGCGTCAAGGAGAGGCAGGGCTGTAATAATGGGTGACTTCAATTACCCACACATAGACTGGGTAAATTCACAGTCAGGTCATGACAAAGAGGTCAGATTTCTAGATACGCTAAATGGCTGTGCCCTAGAACAGTTGGTCTCGGAACCAACTAGAGAGAAGGCGACCTTGGACTTAATCCTGAGTGGCACCCAGGACCTGGTGTGTGATGTCAGTGTCATCGACCCTTTAGGGAACAGTGACCATAGTGCCATCAAATTCAGCATATGTGCAGGGAGAGAATCACCAAGGAAGTCTAACACAGACATCTTGAATTTCAGAAGCGGAAACTTCTCTAAAATGAGGAGTATGGTGAAAAGAAAGCTGAAAGGGAAAATCAGGAGAGTCACTTTGCTCCAGAATGCATGGAGTTTACTCAAAATCACAATACTAGAAGCCCAGTTAGATTGTATACCCAAAAAGAGGAAAGGTACCAATAAGTCCAGGAAGATGCCAGCATGGCTAACAGGTACTATCAAGGAAGCCATAAAAGGGAAGAAGACTTCCTTCCGAAACTGGAAGGCCTGTCCAAATGATGAGAACAGAAAGGAACACAAACTGTGTCAAAAGAAATGCAAGGCAACAATAAGGGAGGCAAAAAGAGAGTTTGAGGAACATTTAGCTAAAAGCATCAAAGGGAATAACAAAAACTTCTTTAAATACATCAGAAGCAGGAAACTTGCCAGGGAGGCGGACCATTAGACAATGAGGGAGTGAAAGGGATTATTAAGGAGGATAAGGAGGTTGCAGAGAAGCTAAATGAGTTCTTTGCATCCGTCTTCACGGCAGAGGATACTGAGCATATACCTGTTCCTGAACCAGGCTTTTTAGGGATGGAGGCTAAAGAACTGAGTCAGATAGAAGTGATGAGAGATGATGTTCTAAACTGTCTGGAAAAACTGAAAACTAACAAATCTCCAGGGCCGGATGGCATCCATCCAAGAGTCCTCAAAGAACTCAAATGTTAAATTGCCGACCTCCTTGCTAAAATATATAACTTATTCCTGCAATCGGGCTCTGTACCGGAGGACTGGAGAATAGCAAATGTAACCCCAAAAAGGGATCCAGGTGCGATCCGGGAAATTATAGGCCGGTTTGGTTAACGTCTGTTCCAGGCAAATTGATAGAAAGCATCCTCAAGGATAAAATTGTAAAGCACATAGAAGAACAGGCCCTGCTGGGAGTGAACCAGCATGGCTTCCGCAAAGGTAAATCTTGCCTCACCAACCTTTTGGAGTTCATTGAGAGTGTCAACAAGTGTGTAGATCAAGGTGATCCAATTGACATAGTATACCTAATATACTATACTATAAGGGCTACTATTATAATGCCCTTATACAAAACTATGGTGCGACTACACTTGGAATACTGTGTACAATTCTGGTCACCACATCTAAAAAAGGACATTGTTGAACTGGAAAAGGTGTAGAAGAGGGCAACCAAGATGATCAGGGGCCCTAGAGCACCTTTCTTATGAGGCAAGACTACAACATCTGGGGCTTTTTAGTTTAGAAAAAATACGACTGCGGGGAGACATGATAGAGGTCTATAAAATTATGCATGGTGTGGAGAAAGTGGATAGAGATAAATTCTTCTCCCTCTCACATAACACTAGAACCAGGGGTCATCCCATGAAATTGATTGCTGGGCAATCTAGGACCAACAAATGGAAGTACTTTTTCACACAACGCATAATCCACTTGTGGAATTCTCTGCCACAAGATGTGGTGACAGCCAACAACCTGGATGGCTTTAAGAAGGGTTTGGATAACTTCATGGAGGAGAGGTCTATCAATACTTACTAGTCAAAGGGCTGTGGGCCACATCCAGTCTCAAAGGCAGGATGCCTCTGAGTACCAGTTGCAGGGGAGTAACAGCAGGAGAGAGGGCATGCCCTCAACTCCTGCCTGTGGCTTCCAGTGGCATCTGGTGGGCCACTGTGCGAAACAGGATGCTGGTCTAGATGGGCCATGGGCCTGATCCAGCAGGGCTGTTCTTATGTACTTGTGCTTTCTCTCCCTGTGCCCCATACAATGCAACATGCAGAGCCAGACTGAAGATTCTCTTCATGAAGCGATGATGCTTAAACGAGAATAACTTAGAATTGTTGTGACAAGCTTTGAATTTCTCCACAGAAGTGTCTTCTTTGTTCATGTAAAATTACACTTTCTCCCCATTTATTTCACAGATATACACCTGTAGAAATTGAAGTGGTAAACAAATATGAATCCTAAATTGTGCATTCTCATCATTCACACTTCAAACATGAGCATTGCTGGGAAGATCAGCCTTTGATATGAAACTCCTCTGTCATTTTTCGAGCATCATAGTTGTGACATTTGGGCTCCCTATGTCAGTTTACAAAGAGAGTATCAGAAGAGATGCCAGTTTTTAAAAAACAGTTGAGTTAGGAACAGCTTTCAGAATAACTTTCTGTTGTACATCTCCTTTCAGAATGCCAGCAAATATATGAATAAAATTGCACTATGCATATACTCTTATTTTTGAGGTCCTGGAGTATGTCACTGGACTTTTTCTTTTTGAGCAAGATTAGCTTTCTCTGTGTGTCTTCCCAGAATTCCTAATAATTATATATGTGCAATAAGAACAAATATAGGTGGCTTTTTTCTTTTTAAACACTAATGGCGGGGGAGCAGATTGGTCCACATTCCAGAATGAAGCTTAATATTGGCTTTGGGGCCTCTGGCAAACAATAGCTTTTGATGATGTTAGTGTTCAGTGTTGTTCAGGAGCTTGTATGACCATATTCCAAAAGGGGGGCATACTTCTGTCCCCCTTTTTTATGATAGGTGCATAGTGTTTAAGTGGACAAATGCCTTCTTCCTTCTCCAGTTTTGTCTGTCAGTAAAGCAACATTAATAATTCCAGTCTTTATGTTCTGTAGTGGCCATCAATGGGTCCGTAATGTAAAGGAGTTGAGAGAGGTAAACATGATATGGCTTTTTCAGAGATGATGTTGTATCTTTGTAGAAGTGGGAAAAAGAGAGAGAAGAATTTATTTTATGGTATTCTCCGTGTTAGAAAGGAGAGTAATGAGAGTGCCTTTATTTTAAATACATGGACAAAAGCTGTTTTGAATAAAAGAAAGTGTAATATGGGCATGTTTTAAGAATATTTGTGCCTCTTCTGAATGGTGAAATGAGTAATTCCTAGTGTGCCCATGTTTTTTTCTGCTAAGAATTATAGTTGTAAGTAAAGATTCAACACTACTAACTGTAGATGCATGGAGTTCCAGGTTTTGCAGCATGGAGTCCTAAAGTATCAAGACTTCCTCTCAACTAACAGCACGTATGCACACATTTTGTTTGCTTTAAAAAAGAAAAAAAGAGGTGTGTGTTTCTCTGTGTCACATTGGGATTTCCCATTTAATTTTGCCGTGTACCAGTCACAAGCACATGGGTGAAATGAGTGAGCCTAGTCCAGACATCATCCTTCGCAAAGAGAACCCCTTTATGCAAAAGGATTCTGGCTCTGAAGATGAACGAGAAAACAGAATTCCTGACCTAGAGAAGGATGACTTTGCTGTACGCAGAGCAAAACTAAATCAACCCAAACTTACTTTGCCATTTAACCAATACCTACTTGGATCCTATACAAACAACGATAGACGTAAAATGGAGGAAGGGAGCAAACGGAGGAAAAAACAGGAATGTACAAGGTGTGCAAATCTATTTGTTTTCTGTATTGTTTAATTCCATTTGAAATTTTTAAATGGTCAAGTAAACTGACCATGTTTCTTCTCCAGAATATTTTCCATTGAAGATAAATGTGTGTGTGTTGTGGTCAGAACATTTCTATGAATTGATTTGTTTGGTTTCATTTGTGCTGAATACATCAGGTGTGTTTTCCTTATGAGATTAGATTTAAGAGACGCACATAGGACAGACCTGAGGCTAGGTCATTCTCATGAGAGCTGCTAAAATGCTTTGGGCTAAGTCATAAAATAGCATAAAAATGTCAATGACACATCAGTTGTGAGTTACATATTTTCCAATGTGATCACAGGGAGGCTTTGGCCGGGGGTGGGTGGGGGCGGGGGCGGGGGCGGGATGGTGGGGTGTTCAGTTTCAACCTTACCTCTGAATTCTTACTGCTTAAAGGCTGTGAAAGGAAAGAGTATTTGTGACCTTTGCCTTTGAGAGAGGGGATTGCAGATTGACAGGTATGGCTTTCTAGTATCCAGCTAATCATAGATCCCTCCACAAGATAGATGAAGGGAAGAGGAGTTGCTGCTTAGAGAATTCTTGAAGATACAGGAAATGCATGAGTAATATCTCATAGTGTTTTGATCTTTTGTTTTACTGAAAATCAGCATTGGAGGCTGCAGTTGGAAGCAGCAAAAGGAGAGTGGTGGTTTAACGATTTCACTTCCTGCTACTTTCCCACTAAGCCTACCCAGTCCGCAGTTTCTTTCCTACTTGCAAGGAAAGAGATATGGGATCATATGATGGGAAAGGGTTTAGAAACCTCTTCATCCTCCTTGCTGATCCTGTTTGACATCCTCCCGCCCTTGATATTGCTCTTCAGTAAAAGAAAAGCAAGCAGTGGCTCGCACAAACTTTTGTGCATTGTCTAGCTTGGCTCTAAGACTTGAGGGAGATATTTGCCTAATGGAGGTGTGCTTTACCAAGTTATTGTCTCCTCTTCTGACTGTAGTCTGGGGACCAAGTGACTTTTATTAAAGTGTGCCTTCGAGTCAGTGTCAACTCCTGGTGAGCACAGAGCCCTGTGGTTTTTCTTTGGTAGAATATAGGAGGGGTTTTCCTCATCCCCTGTGCAGTATGAGCCGATGCCTTTCAGCATCTTCCTATATCACTGCTGCCCGATATGAGAAACACACCAGCAGGGATTTGAACCAGCAATCTCATGCTTGCTAGGCAAGTCATTTCCCTGCTGCACCATTAGCGAATTTCATTAGGCTTCTGCAAAAGCAACTCTTGTTCACTTTGAAGATGACCTTTTTGTCCTTGCATGAATTCCCTACAAGCCATACAATGGCTATGTTGACCCTCATAGATTCAGATTAACGTTGAATTGTGGAGAAGTTGGGCAAACCCCCATGGAACATGGTGGTTCCTGGGCTTGAGGATACAGTACTGCTTCCCATGCTTCTGTCTTAAAGCTGAACTGTGAGCATGAGAAAGCCTATGTGGATATATTCAACCTGAGTCCACCTGCTGAACCTGAGTTCACCTGTTGTGCAAACAAAATCTTTTTTAGCCAGTATCAAATGGGCATATAGTCAGTAGTAGAACTTGTTTTGGTGTTACTTTAGGAAGTCACAGCAGCAGTTTTTAAAAATGTAGTTCAGCTACTCCAGGTGTCATTTTCGGTATCTGAACAGCCAGACTGGTACTCATCTTCATCACTTTGCTCATTGTAGATGTAGATAAATGCTCTGCTTCAGGTGTGCACAAAGTAGATTGGGAACTACCAGGAGTTCTGCCAGATCTCCAGATGACCTGAATTGTTTAACAGTAGCAATAACAAAAACAATTATTTTTTCTCTTCTCTCCTTTTTTTTCTAAATTAGGCCATTAAAATTCCTGGTCTGGAATAACTTAGATGTAGATTTGTACCTGTACGTTTGTTTTATTTGTTCCATTTATACCCCATCTTTCCCACAAGTGGTCCAAAGTAGCTGATAATTAAACAAAATAAATACAACAATATAAAAGCACTAAATAGCAACCATTATATCAACCATTAAAACAGCAGCAATAAAACATAATCATAGGAATTCAACAATAAGATGGTTGAATGCAGGTCATCCCAGTCTATGGTTCATAGGGCATAGTAACTGGTGTCTCGGCTGGCAAATGAACCAAGGGGCAGTGAGTGCAGGCACTCTGCCCAACTCCTTACAGGGGTCACCTCTCTGCTTGCTGCTGCCATCACCCCATCCTCATTGCTGCCCTCCATGCATTTGCCCCTGCAGCTGGAGCCAGCATGGACTTTGCCCATCCTCCTCTCAATTACCCCAGATTCTGCTCCTCCTCCTCCTGTGCTCACCTCACTCACGTTCAGCATGCTCTACCCTCATCTTATAGCTCCAACTCTGCCTGCTGCCTGGCTTTGCTGTTGCTGGTCACTCCAATGGTGCTATAATGACAGGTTAACACTTCAGCACCTTTGGAGTGACCATTGACAGTGAAGTGAGGCTAGCCAACAGGAGGAGCTGTAGCTAGAAACAGATCGGGGGGAGTGTGCCAAAGGTGAGGCCAGTTCAGGAAGAGGAGGGGCAGCATCTGGGCTCACTGAAGGGTGGGGATGGCAAGAAGAGTAGAGTGATGTCAGCGTGAGGGAGGTGGGGTGGCACGTTGCCTTCACCTCTAATGGCAAAAGGCAACAAGCCAGCCCTGAGTCTGCCAATGCCTGCTCTTCTTCATTATTTTGAAAAGGTACTTTGTGACACACAGACATTTTTATGAAGCATTAGCATATTCTATGCTTATTTGTAATATGAGATTTCGCTACCCCTCTTTTTTTAACCCATCTGGCAATATGAATTACTCCTGTAACAATTAATATCTCTCCCAGAGAGATCAGAAAAATATTTTGTAAGATCTTCTAGTTCCTACTGCTTTCAGTTATGTGAAGTGTGTTGCCTTTGCGGCAACAATCTAAGTGTCAACATTTACAGTCTACAGTCTAACACATGAGTAATGTCTTGGAATAATATCTGAAGAACTTATCAGCCCTAAGATGTAGAGCTTTGCCATGGTTACATGCTTGGTGGCAGTAAAAACCCTCATATGCTGCTATATTTAGAAGTAAAAGTTGAATTCATTATAATACACGAAGCAGACATCATACTTGTCAAGATAATTAATAAATTAAAATTATTCAGAACTGTATTGATGGATATTTGCTGGCCTGCAGTTCTGTTGATTGTAGAGAACAGGGATGGCACAGTTGGGCATTTGTTGTTGCTCCAAAACCTGTAAAGGACCAATTTCTTCAGCACTCACTTAAAATAGAGCACCTCAGAAACTGGCATGAGAGAATTCCCAGTTTTTGTATTCTGCCTTCTACAGATTAATAGGACCAATCTAAAGTGCTTTACCTGAGGATTCCTGAAATCGTCAACCCAGTACTGGTAGATAATAATCATGCCAAAAAAGTAAGTTTGTAGAGTCTACTGCCCACTAGTTGAAGTTTCAGCAATAGAGTCTTGCTTTCCCTCATTCTTCAGTATTTCAATTTATTCCTTAAACTATGGGCTTCATTATTGGTATGCCATCTGTCATCATCTAGTCCGTCCCCCCCAAATTGCTCTTGTCCTGCTGATTTTGGAATGTGCATTAAATTAGTGGAAACAAAGTACATATGGCTTCAACAAGGCAAACGGCGTTGTGTGAAGAGAAACCATTCCTGCAGTCTCAGGAGGATGAATCTGAGGAGAAAGAACAAGCAAATGTTCCTGATATTCACAGAGATGACCTGGCTAAGCGGAAAACTCAGGCTAGCCCCTCCCAACTAGATTTTCCTATTTTTATGAGAGCTTCTATAACACAAGCGGATAAGGAGCTATGGGACCGACTCAAAGTTTCAGGGAAGACCAGGTATGTGTTCATAAAGGGAGGGAGAGGCCATATTTCTATTGCTCCCAATATCTTTTTGTGAAAACAATAGTGGGGCATTCAGGGATGCCTCCTCTAACCTTCAAAAAATTAAATCTGAGCAATTAGCACGTATGCAGTGTTTAGTCCCCAATTGCATTATTCATATTGCACACAGCAAATTCTCAGTGTTATGCAGTAAGGCCCAATAATCTCACACACACACACACACGCCTTTTTTTGAAGACTGCCATTTTTCTGTAAACTGCCTCTGTATGCTTCTCGTCTTTCCTTGATGGCTGTGGGATGTCAATCCTTCCACAAGCAACCATGGGAAATGCTGTGTTTTTCCACACAGCTAAGAATAGTCATTGACTGACACAGAAGTTTCTTGCCCAATTCTTTTGATCACATCTGTGCAGGAACCAGGAACATCCCTTATCATAATCCCCAAGATTGTAGGTTTGAAATGAAACACTTCTCTTTGCCTTGACGTTTCAGATTCAAGTTTCCATTTTGGGCTCCCCTCTTCTTGGCACTCCCATCCAGGAAGCAGCTGTGGCAACAGACTTTGTTAGCTCTGTTCAACATTACATGGGGATATGTCTGAATACATCAAGGCTAGACGATAGCCCTGTATCCTCTATAATGCAATGACTGTGGGTGTAATATAGCTTCAAGTTTATAAGCCTAAACAATTGCTACCAGAGCCATTTGTGAATGAACTACCCAGATTTCCAAGACACATTATGCTATCACTTGGCACAATTTGCTGTGTGATCTGTTCTTCTTCCAAATATAATTTTGTTTTGCACTCTTGGGTAGACTCATTTCCTCCATATTGAATAGATAGTTCCTTGGTTTTGTGATGATTATCTTTTGTTGACTGCCCTTTGCCTTCTAGTTAAAATTTCTTTGCTTGCTTGGTTTCCCCCCTCAGTTTTCTAGTTGCCTTTATTCTGCCTTTTTGTTTACATCTTCCTTATTAGTGATGAGGAACTTGCAGACACTCAAGATTCTTTTCCACCCTCTGAAGTGGCAGTGGAATCTGCCAGCCATAATTATTTTGCAAGCCACAAAGCAAGGATGCACAAGAAGACCAGCCCCAAGCAGAGGTTTGTGCACTTTGGGCCAGTGACGGAAATTGACCATCAGAAATTGGAGAAGCTTTCCACTTCTAGGGCTGTGACTAAAGATGAAATGGAAGAAATATCCAGTAGGGAAGGAGTTAAGGCTCTTAAGAGTTTGAGTGAAACTTCATTCGAATTCTCTGTGAGCTGTATCAAGTCCACTGGTCATGCTGAGGAAGCCCTCAAGCCCCATGCTAATAGCAGGTATTTAGTTTATTCTATAGAAGAAGGGCAGCTGTATCCATTTCTCACTGGAAGACACTCCACACCATAGCCAGGATTTGGGCTGGGCAGAGTATACATGCATTGTGTGTGCGCACCTAAGTTTTCCTTGGGTAGATTCAGACCAGAAGATACCTGGCTACAGGGGGAAAATGCCCAGAGAAAGGGGAATTGTGGGGTGAAATCAGTGGGGGAACAGGAGAGGTTAAGAACTGCCTACAAAAGCTTTTCTACTCCTGTGTTCATAGTAACTGGCAGGCATGAGGTTTGGAAACACCTCCCATAGAGTTATATTGAACCTGCTTCATAACAAGTATAAACTGTAGGAAATGTCTGAAATCAGTTAGTTATACAGATTTCTGGCCTGCTCTATCCTCCCAACCCAGGACGGGTTGCGCTCTGAGGGTCCCTTGCAGGGGTGAGAGCGAGAGAGAAAACAGGGAATGTAATGTACAGTACCCATTCAGCATGTCTGATGCTCAAGCTATATAATTCCTGCCGCAATGTGCAATCGTCACTAGCTTGTACTCCAAGCCAAGAAACTCTAAACCATGTATTGAGTTTGCTAGAGACCAAACAAAAAGTGCTGCCATTTCACCTCCTTTTCCCCAAGATGTTGCTTTTCATGCTTCCAGTTTAACTGTTAGTGTTGGCATCTGCTATGTGGATCCATCCTAAGCTGCACATGGGAGAATGGAAACGCAAGCAAAAGATGAGGTGACCATCTGTGTAGGAGTAAGCAGATAGTAATGAGTCCTCATCAGTAGGGGGCAACCAAACCACTTTAAAAGGTTCAGTTTCTGATCTGATCACCAAAGTTCCTAAAGCGTGATTGAGTCAGCTTACTGCCTTTGGCCATTCTGAGAGCATTATTTTTTATATGCTGCTACTCCATCTAAAGTGGTAGGACACTTTTGCTTCATTTCTGAAGAGTTCAGCTTTTCTCTTAATGGCAGCTGATAATGTTATTTTTCATCCTTCTGAAGTCTTTTGAAGATATTGAAAGTGGACTGCGTTCTTGTTTCTGTGGTGCAAAAACATTTTGATTTTCTTGCAGCCAGGCATGGGGGCCAGAATTTGCATATATTTGGCTTTCCTTTTGTCTAATAAGTTCACTGCTGTAGCAAGAATTCCATGTTGATATGCTGTACTACTACTAAGAAACACAGATGTTCGCTTTGAAAGATAAGATGAATAAGGAAGAGGTTTATTTCTTCACGCTTTCATATGTTTCTCATTACCTTTCATCCTTTCTCTCCGACTCTCTATCTTGTGCTGTTAGTGAAATAATACTGTCCAATATGGATGTGTATACTTCCTCCCCCTTGGAAGCTTGTATTGATTCTCAGAAGCAAATGCCAAGCAGTTTGAGCAAATGGCATGAAAGTAGCGACGAAGACTTGGATGACAGCTTTCCAGATATTGAGAGAGATGACATGTTGGCTAGAAGATTTGGAAATTTTCAGAGATCTACTAGTCCAGTTTGCACATATCCACCTTCCCTTTCGGTAGTCAGTCATAGTCCATTGAAGCAGCAAGGAAATTTTGTTGTTTATGGAGATTGGAAGACTCCACAGAAATCAGAAAGGTCAGAAACTGGAAACCAGCAGTGATGACTTTCTTATGTCTGTTCTGCATGTAGTGCTAATTGTGTCGTATTATTCTGTTTCTTGACAAGAAAGGAAAAAAAGAAAATTCTAGCTAATTAATAGCTGCCAACAAAAACAGCTGGTCGCCATCATTTTAATAGAAGAAAACAACAAATATGATTAAAGGCTTAGAATACAAGAGAAATGAGGAAAAGTGGGTGTATTTAGCCTAGAATTTTCCAAGATTTACACTGCAGCAAGTTTTTGATTTTTTAGAATCAAGATTAGAAAAAGCTCCATAATTATAGACATGACAGGGCACTAGAATTAGCTGCTTAACAGTTGTGGCTTCTTCTTCACTGGCAGCCTTTTCTTTTTTAAGTGTTTGAATCTTGTCAAATGAATTTCTTAAGTTTTTTAAGGTGTGTGTGTGTGTGTGTGTGTGTGTGAGAGAGAGAGAGAGAGAGAGAGAGAGAGAGAGAGAGAGAGAGAGATATTTTATTGCTGTTAGTGATTATCTTTTATGTTTGGTGTCCTTTTTGGCATGATGTAGTTCTGCTTCTTTAACCTTCATGTTTCTGAATTAAAATAATATAGAAATATTTTTCTGTAACCCAATTTTATGCATGCTGAATCTAAATACAGTGGATAACATACTATTAATTGTATTTATTTCACTTGTACTTTGCATTTCCTGGAAGGAAGGGTATGTCTTGCCTGGAGCTCTTGCTTGATCTCTCCATCCAGGCACTGTACAGGCTGAGACCTGCTTAGTTTTTGCGCTGTTAACAGCATCATGTACCCTCAGACTATTCCCAGGTCATCAGGCAGACTGTTGTATGCAATGATTGTGCTGCATCAGCTGTGTCTTCTGTTGTCTTTTGAATAATGGTGCCCACAATTTCCTTAACAGAAGTTCACTACTGCCTTTTGCCATGCAACATTGTCATGCAACACCTTCACTTGTATCCATAAGTTCTGTTGTAACATATGAAGATGGCCTTGGGAAGTCAGAAGATCAAGAAGAGCACACGAATGATACAACAGGAGACACAATGGGATTTAGAAATCCAGGGAAAGATGATATGATGGTGAGAAGAACCGGAGCTTTTCTGAAGCAGACCGGACCAAGCGTTAGGCAGTTCCTCCCAGTTCCTTTCTCGAAGCAGCAGAATGGTGAGGAGGCAACTAAGGAGCTTATAAAGACTGAACAGAAAGTGAAGAGGTCAGAAGGCTGTTTCCTCTCTAATTTCCACAAAAGGGCCAGAGTTATAGTCTTTTGCTGCATTTCAGTTCTCCTACAGTCTCATGTAAATAGCCATTCATCTGGTTTCCTGTCTGGAAGGCTTGTTTCCAGGAGACTAGCTTAACCAAAATCAGTGGTTACTTTTCCTTTAGGCTACTAATGGCTTTAATAGATATGTATAGGCAGGTTGGCTAGTAACATTCTTTGTGAGCTGGTAACTTTTACAGTCCTGGAAGACTGTGATGTACAACACATCTTGAGTATGTTTTTAAAATACTGTCTAAAGAATAGACAGTTAAAATAATTTAAGATACCTTTTATTCTGAGGCCCATAACCATTTCCCTTCTTGGGCAAAGGGTTTCCACTTTCCGAAACATCTAAAATTGGCAATTGCAGTGAATAGTCTACTGGACTAGGGAGATAATTGAACCAATCAGGTAAAGTGATGCAATTAAAAAAACAAAACTGTAGCAGAGTACTTTGAAACCAATCAGATAATACCTGGCTGAAGTAAACTTCACAAACCCTCTAAGACTAAAGCCAAATGTATACAGGCAAATATTGGCTGGCTGTGCTTTAAAATGATAACATAATCTATCCAAGTCTCCCTGAAAACAATGTATCAATGTCTGTATTCTGCAACTGTGGTATTTAGTGCTGGAAAGAGCAATGGTGACAGCAAATATTTTGGGTTGAGGATTTGATATCACTGTTGCTCATTCCAGCAGGTAAATATCACAATTGCAAAATACATTAATTCATCATTTTCAAAGTATTTGCATGGAGACTTGAATGAGAACATATTTGGCAGAACATGGAATCTACCTTAGTTCTGGAATTAATGTTTTAAGCCATTAAGGAAGACCTGGAGCAGGCCAAAACATGTCTGATAGAGAAATTTATTTTTATCTCTTCATTGTGCAAACTTCAAGTCTCCTTTGTGACTTCTATATTTGTTATAGAACACAATAGCTGCATATTAATTTTTGAAAATAATAATGGATATTTTAATTAGGTGATATCATTTTATTGTATTTATGTCATATTTATATACTTCCTGATATGTGTATCTCTAGGCAGTGTACACAATTTAAAACAAATATAAAACAGTAAAAACAATTAAAACAATTTCACAGAATAAAAATTAAAACAGTGTCATTGGATAGCAACAAACAGCTTAAAATTAATTTCATTTAAAAGCCTAAGAAAACAAGTGTGTCTTGTGGGCCTTCCTAAAAGCAATTGGAAATGGAGCTGCTCCTATTTTGACAGGGAGCATATTTCATAGCCCTAGGGCAGCCACAGAAAAGGTCCAGTCCCGAGTCTCCACCAAATGAGCTGGTGGCAACCATAACCAGACCTTCCCAGATGATCTTAATAGGCGGCTGGGTTCATGACAGAAAAGGCACTCTCTGAAGTACCCTGAACCCAAGCTGTTAAAGACTTTATAGGAAATAACCAGCACTTTGTATTTTGCTTGGAAACATAACTGTAGCCAGCACAGTTATTTTTAAATCAGTGTTATGTGGTCCCTTCAGTTTCTCCCAGAGACCAGTCTTGCAGCTGTATTCTGTACCAATTGCAGTTTTTGGACTATGTACAAAGGCAGCCCCATACAGAGTGTATTACAATAGTTGAGCCTGGAGTTTACCAGCATAAGACAATTTACCTCCAGAAATGGGTGTAACTGACAGATTAGCCAATGCTGATAAAAAGCGCTCCTGGCCACTGCCTCAACCTGAAAAACAAGAGAGAGTTTGGGGTCCAGGAGCACTCCCAAACTACATATCTCATCTTTCAGGGGGAATGTAACCCTATCAAGAGCAGGCAGATCTAAAACATCTCTTGAGTCCTGACCTGCCCACAGTCAGTACCTCCGTTTTACTTGGATTGAACTTCAGTTTGTTATCCCTCATCCAGCCTATTACTGCCTCCAGGCAGGCATTTAGGGAAGATATGCCATTTCCTGATAAGGTCAATATGGAGAAATAGATTTGGGTGTATTTGCACCAATTCTCCTGATGATCTCTCCCAGTGGTTTCATGTAGATGTTAAAGAGCATTGGAGATGATTGAAACACTGATATGTGTATAGTGTTTGCCTGTATACATATGGCCTTGGTCTTGAATAATTTGCAAAGCACTTTAAGCCCATTCACATGTTATGTTCAAAACTTGTACAATGAGTGCACACTCATACACAAGTATAGTCATTCACATGTTATGCTGAATGCAGCTACAGAAGAACACTTCCTATCTGTACCATGCATTTGAAGGGCCTATATCCAGGTTCACTTTTAAAATGAACACAGGTACACACAAGCATGTGTAATGAGTGTATAGATGTCTGTACACTAGTACCACTTAATACCTGAATCTGACTTTGGGAATGGTAGTGCAATGCTAACTGAGTGGTGAGGAGGTGACTATAATATTTGGATAAATAGGAGTACTAATTACAAAGGGCTATGTTACTCTAGAACCCTATGAAGGGGGTACACACAGTAAATCTGAAAGATCAGGATATCTGAATAATTGAGAGAGTTGTATGAATGCTGAGGGAGAGATTTGTGAGTGAGCCCTGCAATCTTTATAAATTCTGGGCTAGTTTAGATTATACTTCCTCAGCCACACAATTAAAAGGAGGACACATCAGTGCACACCTGTTTTAATAACTTTTGTGATGTTCTGATGCCTCCTGATGTTTCCATGAGGGGGGCTGTTTGAATGGCAGCTTTACATGTGCTCCTAATACTAGTTTAAACTAGTATTTGGAGCTCATGTAGAGTGACTTTTCAGATTAACAGGAACCCCTCCCCCCCCTCCCGTGCAATAAAGGATGCACCAGGAGGTATTGGGATGTCTGAAAGGACTTCACAATGAGTACAGTATATCCCCCTTTTAACTACATGGGCCAGGGAAGGATTATCCCATTGGCCAGGGAGCAAGCCCACTTAGAAAGATGTGCATTAAACAACTTTATCCATCTATGTTGTTTGTCCGGTCTCATTTTTAGTCTACTCTTCCTCCAAGCAGGTCGAGTCAGTGCAGATATTCCTCCCACGCCCTCAATTTTATCCTCACAACTATCCTATTAAGTAAATTAGACTGACTGAGAGAGGGTGACAGGAGAGGGATCACCCACTGATCTTCACAGCTGAATTGGTCTTTGAAACTAGATCGTCCTGGTCTAATGATCTGTCCACTATACCATGCTGGCTACCCATGGGCCCAAGATGAAGATGATAGTTGGTGTTGCAACCATAGTGTATCTGCTGGCTTACTGGGAGAGAGCATGCAAGTTAATTTCACTGGCTTTTTAAAAAATTGTGACAAATGCATGCTATATGGAGGGGAATAAGTGCTGTGACATCACTTTCCAAGTTCTGTGTCCTATATACAGGCACTCCTTGAGTTGCAAACACCCAACTTGCAAACACCCATGCTTACAAACAGAGCTCCATAACATCTTGCAATAAGCAAGTCCCCAACTTACAAACACCAACCCACACTTACAAAGAAGTCATCACTCTTGGGAACTATATGCATTCTGAGTTATGAACATCTGTCTTACAAATGAACTTTTGGAGACAACCTGTTTGCAAATTGAGGACTTCCTGTATCATCATCTAGCTCAATGATGGTGGCAGCTGCTGCTGCTGCTTCTTTCTTTTGACAAGTTTGCCTCAACTTCACAGTTTATGAGAGAGTCAATGTGGTGCATCTGCACTGCATATAAAACCTTCCCCTCAAATGTTTTGGTGTAGTTTTGTCTCTGAGGTGCTGAGCCAGGGATCTGGCAACAGTGCAGTATGAGAAGGGTGATGGCAGTCTGACTCTGTGCCATTGCAAGGCCCATGGAGTCTCTTTCTTCTATTTTTGGGTGCCTCAAAGCCCCACTGCCTGTGCATTTTTGTGGCATCTTTGATGATGCTCCCATGATCTACCTAGTACGGAAAGGCCTATTCGTGTAACTAGATCCTGATAACCTGCTAGAAATAAATCCCTGCTGTCTTTGAGTGAAACTAAACAATCTGGTTTTCCTGGCAGGCTGGAGCCACAGAATTACAATCACTCAAAATTCAATTTGTCTTTACTTTTACCATGCATGTTTGGTGACCTAATCTTGCTTGTTATCTTCATCAGTTAGAGATATCTAACTTTGTACAATTGATATGTACAGTATATCTCATTATGGGCTAAAGTACAAATTACTTTTTTAGCGTTATTATGACAGACACAGTAGTATCTGAAAAACGTCCAAAGCTATGTGCAGAAATCCCTCAAAGGCTTACAGTGCAACCTGAACATGAAGAGGAACAAGACATACCAGAGACATTGTATTCCATGCAAGAGTATGTCTCTTCTGATGCTCATGAGAATATGGCTCATCCCGAAGCAATTCAGCCAAGTAATTCTTCTAAGATGCAAGAAGTTATGGAAAGAAATGGCAGAGAATGTACATCATTAGAAGATGAACATATACAAATGTGAGCCATTGTGTAATCCACAACTTGCATCATAAATCCCTCTGTGGTCGCTGTGTGTGCGCGCATGTGCGTGTGCACGCATGTGCATGCTGAAATCAGATTTGGTTGTTGACTGACTTATGTGACTATGGATTAACAATCTTGTACACCAGTAGTGTCTCTATTGAAACAAATAAAATACTTGCAATATTTGCATTTCATTTCTCTTTCATAAACATTTAGAAAATGGAGAGGTGATGATAATGGTGTGGTGGGGTGTCAGGAGGGTACACTTTGACAAGTATTCATTTGTGAGTTGACTAGAAAGTTAAACAGTGATGGCATTTCTTTACAGTTCTAAAATTTGACTTCTATTAAATGAAATGGAATAAAGAATAGTTTAGTAGTTCAGAAATAAAATGTGTATAAAACATGCACAAGTTTCTTTGGAAATATTAACATTTTATTGCAGCATACAATGTGTTCGCTTACAATATAACTTTTGCAAGTGGTATCTCATAGCCCCCTTTCTATGCATGTTATATGCATTTTATGTCTTAATGAATCTTGATTATGCACAATGTAACACTGTAAGTGCTTGTAATATAGTAACTACACGCATAAAAACTCACCTCATAAAACAAGGTATACTTTTTATATTGGTTTTTTAAAAAAGAGAGCGACTACTTCCTATGTGCATTTTCACAGAGTGGCTCACTAACAGGGTCTTGTGCATTTTGGAACTATTTTTGCATTGTTTCTAAAATGTAATGTTACCATTGCGTAAAGAGTTACTGTAACTCATATGTGTCGTTTTGGAAATGTAATGTTCTTTATGCGCTCTTGATTGATGAAGAGATTTGACTTCAAATGAAAATATTGTGCTTCCCCCCTGCCCCACCTTCCCTTCCTCCCATTGCAATTGATACCTCCTTTCTCCCCTCAAGTCTCTAATTTTATATTTGGTTTTATAGATTCGGCTCCAGAACTCCTGTGTCTGATGACGCAGAGTAAGTTGTTGTGTGCTCAGTGGGTTGCTTTCAATAATTTAAGCTGCATGCTGCCCATACTTACAACTAATTTAAAATGCAGCTGATGCATCATTATTACTTTTCATTGTTCTAATTGCAGAGCTGTTTAAATATATGTGCTTTTAACATATACTGTGGTGATATGTGCTCCGCTGCACTGAAGTAATAATCTTTAAAGAAAGCAATAAAGCATGTAGTTGTTGCTGTAAAAGCTGACCTCTGTTAATTTTAGGAGTAATCCTTTCTCTAAACTCTTTGGGTCTACATACTTCAGTCTGCTATGACTGAAGGAAATGGAATTAGCGTAGGCTAGGTCCTGGGGTAGAATTCTGAGTAGCAAGCTGAAGAAATGAGCTTTGTGTATCATCACTGATTGACAGTCAAAAGCTAAAGCACAGTCCAATAATCCTTAAGAGTAGTGGTTTCCAACTCCCATCAGCCCCAGCTACAATTTATTGTGGCTGGGAATTATGGGAATTGTAGTTCAGCAATATCTGGAGGCCCCCAGGTTGGGAACCACTGCCTTAGAAGGATCTTCAAGGGCCAAATGTAAAGTGAGGAGTTCTGTGCCTCTATTTCCAACTTTAAAAGAACTGCAAAGCAGCCTCATGGGTTGCAGTTGAGAGTGGAAGGAGGAAGTGCTTGTTCCTTAGCTACCGGTTCAATATTCAAAACCAATCCTCCCAAGCTGCTTTTCCATGGGGGGAGGGGTATGGGGTCCCCCATATTGTTTCTTTCATAGAGAGAAAATCAGCTTTAGAGAGGTCATTTTTGAGCTGGAAAATGATGGGAAGGAAAGATTTTAACAGCTTTGCTTTGCCTTTCTCTGAACAGACTGACAACCTGTTGAAGCGCCTTTTGATTGAAAGAAAAAACGAGGAGTATAACATAGTTCTGTGTTACCATCTAGTTAATTTTCATGGCTGACATTTGGAACCATCCTTAAACTGATTATTAGCATCAGGGAATCCAGGTTTAATCCAGATCCTCTTAGCTGGAAGCTGAGGCCTAGTCTAATACCTAGAGATGTGGCTGCTCAAGCCTCAGAGCCTTTTCCAACCACAGCAGGGAAGTGTGTGTGAGTGAGTGTGAGAGAGAGAGAGATCAGGCTCTGTGACTGGCAGGCCATATCACTTTGGGCTCCATCCCCCAAGCTTCCAGTGCCAGCAGGTCTTGGCCTCGAGAACCCTAAATTAGAGCACTCACTCAAAGTCTGAATTTACCCACAGACCTGGTTCTGACACTTAGTTATATTTTCTCTAGGTGGAATCTATTGTATCAAATAATAAGACTAGCAATTATGAGCAAAAAAATAAAATAAAAAGCAAAAATAAAAACCTTTATAGCATCCCCAAAATAAATTAGGTTTATAATGTACTGGAGAATGCATATTTAATGTATTAACATCACAGCTCAGACTTGCTTAATTTGTATTTAAAACATCATTTTTATGAGGAGAAGAAATACTGTAGTTTTGGTTTCCAAGGGATAATTTAAACATTTCTGAGCAGTTCCCACACTTTTAAGTAGGAAATTCCCTTTATAGACTGGTTGTTTGCTAACTGGTATGTATAGTACATGCTGAAAGATGGCAAGGAGCATATCATATCTACACTGCAGACTTGTATTGAGCCAACTGTTATAGTTTCCCACAAAGAATTATGGGAATTATCATTTGGAGTGGCAGCTAAGAATTCCTTGTTAAAAATCCCTAGCCTCTCATGCCCACCCCCATAAAAATACAATTCCCAGAGTTTTGGGAGGCAGAATAAATTACTCTTAAACCAGGGCGTTTTTCACACAGCGAGGTTTTACTGCAAGTTCGAAGTTGCCCCAAAAAACTGACGCAAAAAGTGGATTTTTTTACTCTGGATATAAATTGTACTACACTCCTAACTTGCAGTGAAAAACCCAAATTGTGTGTGAACTGCTCCCCAATAACTTGCAGGGGCTTCAAGGTAAATCTAGCCAATATGTGAATGCACCCCCTCCATTCTGGAGGAGATGCAAGTTAAAGGGCTTCAAAAGCCCCGTGTGAAAAGCTTCTGGGTTAGGTCTATGCTGTAGATACACACCAGGAAGCTCTCTGTGGCTTCTCTAATAAGAGCTGCTAAGCAATGTTGAACTTTAAGTTGTTTTTGCATTTGAATCAGAAAGTCAAAATCAGGAATCCCTTTTCTAAAATTGATTTGTTTGTGTGAATTTTTAATGGCACATAGCGATTGAGCTTTGGAGGCAGGAAAATTGTATTCCTTATAGAATCTACTATCCAAAATGCTATGATTTCCTTTCACAAAATACTAAATTTGGTAGTTGAATGGTTCTGTCTTGATTTGGGGCTTATGTTTTGCTACAAACTTGACAAAGAAGATGATTGGGATATATTTAGGTTTGTTTGGTTTTTTTAAACGACTCTCTACAAGTCAGCACAGTAGGACACATTTTTAAAACAATAATAAAGCCACATAATCATCATCAAGCCACAGAGTTTTGACAGCTTATTTCTCACTTAAAAAAAAAAAAGGTCATTTCAGTGGTAGTCTCTCTAAATGAATTGCATTCCAACAGTTCCGTTGCATTAAAAAAAGATGGCAATAGTTAGAGATGCTTTAGTATCTTAACTCAGTCCAGAACAGGTGCTGTGATATGTGATATCTTTGGTGATATTTTTGGATGGTTAGTCTAGAGTTGCAGATAATGGGCCAGTCCAGAGGAACACGCCCCTCTACACTATGGTGAGAATGCACTTGCCCTGACATCACTAAAAGACATGCTGATACATTCTTGGCATGTCCTTTAACTGCATGTGAGGGGTGTTCATTGGAATCGCCCCTCTACACAAAGGGGTGAAACATGGTTTTGTAGCACATGTAGAGGGACAATTCTGATGAACGCTCTTTACATGCAATTAAAGGATGTGCTGAGAATGTGTTGCCATATCCTTTACTAACATCAGGGTGCGCATGTTCATGCCACAGCCCCAACATCATCCTGTGCAGAGGGCTGTGTTCATCTGAACCTGCCCAACATGTAACTGATGATGGAAGCAGCCGTCCCACCTCTCCCTCTCCTCTCCTTTCTCCCCTGTAACACAAAGCTTGGTGATGTCCCATCACATGTTTTGTCTTTCTAAATATTAAGGGGAAGAGAGGAAAGAGGACACAAGGGCAAAATGCTGTATCTTGCTTCCTATTTTGTGTGACTTGCTAGGCCTGTGTACGGAGTGTACTGTCAGGAGCCCCCTGGGTCTTGCTGCTGTTTGTCCTCCTCACCATTGCTCCCACCTCGCTTTCTTACCTGCCCTTTACCTCTGCCCAGAGGGAGCAAATAGTAGCAGTAAGGAGGAGGAGAGGAGCAGCTGCCATTGTATGAGCAGCTTGTATACCATTGTCAATCACTTGTCCACCAGCTCACTCTCTGTCAAGTGAGAAGGCAACAATGGTGAGGAGAAGCAGAAAGGAAGGGGGCGAACTGAAGATACCTTGTCTGAGGGTTCTCCAGTTCTCCTGTAACAAAACCATCACAGATTTCTACCAAACCATCACTGCTAAGTCTGTTACTACCAACTGCAGTCTGCTATAATGAAGAGTGGAATTTTTAATTGAATTCAGTGATAAATGAAGTGTTCAAGAAAGCCTTTTGAATAGTTATATGAACGGTCTGGTTTTAAGGAGTCATTTTTACTGGTGGATTTAAATTTATATTGTGGGTTTTGATTATAGTTGACATTATTGGTTTTATTTTGATTTTACTATTTACAGTAAAAATATTTTTAATTAAGAAGCTGCTTAATTAAAATTTTAGAAATAAATAAATATTTAGAAATAATTTTTAAATAAATAGAATGAGGTCCCAACTAGAAAGGGTAAAGAAGCTGGTGCTCCTGTAGCTGGTTTTAAGCTATGGT